>NW_027480447.1:3269695-3923634 GCF_051401765.1 Calliopsis andreniformis
GAGAATTGATGTTTGTGGATAGAGACTTGAAGATTGCAGATTGAGTATTGAGTATTGAGTATTGAAAACTCTGAATTGATGATATTCCATTGAGGATTGGGGATTGACAACTGATTGTTGAGGACTGAGGGCTGAAGATTGAGGATTCAGGATAGAGGATTCAGGATTAAGGTTTGAGGACATGAGGATTGAGGATTGAGGATTGAGGATTGAGGATTGAAGATTGAGGATTGGGTATTGCGGATTGAACATTGAGGATTGACGATTGAGGATTGAGGACTGAGGATCGAGGATTGAGGATTGAGGATTGAGGGTTGAAGATTGAGGATTGGGGACTGAGGATTGAAGATTGAGGATTGAGGATTGAGGACTGAGGATTGAGGATTGAGGATTGAGGATTGAGAATTGAGGATTGAGGATTGAGGATTGAAGATTGAGGATTGAGGATTGAGGATTGCGGATTGAGGCTTGAGAACTGAGGATTGAGGATTGAGGATTGAGGAATGAAGATTGAGTATTGAGGATTGAAGATTGAGGATTGAGGATTGAGGATTGAGGATTGAGGATTGAGGACTCAAGATTGAATATTGATGATTGAAGATTGAGGATTGGGTATTGATGCTTGTGGATTGAGGACCAGGACTGAGGGTTGAGTATTGCTGTTTGAGGTCTGAGGATTGAGGATTGAGTATTGAGAATTGAGGGTTGAGGATTGAGGATTGAAGATTGTGGATTGGGTATTGAGGATTGAAGAATGAGGATTGAGGATTGAGTATTGAATACTGAGTATTGAGGATTGAAGATTGAGGATTGAGGATTGAGGATTGAGGATCGAGGATTGAGGATTGAGGATTGAGGATTGAGGACTGAGGAATGAAGATTGAGTATTGAGGATTGAAGACTGAGGATTGAGGATTGAGGATTGAGGATTGAGGATTGAAGATTGAGGATTGGGGATTGAGTATTGACGATTGAGGATTGAGTATTGAGGATTGAGTATTGAGGATTGATTATTGAAGATTGAGTATTGAGGATTGAAGATTGAGGATTGATAATTGAGGATTGAAGATGGAGTATTGATGATTGAAGGTTGAGGATTGAGGATTCATGTTTGAGGATTGAGGACGGGGACTGACGGTTGAGGATTGAGGTTTGAGGATTGAGGATTGAGGATTTAGGACTGAGGATTGAGGATTGAGGGTTGTGGATTGAGGACGAGGACTGAGGGTTGAGTGTTGATGTTTGAGGTCTGAGGATTGAGGATTGAGGATTGAGAATTGAGGATTGAGGATTGACGATTGAAGATTGAGGATTGAGGATTGAGGATTCAGGATTGAGGATTGAAGACTGAGGATTGGGTATTGAGGATTCAACATTGAGGATTGAGGGTTGAGGATTGAGGATTGAGGATTGACGATTGAGGATTGAGGAATGAGAATCGAGGATTGAGGATTGAGGATTCAAGATTGAGGGCTGGGCACTGAGGATTGAAGAATGAGGATTGAGGATTGAGGATTGAGGATTGAGGATTGCAGATTGAGTATTGAGGATTGAAGATTGAGGGTTGAGGATTGAGGATTGAGGATTGAGGATTGGGCATTGAGGATTGACGATTGAGGATTGAGGATTGAAGATTGAGGATTGAGGATTGAGGATTGAAGATTGAGGATTGGGGACGGAGTGTTGAGTGTTGAGAGATGAGAATTGATGTTTGTGGATAGAGACTTGAAGATTGCAGATTGAGTATTGAGTATTGAAAACTCTGAATTGATGATATTCCATTGAGGATTGGGGATTGACAACTGATTGTTGAGGACTGAGGGCTGAAGATTGAGGATTCAGGATAGAGGATTCAGGATTAAGGTTTGAGGACATGAGGATTGAGGATTGAGGATTGAGGATTGAGGATTGAGGATTGAAGATTGAGGATTGGGTATTGCGGATTGAACATTGAGGATTGACGATTGAGGATTGAGGACTGAGGATCGAGGATTGAGGATTGAGGATTGAGGGTTGAAGATTGAGGATTGGGGACTGAGGATTGAAGATTGAGGATTGAGGATTGAGGACTGAGGATTGAGGATTGAGGATTGAAGGTTCAGTATTGAGGATTGAAGATTGAGAATTGATGATTGAGGATTGAACATTGAGGACTGAGTGTTGAGGGTTGAGTGATGAGAATTGATGTTTGTGGATAGAGATTCGAAGATTGCAGGTTGAGTATTGTGTATTGAAAACTGTGAATTGAGTATATTCTATTGAGGAGTGAGGATTGACAACTGATTGTTGAGGACTGAGAGCTGAAGGTTGAGGGTTCAGGATTGAAGATTCAGAATTGGGATTTGAGGATTCAGAATTGAGGTTTGAGGACTGAGGATTGAGGATTGAAGATTGAGTATTGAGGATTGAAGGTTGAGTATTCAGGATTGGAGATTGGCGATTGAGGATTAAGGACCGAGGATTGAGGATTGAGGATTGAAGATTGAGTATTGATGATTGAAGATTGAGTATTGAGGATTGAAAATTGAGGATTGAGGATTGAGGATTGAGGATTGAGGATTGAAGATTGAGGATTGGGTATTGCGGATTGAACATTGAGGATTGACGATTGAGGATTGAGGACTGAGGATCGAGGATTGAGGATTGAGGATTGAGGGTTGAAGATTGAGGATTGGGGACTGAGGATTGAAGATTGAGGATTGAGGATTGAGGACTGAGGATTGAGGATTGAGGATTGAAGGTTCAGTATTGAGGATTGAAGATTGAGAATTGATGATTGAGGATTGAACATTGAGGACTGAGTGTTGAGGGTTGAGTGATGAGAATTGATGTTTGTGGATAGAGATTCGAAGATTGCAGGTTGAGTATTGTGTATTGAAAACTGTGAATTGAGTATATTCTATTGAGGAGTGAGGATTGACAACTGATTGTTGAGGACTGAGAGCTGAAGATTGAGGGTTCAGGATTGAAGATTCAGAATTGGGATTTGGGGATTCAGAATTGAGGTTTGAGGACTGAGGATTGAGGATTGAAGATTGAGTATTGAGGATTGAAGGTTGAGTATTCAGGATTGGAGATTGGCGATTGAGGATTAAGGACCGAGGATTGAGGATTGAGGATTGAAGATTGAGTATTGATGATTGAAGATTGAGTATTGAGGATTGAAAATTGAGGATTGAGGATTGAGGATTGAGGATTGAGGATTGAAGATTGAGGATTGGGGACGGAGTGTTGAGTGTTGAGTGATGAGAATTGATGTTTGTAGATAGAGATTTGAAGATTGCAGATTGAGTATTGAGTATTGAAAACTGTGAATTGATGATATTCCATTGAGGATTGGGGATTGACAACTGACTGTTGAGGACTGAGGGCTGAAGATTGAGGATTCAGGATTGAGGATTCAGGATTAAGGTTTGAGGACTGAGGACTGAGGGCTGAGGATTGAGGATTGAGGATTGAAGATTGAGTATTGACGATTGAAGATTGAGGATTGAGGATTGAGGATTGAGGATTTAGGATTGAAGATTGAGGATTGGGGATTGAGGATTGACGATTGAGTATTGAGCATTGAGGATTGAGAATTGAGGATTGAGGATTGAAGATTGAGTATTGAGGATTGAAGATTGAGGATTGAGGATTGAGTATTGACGGTTGAGGATTGAGTATTGAGTATTGAGAATTGAGGATTGATTATTGAAGATTGAGTATTGAGGATTGAAGATTGAGGATTGAGGATTGAGGATAGAGGATTGAGGATGAGGGCTGAGGGTTGAGGATTGAGGTTTGAGGACTGAGGGCAGAGGATTGAGGATTGAGAATTGAGGATTGAGTATTGAGTATTGTAGATTGAGGATTGGGTATTGCGGATTGAAGAATGTGGGTTGAGGACTGAGGGTTGAGGATTGAGGATTGAGGATTGAAGATTGAATATTAATGATTGAAGATTGAGGATTGAGGATTGAGGGTTGTGGATTGAGGACGAGGACTGAGGGTTGAGTATTGGTGTTTGAAGTCTGAGGATTGAGGATTGAGGATTGAGAATTGAGGATTGAGGATTGAGGATTGAAGATTGAGGATTCGGTATTGAGGATGGAAGAATGAGGATTGAGGAGTGAGGACTGAGGATTGAGGATTGCAGTTTGAGTATTGAGGATTGAAGATTGAGGATTGAGGATTGAGGATTGAGGATTGAGGATTGAAGATTGAGGATTGAAGATTGAGTATTGAGGATTGAAGATTGAGGATTGAGGATTGAGGATTGAAGATTGAGGATTGAAGATTGAGTATTGAGGATTGAAGATTGAGGATTGAGGATTGAGGATTGAGGATTGAGGATTGAAGATTGAGGATTGGGGATTGAGGATTGACGATTGAGGATTGAGAATGGAGGATAAAGGATTGAGGATTGGGGACTGAGTGTTGAGGGTTGAGTGATGAGAATTGATGTTTGTGGATAGAGATTTGAAGATTGCAGGTTGAGTATTGAGTATTGAAACCTGTGAATTGAGGATATTCTATTGAGGATTGAGGATGGACAACTGATTGTTGAGGAGTGAGGGCTGAAGACTGAGGATTCAGGCTTGAGGATTCAGGTTTGAGGATTCAGGATTGAGGCTTGAGGACTGAGGATTGAGGATTGAGGATTGAGGATTGAGGATTGAGGATTGAGGATTGAAGATTGAGGATTGGGTATCGAGGATTGAACATTGAGGATTGTGTATTGAGTATTGATGATTGAGGATTGAGGATTGAATATTGAATATTCATGATTGAAGATTGAGGATCGAGGATTGAGGGTTGTGAATTGAGGACGAGGACTGAGGGTTGAGACTTGATGTTTGTGGTCTGAGGATTGAGGACTGAGGATTGAGAATTGAGGACTGAGGATTGAGGATTGAAGATTGAGGATTGGGTTTTGAGGATTGAAGAATGTGGATTGAGGATTGAGGATTGAGGATTGAGGATTGAAGGATGAGTATTGAGGATTGAAGATTGAGGATTGAGGATCGAGGATTGAGGATTGAGTATTGAAGATTGAGGATTGGGTATTGCGGATTGAACATTGAGGATTGAAGATTGACGATTGAAGATTCAGTATTGAGGATTGAAGATTGAGGATTGAAGATTGAAGATTGAGTATTGAGGATTGAAGATTGAGGATTGAGGACTGAGAATTGAGGATTGAGGATTGAGGATTGAGGATTGAGGATTGAGGATTGAAGGCTGAGGATTGGGTATTGAGGATTGAGCATTGGGGATTGAGGGTTGAGGATTGAGGATTGAGGATTGAGGATTGAAGATTGAATATTAATGATTGAAGATTGAGGATTGAGGATTGGGGGTTGAGGATTGAGGACGAGGACTGAGGGTTGAGTATTGGTGTTTGAAGTCTGAGGATTGAGGATTGAGGATTGAGAATTGAGGATTGAGGATTGAGGTCTGAAGATTGAGGATTCGGTATTGAGGACTGAAGAATGAGGGTTGAGGAGTGAGGACTGAGGATTGAGGATTGCAGTTTGAGTATTGAGCATTGAAGATTGAGGATTGAGGATTGAGGATTGAGGATCGAGGATTGAGGATTGAGAATTGAGGATTGAGGATTGAGGATTGAAGATTGAGGATTGAGGATTGAGGATTGAGGATTGAGGCTTGAGAACTGAGGATTGAGGATTGAGGATTGAGGAATGAAGATTGAGGATTGAGGATTGAGGATTGAGGATTGAGGATTGAAGATTGAGGATTGAGGATTGAAGATTGAGGATTGGGTATTGATTCTTGTGGATTGAGGACGAGGACTGAGGGTTGAGTATTGCTGTTTGAGGTCTGAGGATTGAGGATTGAGTATTGAGAATTGAGGGTTGAGGATTGAGGATTGAAGATTGTGGATTGGGTATTGAGGATTGAAGAATGAGGATTGAGGATTGAGGATTGAGGATTGAGTATTGAATACTGAGTATTGAGGATTGAAGATTGAAGATTGAGGATTGAGGATTGAGGATCGAGGATTGAGGATTGAGGATTGAGGATTGAGGATTGAGGAATGAAGATTGAGTATTGAGGATTGAAGATTGAGGATTGAGTATTGAGGATTGGGTATTGAGGATTCAACATTGAGGATTGAGGGTTGAGGATTGAGGATTGAGGATTGACGATTGAGGATTGAGGAATGAGAATCGAGGATTGAGGATTGAGGATTCAAGATTGAGGACTGGGCACTGACGATTGAAGAATGAGGATTGAGGATTGAGGATTGAGGATTGAGGATTGCAGCTTGAGTATTGAGGATTGAAGATTGAGGGTTGAGGATTGAGGATTGAGGATTGAGCATTGAGGATTGATGATTGAGGATTGAGGATTGAAGATTGGGTATTGAGGATTAAAGACTGTGGATTGAGGATTGAGGATTGAGGATTGAGGATTGAAGGTTGAGTATTGAGGATTGAAGATTGAGGATTGAGGATTGAGGATTGAGGATTGAGTATTGAAGATTGAGGATTGGGTATTGCGGATTGAACATTGAGGATTGAAGATTGAGGATTGAAGATTCAGTATTGAGGATTGAAGCTTGAGGATTGAGGATTGAGGATTGAAGGTTGAAGATTGAGTATTGAGGATCGAAGATTGAGGATTGAGGACTGAGAGTTGAGGATTGAGGATTGAGGATTGAGGATTGAGGATTGAGGGTTGTGGATTGAGGACGAGGACTGAGGTTTGAGTATTGGTGTTTGAAGTCTGAGGATTGAGGATTGAGGATTGAGAATTGAGGATTGAGGATTGAGGATTGAGGATTGAGTATTGAAGATTGAGGATTGGGTATTGCGGATTGAACATTGAGGATTGAAGATTGAGGATTGAAGATTCAGTATTGAGGATTGAAGCTTGAGGATTGAGGATTGAGGATTGAAGGTTGAAGATTGAGTATTGAGGATCGAAGATTGAGGATTGAGGACTGAGAGTTGAGGATTGAGGATTGAGGATTGAGGATTGAGGATTGAAGACTGAGGATTGGGTATTAAGGATTTAGCATTGGGGATTGAGGGTTGAGGATTGAGGATTGAGGATTGAGGATTGAGGATTGAGGGTTGTGGATTGAGGACGAGGACTGATGTTTGAGTATTGGTGTTTGAAGTCTGAGGATTGAGGATTGAGGATTGAGAATTGAGGATTGAGGATTGAGAATTGGGGATTGAGGATTGAGGATTGAAGATTGAGGATTCGGTATTGAGGATTGGAGAATGAGGATTGAGGAGTGAGGACTGAGGATTGAGGATAGCAGTTTGAGTATTGAGGATTGAAGATTGAGGATTGAGGATTGAGGATTGAGGATTGAGGATTGAGGATTGAGAATTGAGGATTGAGGATTGAGGATTGAGGATTGAAGATTGAGGATTGAGGATTGAGGATTGAGGATTGAGGCTTGAGAACTGAGGATTGAGGATTGAGGATTGAGGAATGAAGATTGAGTATTGAGGATTGAAGATTGAGGATTGAGGATTGAGGATTGAGGATTGAGGACTCAAAATTGAATATTGATGATTGAAGATTGAGGATTGGGTATTGATGCTTGTGGATTGAGGACGAGGACTGAGGGTTGAGTATTGCTGTTTGAGGTCTGAGGATTGAGGATTGAGTATTGAGAATTGAGGGTTGAGGACTGAGGATTGAAGATTGTGGATTGGGTATTGAGGATTGAAGAATGAGGATTGAGGATTGAGGATTGAGGATTGAGTATTGAATACTGAGTATTGAGGATTGAAGATTGAGGATTGAGGATTGAGGATTGAGGATCGAGGATTGAGGATTGAGGATTGAGGATTGAGGATTGAGGAATGAAGATTGAGTATTGAGGATTGAAGACTGAGGATTGAGGATTGAGGATTGAGGATTGAGGATTGAAGATTGAGGATTGGGGATTGAGTATTGACGATTGAGGATTGAGTATTGAGGATTGAGTATTGAGGATTGATTATTGAAGATTGAGTATTGAGGATTGAAGATTGAGGATTGATAATTGAGGATTGAAGATGGAGTATTGATGATTGAAGGTTGAGGATTGAGGATTCATGTTTGAGGATTGAGGACGGGGACTGACGGTTGAGGATTGAGGTTTGAGGATTGAGGATTGAGGATTTAGGAATGAGGATTGAGGATTGTGGGTTGTGGATTGAGGACGAGGACTGAGGGTTGAGTGTTGATGTTTGAGGTCTGAGGATTGAGGATTGAGGATTGAGAATTGAGGATTGAGGATTGAGGATTGAGGATTGAAGATTGAGGATTGAGGATTGAGGATTCAGGATTGAGGATTGAAGACTGAGGATTGGGTATTGAGGATTCAACATTGAGGATTGAGGGTTCAGGATTGAGGATTGAGGATTGACGATTGAGGATTGAGGAATGAGAATCGAGGATTGAGGATTGAGGATTCAAGATTGAGGACTGGGCACTGAGGATTGAAGAATGAGGATTGAGGATTGAGGATTGAGGATTGAGGATTGCAGATTGAGTATTGAGGATTCAAGATTGAGGGTTGAGGATTGAGGATTGAGGATTGAGCATTGAGGATTGACGATTGAGGATTGAGGATTGAAGATTGAGGATTGAGGATTGAGGATTGAAGATTGAGGATTGGGGACGGAGTGTTGAGTGTTGAGATGAGAATTGATGTTTGTGGATAGAGATTTGAAGATTGCAGATTGAGTATTGGGTATTGAAAACTGTGAATTGATGATATTCCATAGAGGATTGGGGATTGACAACTGATTGTTGAGGACTGAGGGCTGAAGATTGAGGATTCAGGATTGAGGATTCAGGATTAAGGTTTGAGGACTGAGGATTGAGGATTGAGGATTGAGGATTGAGGATTGAGGATTGAAGATTGAGGATTGGGTATTGCGGATTGAACATTGAGTATTGAGAATTGAGGGTTGAGGATTGAGGATTGAAGATTGTGGATTGGGTATTGAGGATTGAAGAATGAGGATTGAGGATTGAGGATTGAGGATTGAGGATTGTGGATTGAGGAATGAAGATTGAGTATTGAGGATTGAAGACTGAGGATTGAGGATTGAGGATTGAGGATTGAGGATTGAAGATTGAGGATTGGGGATTGAGTATTGACGATTGAGGATTGAGTATTGAGGATTGAGTATTGAGGATTGATTATTGAAGATTGAGTATTGAGGATTGAAGATTGAGGATTGATAATTGAGGATTGAAGATGGAGTATTGATGATTGAAGGTTGAGGATTGAGGATTCATGTTTGAGGATTGAGGACGGGGACTGACGGTTGAGGATTGAGGTTTGAGGATTGAGGATTGAGGATTTAGGACTGAGGATTGAGGATTGAGGGTTGTGGATTGAGGACGAGGACTGAGGGTTGAGTGTTGATGTTTGAGGTCTGAGGATTGAGGATTGAGGATTGAGAATTGAGGATTGAGGATTGACGATTGAAGATTGAGGATTGAGGATTGAGGATTCAGGATTGAGGATTGAAGACTGAGGATTGGGTATTGAGGATTCAACATTGAGGATTGAGGGTTGAGGATTGAGGATTGAGGATTGACGATTGAGGATTGAGGAATGAGAATCGAGGATTGAGGATTGAGGATTCAAGATTGAGGGCTGGGCACTGAGGATTGAAGAATGAGGATTGAGGATTGAGGATTGAGGATTGAGGATTGCAGATTGAGTATTGAGGATTGAAGATTGAGGGTTGAGGATTGAGGATTGAGGATTGAGGATTGGGCATTGAGGATTGACGATTGAGGATTGAGGATTGAAGATTGAGGATTGAGGATTGAGGATTGAAGATTGAGGATTGGGGACGGAGTGTTGAGTGTTGAGAGATGAGAATTGATGTTTGTGGATAGAGACTTGAAGATTGCAGATTGAGTATTGAGTATTGAAAACTCTGAATTGATGATATTCCATTGAGGATTGGGGATTGACAACTGATTGTTGAGGACTGAGGGCTGAAGATTGAGGATTCAGGATAGAGGATTCAGGATTAAGGTTTGAGGACATGAGGATTGAGGATTGAGGATTGAGGATTGAGGATTGAGGATTGAAGATTGAGGATTGGGTATTGCGGATTGAACATTGAGGATTGACGATTGAGGATTGAGGACTGAGGATCGAGGATTGAGGATTGAGGATTGAGGGTTGAAGATTGAGGATTGGGGACTGAGGATTGAAGATTGAGGATTGAGGATTGAGGACTGAGGATTGAGGATTGAGGATTGAAGGTTCAGTATTGAGGATTGAAGATTGAGAATTGATGATTGAGGATTGAACATTGAGGACTGAGTGTTGAGGGTTGAGTGATGAGAATTGATGTTTGTGGATAGAGATTCGAAGATTGCAGGTTGAGTATTGTGTATTGAAAACTGTGAATTGAGTATATTCTATTGAGGAGTGAGGATTGACAACTGATTGTTGAGGACTGAGAGCTGAAGGTTGAGGGTTCAGGATTGAAGATTCAGAATTGGGATTTGAGGATTCAGAATTGAGGTTTGAGGACTGAGGATTGAGGATTGAAGATTGAGTATTGAGGATTGAAGGTTGAGTATTCAGGATTGGAGATTGGCGATTGAGGATTAAGGACCGAGGATTGAGGATTGAGGATTGAAGATTGAGTATTGATGATTGAAGATTGAGTATTGAGGATTGAAAATTGAGGATTGAGGATTGAGGATTGAGGATTGAGGATTGAAGATTGAGGATTGGGTATTGCGGATTGAACATTGAGGATTGACGATTGAGGATTGAGGACTGAGGATCGAGGATTGAGGATTGAGGATTGAGGGTTGAAGATTGAGGATTGGGGACTGAGGATTGAAGATTGAGGATTGAGGATTGAGGACTGAGGATTGAGGATTGAGGATTGAAGGTTCAGTATTGAGGATTGAAGATTGAGAATTGATGATTGAGGATTGAACATTGAGGACTGAGTGTTGAGGGTTGAGTGATGAGAATTGATGTTTGTGGATAGAGATTCGAAGATTGCAGGTTGAGTATTGTGTATTGAAAACTGTGAATTGAGTATATTCTATTGAGGAGTGAGGATTGACAACTGATTGTTGAGGACTGAGAGCTGAAGATTGAGGGTTCAGGATTGAAGATTCAGAATTGGGATTTGGGGATTCAGAATTGAGGTTTGAGGACTGAGGATTGAGGATTGAAGATTGAGTATTGAGGATTGAAGGTTGAGTATTCAGGATTGGAGATTGGCGATTGAGGATTAAGGACCGAGGATTGAGGATTGAGGATTGAAGATTGAGTATTGATGATTGAAGATTGAGTATTGAGGATTGAAAATTGAGGATTGAGGATTGAGGATTGAGGATTGAGGATTGAAGATTGAGGATTGGGGACGGAGTGTTGAGTGTTGAGTGATGAGAATTGATGTTTGTAGATAGAGATTTGAAGATTGCAGATTGAGTATTGAGTATTGAAAACTGTGAATTGATGATATTCCATTGAGGATTGGGGATTGACAACTGACTGTTGAGGACTGAGGGCTGAAGATTGAGGATTCAGGATTGAGGATTCAGGATTAAGGTTTGAGGACTGAGGACTGAGGGCTGAGGATTGAGGATTGAGGATTGAAGATTGAGTATTGACGATTGAAGATTGAGGATTGAGGATTGAGGATTGAGGATTTAGGATTGAAGATTGAGGATTGGGGATTGAGGATTGACGATTGAGTATTGAGCATTGAGGATTGAGAATTGAGGATTGAGGATTGAAGATTGAGTATTGAGGATTGAAGATTGAGGATTGAGGATTGAGTATTGACGGTTGAGGATTGAGTATTGAGTATTGAGAATTGAGGATTGATTATTGAAGATTGAGTATTGAGGATTGAAGATTGAGGATTGAGGATTGAGGATAGAGGATTGAGGATGAGGGCTGAGGGTTGAGGATTGAGGTTTGAGGACTGAGGGCAGAGGATTGAGGATTGAGAATTGAGGATTGAGTATTGAGTATTGTAGATTGAGGATTGGGTATTGCGGATTGAAGAATGTGGGTTGAGGACTGAGGGTTGAGGATTGAGGATTGAGGATTGAAGATTGAATATTAATGATTGAAGATTGAGGATTGAGGATTGAGGGTTGTGGATTGAGGACGAGGACTGAGGGTTGAGTATTGGTGTTTGAAGTCTGAGGATTGAGGATTGAGGATTGAGAATTGAGGATTGAGGATTGAGGATTGAAGATTGAGGATTCGGTATTGAGGATGGAAGAATGAGGATTGAGGAGTGAGGACTGAGGATTGAGGATTGCAGTTTGAGTATTGAGGATTGAAGATTGAGGATTGAGGATTGAGGATTGAGGATTGAGGATTGAAGATTGAGGATTGAAGATTGAGTATTGAGGATTGAAGATTGAGGATTGAGGATTGAGGATTGAAGATTGAGGATTGAAGATTGAGTATTGAGGATTGAAGATTGAGGATTGAGGATTGAGGATTGAGGATTGAGGATTGAAGATTGAGGATTGGGGATTGAGGATTGACGATTGAGGATTGAGAATGGAGGATAAAGGATTGAGGATTGGGGACTGAGTGTTGAGGGTTGAGTGATGAGAATTGATGTTTGTGGATAGAGATTTGAAGATTGCAGGTTGAGTATTGAGTATTGAAACCTGTGAATTGAGGATATTCTATTGAGGATTGAGGATGGACAACTGATTGTTGAGGAGTGAGGGCTGAAGACTGAGGATTCAGGCTTGAGGATTCAGGTTTGAGGATTCAGGATTGAGGCTTGAGGACTGAGGATTGAGGATTGAGGATTGAGGATTGAGGATTGAGGATTGAGGATTGAAGATTGAGGATTGGGTATCGAGGATTGAACATTGAGGATTGTGTATTGAGTATTGATGATTGAGGATTGAGGATTGAATATTGAATATTCATGATTGAAGATTGAGGATCGAGGATTGAGGGTTGTGAATTGAGGACGAGGACTGAGGGTTGAGACTTGATGTTTGTGGTCTGAGGATTGAGGACTGAGGATTGAGAATTGAGGACTGAGGATTGAGGATTGAAGATTGAGGATTGGGTTTTGAGGATTGAAGAATGTGGATTGAGGATTGAGGATTGAGGATTGAGGATTGAAGGATGAGTATTGAGGATTGAAGATTGAGGATTGAGGATCGAGGATTGAGGATTGAGTATTGAAGATTGAGGATTGGGTATTGCGGATTGAACATTGAGGATTGAAGATTGACGATTGAAGATTCAGTATTGAGGATTGAAGATTGAGGATTGAAGATTGAAGATTGAGTATTGAGGATTGAAGATTGAGGATTGAGGACTGAGAATTGAGGATTGAGGATTGAGGATTGAGGATTGAGGATTGAGGATTGAAGGCTGAGGATTGGGTATTGAGGATTGAGCATTGGGGATTGAGGGTTGAGGATTGAGGATTGAGGATTGAGGATTGAAGATTGAATATTAATGATTGAAGATTGAGGATTGAGGATTGGGGGTTGAGGATTGAGGACGAGGACTGAGGGTTGAGTATTGGTGTTTGAAGTCTGAGGATTGAGGATTGAGGATTGAGAATTGAGGATTGAGGATTGAGGTCTGAAGATTGAGGATTCGGTATTGAGGACTGAAGAATGAGGGTTGAGGAGTGAGGACTGAGGATTGAGGATTGCAGTTTGAGTATTGAGCATTGAAGATTGAGGATTGAGGATTGAGGATTGAGGATCGAGGATTGAGGATTGAGAATTGAGGATTGAGGATTGAGGATTGAAGATTGAGGATTGAGGATTGAGGATTGAGGATTGAGGCTTGAGAACTGAGGATTGAGGATTGAGGATTGAGGAATGAAGATTGAGGATTGAGGATTGAGGATTGAGGATTGAGGATTGAAGATTGAGGATTGAGGATTGAAGATTGAGGATTGGGTATTGATTCTTGTGGATTGAGGACGAGGACTGAGGGTTGAGTATTGCTGTTTGAGGTCTGAGGATTGAGGATTGAGTATTGAGAATTGAGGGTTGAGGATTGAGGATTGAAGATTGTGGATTGGGTATTGAGGATTGAAGAATGAGGATTGAGGATTGAGGATTGAGGATTGAGTATTGAATACTGAGTATTGAGGATTGAAGATTGAAGATTGAGGATTGAGGATTGAGGATCGAGGATTGAGGATTGAGGATTGAGGATTGAGGATTGAGGAATGAAGATTGAGTATTGAGGATTGAAGATTGAGGATTGAGTATTGAGGATTGGGTATTGAGGATTCAACATTGAGGATTGAGGGTTGAGGATTGAGGATTGAGGATTGACGATTGAGGATTGAGGAATGAGAATCGAGGATTGAGGATTGAGGATTCAAGATTGAGGACTGGGCACTGACGATTGAAGAATGAGGATTGAGGATTGAGGATTGAGGATTGAGGATTGCAGCTTGAGTATTGAGGATTGAAGATTGAGGGTTGAGGATTGAGGATTGAGGATTGAGCATTGAGGATTGATGATTGAGGATTGAGGATTGAAGATTGGGTATTGAGGATTAAAGACTGTGGATTGAGGATTGAGGATTGAGGATTGAGGATTGAAGGTTGAGTATTGAGGATTGAAGATTGAGGATTGAGGATTGAGGATTGAGGATTGAGTATTGAAGATTGAGGATTGGGTATTGCGGATTGAACATTGAGGATTGAAGATTGAGGATTGAAGATTCAGTATTGAGGATTGAAGCTTGAGGATTGAGGATTGAGGATTGAAGGTTGAAGATTGAGTATTGAGGATCGAAGATTGAGGATTGAGGACTGAGAGTTGAGGATTGAGGATTGAGGATTGAGGATTGAGGATTGAGGGTTGTGGATTGAGGACGAGGACTGAGGTTTGAGTATTGGTGTTTGAAGTCTGAGGATTGAGGATTGAGGATTGAGAATTGAGGATTGAGGATTGAGGATTGAGGATTGAGTATTGAAGATTGAGGATTGGGTATTGCGGATTGAACATTGAGGATTGAAGATTGAGGATTGAAGATTCAGTATTGAGGATTGAAGCTTGAGGATTGAGGATTGAGGATTGAAGGTTGAAGATTGAGTATTGAGGATCGAAGATTGAGGATTGAGGACTGAGAGTTGAGGATTGAGGATTGAGGATTGAGGATTGAGGATTGAAGACTGAGGATTGGGTATTAAGGATTTAGCATTGGGGATTGAGGGTTGAGGATTGAGGATTGAGGATTGAGGATTGAGGATTGAGGGTTGTGGATTGAGGACGAGGACTGATGTTTGAGTATTGGTGTTTGAAGTCTGAGGATTGAGGATTGAGGATTGAGAATTGAGGATTGAGGATTGAGAATTGGGGATTGAGGATTGAGGATTGAAGATTGAGGATTCGGTATTGAGGATTGGAGAATGAGGATTGAGGAGTGAGGACTGAGGATTGAGGATAGCAGTTTGAGTATTGAGGATTGAAGATTGAGGATTGAGGATTGAGGATTGAGGATTGAGGATTGAGGATTGAGAATTGATGATTGAGGATTGAGGATTGAGGATTGAAGATTGAGGATTGAGGATTGAGGATTGAGGATTGAGGCTTGAGAACTGAGGATTGAGGATTGAGGATTGAGGAATGAAGATTGAGTATTGAGGATTGAAGATTGAGGATTGAGGATTGAGGATTGAGGATTGAGGACTCAAAATTGAATATTGATGATTGAAGATTGAGGATTGGGTATTGATGCTTGTGGATTGAGGACGAGGACTGAGGGTTGAGTATTGCTGTTTGAGGTCTGAGGATTGAGGATTGAGTATTGAGAATTGAGGGTTGAGGACTGAGGATTGAAGATTGTGGATTGGGTATTGAGGATTGAAGAATGAGGATTGAGGATTGAGGATTGAGGATTGAGTATTGAATACTGAGTATTGAGGATTGAAGATTGAGGATTGAGGATTGAGGATTGAGGATCGAGGATTGAGGATTGAGGATTGAGGATTGAGGATTGAGGAATGAAGATTGAGTATTGAGGATTGAAGACTGAGGATTGAGGATTGAGGATTGAGGATTGAGGATTGAAGATTGAGGATTGGGGATTGAGTATTGACGATTGAGGATTGAGTATTGAGGATTGAGTATTGAGGATTGATTATTGAAGATTGAGTATTGAGGATTGAAGATTGAGGATTGATAATTGAGGATTGAAGATGGAGTATTGATGATTGAAGGTTGAGGATTGAGGATTCATGTTTGAGGATTGAGGACGGGGACTGACGGTTGAGGATTGAGGTTTGAGGATTGAGGATTGAGGATTTAGGAATGAGGATTGAGGATTGTGGGTTGTGGATTGAGGACGAGGACTGAGGGTTGAGTGTTGATGTTTGAGGTCTGAGGATTGAGGATTGAGGATTGAGAATTGAGGATTGAGGATTGAGGATTGAGGATTGAAGATTGAGGATTGAGGATTGAGGATTCAGGATTGAGGATTGAAGACTGAGGATTGGGTATTGAGGATTCAACATTGAGGATTGAGGGTTCAGGATTGAGGATTGAGGATTGACGATTGAGGATTGAGGAATGAGAATCGAGGATTGAGGATTGAGGATTCAAGATTGAGGACTGGGCACTGAGGATTGAAGAATGAGGATTGAGGATTGAGGATTGAGGATTGAGGATTGCAGATTGAGTATTGAGGATTCAAGATTGAGGGTTGAGGATTGAGGATTGAGGATTGAGCATTGAGGATTGACGATTGAGGATTGAGGATTGAAGATTGAGGATTGAGGATTGAGGATTGAAGATTGAGGATTGGGGACGGAGTGTTGAGTGTTGAGATGAGAATTGATGTTTGTGGATAGAGATTTGAAGATTGCAGATTGAGTATTGGGTATTGAAAACTGTGAATTGATGATATTCCATAGAGGATTGGGGATTGACAACTGATTGTTGAGGACTGAGGGCTGAAGATTGAGGATTCAGGATTGAGGATTCAGGATTAAGGTTTGAGGACTGAGGATTGAGGATTGAGGATTGAGGATTGAGGATTGAGGATTGAAGATTGAGGATTGGGTATTGCGGATTGAACATTGAGTATTGAGAATTGAGGGTTGAGGATTGAGGATTGAAGATTGTGGATTGGGTATTGAGGATTGAAGAATGAGGATTGAGGATTGAGGATTGAGGATTGAGGATTGTGGATTGAGGAATGAAGATTGAGTATTGAGGATTGAAGACTGAGGATTGAGGATTGAGGATTGAGGATTGAGGATTGAAGATTGAGGATTGGGGATTGAGTATTGACGATTGAGGATTGAGTATTGAGGATTGAGTATTGAGGATTGACTATTGAAGATTGAGTATTGAGGATTGAAGATTGAGGATTGATAATTGAGGATTGAAGATGGAGTATTGATGATTGAAGGTTGAAGATTGAGGATTCATGTTTGAGGATTGAGGACGGGGACTGACGGTTGAGGATTGAGGTTTGAGGATTGAGGATTGAGGATTTAGGACTGAGGATTGAGGATTGAGGGTTGTGGATTGAGGACGAGGACTGAGGGTTGAGTGTTGATGTTTGAGGTCTGAGTATTGAGGATTGAGGATTGAGAATTGAGGATTGAGGATTGAGGATTGAAGATTGAGGATTGAGGATTGAGGATTCAGGATTGAGGATTGAAGACTGAGGATTGGGTATTGAGGATTCAACATTGAGGATTGAGGGTTGAGGATTGAGGATTGAGGATTGACGATTGAGGATTGAGGAATGAGAATCGAGGATTGAGGATTGAGGATTCAAGATTGAGGACTGGGCACTGAGGATTGAAGAATGAGGATTGAGGATTGAGGATTGAAGATTGAGGATTGAGGATTGAGGATTCAGGATTGAGGATTGAAGACTGAGGACTGGGTATTGAGGATTCAACATTGAGGATTGAGGGTTGAGGATTGAGGATTGAGGATTGACGATTGAGGATTGAGGAATGAGAATCGAGGATTGAGGATTGAGGATTCAAGATTGAGGACTGGGCACTGAGGATTGAAGAATGAGGATTGAGGATTGAGGATTGAGGATTGAGGATTGCAGATTGAGTATTGAGGATTGAAGATTGAGGGTTGAGGATTGAGGATTGAGGATTGAGCATTGAGGATTGACGATTGAGGATTGAGGATTGAAGATTGAGGATTGAGGATTGAGGATTGAAGATTGAGGATTGGGGACGGAGTGTTGAGTGTTGAGAGATGAGAATTGATGTTTGTGGATAGAGATTTGAAGATTAGAGATTGTGTATTGAGTATTGAAAACTGTGAATTGATGATATTCCGTTGAGGATTGGGGATTGACAACTGATTGTTGAGGACTGAGGGCTGAAGATTGAGGATTCAGGATTGAGGATTCAGGATTAAGGTTTGAGGACTGAGGATTGAGGATTGAGGATTGAGGATTGAGGATTGAGGATTGAAGATTGAGGATTGGGTATTGCGGATTGAACATTGAGGATTGAGGATTGAGGATTGAGGACTGAGGATCGAGGATTGAGGATTGAGGACTGAGAATTGAGGATTGAGGATTGAGGATTGAGGATTGAGGATTGAAGGCTGAGGATTGGGTATTGAGGATTGAGCATTGGGAATTGAGGGTTGAGGATTGAGGATTGAGGATTGAGGATTGAAGATTGAATATTAATGATTGAAGATTGAGGATTGAGGATTGGGGGTTGAGGATTGAGGACGAGGACTGAGGGTTGAGTATTGGTGTTTGAAGTCTGAGGATTGAGGATTGAGGATTGAGAATTGAGGATTGAGGATTGAGGATTGAGGTCTGAAGATTGAGGATTCGGTATTGAGGACTGAAGAATGAGGGTTGAGGAGTGAGGACTGAGGATTGAGGATTGCAGTTTGAGTATTGAGCATTGAAGATTGAGGATTGAGGATTGAGGATTGAGGATTGAGGATTGAGGATTGAAGATTGAGTATTGAGGATCGAAGATTGACGATTGAGGATTGAGAATTGATGATTGAAGACTGAGGATTGGGTATTGAGGATTGAGCATTGGGGATTGAGGGTTGAGGATTGAGGATTGAGGATTGGGGATTGAAGATTGAATATTAATGATTGAAGATTGAGGATTGAGGATTGAGGGTTGTGGATTGAGGACGAGGACTGAGGGTTGAGCATTGGTGTTTGAAGTCTCAGGATTGGGGATTGATGATTGAGAATTGAGGATTGAGGATTGAGGATTGAAGATTGAGGATTCGGTATTGAGGATTGAAGAATGAGGATTGAGGAGTGAGGACTGAGGATTGAGGATTGCAGTTTGAGTATTGAGGATTGAAGATTGAGGATTGAGGATTGAGGATTGAGGATTGAGGATTGAGGATTGAAGATTGAGGATTCGGTATTGAGAATTGAAGAATGAGGATTGAGGAGTGAGGACTGAGGATTGAGGATTGAAGATTGAGGATTGAGGATTGAGGATTGAGGATTGAGGATTGAGGATTGAAGATTGAGGATTCGGTATTGAGAATTGAAGAATGAGGATTGAGGAGTGAGGACTGAGGATTGAGGATTGCAGTTTGAGTATTGAGGATTGAAGATTGAGGATTGAGGATTGAGGATTGAGGATCGAGGATTGAGGATTGAGAATTGAGGATTGAGGATTGAGGATTGAAGATTGAGGATTGAGGATTGAGGATTGAGGATTGAGGCTTGAGAACTGAGGATTGAGGATTGAGGATTGAGGAATGAAGATTGAGTATTGAGGATTGAAGATTGAGGATTGAGGATTGAGGATTGAGGATTGAGGACTCAAGATTGAATATTGATGATTGAAGATTGAGGATTGGGTATTGATGCTTGTGGATTGAGGACGAGGACTGAGGGTTGAGTATTGCTGTTTGAGGTCTGAGGATTGAGGATTGAGTATTGAGAATTGAGGGTTGAGGATTGAGGATTGAAGATTGTGGATTGGGTATTGAGGATTGAAGAATGAGGATTGAGGATTGAGGATTGAGGATTGAGTATTGAATACTGAGTATTGAGGATTGAAGGTTGAAGATTGAGGATTGAGGATTGAGTTTCGAGGATTGAGGATTGAGGATTGAGGATTGAGGATTGAGGAATGAAGATTGAGTATTGAGGATTGAAGATTGAGGATTGAGTATTGAGGATTGGGTATTGAGGATTCAACATTGAGGATTGAGGGTTGAGGATTGAGGATTGAGGATTGACGATTGAGGATTGAGGAATGAGAATCGAGGATTGAGGATTGAGGATTCAAGATTGAGGACTGGGCACTGAGGATTGAAGAATGAGGATTGAGGATTGAGGATTGAGGATTGAGGATTGCAGCTTGAGTATTGAGGATTGAAGATTGAGGGTTGAGGATTGAGGATTGAGGATTGAGCATTGAGGATTGATGATTGAGGATTGAGGATTGAAGATTGGGTATTGAGGATTGAAGACTGTGGATTGAGGATTCAGGATTGAGGATTGAGGATTGAAGGTTGAGTATTGAGGATTGAAGATTGAGGATTGAGGATTGAGGATTGAGGATTGAGTATTGAAGATTGAGGATTGGGTATTGCGGATTGAACATTGAGGATTGAAGATTGAGGATTGAAGATTCAGTATTGAGGATTGAAGCTTGAGGATTGAGGATTGAGGATTGAAGGTTGAAGATTGAGTATTGAGGATCGAAGATTGAGGATTGAGGACTGAGAGTTGAGGATTGAGGATTGAGGATTGAGGATTGAGGATTGAAGACTGAGGATTGGGTATTAAGGATTTAGCATTGGGGATTGAGGGTTGAGGATTGAGGATTGAGGATTGAGGATTGAGGATTGAGGGTTGTGGATTGAGGACGAGGACTGAGGTTTGAGTATTGGTGTTTGAAGTCTGAGGATTGAGGATTGAGGATTGAGAATTGAGGATTGAGGATTGAGAATTGAGGATTGAGGATTGAGGATTGAAGATTGAGGATTCGGTATTGAGGATTGGAGAATGAGGATTGAGGAGTGAGGACTGAGGATTGAGGATAGCAGTTTGAGTATTGAGGATTGAAGATTGAGGATTGAGGATTGAGGATTGAGGATTGAGGATTGAGGATTGAGAATTGAGGATTGAGGATTGAGGATTGAGGATTGAAGATTGAGGATTGAGGATTGAGGATTGAGGATTGAGGCTTGAGAACTGAGGATTGAGGATTGAGGATTGAGGAATGAAGATTGAGTATTGAGGATTGAAGATTGAGGATTGAGGATTGAGGATTGAGGATTGAGGATTGAGGACTCAAAATTGAATATTGATGATTGAAGATTGAGGATTGGGTATTGATGCTTGTGGATTGAGGACGAGGACTGAGGGTTGAGTATTGCTGTTTGAGGTCTGAGGATTGAGGATTGAGTATTGAGAATTGAGGGTTGAGGACTGAGGATTGAAGATTGTGGATTGGGTATTGAGGATTGAAGAATGAGGATTGAGGATTGAGGATTGAGGATTGAGTATTGAATACTGAGTATTGAGGATTGAAGATTGAGGATTGAGGATTGAGGATTGAGGATCGAGGATTGAGGATTGAGGATTGAGGATTGAGGATTGAGGAATGAAGATTGAGTATTGAGGATTGAAGACTGAGGATTGAGGATTGAGGATTGAGGATTGAGGATTGAAGATTGAGGATTGGGGATTGAGTATTGACGATTGAGGATTGAGTATTGAGGATTGAGTATTGAGGATTGATTATTGAAGATTGAGTATTGAGGATTGAAGATTGAGGATTGATAATTGAGGATTGAAGATGGAGTATTGATGATTGAAGGTTGAGGATTGAGGATTCATGTTTGAGGATTGAGCACGGGGACTGACGGTTGAGGATTGAGGTTTGAGGATTGAGGATTGAGGATTTAGGACTGAGGATTGAGGATTGTGGGTTGTGGATTGAGGACGAGGACTGAGGGTTGAGTGTTGATGTTTGAGGTCTGAGGATTGAGGATTGAGGATTGAGAATTGAGGATTGAGGATTGAGGATTGAAGATTGAGGATTGAGGATTGAGGATTCAGGATTGAGGATTGAAGACTGAGGATTGGGTATTGAGGATTCAACATTGAGGATTGAGGGTTGAGGATTGAGGATTGAGGATTGACGATTGAGGATTGAGGAATGAGAATCGAGGATTGAGGATTGAGGATTCAAGATTGAGGACTGGGCACTGAGGATTGAAGAATGAGGATTGAGAATTGAGGATTGAGGATTGAGGATTGCAGATTGAGTATTGAGGATTCAAGATTGAGGGTTGAGGATTGAGGATTGAGGATTGAGCATTGAGGATTGACGATTGAGGATTGAGGATTGAAGATTGAGGATTGAGGATTGAGGATTGAAGATTGAGGATTGGGGACGGAGTGTTGAGTGTTGAGAGATGAGAATTGATGTTTGTGGATAGAGATTTGAAGATTGCAGATTGAGTATTGAGTATTGAAAACTGTGAATTGATGATATTCCATAGAGGATTGGGGATTGACAACTGATTGTTGAGGACTGAGGGCTGAAGATTGAGGATTCAGGATTGAGGATTCAGGATTAAGGTTTGAGGACTGAGGATTGAGGATTGAGGATTGAGGATTGAGGATTGAGGATTGAGGATTGAGGATTGAAGACTGAGGATTGGGTATTAAGGATTTAGCATTGGGGATTGAGGGTTGAGGATTGAGGATTGAGGATTGAGGATTGAGGATTGAGGGTTGTGGATTGAGGACGAGGACTGAGGTTTGAGTATTGGTGTTTGAAGTCTGAGGATTGAGGATTGAGGATTGAGAATTGAGGATTGAGGATTGAGAATTGAGGATTGAGGATTGAGGATTGAAGATTGAGGATTCGGTATTGAGGATTGGAGAATGAGGATTGAGGAGTGAGGACTGAGGATTGAGGATAGCAGTTTGAGTATTGAGGATTGAAGATTGAGGATTGAGGATTGAGGATTGAGGATTGAAGATTGAGGATTGAGAATTGAGGATTGAGGATTGAGGATTGAGGATTGAAGATTGAGGATTGAGGATTGAGGATTGAGGATTGAGGCTTGAGAACTGAGGATTGAGGATTGAGGATTGAGGAATGAAGATTGAGTATTGAGGATTGAAGATTGAGGATTGAGGATTGAGGATTGAGGATTGAGGACTCAAAATTGAATATTGATGATTGAAGATTGAGGATTGGGTATTGATGCTTGTGGATTGAGGACGAGGACTGAGGGTTGAGTATTGCTGTTTGAGGTCTGAGGATTGAGGATTGAGTATTGAGAATTGAGGGTTGAGGACTGAGGATTGAAGATTGTGGATTGGGTATTGAGGATTGAAGAATGAGGATTGAGGATTGAGGATTGAGGATTGAGTATTGAATACTGAGTATTGAGGATTGAAGATTGAGGATTGAGGATTGAGGATTGAGGATCGAGGATTGAGGATTGAGGATTGAGGATTGAGGATTGAGGAATGAAGATTGAGTATTGAGGATTGAAGACTGAGGATTGAGGATTGAGGATTGAGGATTGAGGATTGAAGATTGAGGATTGGGGATTGAGTATTGACGATTGAGGATTGAGTATTGAGGATTGAGTATTGAGGATTGATTATTGAAGATTGAGTATTGAGGATTGAAGATTGAGGATTGATAATTGAGGATTGAAGATGGAGTATTGATGATTGAAGGTTGAGGATTGAGGATTCATGTTTGAGGATTGAGGACGGGGACTGACGGTTGAGGATTGAGGTTTGAGGATTGAGGATTGAGGATTTAGGACTGAGGATTGAGGATTGTGGGTTGTGGATTGAGGACGAGGACTGAGGGTTGAGTGTTGATGTTTGAGGTCTGAGGATTGAGGATTGAGGATTGAGAATTGAGGATTGAGGATTGAGGATTGAAGATTGAGGATTGAGGATTGAGGATTCAGGATTGAGGATTGAAGACTGAGGATTGGGTATTGAGGATTCAACATTGAGGATTGAGGGTTGAGGATTGAGGATTGAGGATTGACGATTGAGGATTGAGGAATGAGAATCGAGGATTGAGGATTGAGGATTCAAGATTGAGGACTGGGCACTGAGGATTGAAGAATGAGGATTGAGAATTGAGGATTGAGGATTGAGGATTGCAGATTGAGTATTGAGGATTCAAGATTGAGGGTTGAGGATTGAGGATTGAGGATTGAGCATTGAGGATTGACGATTGAGGATTGAGGATTGAAGATTGAGGATTGAGGATTGAGGATTGAAAATTGAGGATTGGGGACGGAGTGTTGAGTGTTGAGAGATGAGAATTGATGTTTGTGGATAGAGATTTGAAGATTGCAGATTGAGTATTGAGTATTGAAAACTGTGAATTGATGATATTCCATAGAGGATTGGGGATTGACAACTGATTGTTGAGGACTGAGGGCTGAAGATTGAGGATTCAGGATTGAGGATTCAGGATTAATGTTTGAGGACTGAGGATTGAGGATTGAGGATTGAGGATTGAGGATTGAGGATTGAGGATTGAAGATTGAGGATTGGGTATTGCGGATTGAACATTGAGTATTGAGAATTGAGGGTTGAGGATTGAGGATTGAAGATTGTGGATTGGGTATTGAGGATTGAAGAATGAGGATTGAGGATTGAGGATTGAGGATTGAGGATTGAGGATTGAGGAATGAAGATTGAGTATTGAGGATTGAAGACTGAGGATTGAGGATTGAGGATTGAGGATTGAGGATTGAAGATTGAGGATTGGGGATTGAGTATTGACGATTGAGGATTGAGTATTGAGGATTGAGTATTGAGGATTGACTATTGAAGATTGAGTATTGAGGATTGAAGATTGAGGATTGATAATTGAGGATTGAAGATGGAGTATTGATGATTGAAGGTTGAGGATTGAGGATTCATGTTTGAGGATTGAGGACGGGGACTGACGGTTGAGGATTGAGGTTTGAGGATTGAGGATTGAGGGTTTAGGACTGAGGATTGAGGATTGAGGGTTGTGGATTGAGGACGAGGACTGAGGGTTGAGTGTTGATGTTTGAGGTCTGAGTATTGAGGATTGAGGATTGAGAATTGAGGATTGAGGATTGAGGATTGAAGATTGAGGATTGAGGATTGAGGATTCAGGATTGAGGATTGAAGACTGAGGATTGGGTATTGAGGATTCAACATTGAGGATTGAGGGTTGAGGATTGAGGATTGAGGATTGACGATTGAGGATTGAGGAATGAGAATCGAGGATTGAGGATTGAGGATTCAAGATTGAGGACTGGGCACTGAGGATTGAAGAATGAGGATTGAGGATTGAGGATTGAAGATTGAGGATTGAGGATTGAGGATTCAGGATTGAGGATTGAAGATTGAGGATTGGGTATTGCGGATTGAACATTGAGGATTGAGGATTGAGGATTGAGGACTGAGGATCGAGGATTGAGGATTGAGGATTGAGGGTTGAAGATTGAGGATTGGGGACGGAGTGTTGAGTGTTGAGAGATGAGAATTGATGTTTGTGGATAGAGATTTGAAGATTAGAGATTGTGTATTGAGTATTGAAAACTGTGAATTGATGATATTCCATTGAGGATTGGGGATTGACAACTGATTGTTGAGGACTGAGGGCTGAAGATTGAGGATTCAGGATTGAGGATTCAGGATTAAGGTTTGAGGACTGAGGATTGAGGATTGAGGATTGAGGATTGAGGATTGAGGATTGAAGATTGAGGATTGGGTATTGCGGATTGAACATTGAGGATTGAGGATTGAGGATTGAGGACTGAGGATCGAGGATTGAGGATTGAGGATTGAGGGTTGAAGATTGAGGATTGGGGACTGAGGATTGAAGATTGAGGATTGAGGATTGAGGACTGAGGATTGAGGATTGAGGATTGAAGGTTCAGTATTGAGGATTGAAGATTGAGAATTGAGGATTGAGGATTGAACATTGAGGACTGAGTGTTGAGGGTTGAGTGATGAGAATTGATGTTTGTGGATAGAGATTCGAAGATTGCAGGTTGAGTATTGTGTATTGAAAACTGTGAATTGAGTATATTCTATTGAGGAGTGAGGATTGACAACTGATTGTTGAGGACTGAGAGCTGAAGATTGAGGGTTCAGGATTGAAGATTCAGAATTGAGATTTGAGGATTCAGAATTGAGGCTTGAGGACTGAGGATTGAGGATTGAAGATTGAGTATTGAGGATTGAAGATTGAGTATTCAGGATTGGAGATTGGCGATTGAGGATTAAGGACCGAGGATTGAGGACTGAGGATTGAAGATTGAGTATTGAGGATTGAAGATTGAGGATTGAGGATTGAGGATTGAGGATTGAGGATTGAGGATTGAAGACTGAGGATTGGGTATTGAGGATTGAGCATTGGGGATTGAGGGTTGAGGATTGAGGATTGAGGATTGAAGATTGAATATTAATGATTGAAGATTGAGGACTGAGGATTGAGGGTTGTGGATTGAGCACGAGGACTGAGGGTTGAGTATTGGTGTTTGAAGTCTGAGGATTGAGGATTGAGGATTGAGAATTGAGGATTGATGATTGAGGATTGAAGATTGAGGATTCGGTATTGAGGACTGAAGAATGAGGATTGAGGAGTGAGGACTGAGGATACAGGATTGCAGTTTGAGTATTGAGGATTGAAGATTGAGGATTGAGGATTGAGGATTGAGGATTGAGGATTGAGGATTGAGGATTGAAGATTGAGTATTGAGGATTGAAGATTGAGGATTGAGGATTGAGGATTGAGGATTTAGGATTGAAGATTGAGGATTGGGGATTGAGGATTGACGATTGAGTATTGAGCATTGAGGATTGAGAATTGAGGATTGAGGATTGAAGATTGAGTATTGAGGATTGAAGATTGAGGATTGAGGACTGAGTATTGACGATTGAGGATTGAGTATTGAGGATTGAGAATTGAGGATTGATTATTGAAGATTGAGTATTGAGGATTGAAGATTGAGGATTGAGGATTGAGGATTGAGGATTGAGGATGAGGGCTGAGGGTTGAGGATTGAGGTTTGAGGACTGAGGGCAGAGGATTGAGGATTGAGAATTGAGGGTTGAGTATTGAGTATTGTAGATTGAGGATTGGGTATTGCGGATTGAAGAATGTGGGTTGAGGACTGAGGGTTGAGGATTGAGTATTGAAGATTGAGGATTGAGGATTGAGGATTGAGAATTGAATATTGAGTATTGAGGATTGAAGGTTGAGGATTGAGGATTGAGGGTTGAGGATTGAGGACGTGAACTGACGGTTGGGGATTGAGGTTTGAGGATTGAGGATTGAGGATTGAGGACTGAGGATTAAGGATTGAGGATTGGGGATTGAGGATCTAGGATTGGAGATTGATTATTGAGGATTGAAGATTGAGGATTGAGGATTGAGAATTGAGAATTGAGTGTGAGGACTGAGGGTTGAGGATTGAGGTTTGAGGAACGAGGATTGAGGATTGAGGATTGAGGACTGAGGATTGACGATTCGGTATTGAAGATTGAGGATCGATTACTGAGGATTGAGGATTGAGGATTGAGGATTGACGCTTGAGGATTGAGGATTGAGGATTGAGGATTGAGGATTGAGGATTGAGGATTGAAGACTGAGGATTCAGGATTGAGGATTGAGGACTGAATATTGAGTCTCGAGGATTGAAGATTGAGGATTGAGGATTGAGGGTTGAGGATTGAGGACGAGGACTGACGGTTGAGGATTGAGGTTTGAGGATTGAGGATTGAGGATTGAGGACTGAGGATCGAGGATTGTGGATTGAGGATTGAGGATTGAAGATTGAGGATTGGGGACTGAGTGTTGAGGGCTGAATTATGAGAATTGATGTTTGTGGATAGAGATTCGAAGATTGCAGATTGAGTATTGAGTATTGAAAACTGTGAATTTATGATATTCTATTGAGGATTGTGAATTGACAACTGATTGTTGGGGACTGAGGTCTGAAGATGGAGGATTCAGGATTGAGGATTCAGGTTTGACGTTTGAGGACTGAGGATTGAGGATTGAGGGTTGAGGATTGAGGATCGAGGATTGAGGATTGAGGATTGAGGATAGAGGGTTGAGGATTGAGGACTGAAGATTGAATATTGATGATTGATGATAGAGGATTGAGTATTGATGGTTGTGGATTGAGGACGAGGACTGAGGGTTGAGTATTGCTGTTTGAGGTCTGAGGATTGAAGCTTGATGATTGAGGATTGAGGATTGAGGATTGGGGGTTGAAGATTGAGGATTGAAGGTTGAGTATTGAGGATTGATGATTGAGGATTGAGGATTCCGGATTGAGGATTGAGGATTGAGGATTGAGGATTAAAGATTGAATATTAATGATTGAAGATTGAGGATTGAGGATTGAGTGTTGTGGATTGAGGACGAGGACTGAGGGTTGAGTATTGGTGTTTGAAGTCTGAGGATTGAGGATTGAGGATTGAGAATTGAGGATTGAGGATTGAGGATTGAAGATTGAGGATTCGGTATTGAGGATTGAAGAATGAGGATTGAGGAGTGAGGACTGAGGATTGAGGATTGCAGTTTGAGTACTGAGGATTGAAGATTGAGGATTGAGGATTGAGGATTGAGGATTGAGGATTGAGGATTGAGGATTGAAGATTGAGTATTGAGGATTGAAGATTGAGGATTGAGGATTGAGGATTGAAGATTGAGGATTGAAGATTGAGTATTGAGGATTGAAGATTGAGGATTGAGGATTGAGGATTGAGGATTGAGGATTGAAGATTGAGGATTGGGGATTGAGGATTGACGATTGAGGATTGAGAATTGAGGATTGAGGATTGAGGATTGGGGACTGAGTGTTGAGGGTTGAGTGATGAGAATTGATGTTTGTGGATAGAGTTTTGAAGATTGCAGGTTGAGTATGGAGTATTGAAACCTGTGAATTGAGGATGTTCTATTGAGGATTGAGGATTGACAACTGATTGTTGAGGAGTGAGGGCTGAAGACTGAGGATTCAGGTTTGAGGATTCAGGATTGAGGTTTGAGGACTGAGGATTGAGGATTGAGGATTGAGGATTGAGGATTGAGGATTGAGGATTGAGGATTGAAGATTGAGGATTGGGTATCGAGGATTGAACATTGAGGATTGTGTATTGAGTATTGATGATTGAGGATTGAGGATTGAATATTGAATATTCATGATTGAAGATTGAGGATCGAGGATTGAGGGTTGTGGATTGAGGACGAGGACTGAGGGTTGAGTCTTGATGTTTGTGGTCTGAGGATTGAGGATTGAGGATTGAGAATTGAGGACTGAGGATTGAGGATTGAAGATTGAGGATTGGGTGTTGAGGATTGAAGAATGTGGATTGAGGATTGAGGATTGAGGATTGAGGATTGAAGGATGAGTATTGAGGATTGAAGATTGAGGATTGAGGATTGAGGATTGAGGATTGAGGATTGAGTATTGAAGATTGAGGATTGGGTATTGCGGATGGAACATTGAGGATTGAAGATTGACGATTGAAGATTCAGTATTGAGGATTGAAGATTGAGGATTGAGGATTGAGGACTGAAGATTGAAGATTGAGTATTGAGGATTGAAGATTGAGGATTGAGGACTGAGAATTGAGGATTGAGGATTGAGGATTGAGGATTGAGGATTGAAGGCTGAGGATTGGGTATTGAGGATTGAGCATTGGGGATTGAGGCTTGAGGATTGAGGATTGAGGATTGAGGATTGAAGATTGAATATTAACGATTGAAGATTGAGGATTGAGGATTGGGGGTTGTGGATTGAGGACGAGGACAGAGGGTTGAGTGTTGGTGTTTGAAGTCTGAGGATTGAGGATTGATGATTGAGAATTGAGGATTGAGGATTGAGGATTGAAGATTGAGGATTCGGTATTGAGGATTGAAGAATGAGGATTGAGGAGTGAGGACTGAGGATTGAGGATTGCAGTTTGAGTATTGAGGAAGGAAGATTGAGGATTGAGGATTGAGGATTGAGGATTGAGGATTGAGGATTGAAGATTGAGTATTGAGGATTGAAGATTGAGGATTGAGGATTGAGGATTGAGGATTGAGGATAGAGGATTGAGGATTGAAGATTGAGTATTGAGGACTGAAGATTGAGGATTGAGGATTGAGGATTGAAGATTGAGGATTGAAGATTGAGTATTGAGGATTGAAGATTGAGGATTGAGGATTGAGGATTGAGGATTGAGGATTGAAGATTGAGGATTGGGGATTGAGGATTGACGATTGAGGATTGAGAATTGAGGATAGAGGATTGAGGATTGGGGACTGAGTGTTGAGGGTTGAGTGATGAGAATTGATGTTTGTGGATAGAGATTTGAAGATTGCAGGTAGAGTATTGCGTATTGAAACCTGTGAATTGAGGATATTCTATTGAGGATTGAGGATTGACAACTGATTGTTGAGGAGTGAGGGCTGAAGACTGAGGATTCAGGTTTGAGGATTCAGGATTGAGGTTTGAGGACTGAGGATTGGGTATTGAGGATTGAGCATTGGGGATTGAGGGTTGAGGATTGAGGATTGAGGATCGAAGATTGACGATTGAGGATTGAGAATTGAGGATTGAAGACTGAGGATTGGGTATTGAGGATTGAGCATTGGGGATTGAGGGTTGAGGATTGAGGATTGAGGATTGAGGATTGAAGATTGAATATTAATGATTGAAGATTGAGGATTGAGGATTGAGGGTTGTGGATTGAGGACGTGGACTGAGGGTTGAGTATTGGTGTTTGAAGTCTGAGGATTGGGGATTGATGATTGAGAATTGAGGATCGAGGATTGAGGATTGAAGATTGAGCATTCGGTATTGAGGATTGAAGAATGAGGGTTGAGGAGTGAGGACTGAGGATTGAGGATTGCAGTTTGAGTATTGAGGATTGAAGATTGAGGATTGAGGATTGAGGATTGAGGATTGAGGATTGAGGATTGAGAATTGAGGATTGAGGATTGAGGATTGAAGATTGAGGATTGAGGATTGAGGATTGAGGATTGAGGCTTGAGAACTGAGGATTGAGGATTGAGGATTGAGGAATGAAGATTGAGTATTGAGGATTGAAGATTGAGGATTGAGGATTGAGGATTGAGGATTGAGGACTCAAGATTGAATATTGATGATTGAAGATTGAGGGTTGGGTATTGATGCTTGTGGATTGAGGACGAGGACTGAGGGTTGAGTATTGCTGTTTGAGGTCTGAGGATTGAGGATTGAGTATTGAGAATTGAGGGTTGAGGATTGAGGATTGAAGATTGTGGATTGGGTATTGAGGATTGAAGAATGAGGATTGAGGATTGAGGGTTGAGGATTGAGTATTGAATACTGAGTATTGAGGATTGAAGGTTGAGGATTGAGGATTGAGGGTTGAGGATCGAGGATTGAGGATTGAGGATTGAGGATTGAGGATTGAGGAATGAAGATTGAGTATTGAGGATTGAAGACTGAGGATTGAGGATTGAGGATTGAGGATTGAGGATTGAAGATTGAGGATTGGGGCTTGAGTATTGACGATTGAGGATTGAGTATTGAGGATTGAGTATTGAGGATTGATTATTGAAGATTGAGTATTGAGGATTGAAGATTGAGGATTGATAATTGAGGATTGAAGATGGAATATTGATGATTGAAGGTTGAGGATTGAGGATTCATGTTTGAGGATTGAGGACGGGGACTGACGGTTGAGGATTGAGGTTTGAGGATTGAGGATTGAGGATTTAGGACTGAGGATTGAGGATTGAGGGTTGTTGATTGAGGACGAGGACTGAGGTTTGAGTGTTGATGTTTGAGGTCTGAGGATTGAGGATTGAGGATTGAGAATTGAGGATTGAGGATTGAGGATTGAAGACTGAGGATTGAGGATTGAGGATTCAGGATTGAGGATTGAAGACTGAGGATTGGGTATTGAGGATTCAACATTGAGGATTGAGGGTTGAGGATTGAGGATTGAGGATTGACGATTGAGGATTGAGGAATGAGAATCGAGGATTGAGGATTGAGGATTCAAGATTGAGGACTGGGCACTGAGGATTGAAGAATGAGGATTGAGGATTGAGGATTGAGGATTGAGGATTGCAGATTGAGTATTGAGGATTGAAGATTGAGGGTTGAGGATTGAGGATTGAGGATTGAGCATTGAGGATCGACGATTGAGGATTGAGGATTGAAGATTGAGGATTGAGGATTGAGGATTGAAGATTGACGATTGGGGACGGAGTGCTGAGTGTTGAGAGATGAGAATTGATGTTTGTGGATAGAGACTTGAAGATTGCAGATTGAGTATTGAGTATTGAAAACTCTGAATTCATGATATTCCATTGAGGATTGGGGATTGACAACTGATTGTTGAGGACTGAGGGCTGAAGATTGAGGATTCAGGATAGAGGATTCAGGATTAAGGTTTGAGGACATGAGGATTGAGGATTGAGGATTGAGGATTGAGGATTGAGGATTGAGGATTGAAGATTGAGGATTGGGTATTGCGGATTGAACATTGAGGATTGACGATTGAGGATTGAGGACTGAGGATCGAGGATTGAGGATTGAGGATTGAGGGTTGAAGATTGAGGATTGAGGCTTGAGGATTGAGGACTGAGGATCGAGGATTGAGGATTGAGGATTGAGGGTTGAAGATTGAGGATTGGGGACTGAGGATTGAAGAATGAGGATTGAGGATTGAGGACTGAGGATTGAGGATTGAGGATTGATGGTTCAGTATTGAGGATTGAAGATTGAGAATTGATGATTGAGGATTGAACATTGAGGACAGAGTGATGAGGGTTGAGTGATGAGAATTGATGTTTGTGGTTAGAGATTCGAAGATTGCAGGTTGAGTATTGTGTATTGAAAACTGTGAATTGAGTATATTCTATTGAGGAGTGAGGATTGACAACTGATTGTTGAGGACTGAGAGCTGAAGATTTAGGGTTCAGGATTGAAGATTCAGAATTGAGATTTGAGGATTCAGAATTGAGGTTTGAGGACTGAGAATTGAGGATTGAAGATTGAGTATTGAGGATTGAAGATTGAGTATTCAGGATTGGAGATTGGCGATTGAGGATTCAGGACCGAGGATTGAGGATTGAGGATTGAAGATTGAGTATTGATGATTGAAGATTGAGTATTGAGGATTGAAAATTGAGGATTGAGGATTGAGGATTGAGGATTGAGGATTGAAGATTGAGGATTGGGGACGGAGTGTTGAGTGTTGAGTGATGAGAATTGATGTTTGTGGATAGAGATTTGAAGATTGCAGATTGAGTATTGAGTATTGAAAACTGTGAATTGATGATATTCCATTGAGGATTGGGGATTGACAACTGATTGTTGAGGACTGAGGGCTGAAGATTGAGGATTCAGGATTGAGGATTCAGGATTAAGGTTTGAGGACTGAGGATTGAGGATTGAGGATTGAGGATTGAGGATTGAAGATTGAGGATTGGGTATTGCGGATTGAGCATTGAGGATTGAGGATTGAGGATTGAGGACTGAGGATCGAGGATTGAGGATTGAGGATTGAGGGTTGAAGATTGAGGATTGGGGACTGAGGCTTGAAGATTGAGGATTGAGGATTGCAGTTTGAGTATTGAGCATTGAAGATTGAGGATTGAGGATTGAGGATTGAGGATTGAGGATTGAGGATTGAAGATTGAGTATTGAGGATCGAAGATTGACGATTGAGGATTGAGAATTGAGGATTGAAGACTGAGGATTGGGTATTGAGGATTGAGCATTGGGGATTGAGGGTTGAGGATTGAGGATTGAGGATTGAGGATTGAAGATTGAATATTAATGATTGAAGATTGAGGATTGAGGATTGAGGGTTGTGGATTGAGAACGAGGACTGAGGGTTGAGTATTGGTGTTTGAAGTCTGAGGATTGGGGATTGATGATTGAGAATTGAGGATTGAGGATTGAGGATTGATGATTGAGGATTCGGTATTGAGGATTGAAGAATGAGGATTGAGGAGCGAGGACTGAGGATTGAGGATTGCAGTTTGAGTATTGAGGAAGGAAGATTGAGGATTGAGGATTGAGGATTGAGGATTGAGGATTGAGGATTGAAGATTGAGTATTGAGGATTGAAGATTGAGGATTGAGGATTGCGGATTGAGGACTGAGGATTGAAGATTGAGTATTGGGGATTGAGGATTGACGATTGAGGATTGAGAATTGAGGATTGAGGATTGAGGATTGGGGACTGAGTGTTGAGGGTTGAGTGATGAGAATTCATGTTTGTGGATAGAGATTTGAAGATTGCAGGTTGAGTATTGAGTATTGAAGCCTGTGAATTGAGGATATTCTATTGAGGATTGAGGATTGAAGATTGAGTATTGAGGATTGAGGATTGAGGATTGAGGATTGAGGATTGAGGATTGAGGATTGAGGATTGAAGACTGAGGATTGGGTATTGAGGATTTAGCATTGGGGATTGAGGGTTGAGGATTGAGGATTGAGGATTGAGGATTGAGGATTGAGGGTTGTGGATTGAGGACGAGGACTGAGGGTTGAGTATTGGTGTTTGAAGTCTGAGGATTGAGGGTTGAGGATTGAGAATTGAGGATTGAGGATTGAGGATTGAAGATTGAGGATTCGGTATTGAGGATTGAAGAATGAGGATTGAGGAGTGAGGACTGAGGATTGAGGGTTGCAGTTTGAGTATTGGGGATTGAAGATTGAGGATTGAGGATTGAGGATTGAGGATAGAGGATTGAGGATTGAAGATTGAGTATTGAGGACTGAAGATTGAGGATTGAGGATTGAGGATTGAAGATTGAGGATTGAAGATTGAGTATTGAGGATTGAAGATTGAGGATTGAGGATTGAGGATTGAGGATTGAGGATTGAAGATTGAGGATTGGGGATTGAGGATTGACGATTGAGGATTGAGAATTGAGGATAGAGGATTGAGGATTGGGGACTGAGTGTTGAGGGTTGAGTGATGAGAATTGATGTTTGTGGATAGAGATTTGAAGATTGCAGGTAGAGTATTGAGTATTGAAACCTGTGAATTGAGGATATTCTATTGAGGATTGAGGATTGACAACTGATTGTTGAGGAGTGAGGGCTGAAGACTGAGGATTCAGGTTTGAGGATTCAGGATTGAGGTTTGAGGACTGAGGATTGGGTATTGAGGATTGAGCGTTGGGGATTGAGGGTTGAGGATTGAGGATTGAGGATTGAGGATTGAAGATTGAATATTAATGATTGAAGGTTGAGGATTGAGGATTTGGGGTTGTGGATTGAGGACGAGGACTGAGGGTTGAGTATTGGTGTTTGAAGTCTGAGGTTTGAGGATTGAGGATTGAGAATTGAGGATTGAGGATTGAGGACAGAAGATTGAGGATTCGGTATTGAGGACCGAAGAATGAGGGTTGAGGGGTGAGGACTGAGGATTGAGGGTTGCAGTTTGAGTATTGAGCATTGAAGATTGAGGATTGAGGATTGAGGATTGAGGATTGAGGATTGAGGATTGAAGATTGAGTATTGAGGATCGAAGATTGACGATTGAGGATTGAGAATTGAGGATTGAAGACTGAGGATTGGGTATTGAGGATTGAGCATTGGGGATTGAGGGTTGAGGATTGAGGATTGAGGATTGAGGATTGAAGATTGAATATTAATGATTAAAGATTGAGGATTGAGGATTGAGGGTTGTGGATTGAGGACGAGGACTGAGGGTTGAGTATTGGTGTTTGAAGTCTGAGGATTGGGGATTGATGATTGAGAATTGAGGATTGAGGATTGAGGATTGAAGATTGAGGATTCGGTATTGAGGATTGAAGAATGAGGATTGAGGAGTGAGGACTGAGGATTGAGGATTGCAGTTTGAGTATTGAGGATTGAAGATTGAGGATTGAGGATTGAGGATTGAAGATTGAGGATTGAGGATTGAGGATTGAAGATTGAGTATTGAGGATTGAAGATTGAGGATTGAGGATTGAGGATTGAGGACTGATGATTGAGGATTGTGGGTTGAGGATTGAGGATCGAGGATTGAGGATTGAGGATTGAGGATTGAGGATTGAGGATTGAGGACTGAAGATTGAATATTGATGATTGATGATAGAGGATTGAGTATTGATGGTTGTGGATTGAGGACGAGGACTGAGGGTTGAGTATTGCTGTTTGAGGTCTGAGGATTGAAGCTTGATGATTGAGGATTGAGGATTGAGGATTGAGGGTTGAAGATTGAGGATTGAAGATTGAGTATTGAGGATTGAAGATTGAGGATTGATGATTGCGGATTGAGGATTGAGGACTGAGGATTGAGAATTGAAGATTGAATATTAATGATTGAAGATTGAGGATTGAGGATTGAGGGTTGTGGATTGAGGACGAGGACTGAGGGTTGAGTATTGGTGTTTGAAGTCTGAGGATTGAGGATTGAGGATTGAGAATTGAGGATTGAGGATTGAGGATTGAAGATTGAGGATTCGGTATTGAGGATTGAAGAATGAGGATTGAGGAGTGAGGACTGAGGATTGAGGATTGCAGTTTGAGTATTGAGGATTGAAGATTGAGGATTGAGGATTGAGGATTGAGGATTGAGGATTGAGGATTGAGGATTCAAGATTGAGTATTGAGGATTGAAGATTGAGGATTGAGGATTGAGGATTGAAGATTGAGGATTGAAGATTGAGTATTGAGGATTGAAGATTGAGGATTGAGGATTGAGGTTTGAGGATTGAGGATTGAAGATTGAGGATTGGGGATTGAGGATTGACGATTGAGGATTGAGAATTGAGGATAGAGGATTGAGGATTGGGGACTGAGTGTTGAGGGTTGAGTGATGAGAATTGATGTTTGTGGATAGAGATTTGAAGATTGCAGGTTGAGTATTGAGTATTGAAACCTGTGAATTGAGGATATTCTATTGAGGATTGAGGATTGACATCTGATTGTTGAGGAGTGAGGGCTGAAGACTGAGGATTCAGGTTTGAGGATTCAGGATTGAGGTTTGAGGACTGAGGATTGAGGATTGAGGATTGAGGATTGAGGATTGAGGATTGAGGATTGAAGATTGAGGATTGGGTATCGAGGATTGAACATTGAGGATTGTGTATTGAGTATTGATGATTGAGGATTGAGGACTGAATATTGAATATTCATGATTGAAGATTGAGGATCGAGGATTGAGGGTTGTGGATTGAGGACGAGGACTGAGGGTTGAGTCTTGATGTTTGTGGTCTGAGGATTGAGGATTGAGGATTGAGAATTGAGGACTGAGGATTGAGGATTGAGGATTGAGGATTGAAGGATGAGTATTGAGGATTGAAGATTGAGGATTGAGGATTGAGGATTGAGGATTGAGTATTGAAGATTGAGGATTGGGTATTGCGGATTGAACATTGAGGATTGAAGATTGACGATTGAAGATTCAGTATTGAGGATTGAAGATTGAGGATTGAGGATTGAGGATTGACGATTGAAGATTGAGTATTGAGGATTGAAGATTGAGGATTGAGGACTGAGAATTGAGGATTGAGGATTGAGGATTGAGGATTGAGGATTGAAGGCTGAGGATTGGGTATTGAGGATTGAGCATTGGGGATTGAGGGTTGAGGATTGAGGATTGAGGATTGAGGATTGAAGATTGAATATTAATGATTGAAGATTGAGGATTGAGGATTGGGGGTTGTGGATTGAGGACGAGGACTGAGGGTTGAGTATTGGTGTTTGAAGTCTGAGGATTGGGGATTGATGATTGAGAATTGAGGATTGAGGATTGAGGATTGAAGATTGAGGATTCGGTATTGAGGATTGAAGAATGAGGGTTGAGGAGTGAGGACTGAGGATTGAGGATTGCAGTTTGAGTATTGAGGATTGAAGATTGAGGATTGAGGATTGAGGATTGAGGATTGAGGATTGAGGATTGAGAATTGAGGATTGAGGATTGAGGATTGAAGATTGAGGATTGAGGATTGAGGATTGAGGATTGAGGCTTGAGAACTGAGGATTGAGGATTGAGGATTGAGGAATGAAGATTGAGTATTGAGGATTGAAGATTGAGGATTGGGTATTGCGGATTGAACATTGAGGATTGACGATTGAGGATTGAGGACTGAGGATCGAGGATTGAGGATTGAGGATTAAGGGTTGAAGATTGAGGATTGGGGACTGAGGATTGAAGATTGAGGATTGAGGATTGAGGACTGAGGATTGAGGATTGAGGATTGAAGGTTCAGTATTGAGGATTGACGATTGAGAATTGATGATTGAGGATTGAACATTGAGGACTGAGTGTTGAGGGTTGAGTGATGAGAATTGATGTTTGTGGATAGAGATTCGAAGATTGCAGGTTGAGTATTGTGTATTGAAAACTGTGAATTGAGTATATTCTATTGAGGAGTGAGGATTGACAACTGATTGTTGAGGACTGAGAGCTGAAGATTGAGGGTTCAGGATTGAAGATTCAGAATTGGGATTTGAGGATTCAGAATTGAGGTTTGAGGACTGAGGATTGAGGATTGAAGATTGAGTATTGAGGATTGAAGATTGAGTATTCAGGATTGGAGATTGGCGATTGAGGATTAAGGACCGAGGATTGAGGATTGAGGATTGAAGATTGAGTATTTATGATTGAAGATTGAGTATTGAGGATTGAAAATTGAGGATTGAGGATTGAGGATTGAGGATTGAGGATTGAAGATTGAGGATTGGGGACGGAGTGTTGAGTGTTGAGTGATGAGAATTGATGTTTGTAGATAGAGATTTGAAGATTGCAGATTGAGTATTGAGTATTGAAAACTGTGAATTGATGATATTCCATTGAGGATTGGGGATTGACAACTGATTGTTGAGGACTGAGGGCTGAAGATTGAGGATTCAGGATTGAGGATTCAGGATTAAGGTTTGAGGACTGAGGACTGAGGGCTGAGGATTGAGGATTGAGGATTGAAGATTGAGGATTGGGTATTGCGGATTGAGCATTGAGGATTGAGGATTGAGGATTGAGGACTGAGGATCGAGGATTGAGGATTGAGGATTGAGGGTTGAAGATTGAGGATTGGGGACTGAGGCTTGAAGATTGAGGATTGAAGACTGAGTATTGAGGATTGAGGATTGAGGATTGAGGATTGAAGATTGAGGATTGGGGATTGAGTATTGACGATTGAGGATTGAGTATTGAGGATTGAGTATTGAGGATTGATTATTGAAGATTGAGTATTGAGGATTGAAGATTGAGGATTGATAATTGAGGATTGAAGATGGAGTATTGATGATTGAAGGTTGAGGATTGAGGATTCATGTTTGAGGATTGAGGACGGGGACTGACGGTTGAGGATTGAGGTTTGAGGATTGAGGATTGAGGATTTAGGACTGAGGATTGAGGATTGTGGGTTGTGGATTGAGGACGAGGACTGAGGGTTGAGTGTTGATGTTTGAGGTCTGAGGATTGAGGATTGAGGATTGAGAATTGAGGATTGAGGATTGAGGATTGAAGATTGAGGATTGAGGATTGAGGATTCAGGATTGAGGATTGAAGACTGAGGATTGGGTATTGAGGATTCAACATTGAGGATTGAGGGTTGAGGATTGAGGATTGAGGATTGACGATTGAGGATTGAGGAATGAGAATCGAGGATTGAGGATTGAGGATTCAAGATTGAGGACTGGGCACTGAGGATTGAAGAATGAGGATTGAGGATTGAGGATTGAGGATTGAGGATTGCAGATTGAGTATTGAGGATTCAAGATTGAGGGTTGAGGATTGAGGATTGAGGATTGAGCATTGAGGATTGACGATTGAGGATTGAGGATTGAAGATTGAGGATTGAGGATTGAGGATTGAAGATTGAGGATTGGGGACGGAGTGTTGAGTGTTGAGAGATGAGAATTGATGTTTGTGGATAGAGATTTGAAGATTGCAGATTGAGTATTGAGTATTGAAAACTGTGAATTGATGATATTCCATAGAGGATTGGGGATTGACAACTGATTGTTGAGGACTGAGGGCTGAAGATTGAGGATTCAGGATTGAGGATTCAGGATTAAGGTTTGAGGACTGAGGATTGAGGATTGAGGATTGAGGATTGAGGATTGAGGATTGAAGATTGAGGATTGGGTATTGCGGATTGAACATTGAGTATTGAGAATTGAGGGTTGAGGATTGAGGATTGAAGATTGTGGATTGGGTATTGAGGATTGAAGAATGAGGATTGAGGATTGAGGATTGAGGATTGAGGATTGAGGATTGAGGAATGAAGATTGAGTATTGAGGATTGAAGACTGAGGATTGAGGATTGAGGATTGAGGATTGAGGATTGAAGATTGAGGATTGGGGATTGAGTATTGACGATTGAGGATTGAGTATTGAGGATTGAGTATTGAGGATTGAGTATTGAGGATTGACTATTGAAGATTGAGTATTGAGGATTGAAGATTGAGGATTGATAATTGAGGATTGAAGATGGAGTATTGATGATTGAAGGTTGAGGATTGAGGATTCATGTTTGAGGATTGAGGACGGGGACTGACGGTTGAGGATTGAGGTTTGAGGATTGAGGATTGAGGATTTAGGACTGAGGATTGAGGATTGAGGGTTGTGGATTGAGGACGAGGACTGAGGGTTGAGTGTTGATGTTTGAGGTCTGAGTATTGAGGATTGAGGATTGAGAATTGAGGATTGAGGATTGAGGATTGAAGATTGAGGATTGAGGATTGAGGATTCAGGATTGAGGATTGAAGACTGAGGATTGGGTATTGAGGATTCAACATTGAGGATTGAGGGTTGAGGATTGAGGATTGAGGATTGACGGTTGAGGATTGAGGAATGAGAATAGAGGATTGAGGATTGAGGATTCAAGATTGAGGACTGGGCACTGAGGATTGAAGAATGAGGATTGAGGATTGAGGATTGAAGATTGAGGATTGAGGATTGAGGATTCAGGATTGAGGATTGAAGACTGAGGAATGGGTATTGAGGATTCAACATTGAGGATTGAGGGTTGAGGATTGAGGATTGAGGATTGACGATTGAGGATTGAGGAATGAGAATCGAGGATTGAGGATTGAGGATTCAAGATTGAGGACTGGGCACTGAGGATTGAAGAATGAGGATTGAGGATTGAGGATTGAGGATTGAGGATTGAGGATTGCAGATTGAGTATTGAGGATTGAAGATTGAGGGTTGAGGATTGAGGATTGAGGATTGAGCATTGAGGATTGACGATTGAGGATTGAGGATTGAAGATTGAGGATTGAGGATTGAGGATTGAAGATTGAGGATTGGGGACGGAGTGTTGAGTGTTGAGAGATGAGAATTGATGTTTGTGGATAGAGATTTGAAGATTAGAGATTGTGTATTGAGTATTGAAAACTGTGAATTGATGATATTCCATTGAGGATTGGGGATTGACAACTGATTGTTGAGGACTGAGGGCTGAAGATTGAGGATTCAGGATTGAGGATTCAGGATTAAGGTTTGAGGACTGAGGATTGAGGATTGAGGATTGAGGATTGAGGATTGAGGATTGAAGATTGAGGATTGGGTATTGCGGATTGAACATTGAGGATTGAGGATTGAGGATTGAGGACTGAGGATCGAGGATTGAGGATTGAGGATTGAGGGTTGAAGATTGAGGATTGGGGACTGAGGATTGAAGATTGAGGATTGATGATTGAGGACTGAGGATTGAGGATTGAGGAATGAAGGTTCAGTATTGAGGATTGAAGATTGAGAATTGAGGATTGAGGATTGAACATTGAGGACTGAGTGTTGAGGGTTGAGTGATGAGAATTGATGTTTGTGGATAGAGATTCGAAGATTGCAGGTTGAGTATTGTGTATTGAAAACTGTGAATTGAGTATATTCTATTGAGGAGTGAGGATTGACAACTGATTGTTGAGGACTGAGAGCTGAAGATTGAGGGTTCAGGATTGAAGATTCAGAATTGAGATTTGAGGATTCAGAATTGAGGCTTGAGGACTGAGGATTGAGGATTGAAGATTGAGTATTGAGGATTGAAGATTGAGGATTGAGGATTGAGGATTGAGGATTGAGGATTGAAGACTGAGGATTGGGTATTGAGGATTGAGCATTGGGGATTGAGGGTTGAGGATTGAGGATTGAGGATTGAGGATTGAAGATTGAATATTAATGATTGAAGATTGAGGATTGAGGATTGAGGGTTGTGGATTGAGCACGAGGACTGAGGGTTGAGTATTGGTGTTTGAAGTCTGAGGATTGAGGATTGAGGATTGAGAATTGAGGATTGATGATTGAGGATTGAAGATTGAGGATTCGGTATTGAGGACTGAAGAATGAGGATTGAGGAGTGAGGACTGAGGATACAGGATTGCAGTTTGAGTATTGAGGATTGAAGATTGAGGATTGAGGATTGAGGATTGAGGATTGAGGATTGAGGATTGAGGATTGAAGATTGAGTATTGAGGATTGAAGATTGAGGATTGAGGATTGAGGATTGAGGATTTAGGATTGAAGATTGAGGATTGGGGATTGAGGATTGACGATTGAGTATTGAGCATTGAGGATTGAGAATTGAGGATTGAGGATTGAAGATTGAGTATTGAGGATTGAAGATTGAGGATTGAGGATTGAGTATTGACGATTGAGGATTGAGTATTGAGGATTGAGAATTGAGGATTGATTATTGAAGACTGAGTATTGAGGATTGAAGATTGAGGATTGAGGATTGAGGATTGAGGATTGAGGATGAGGGCTGAGGGTTGAGGATTGAGGTTTGAGGACTGAGGGCAGAGGATTGAGGATTGAGAATTGAGGATTGAGTATTGAGTATTGTAGATTGAGGATTGGGTATTGCGGATTGAAGAATGTGGGTTGAGTTCTGAGGGTTGAGGATTGAGTATTGAAGATTGAGGATTGAGGATTGAGGATTGAGAATTGAATATTGAGTATTGAGGATTGAAGGTTGAGGATTGAGGATTGAGGGTTGAGGATTGAGGACGTGAACTGACGGTTGGGGATTGAGGTTTGAGGATTGAGGATTGAGGATTGAGGACTGAGGATTAAGGATTGAGGATTGGGGATTGAGGATCTAGGATTGGAGATTGATTATTGAGGATTGAAGATTGAGGATTGAGGATTGAGAATTGAGAATTGAGTGTGAGGACTGAGGGTTGAGGATTGAGGTTTGAGGAACGAGGATTGAGGATTGAGGATTGAGGACTGAGGATTGACGATTCGGTATTGAAGATTGAGGATCGATTACTGAGGATTGAGGATTGAGGATTGAGGATTGACGCTTGAGGATTGAGGATTGAGGATGGAGGATCGAGGATTGAATATTGATGATTGAAGATTGAGGATTGAGGATTGAGGGTTGAGGTTTGAGAACGAGGACTGAAGGTTGAGGATTGAGGTTTGAGGATTGAGGATTGAGGATTGAGGACTGAAGATTGAATATTGATGATTGAAGGTTGAGGATTCAGTATTGATGGTTGTGGATTGAGGACGAGGACTGAGGGTTGAGTATTGCTGTTTGAGGTCTGAGGATTGAGGATTGAGGATTGAGAATTGAGGATTGAGGATAGAGGATTGAAGATTGAGGATTGGGTATTGAGGATTGAAGAATGAGGATTGAGGATTGAGGATTGAGGATTGAGGATTGAGGATTGAAGACTGAGGATTCAGGATTGAGGATTGAGGACTGAATATTGAGTATCGAGGGTTGAAGATTGAGGATTGAGGATTGAGGACTGAGGATCGGGGATTGTGGATTGAGGATTGAGGATTGAAGATTGAGGATTGGGGACTGAGTGTTGAGGGCTGAATTATGAGAATTGATGTTTGTGGATAGAGATTCGAAGATTGCAGATTGAGTATTGAGTATTGAAAACTGTGAATTTATGATATTCTATTGAGGATTGTGAATTGACAACTGATTGTTGGGGACTGAGGTCTGAAGATGGAGGATTCAGGATTGAGGATTCAGGTTTGACGTTTGAGGACTGAGGATTGAGGATTGAGGGTTGAGGATTGAGGATCGAGGATTGAGGATTGAGGATTGAGGATTGAGGATTGAGGATTGAGGACTGAAGATTGAATATTGATGATTGATGATAGAGGATTGAGTATTGATGGTTGTGGATTGAGGACGAGGACTGAGGGTTGAGTATTGCTGTTTGAGGTCTGAGGATTGAAGCTTGATGATTGAGGATTGAGGATTGAGGATTGGGGGTTGAAGATTGAGGATTGAAGATTGAGTATTGAGGATTGATGATTGAGGATTGAGGATTGCGGATTGAGGATTGAGGATTGAGGATTGAGGATTGAAGATTGAATATTAATGATTGAAGATTGAGGATTGAGGATTGAGTGTTGTGGATTGAGGACGAGGACTGAGGGTTGAGTATTGGTGTTTGAAGTCTGAAGATTGAGGATTGAGGATTGAGAATTGAGGATTGAGGATTGAGGATTGAAGATTGAGGATTCGGTATTGAGGATTGAAGAATGAGGATTGAGGAGTGAGGACTGAGGATTGAGGACTGCAGTTTGAGTACTGAGGATTGAAGGTTGAGGATTGAGGATTGAGGATTGAGGATTGAGGATTGAGGATTGTGGATTGAGGATTGAGGATTGAAGGCTGAGGATTGGGTATTGAGGATTGAGCATTGGGGATTGAGGCTTGAGGATTGAGGATTGAGGATTGAGGATTGAAGATTGAATATTAACGATTGAAGATTGAGGATTGAGGATTGGGGGTTGTGGATTGAGGACGAGGACAGAGGGTTGAGTATTGGTGTTTGAAGTCTGAGGATTGAGGATTGAGGATTGAGAATTGAGGATTGAGGATTGAGGACTGAAGATTGAGGATTCGGTATTGAGGACTGAAGAATGAGGGTTGAGGAGTGAGGACTGAGGATTGAGGATTGCAGTTTGAGTATTGAGCATTGAAGATTGAGGATTGAGGATTGAGGATTGAAGATTGAGGATTGAGGATTGAGGATTGAAGATTGAGGATTGGGGACGGAGTGTTGAGTGTTGAGAGATGAGAATTGATGTTTGTGGATAGAGATTTGAAGATTGCAGATTGAGTATTGAGTATTGAAAACTGTGAATTGATGATATTCCACTGAGGATTGGGGATTGACAACTGATTGTTGAGGACTGAGGGCTGAAGATTGAGGATTCAGGATTGAGGATTCAGGATTAAGGTTTGAGGACTGAGGATTGAGGATTGAGGATTGAGGATTGAGGACTGAGGATTGAAGATTGAGGATTGGGTATTGCGGATTGAACATTGAGTATTGAGAATTGAGGGTTGAGGATTGAGGATTGAAGATTGAGTATTGAGGATTGAAGATTGAGGATTGATAATTGAGGATTGAAGATGGAGTATTGATGATTGAAGGTTGAGGATTGAGGATTCATGTTTGAGGATTGAGGACGGGGACTGACGGTTGAGGATTGAGGTTTGAGGATTGAGGATTGAGGATTTAGGACTGAGGATTGAGGATTGAGGGTTGTGGATTGAGGACGAGGACTGAGGGTTGAGTGTTGATGTTTGAGGTCTGAGTATTGAGGATTGAGGATTGAGAATTGAGGATTGAGGATTGAGGATTGAAGATTGAGGATTGAGGATTGAGGATTCAGGATTGAGGATTGAAGACTGAGGATTGGGTATTGAGGATTCAACATTGAGGATTGAGGGTTGAGGATTGAGGATTGAGGATTGACGATTGAGGATTGAGGAATGAGAATCGAGGATTGAGGATTGAGGATTCAAGATTGAGGACTGGGCACTGAGGATTGAAGAATGAGGATTGAGAATTGAGGATTGAGGATTGAGGATTGCAGATTGAGTATTGAGGATTCAAGATTGAGGGTTGAGGATTGAGGATTGAGGATTGAGCATTGAGGATTGACGATTGAGGATTGAGGATTGAAGATTGAGGATTGAGGATTGAGGATTGAAGATTGAGGATTGGGGACGGAGTGTTGAGTGTTGAGATGAGAATTGATGTTTGTGGATAGAGATTTGAAGATTGCAGATTGAGTATTGAGTATTGAAAACTGTGAATTGATGATATTCCATAGAGGATTGGGGATTGACAACTGATTGTTGAGGACTGAGGGCTGAAGATTGAGGATTCAGGATTGAGGATTCAGGATTAAGGTTTGAGGACTGAGGATTGATGATTGAGGATTGAGGATTGAGGATTGAGGATTGAAGATTGAGGATTGGGTATTGCGGATTGAACATTGAGTATTGAGAATTGAGGGTTGAGGATTGAGGATTGAAGATTGTGGATTGGGTATTGAGGATTGAAGAATGAGGATTGAGGATTGAGGATTGAGGATTGAGGATTGAGGATTGAGGAATGAAGATTGAGTATTGAGGATTGAAGACTGAGGATTGAGGATTGAGGATTGAGGATTGAGGATTGAAGATTGAGGATTGGGGATTGAGTATTGACGATTGAGGATTGAGTATTGAGGATTGAGTATTGAGGATTGACTATTGAAGATTGAGTATTGAGGATTGAAGATTGAGGATTGATAATTGAGGATTGAAGATGGAGTATTGATGATTGAAGGTTGAGGATTGAGGATTCATGTTTGAGGATTGAGGACGGGGACTGACGGTTGAGGATTGAGGTTTGAGGATTGAGGATTGAGGATTTAGGACTGAGGATTGAGGATTGAGGGTTGTGGATTGAGGACGAGGACTGAGGGTTGAGTGTTGATGTTTGTGGTCTGAGTATTGAGGATTGAGGATTGAGAATTGAGGATTGAGGATTGAGGATTGAAGATTGAGGATTGAGGATTGAGGATTCAGGATTGAGGATTGAAGACTGAGGATTGGGTATTGAGGATTCAACATTGAGGATTGAGGGTTGAGGATTGAGGATTGAGGATTGACGATTGAGGATTGAGGAATGAGAATCGAGGATTGAGGATTGAGGATTCAAGATTGAGGACTGGGCACTGAGGATTGAAGAATGAGGATTGAGGATTGAGGATTGAAGATTGAGGATTGAGGATTGAGGATTCAGGATCGAGGATTGAAGACTGAGGAATGGGTATTGAGGATTCAACATTGAGGATTGAGGGTTGAGGATTGAGGATTGAGGATTGACGATTGAGGATTGAGGAATGAGAATCGAGGATTGAGGATTGAGGATTCAAGATTGAGGACTGGGCACTGAGGATTGAAGAATGAGGATTGAGGATTGAGGATTGAGGTTTGAGGATTGCAGATTGAGTATTGAGGATTGAAGATTGAGGGTTGAGGATTGAGGATTGAGGATTGAGCATTGAGGATTGACGATTGAGGATTGAGGATTGAAGATTGAGGATTGAGGATTGAGGATTGAAGATTGAGGATTGGGGACGGAGTGTTGAGTGTTGAGAGATGAGAATTGATGTTTGTGGATAGAGATTTGAAGATTAGAGATTGTGTATTGAGTATTGAAAACTGTGAATTGATGATATTCCGTTGAGGATTGGGGATTGACAACTGATTGTTGAGGACTGAGGGCTGAAGATTGAGGATTCAGGATTGAGGATTCAGGATTAAGGTTTGAGGACTGAGGATTGAGGATTGAGGATTGAGGATTGAGGATTGAGGATTGAAGATTGAGGATTGGGTATTGCGGATTGAACATTGAGGATTGAGGATTGAGGATTGAGGACTGAGGATCGAGGATTGAGGATTGAGGACTGAGAATTGAGGATTGAGGATTGAGGATTGAGGATTGAGGATTGAAGGCTGAGGATTGGGTATTGAGGATTGAGCATTGGGGATTGAGGGTTGAGGATTGAGGATTGAGGATTGAGGATTGAAGATTGAATATTAATGATTGAAGATTGAGGATTGAGGATTGGGGGTTGAGGATTGAGGACGAGGACTGAGGGTTGAGTATTGGTGTTTGAAGTCTGAGGATTGAGGATTGAGGATTGAGAATTGAGGATTGAGGATTGAGGTCTGAAGATTGAGGATTCGGTATTGAGGACTGAAGAATGAGGGTTGAGGAGTGAGGACTGAGGATTGAGGATTGCAGTTTGAGTATTGAGCATTGAAGATTGAGGATTGAGGATTGAGGATTGAGGATTGAGGATTGAGGATTGAAGATTGAGTATTGAGGATCGAAGATTGACGATTGAGGATTGAGAATTGATGATTGAAGACTGAGGATTGGGTATTGAGGATTGAGCATTGGGGATTGAGGGTTGAGGATTGAGGATTGAGGATTGGGGATTGAAGATTGAATATTAATGATTGAAGATTGAGGATTGAGGATTGAGGGTTGTGGATTGAGGACGAGGACTGAGGGTTGAGCATTGATGTTTGAAGTCTCAGGATTGGGGATTGATGATTGAGAATTGAGGATTGAGGATTGAGGATTGAAGATTGAGGATTCGGTATTGAGGATTGAAGAATGAGGATTGAGGAGTGAGGACTGAGGATTGAGGATTGCAGTTTGAGTATTGAGGATTGAAGATTGAGGATTGAGGATTGAGGATTGAGGATTGAGGATTGAGGATTGAAGATTGAGGATTCGGTATTGAGAATTGAAGAATGAGGATTGAGGAGTGAGGACTGAGGATTGAGGATTGAAGATTGAGGATTGAGGATTGAGGATTGAGGATTGAGGATTGAGGATTGAAGATTGAGGATTTGGTATTGAGAATTGAAGAATGAGGATTGAGGAGTGAGGACTGAGGATTGAGGATTGCAGTTTGAGTATTGAGGATTGAAGATTGAGGATTGAGGATTGAGGATTGAGGATCGAGGATTGAGGATTGAGAATTGAGGATTGAGGATTGAGGATTGAAGATTGAGGATTGAGGATTGAGGATTGAGGATTGAGGCTTGAGAACTGAGGATTGAGGATTGAGGATTGAGGAATGAAGATTGAGTATTGAGGATTGAAGATTGAGGATTGAGGATTGAGGATTGAGGATTGAGGACTCAAGATTGAATATTGATGATTGAAGATTGAGGATTGGGTATTGATGCTTGTGGATTGAGGACGAGGACTGAGGGTTGAGTATTGCTGTTTGAGGTCTGAGGATTGAGGATTGAGTATTGAGAATTGAGGGTTGAGGATTGAGGATTGAAGATTGTGGATTGGGTATTGAGGATTGAAGAATGAGGATTGAGGATTGAGGATTGAGGATTGAGTATTGAATACTGAGTATTGAGGATTGAAGGTTGAAGATTGAGGATTGAGGATTGAGTTTCGAGGATTGAGGATTGAGGATTGAGGATTGAGGATTGAGGAATGAAGATTGAGTATTGAGGATTGAAGATTGAGGATTGAGTATTGAGGATTGGGTATTGAGGATTCAACATTGAGGATTGAGGGTTGAGGATTGAGGATTGAGGATTGACGATTGAGGATTGAGGAATGAGAATCGAGGATTGAGGATTGAGGATTCAAGATTGAGGACTGGGCACTGAGGATTGAAGAATGAGGATTGAGGATTGAGGATTGAGGATTGAGGATTGCAGCTTGAGTATTGAGGATTGAAGATTGAGGGTTGAGGATTGAGGATTGAGGATTGAGCATTGAGGATTGATGATTGAGGATTGAGGATTGAAGATTGGGTATTGAGGATTGAAGACTGTGGATTGAGGATTCAGGATTGAGGATTGAGGATTGAAGGTTGAGTATTGAGGATTGAAGATTGAGGATTGAGGATTGAGGATTGAGGATTGAGTATTGAAGATTGAGGATTGGGTATTGCGGATTGAACATTGAGGATTGAAGATTGAGGATTGAAGATTCAGTATTGAGGATTGAAGCTTGAGGATTGAGGATTGAGGATTGAAGGTTGAAGATTGAGTATTGAGGATCGAAGATTGAGGATTGAGGACTGAGAGTTGAGGATTGAGGATTGAGGATTGAGGATTGAGGATTGAAGACTGAGGATTGGGTATTAAGGATTTAGCATTGGGGATTGAGGGTTGAGGATTGAGGATTGAGGATTGAGGATTGAGGATTGAGGGTTGTGGATTGAGGACGAGGACTGAGGTTTGAGTATTGGTGTTTGAAGTCTGAGGATTGAGGATTGAGGATTGAGAATTGAGGATTGAGGATTGAGAATTGAGGATTGAGGATTGAGGATTGAAGATTGAGGATTCGGTATTGAGGATTGGAGAATGAGGATTGAGGAGTGAGGACTGAGGATTGAGGATAGCAGTTTGAGTATTGAGGATTGAAGATTGAGGATTGAGGATTGAGGATTGAGGATTGAGGATTGAGGATTGAGAATTGAGGATTGAGGATTGAGGATTGAGGATTGAAGATTGAGGATTGAGGATTGAGGATTGAGGATTGAGGCTTGAGAACTGAGGATTGAGGATTGAGGATTGAGGAATGAAGATTGAGTATTGAGGATTGAAGATTGAGGATTGAGGATTGAGGATTGAGGATTGAGGATTGAGGACTCAAAATTGAATATTGATGATTGAAGATTGAGGATTGGGTATTGATGCTTGTGGATTGAGGACGAGGACTGAGGGTTGAGTATTGCTGTTTGAGGTCTGAGGATTGAGGATTGAGTATTGAGAATTGAGGGTTGAGGACTGAGGATTGAAGATTGTGGATTGGGTATTGAGGATTGAAGAATGAGGATTGAGGATTGAGGATTGAGGATTGAGTATTGAATACTGAGTATTGAGGATTGAAGATTGAGGATTGAGGATTGAGGATTGAGGATCGAGGATTGAGGATTGAGGATTGAGGATTGAGGATTGAGGAATGAAGATTGAGTATTGAGGATTGAAGACTGAGGATTGAGGATTGAGGATTGAGGATTGAGGATTGAAGATTGAGGATTGGGGATTGAGTATTGACGATTGAGGATTGAGTATTGAGGATTGAGTATTGAGGATTGATTATTGAAGATTGAGTATTGAGGATTGAAGATTGAGGATTGATAATTGAGGATTGAAGATGGAGTATTGATGATTGAAGGTTGAGGATTGAGGATTCATGTTTGAGGATTGAGCACGGGGACTGACGGTTGAGGATTGAGGTTTGAGGATTGAGGATTGAGGATTTAGGACTGAGGATTGAGGATTGTGGGTTGTGGATTGAGGACGAGGCCTGAGGGTTGAGTGTTGATGTTTGAGGTCTGAGGATTGAGGATTGAGGATTGAGAATTGAGGATTGGGGATTGAGGATTGAAGATTGAGGATTGAGGATTGAGGATTCAGGATTGAGGATTGAAGACTGAGGATTGGGTATTGAGGATTCAACATTGAGGATTGAGGGTTGAGGATTGAGGATTGAGGATTGACGATTGAGGATTGAGGAATGAGAATCGAGGATTGAGGATTGAGGATTCAAGATTGAGGACTGGGCACTGAGGATTGAAGAATGAGGATTGAGAATTGAGGATTGAGGATTGAGGATTGCAGATTGAGTATTGAGGATTCAAGATTGAGGGTTGAGGATTGAGGATTGAGGATTGAGCATTGAGGATTGACGATTGAGGATTGAGGATTGAAGATTGAGGATTGAGGATTGAGGATTGAAGATTGAGGATTGGGGACGGAGTGTTGAGTGTTGAGAGATGAGAATTGATGTTTGTGGATAGAGATTTGAAGATTGCAGATTGAGTATTGAGTATTGAAAACTGTGAATTGATGATATTCCATAGAGGATTGGGGATTGACAACTGATTGTTGAGGACTGAGGGCTGAAGATTGAGGATTCAGGATTGAGGATTCAGGATTAAGGTTTGAGGACTGAGGATTGAGGATTGAGGATTGAGGATTGAGGATTGAGGATTGAGGATTGAGGATTGAAGACTGAGGATTGGGTATTAAGGATTTAGCATTGGGGATTGAGGGTTGAGGATTGAGGATTGAGGATTGAGGATTGAGGATTGAGGGTTGTGGATTGAGGACGAGGACTGAGGTTTGAGTATTGGTGTTTGAAGTCTGAGGATTGAGGATTGAGGATTGAGAATTGAGGATTGAGGATTGAGAATTGAGGATTGAGGATTGAGGATTGAAGATTGAGGATTCGGTATTGAGGATTGGAGAATGAGGATTGAGGAGTGAGGACTGAGGATTGAGGATAGCAGTTTGAGTATTGAGGATTGAAGATTGAGGATTGAGGATTGAGGATTGAGGATTGAGGATTGAGGATTGAGAATTGAGGATTGAGGATTGAGGATTGAGGATTGAAGATTGAGGATTGAGGATTGAGGATTGAGGATTGAGGCTTGAGAACTGAGGATTGAGGATTGAGGATTGAGGAATGAAGATTGAGTATTGAGGATTGAAGATTGAGGATTGAGGATTGAGGATTGAGGATTGAGGACTCAAAATTGAATATTGATGATTGAAGATTGAGGATTGGGTATTGATGCTTGTGGATTGAGGACGAGGACTGAGGGTTGAGTATTGCTGTTTGAGGTCTGAGGATTGAGGATTGAGTATTGAGAATTGAGGGTTGAGGACTGAGGATTGAAGATTGTGGATTGGGTATTGAGGATTGAAGAATGAGGATTGAGGATTGAGGATTGAGGATTGGGTATTGAATACTGAGTATTGAGGATTGAAGATTGAGGATTGAGGATTGAGGATTGAGGATCGAGGATTGAGGATTGAGGATTGAGGATTGAGGATTGAGGAATGAAGATTGAGTATTGAGGATTGAAGACTGAGGATTGAGGATTGAGGATTGAGGATTGAGGATTGAGGATTGAGGATTGAGGATTGAAGACTGAGGATTGGGTATTAAGGATTTAGCATTGGGGATTGAGGGTTGAGGATTGAGGATTGAGGATTGAGGATTGAGGATTGAGGGTTGTGGATTGAGGACGAGGACTGAGGTTTGAGTATTGGTGTTTGAAGTCTGAGGATTGAGGATTGAGGATTGAGAATTGAGGATTGAGGATTGAGAATTGAGGATTGAGGATTGAGGATTGAAGATTGAGGATTCGGTATTGAGGATTGGAGAATGAGGATTGAGGAGTGAGGACTGAGGATTGAGGATAGCAGTTTGAGTATTGAGGATTGAAGATTGAGGATTGAGGATTGAGGATTGAGGATTGAGGATTGAGGATTGAGAATTGAGGATTGAGGATTGAGGATTGAGGATTGAAGATTGAGGATTGAGGATTGAGGATTGAGGATTGAGGCTTGAGAACTGAGGATTGAGGATTGAGGATTGAGGAATGAAGATTGAGTATTGAGGATTGAAGATTGAGGATTGAGGATTGAGGATTGAGGATTGAGGACTCAAAATTGAATATTGATGATTGAAGATTGAGGATTGGGTATTGATGCTTGTGGATTGAGGACGAGGACTGAGGGTTGAGTATTGCTGTTTGAGGTCTGAGGATTGAGGATTGAGTATTGAGAATTGAGGGTTGAGGACTGAGGATTGAAGATTGTGGATTGGGTATTGAGGATTGAAGAATGAGGATTGAGGATTGAGGATTGAGGATTGGGTATTGAATACTGAGTATTGAGGATTGAAGATTGAGGATTGAGTATTGAGGATTGAGGATCGAGGATTGAGGATTGAGGATTGAGGATTGAGGATTGAGGAATGAAGATTGAGTATTGAGGATTGAAGACTGAGGATTGAGGATTGAGGATTGAGGATTGAGGATTGAAGATTGAGGATTGGGGATTGAGTATTGACGATTGAGGATTGAGTATTGAGGATTGAGTATTGAGGATTGATTATTGAAGATTGAGTATTGAGGATTGAAGATTGAGGATTGATAATTGAGGATTGAAGATGGAGTATTGATGATTGAAGGTTGAGGATTGAGGATTCATGTTTGAGGATTGAGGACGGGGACTGACGGTTGAGGATTGAGGTTTGAGGGTTGAGGATTGAGGATTTAGGACTGAGGATTGAGGATTGTGGGTTGTGGATTGAGGACGAGGACTGAGGGTTGAGTGTTGATGTTTGAGGTCTGAGGATTGAGGAATGAGGATTGAGAATTGAGGATTGAGGATTGAGGATTGAAGATTGAGGATTGAGGATTGAGGATTCAGGATTGAGGATTGAAGACTGAGGATTCGGTATTGAGGATTCAACATTGAGGATTGAGGGTTGAGGATTGAGGATTGAGGATTGACGATTGAGGATTGAGGAATGAGAATCGAGGATTGAGGATTGAGGATTCAAGATTGAGGACTGGGCACTGAGGATTGAAGAATGAGGATTGAGAATTGAGGATTGAGGATTGAGGATTGCAGATTGAGTATTGAGGATTCAAGATTGAGGGTTGAGGATTGAGGATTGAGGATTGAGCATTGAGGATTGACGATTGAGGATTGAGGATTGAAGATTGAGGATTGAGGATTGAGGATTGAAGATTGAGGATTGGGGACGGAGTGTTGAGTGTTGAGAGATGAGAATTGATGTTTGTGGATAGAGATTTGAAGATTGCAGATTGAGTATTGAGTATTGAAAACTGTGAATTGATGATATTCCATAGAGGATTGGGGATTGACAACTGATTGTTGAGGACTGAGGGCTGAAGACTGAGGATTCAGGATTGAGGATTCAGGATTAAGGTTTGAGGACTGAGGATTGAGGATTGAGGATTGAGGATTGAGGATTGAGGATTGAGGATTGAAGATTGAGGATTGGGTATTGCGGATTGAACATTGAGTATTGAGAATTGAGGGTTGAGGATTGAGGATTGAAGATTGTGGATTGGGTATTGAGGATTGAAGAATGAGGATTGAGGATTGAGGATTGAGGATTGAGGATTGAGGATTGAGGAATGAAGATTGAGTATTGAGGATTGAAGACTGAGGATTGAGGATTGAGGATTGAGGATTGAGGATTGAAGATTGAGGATTGGGGATTGAGTATTGACGATTGAGGATTGAGTATTGAGGATTGAGTATTGAGGATTGACTATTGAAGATTGAGTATTGAGGATTGAAGATTGAGGATTGATAATTGAGGATTGAAGATGGAGTATTGATGATTGAAGGTTGAGGATTGAGGATTCATGTTTGAGGATTGAGGACGGGGACTGACGGTTGAGGATTGAGGTTTGAGGATTGAGGATTGAGGATTTAGGACTGAGGATTGAGGATTGAGGGTTGTGGATTGAGGACGAGGACTGAGGGTTGAGTGTTGATGTTTGAGGTCTGAGTATTGAGGATTGAGGATTGAGAATTGAGGATTGATGATTGAGGATTGAAGATTGAGGATTCGGTATTGAGGACTGAAGAATGAGGATTGAGGAGTGAGGACTGAGGATACAGGATTGCAGTTTGAGTATTGAGGATTGAAGATTGAGGATTGAGGATTGAGGATTGAGGATTGAGGATTGAGGATTGAGGATTGAAGATTGAGTATTGAGGATTGAAGATTGAGGATTGAGGATTGAGGATTGAGGATTTAGGATTGAAGATTGAGGATTGGGGATTGAGGATTGACGATTGAGTATTGAGCATTGAGGATTGAGAATTGAGGATTGAGGATTGAAGATTGAGTATTGAGGATTGAAGATTGAGGATTGAGGACTGAGTATTGACGATTGAGGATTGAGTATTGAGGATTGAGAATTGAGGATTGATTATTGAAGATTGAGTATTGAGGATTGAAGATTGAGGATTGAGGATTGAGGATTGAGGATTGAGGATGAGGGCTGAGGGTTGGGAATTGAGGTTTGAGGACTGAGGGCAGAGGATTGAGGATTGAGAATTGAGGGTTGAGTATTGAGTATTGTAGATTGAGGATTGGGTATTGCGGATTGAAGAATGTGGGTTGAGGACTGAGGGTTGAGGATTGAGTATTGAAGATTGAGGATTGAGGATTGAGGATTGAGAATTGAATATTGAGTATTGAGGATTGAAGGTTGAGGATTGAGGATTGAGGGTTGAGGATTGAGGACGTGAACTGACGGTTGGGGATTGAGGTTTGAGGATTGAGGATTGAGGATTGAGGACTGAGGATTAAGGATTGAGGATTGGGGATTGAGGATCTAGGATTGGAGATTGATTATTGAGGATTGAAGATTGAGGATTGAGGATTGAGAATTGAGAATTGAGTGTGAGGACTGAGGGTTGAGGATTGAGGTTTGAGGAACGAGGATTGAGGATTGAGGATTGAGGACTGAGGATTGACGATTCGGTATTGAAGATTGAGGATCGATTACTGAGGATTGAGGATTGAGGATTGAGGATTGACGCTTGAGGATTGAGGATTGAGGATTGAGGATTGAGGATTGAGGATTGAGGATTGAAGACTGAGGATTCAGGATTGAGGATTGAGGACTGAATATTGAGTCTCGAGGATTGAAGATTGAGGATTGAGGATTGAGGGTTGAGGATTGAGGACGAGGACTGACGGTTGAGGATTGAGGTTTGAGGATTGAGGATTGAGGATTGAGGACTGAGGATCGAGGATTGTGGATTGAGGATTGAGGATTGAAGATTGAGGATTGGGGACTGAGTGTTGAGGGCTGAATTATGAGAATTGATGTTTGTGGATAGAGATTCGAAGATTGCAGATTGAGTATTGAGTATTGAAAACTGTGAATTTATGATATTCTATTGAGGATTGTGAATTGACAACTGATTGTTGGGGACTGAGGTCTGAAGATGGAGGATTCAGGATTGAGGATTCAGGTTTGACGTTTGAGGACTGAGGATTGAGGATTGAGGGTTGAGGATTGAGGATCGAGGATTGAGGATTGAGGATTGAGGATTGAGGATTGAGGATTGAGGACTGAAGATTGAATATTGATGATTGATGATAGAGGATTGAGTATTGATGGTTGTGGATTGAGGACGAGGACTGAGGGTTGAGTATTGCTGTTTGAGGTCTGAGGATTGAAGCTTGATGATTGAGGATTGAGGATTGAGGATTGGGGGTTGAAGATTGAGGATTGAAGGTTGAGTATTGAGGATTGATGATTGAGGATTGAGGATTGAGGATTGAAGATTGAGGATTGAAGATTGAGTATTGAGGATTGAAGATTGAGGATTGAGGATTGAGGATTGAGGATTGAGGATTGAAGATTGAGGATTGGGGATTGAGGATTGACGATTGAGGATTGAGAATTGAGGATTGAGGATTGAGGATTGGGGACTGAGTGTTGAGGGTTGAGTGATGAGAATTGATGTTTGTGGATAGAGTTTTGAAGATTGCAGGTTGAGTATTGAGTATTGAAACCTGTGAATTGAGGATGTTCTATTGAGGATTGAGGATTGACAACTGATTGTTGAGGAGTGAGGGCTGAAGACTGAGGATTCAGGTTTGAGGATTCAGGATTGAGGTTTGAGGACTGAGGATTGAGGATTGAGGATTGAGGATTGAGGATTGAGGATTGAGGATTGAGGATTGAAGATTGAGGATTGGGTATCGAGGATTGAACATTGAGGATTGTGTATTGAGTATTGATGATTGAGGATTGAGGATTGAATATTGAATATTCATGATTGAAGATTGAGGATCGAGGATTGAGGGTTGTGGATTGAGGACGAGGACTGAGGGTTGAGTCTTGATGTTTGTGGTCTGAGGATTGAGGATTGAGGATTGAGAATTGAGGACTGAGGATTGAGGATTGAAGATTGAGGATTGGGTGTTGAGGATTGAAGAATGTGGATTGAGGATTGAGGATTGAGGATTGAGGATTGAAGGATGAGTATTGAGGATTGAAGATTGAGGATTGAGGATTGAGGATTGAGGATTGAGTATTGAAGATTGAGGATTGGGTATTGCGGATGGAACATTGAGGATTGAAGATTGACGATTGAAGATTCAGTATTGAGGATTGAAGATTGAGGATTGAGGATTGAGGACTGAAGATTGAAGATTGAGTATTGAGGATTGAAGATTGAGGATTGAGGACTGAGAATTGAGGATTGAGGATTGAGGATTGAGGATTGAGGATTGAAGGCTGAGGATTGGGTATTGAGGATTGAGCATTGGGGATTGAGGCTTGAGGATTGAGGATTGAGGATTGAGGATTGAAGATTGAATATTAACGATTGAAGATTGAGGATTGAGGATTGGGGGTTGTGGATTGAGGACGAGGACAGAGGGTTGAGTGTTGGTGTTTGAAGTCTGAGGATTGAGGATTGAGGATTGACAATTGAGGATTGAGGATTGAGGACTGAAGATTGAGGATTCGGTATTGAGGACTGAAGAATGAGGGTTGAGGAGTGAGGACTGAGGATTGAGGATTGCAGTTTGAGTATTGAGCATTGAAGATTGAGGATTGAGGATTGAGGATTGAAGATTGAGGATTGAGGATTGAGGATTGAAGATTGAGGATTGGGGACGGAGTGTTGAGTGTTGAGAGATGAGAATTGATGTTTGTGGATAGAGATTTGAAGATTGCAGATTGAGTATTGAGTATTGAAAACTGTGAATTGATGATATTCCATTGAGGATTGGGGATTGACAACTGATTGTTGAGGACTGAGGGCTGAAGATTGAGGATTCAGGATTGAGGATTCAGGATTAAGGTTTGAGGACTGAGGATTGAGGATTGAGGATTGAGGATTGAGGATTGAGGATTGAAGATTGAGGATTGGGTATTGCGGATTGAACATTGAGTATTGAGAATTGAGGGTTGAGGATTGAGGATTGAAGATTGTGGATTGGGTATTGAGGATTGAAGAATGAGGATTGAGGATTGAGGATTGAGGATTGAGTATTGAATACTGAGTATTGAGTATTGAAGATTGAGGATTGAGGATTGAGGAATGAGGATCGAGGATTGAGGATTGAGGATTGAGGATTGAGGATTGAGGAATGAAGATTGAGTATTGAGGATTGAAGGCTGAGGATTGAGGATTGAGGATTGAGGATTGAGGATTGAAGATTGAGGATTGGGGATTGAGTATTGACGATTGAGAATTGAGTATTGAGGATTGAGTATTGAGGATTGACTATTGAAGATTGAGTATTGAGGATTGAAGATTGAGGATTGATAATTGAGGATTGAAGATGGAGTATTGATGATTGAAGGTTGAGGATTGAGGATTCATGTTTGAGGATTGAGGACGGGGACTGACGGTTGAGGATTGAGGTTTGAGGATTGAGGATTGAGGATTTAGGACTGAGGATTGAGGATTGAGGGTTGTGGATTGAGGACGAGGACTGAGGGTTGAGTGTTGATGTTTGAGGTCTGAGTATTGAGGATTGAGGATTGAGAATTGAGGATTGAGGATTGAGGATTGAAGATTGAGGATTGAGGATTGAGGATTCAGGATTGAGGATTGAAGACTGAGGATTGGGTATTGAGGATTCAACATTGAGGATTGAGGGTTGAGGATTGAGGATTGAGGATTGACGATTGAGGATTGAGGAATGAGAATCGAGGATTGAGGATTGAGGATTCAAGATTGAGGACTGGGCACTGAGGATTGAAGAATGAGGATTGAGGATTGAGGATTGAAGATTGAGGATTGAGGATTGAGGATTCAGGATTGAGGATTGAAGACTGAGGATTGGGTATTGAGGATTCAACATTGAGGATTGAGGGTTGAGGATTGAGGATTGAGGATTGACGATTGAGGATTGAGGAATGAGAATCGAGGATTGAGGATTGAGGATTCAAGATTGAGGACTGGGCACTGAGGATTGAAGAATGAGCATTGAGGATTGAGGATTGAGGATTGAGGATTGCAGATTGAGCATTGAGGATTGAAGATTGAGGGTTGAGGATTGAGGATTGAGGATTGAGCATTGAGGATTGACGATTGAGGATTGAGGATTGAAGATTGAGGGTTGAGGATTGAGGATTGAAGATTGAGGCTTGGGGACGGAGTGTTGAGTGTTGAGAGATGAGAATTGATGTTTGTGGATAGAGATTTGAAGATTGCAGATTGTGTATTGTGTATTGAAAACTGTGAATTGAGTATATTCTATTGAGGAGTGAGGATTGACAACTGATTGTTGAGGACTGAGAGCTGAAGATTGAGGGTTCAGGATTGAAGATTCAGAATTGAGATTTGAGGATTCAGAATTGAGGCTTGAGGACTGAGGATTGAGGATTGAAGATTGAGTATTGGGGATTGAAGATTGAGTATTCAGGATTGGAGATTGGCGATTGAGGATTAAGGACCGAGGATTGAGGACTGAGGATTGAAGATTGAGTATTGAGGATTGAAGATTGAGGATTGAGGATTGAGGATTGAGGATTTAGGATTGAAGATTGAGGATTGGGGATTGAGGATTGACGATTGAGTATTGAGCATTGAGATTTGAGAATTGAGGATTGAGGATTGAAGATTGAGTATTGAGGATTGAAGATTGAGGATTGAGGATTGAGGATTGAAGATTGAGGATTGAAGATTGAGTATTGAGGATTGAAGATTGAGGATTGAGGATTGGGGACTGAGTGTTGAGGGTTGAGTGATGAGAATTGATGTTTGTGGATAGAGATTTGAAGATTGCAGGTTGAGTATTGAGTATTGAAACCTGTGAATTGAGGATATTCTATTGAGGATTGAGGATTGACAACTGATTGTTGAGGAGTGAGGGCTGAAGACTGAGGATTCAGGTTTGAGGATTCAGGATTGAGGTTTGAGGACTGAGGATTGAGGATTGAGGATTGAGGATTGAGGATTGAGGATTGAGGATTGAGGATTGAAGATTGAGGATTGTGTATCGAGGATTGAACATTGAGGATTGTGTATTGAGTATTGATGATTGAGGATTGAGGACTGAATATTGAATATTCATGATTGAAGATTGAGGATCGAGGATTGAGGGTTGTGGATTGAGGACGAGGACTGAGGGTTGAGTCTTGATGTTTGTGGTCTGAGGATTGAGGATTGAGGATTGAGAATTGAGGACTGAGGATTGAGGATTGAAGATTGAGGATTGGGTGTTGAGGATTGAAGAATGTGGATTGAGGATTGAGGATTGAGGATTGAGGATTGAAGGATGAGTATTGAGGATTGAGGACTGAGGATTGAGAATTGAGGACTGAGGATTGAGGATTGAAGATTGAGGATTGGGTTTTGAGGATTGAAGAATGTGGATTGAGGATTGAGGATTGAGGATTGAGGATTGAATGATGAGTATTGAGGATTGAAGATTGAGGATTGAGGATCGAGGATTGAGGATTGAGTATTGAAGATTGAGGATTGGGTATTGCGGATTGAAAATTGAGGATTGAAGATTGACGATTGAAGATTCAGTATTGAGGATTGAAGATTGAGGATTGAGGATTGAGGATTGAAGATTGAAGATTGAGTATTGAGGATTGAAGATTGAGGATTGAGGACTGAGAATTGAGGATTGAGGATTGAGGATTGAGGATTGAGGATTGAAGGCTGAGGATTGGGTATTGAGGATTGAGCATTGGGGATTGAGGGTTGAGGATTGAGGATTGAGGATTGAGGATTGAAGATTGAATATTAATGATTGAAGATTGAGGATTGAGGATTGGGGGTTGTGGATTGAGGACGAGGACTGAGGGTTGAGTATTGGTGTTTGAAGTCTGAGGATTGAGGATTGAGGATTCAGAATTGAGGATTGAGGATTGAGGTCTGAAGATTGAGGATTCGGTATTGAGGACTGAAGAATGAGGGTTGAGGAGTGAGGACTGAGGATTGAGGATTGCAGTTTGAGTATTGAGCATTGAAGATTGAGGATTGAGGATTGAGGATTGAGGATTGAGGATTGAGGATTGAGGATTGAAGATTGAGTATTGAGGATCGAAGATTGACGATTGAGGATTGAGAATTGATGATTGAAGACTGAGGATTGGGTATTGAGGATTGAGCATTGGGGATTGAGGGTTGAGGATTGAGGATTGAGGATTGAGGATTGAAGATTGAATATTAATGATTGAAGATTGAGGATTGAGGATTGAGGGTTGTGGATTGAGGACGAGGACTGAGGGTTGAGTATTGGTGTTTGAAGTCTCAGGATTGGGGATTGATGATTGAGAATTGAGGATTGAGGATTGAGGATTGAAGATTGAGGATTCGGTATTGAGGATTGAAGAATGAGGATTGAGGAGTGAGGACTGAGGATTGAGGATTGCAGTTTGAGTATTGAGGATTGAAGATTGAGGATTGAGGATTGAGGATTGAGGATTGAGGATTGAGGATTGAGGATTGAAGATTGAGTATTGAGGATTGAAGATTGAGGATTGAGGATTGAGGATTGAGGATTGAGGATTGAAGATTGAGTATTGGGGATTGAGGATTGACGATTGAGGTTTGAGAATTGAGGATTGAGGATTGAGGATTGAGGATTGAGGGTTGAGGATTGAAGATTGAGGATTGAAGATTGAGTATTGAGGATTGAGGATTGAGGATTGAGGATTGAGGATTGAGGATTGAGGATTGAGGATTGAAGACTGAGGATTGGGTATTGAGGATTTAGCATTGGTGATTGAGGGTTGAGGATTGAGGATTGAGGATTGAGGATTGAGGATTGAGGGTTGTGGATTGAGGACGAGGACTGAGGGTTGAGTATTGGTGTTTGAAGTCTGAGGATTGAGGATTGAGGATTGAGAATTGAGGATTGAGGATTGAGGATTGAAGATTGAGGATTCGGTATTGAGAATTGAAGAATGAGGATTGAGGAGTGAGGACTGAGGATTGAGGATTGCAGTTTGAGTATTGAGGATTGAAGATTGAGGATTGAGGATTGAGGATTGAGGATCGAGGATTGAGGATTGAGAATTGAGGATTGAGGATTGAGGATTGAAGATTGAGGATTGAGGATTGAGGGTTGAGGATTGAGGCTTGAGAACTGAGGATTGAGGATTGAGGATTGAGGAATGAAGATTGAGTATTGAGGATTGAAGATTGAGGATTGAGGATTGAGGATTGAGGATTGAGGACTCAAGATTGAATATTGATGATTGAAGATTGAGGATTGGGTATTGATGCTTGTGGATTGAGGACGAGGACTGAGGGTTGAGTATTGCTGTTTGACGTCTGAGGATTGAGGATTGAGTATTGAGAATTGAGGGTTGAGGATTGAGGATTGAAGATTGTGGATTGGGTATTGAGGATTGAAGAATGAGGATTGAGGATTGAGGATTGAGGATTGAGTATTGAATACTGAGTATTGAGGATTGAAGATTGAAGATTGAGGATTGAGGATTGAGGATCGAGGATTGAGGATTGAGGATTGAGGATTGAGGATTGAGGAATGAAGATTGAGTATTGAGGATTGAAGATTGAGGATTGAGTATTGAGGATTGGGTATTGAGGATTCAACATTGAGGATTGAGGGTTGAGGATTGAGGATTGAGGATTGACGATTGAGGATTGAGGAATGAGAATCGAGGATTGAGGGTTGAGGATTCAAGATTGAGGACTGGGCACTGAGGATTGAAGAATGAGTATTGAGTATTGAGGATTGAGGATTGAGGATTGCAGCTTGAGTATTGAGGATTGAAGATTGAGGGTTGAGGATTGAGGATTGAGGATTGAGCATTGAGGATTGATGATTGAGGATTGAGGATTGAAGATTGGGTATTGAGGATTGAAGACTGTGGATTGAGGATTGAGGATTGAGGATTGAGGATTGAAGGTTGAGTATTGAGGATTGAAGATTGAGGATTGAGGATTGAGGATTGAGGATTGAGGATTGAGTATTGAAGATTGAGGATTGGGTATTGCGGATTGAACATTGAGGATTGAAGATTGAGGATTGAAGATTCAGTATTGAGGATTGAAGCTTGAGGATTGAGGATTGAGGATTGAAGGTTGAAGATTGAGTATTGAGGATCGAAGATTGAGGATTGAGGACTGAGAGTTGAGGATTGAGGATTGAGGATTGAGGATTGAGGATTGAAGACTGAGGATTGGGTATTAAGGATTTAGCATTGGGGATTGAGGGTTGAGGATTGAGGATTGAGGATTGAGGATTGAGGATTGAGGGTTGTAGATTGAGGTCGAGGACTGAGGTTTGAGTATTGGTGTTTGAAGTCTGAGGATTGAGGATTGAGGATTGAGAATTGAGGATTGAGGATTGAGGATTGAAGATTGAGGATTCGGTATTGAGGATTGGAGAATGAGGATTGAGGAGTGAGGACTGAGGATTGATGATTGCAGTTTGAGTATTGAGGATTGAAGATTGAGGATTGAGGATTGAGGATTGAGGATTGAGGATTGAGGATTGAGGATTGAGAATTGAGGATTGAGGATTGAGGATTGAGGATTGAAGATTGAGGATTGAGGATTGAGGATTGAGGATTGAGGCTTGAGAACTGAGGATTGAGGATTGAGGATTGAGGAATGAAGATTGAGTATTGAGGGTTGAAGATTGAGGATTGAGGATTGAGGATTGAGGATTGAGGACTCAAAATTGAATATCGATGATTGAAGATTGAGGATTGGGTATTGATGCTTGTGGATTGAGGACGAGGACTGAGGGTTGAGTATTGCTGTTTGAGGTCTGAGGATTGAGGATTGAGTATTGAGAATTGAGGGTTGAGGACTGAGGATTGAAGATTGTGGATTGGGTATTGAGGATTGAAGAATGAGGATTGAGGATTGAGGATTGAGGATTGAGTATTGAATACTGAGTATTGAGGATTGAAGATTGAGGATTGAGGATTGAGGATTGAGGATCGAGGATTGAGGATTGAGGATTGAGGATTGAGGATTGAGGAATGAAGATTGAGTATTGAGGATTGAAGACTGAGGATTGAGGATTGAGGATTGAGGATTGAGGATTGAAGATTGAGGATTGGGGATTGAGTATTGACGATTGAGGATTGAGTATTGAGGATTGAGTATTGAGGATTGATTATTGAAGATTGAGTATTGAGGATTGAAGATTGAGGATTGATAATTGAGGATTGAAGATGGAGTATTGATGATTGAAGGTTGAGGATTGAGGATTCATGTTTGAGGATTGAGGACGGGGACTGACGGTTGAGGATTGAGGTTTGAGGATTGAGGATTGAGGATTTAGGACTGAGGATTGAGGATTGAGGGTTGAAGATTGAGGATTGAGGATTGAGGATTCAGGATTGAGGATTGAAGACTGAGGATTGGGTATTGAGGATTCAACATTGAGGATTGAGGGTTGAGGATTGAGGATTGAGGATTGACGATTGAGGATTGAGGAATGAGAATCGAGGATTGAGGATTGAGGATTCAAGATTGAGGACTGGGCACTGAGGATTGAAGAATGAGGATTGAGGATTGAGGATTGAGGATTGAGGATTGCAGATTGAGTATTGAGGATTCAAGATTGAGGGTTGAGGATTGAGGATTGAGGATTGAGCATTGAGGATTGACGATTGAGGATTGAGGATTGAAGATTGAGGATTGAGGATTGAGGATTGAAGATTGAGGATTGGGGACGGAGTGTTGAGTGTTGAGAGATGAGAATTGATGTTTGTGGATAGAGATTTGAAGATGGCAGATTGAGTATTGAGTATTGAAAACTGTGAATTGATGATATTCCATTGAGGATTGGGGATTGACAACTGATTGTTGAGGACTGAGGGCTGAAGATTGAGGATTCAGGATTGAGGATTCAGGATTAAGGTTTGAGGACTGAGGATTGAGGATTGAGGATTGAGGATTGAGGATTGAGGATTGAAGATTGAGGATTGGGTATTGCGGATTGAACATTGAGTATTGAGAATGGAGGGTTGAGGATTGAGGATTGAAGATTGTGGATTGGGTATTGAGGATTGAAGAATGAGGATTGAGGATTGAGGATTGAGGATTGAGTATTGAATACTGAGTATTGAGGATTGAAGATTGAGGATTGAGGATTGAGGAATGAGGATCGAGGATTGAGGATTGAGGATTGAGGATTGAGGATTGAGGAATGAAGATTGAGTATTGAGGATTGAAGACTGAGGATTGAGGATTGAGGATTGAGGGTTGAGGATTGAAGATTGAGGATTGGGGATTGAGTATTGACGATTGAGGATTGAGTATTGAGGATTGAGTATTGAGGATTGACTATTGAAGATTGAGTATTGAGGATTGAAGATTGAGGATTGATAATTGAGGATTGAAGATGGAGTATTGATGATTGAAGGTTGAGGATTGAGGATTCATGTTTGAGGATTGAGGACGGGGACTGACGGTTGAGGATTGAGGTTTGAGGATTGAGTATTGAGGATTTAGGACTGAGGATTGAGGATTGAGGGTTGTGGATTGAGGACGAGGACTGAGGGTTGAGTGTTGATGTTTGAGGTCTGAGTATTGAGGATTGAGGATTGAGAATTAAGGATTGAGGATTGAGGATTGAAGATTGAGTATTGAGGATTGAGGATTCAGGATTGAGGATTGAAGACTGAGGATTGGGTATTGAGGATTCAACATTGAGGATTGAGGGTTGAGGATTGAGGATTGAGGATTGACGATTGAGGATTGAGGAATGAGAATCGAGGATTGAGGATTGAGGATTCAAGATTGAGGACTGGGCACTGAGGATTGAAGAATGAGGATTGAGGATTGAGGATTGAAGATTGAGGATTGAGGATTGAGGATTCAGGATTGAGGATTGAAGGCTGAGGAATGGGTATTGAGGATTCAACATTGAGGATTGAGGGTTGAGGATTGAGGATTGAGGATTGACGATTGAGGATTGAGGAATGAGAATCGAGGATTGAGGATTGAGGATTCAAGATTGAGGACTGGGCACTGAGGATTGAAGAATGAGGATTGAGGATTGAGGATTGAGGATTGAGGATTGCAGATTGAGTATTGAGGATTGAAGATTGAGGGTTGAGGATTGAGGATTGAGGATTGAGCATTGAGGATTGACGATTGAGGATTGAGGATTGAAGATTGAGGATTGAGGATCGAGGATTGAAGATTGAGGATTGGGGACGGAGTGTTGAGTGTTGAGAGATGAGAATTGATGTTTGTGGATAGAGATTTGAAGACTAGAGATTGTGTATTGAGTATTGAAAACTGTGAATTGATGATATTCCATTGAGGATTGGGGATTGACAACTGATTGTTGAGGACTGAGGGCTGAAGATTGAGGATTCAGGATTGAGGATTCAGGATTAAGGTTTGAGGACTGAGGATTGAGGATTGAGGATTGAGGATTGAGGATTGAGGATTGAAGATTGAGGATTGGGTATTGCGGATTGAACATTGAGGATTGAGGATTGAGGATTGAGGATTGAGGATTGAAGGTTCAGTATTGAGGATTGAAGATTGAGAATTGAGGATTGAGGATTGAACATTGAGGACTGAGTGTTGAGGGTTGAGTGATGAGAATTGATGTTTGTGGATAGAGATTCGAAGATTGCAGGTTGAGTATTGTGTATTGAAAACTGTGAATTGAGTATATTCTATTGAGGAGTGAGGATTGACAACTGATTGTTGAGGACTGAGAGCTGAAGATTGAGGGTTCAGGATTGAAGATTCAGAATTGAGATTTGAGGATTCAGAATTGAGGCTTGAGGACTGAGGATTGAGGATTGAAGATTGAGTATTGAGGATTGAAGATTGAGTATTCAGGATTGGAGATTGGCGATTGAGGATTAAGGACCGAGGATTGAGGACTGAGGATTGAAGATTGAGTATTGAGGATTGAAGATTGAGGATTGAGGATTGAGGATTGAGGATTGAGGATTGAAGACTGAGGATTGGGTATTGAGGATTGAGCATTGGGGATTGAGGGTTGAGGATTGAGGATTGAGGATTGAGGATTGAAGATTGAATATTAATGATTGAAGATTGAGGATTGAGGATTGAGGGTTGTGGATTGAGCACGAGGACTGAGGGTTGAGTATTGGTGTTTGAAGTCTGAGGATTGAGGATTGAGGATTGAGAATTGAGGATTGAGGATTGAGGATTGAGGATTGAAGATTGAGTATTGAGGATCGAAGATTGACGATTGAGGATTGAGAATTGATGATTGAAGACTGAGGATTGGGTATTGAGGATTTAGCATTGGTGATTGAGGGTTGAGGATTGAGGATTGAGGATTGAGGATTGAGGATTGAGGGTTGTGGATTGAGGACGAGGACTGAGGGTTGAGTATTGGTGTTTGAAGTCTGAGGATTGAGGATTGAGGATTGAGAATTGAGGATTGAGGATTGAGGATTGAAGATTGAGGATTCGGTATTGAGAATTGAAGAATGAGGATTGAGGAGTGAGGACTGAGGATTGAGGATTGCAGTTTGAGTATTGAGGATTGAAGATTGAGGATTGAGGATTGAGGATTGAGGATCGAGGATTGAGGATTGAGAATTGAGGATTGAGGATTGAGGATTGAAGATTGAGGATTGAGGATTGAGGGTTGAGGATTGAGGCTTGAGAACTGAGGATTGAGGATTGAGGATTGAGGAATGAAGATTGAGTATTGAGGATTGAAGATTGAGGATTGAGGATTGAGGATTGAGGATTGAGGACTCAAGATTGAATATTGATGATTGAAGATTGAGGATTGGGTATTGATGCTTGTGGATTGAGGACGAGGACTGAGGGTTGAGTATTGCTGTTTGACGTCTGAGGATTGAGGATTGAGTATTGAGAATTGAGGGTTGAGGATTGAGGATTGAAGATTGTGGATTGGGTATTGAGGATTGAAGAATGAGGATTGAGGATTGAGGATTGAGGATTGAGTATTGAATACTGAGTATTGAGGATTGAAGATTGAAGATTGAGGATTGAGGATTGAGGATCGAGGATTGAGGATTGAGGATTGAGGATTGAGGATTGAGGAATGAAGATTGAGTATTGAGGATTGAAGATTGAGGATTGAGTATTGAGGATTGGGTATTGAGGATTCAACATTGAGGATTGAGGGTTGAGGATTGAGGATTGAGGATTGACGATTGAGGATTGAGGAATGAGAATCGAGGATTGAGGGTTGAGGATTCAAGATTGAGGACTGGGCACTGAGGATTGAAGAATGAGTATTGAGTATTGAGGATTGAGGATTGAGGATTGCAGCTTGAGTATTGAGGATTGAAGATTGAGGGTTGAGGATTGAGGATTGAGGATTGAGCATTGAGGATTGATGATTGAGGATTGAGGATTGAAGATTGGGTATTGAGGATTGAAGACTGTGGATTGAGGATTGAGGATTGAGGATTGAGGATTGAAGGTTGAGTATTGAGGATTGAAGATTGAGGATTGAGGATTGAGGATTGAGGATTGAGGATTGAGTATTGAAGATTGAGGATTGGGTATTGCGGATTGAACATTGAGGATTGAAGATTGAGGATTGAAGATTCAGTATTGAGGATTGAAGCTTGAGGATTGAGGATTGAGGATTGAAGGTTGAAGATTGAGTATTGAGGATCGAAGATTGAGGATTGAGGACTGAGAGTTGAGGATTGAGGATTGAGGATTGAGGATTGAGGATTGAAGACTGAGGATTGGGTATTAAGGATTTAGCATTGGGGATTGAGGGTTGAGGATTGAGGATTGAGGATTGAGGATTGAGGATTGAGGGTTGTAGATTGAGGTCGAGGACTGAGGTTTGAGTATTGGTGTTTGAAGTCTGAGGATTGAGGATTGAGGATTGAGAATTGAGGATTGAGGATTGAGGATTGAAGATTGAGGATTCGGTATTGAGGATTGGAGAATGAGGATTGAGGAGTGAGGACTGAGGATTGATGATTGCAGTTTGAGTATTGAGGATTGAAGATTGAGGATTGAGGATTGAGGATTGAGGATTGAGGATTGAGGATTGAGAATTGAGGATTGAGGATTGAGGATTGAGGATTGAAGATTGAGGATTGAGGATTGAGGATTGAGGATTGAGGCTTGAGAACTGAGGATTGAGGATTGAGGATTGAGGAATGAAGATTGAGTATTGAGGGTTGAAGATTGAGGATTGAGGATTGAGGATTGAGGATTGAGGACTCAAAATTGAATATCGATGATTGAAGATTGAGGATTGGGTATTGATGCTTGTGGATTGAGGACGAGGACTGAGGGTTGAGTATTGCTGTTTGAGGTCTGAGGATTGAGGATTGAGTATTGAGAATTGAGGGTTGAGGACTGAGGATTGAAGATTGTGGATTGGGTATTGAGGATTGAAGAATGAGGATTGAGGATTGAGGATTGAGGATTGAGTATTGAATACTGAGTATTGAGGATTGAAGATTGAGGATTGAGGATTGAGGATTGAGGATCGAGGATTGAGGATTGAGGATTGAGGATTGAGGATTGAGGAATGAAGATTGAGTATTGAGGATTGAAGACTGAGGATTGAGGATTGAGGATTGAGGATTGAGGATTGAAGATTGAGGATTGGGGATTGAGTATTGACGATTGAGGATTGAGTATTGAGGATTGAGTATTGAGGATTGATTATTGAAGATTGAGTATTGAGGATTGAAGATTGAGGATTGATAATTGAGGATTGAAGATGGAGTATTGATGATTGAAGGTTGAGGATTGAGGATTCATGTTTGAGGATTGAGGACGGGGACTGACGGTTGAGGATTGAGGTTTGAGGATTGAGGATTGAGGATTTAGGACTGAGGATTGAGGATTGAGGGTTGAAGATTGAGGATTGAGGATTGAGGATTCAGGATTGAGGATTGAAGACTGAGGATTGGGTATTGAGGATTCAACATTGAGGATTGAGGGTTGAGGATTGAGGATTGAGGATTGACGATTGAGGATTGAGGAATGAGAATCGAGGATTGAGGATTGAGGATTCAAGATTGAGGACTGGGCACTGAGGATTGAAGAATGAGGATTGAGGATTGAGGATTGAGGATTGAGGATTGCAGATTGAGTATTGAGGATTCAAGATTGAGGGTTGAGGATTGAGGATTGAGGATTGAGCATTGAGGATTGACGATTGAGGATTGAGGATTGAAGATTGAGGATTGAGGATTGAGGATTGAAGATTGAGGATTGGGGACGGAGTGTTGAGTGTTGAGAGATGAGAATTGATGTTTGTGGATAGAGATTTGAAGATGGCAGATTGAGTATTGAGTATTGAAAACTGTGAATTGATGATATTCCATTGAGGATTGGGGATTGACAACTGATTGTTGAGGACTGAGGGCTGAAGATTGAGGATTCAGGATTGAGGATTCAGGATTAAGGTTTGAGGACTGAGGATTGAGGATTGAGGATTGAGGATTGAGGATTGAGGATTGAAGATTGAGGATTGGGTATTGCGGATTGAACATTGAGTATTGAGAATGGAGGGTTGAGGATTGAGGATTGAAGATTGTGGATTGGGTATTGAGGATTGAAGAATGAGGATTGAGGATTGAGGATTGAGGATTGAGTATTGAATACTGAGTATTGAGGATTGAAGATTGAGGATTGAGGATTGAGGAATGAGGATCGAGGATTGAGGATTGAGGATTGAGGATTGAGGATTGAGGAATGAAGATTGAGTATTGAGGATTGAAGACTGAGGATTGAGGATTGAGGATTGAGGGTTGAGGATTGAAGATTGAGGATTGGGGATTGAGTATTGACGATTGAGGATTGAGTATTGAGGATTGAGTATTGAGGATTGACTATTGAAGATTGAGTATTGAGGATTGAAGATTGAGGATTGATAATTGAGGATTGAAGATGGAGTATTGATGATTGAAGGTTGAGGATTGAGGATTCATGTTTGAGGATTGAGGACGGGGACTGACGGTTGAGGATTGAGGTTTGAGGATTGAGTATTGAGGATTTAGGACTGAGGATTGAGGATTGAGGGTTGTGGATTGAGGACGAGGACTGAGGGTTGAGTGTTGATGTTTGAGGTCTGAGTATTGAGGATTGAGGATTGAGAATTAAGGATTGAGGATTGAGGATTGAAGATTGAGTATTGAGGATTGAGGATTCAGGATTGAGGATTGAAGACTGAGGATTGGGTATTGAGGATTCAACATTGAGGATTGAGGGTTGAGGATTGAGGATTGAGGATTGACGATTGAGGATTGAGGAATGAGAATCGAGGATTGAGGATTGAGGATTCAAGATTGAGGACTGGGCACTGAGGATTGAAGAATGAGGATTGAGGATTGAGGATTGAAGATTGAGGATTGAGGATTGAGGATTCAGGATTGAGGATTGAAGGCTGAGGAATGGGTATTGAGGATTCAACATTGAGGATTGAGGGTTGAGGATTGAGGATTGAGGATTGACGATTGAGGATTGAGGAATGAGAATCGAGGATTGAGGATTGAGGATTCAAGATTGAGGACTGGGCACTGAGGATTGAAGAATGAGGATTGAGGATTGAGGATTGAGGATTGAGGATTGCAGATTGAGTATTGAGGATTGAAGATTGAGGGTTGAGGATTGAGGATTGAGGATTGAGCATTGAGGATTGACGATTGAGGATTGAGGATTGAAGATTGAGGATTGAGGATCGAGGATTGAAGATTGAGGATTGGGGACGGAGTGTTGAGTGTTGAGAGATGAGAATTGATGTTTGTGGATAGAGATTTGAAGACTAGAGATTGTGTATTGAGTATTGAAAACTGTGAATTGATGATATTCCATTGAGGATTGGGGATTGACAACTGATTGTTGAGGACTGAGGGCTGAAGATTGAGGATTCAGGATTGAGGATTCAGGATTAAGGTTTGAGGACTGAGGATTGAGGATTGAGGATTGAGGATTGAGGATTGAGGATTGAAGATTGAGGATTGGGTATTGCGGATTGAACATTGAGGATTGAGGATTGAGGATTGAGGATTGAGGATTGAAGGTTCAGTATTGAGGATTGAAGATTGAGAATTGAGGATTGAGGATTGAACATTGAGGACTGAGTGTTGAGGGTTGAGTGATGAGAATTGATGTTTGTGGATAGAGATTCGAAGATTGCAGGTTGAGTATTGTGTATTGAAAACTGTGAATTGAGTATATTCTATTGAGGAGTGAGGATTGACAACTGATTGTTGAGGACTGAGAGCTGAAGATTGAGGGTTCAGGATTGAAGATTCAGAATTGAGATTTGAGGATTCAGAATTGAGGCTTGAGGACTGAGGATTGAGGATTGAAGATTGAGTATTGAGGATTGAAGATTGAGTATTCAGGATTGGAGATTGGCGATTGAGGATTAAGGACCGAGGATTGAGGACTGAGGATTGAAGATTGAGTATTGAGGATTGAAGATTGAGGATTGAGGATTGAGGATTGAGGATTGAGGATTGAAGACTGAGGATTGGGTATTGAGGATTGAGCATTGGGGATTGAGGGTTGAGGATTGAGGATTGAGGATTGAGGATTGAAGATTGAATATTAATGATTGAAGATTGAGGATTGAGGATTGAGGGTTGTGGATTGAGCACGAGGACTGAGGGTTGAGTATTGGTGTTTGAAGTCTGAGGATTGAGGATTGAGGATTGAGAATTGAGGATTGATGATTGAGGATTGAAGATTGAGGATTCGGTATTGAGGACTGAAGAATGAGGATTGAGGAGTGAGGACTGAGGATACAGGATTGCAGTTTGAGTATTGAGGATTGAAGATTGAGGATTGAGGATTGAGGATTGAGGATTGAGGATTGAGGATTGAGGATTGAAGATTGAGTATTGAGGATTGAAGATTGAGGATTGAGGATTGAGGATTGAGGATTTAGGATTGAAGATTGAGGATTGGGGATTGAGGATTGACGATTGAGTATTGAGCATTGAGGATTGAGAATTGAGGATTGAGGATTGAAGATTGAGTATTGAGGATTGAAGATTGAGGATTGAGGATTGAGTATTGACGATTGAGGATTGAGTATTGAGGATTGAGAATTGAGGATTGATTATTGAAGATTGAGTATTGAGGATTGAAGATTGAGGATTGAGGATTGAGGATTGAGGATTGAGGATGAGGGCTGAGGGTTGAGGATTGAGGTTTGAGGATTGAGGATTGAGGATTGAGAATTGAATATTGAGTATTGAGGATTGAAGGTTGAGGATTGAGGATTGAGGGTTGAGGATTGAGGACGTGAACTGACGGTTGGGGATTGAGGTTTGAGGATTGAGGATTGAGGATTGAGGACTGAGGATTAAGGATTGAGGATTGGGGATTGAGGATCTAGGATTGGAGATTGATTATTGAGGATTGAAGATTGAGGATTGAGGATTGAGAATTGAGAATTGAGTGTGAGGACTGAGGGTTGAGGATTGAGGTTTGAGGAACGAGGATTGAGGATTGAGGATTGAGGACTGAGGATTGACGATTCAGTATTGAAGATTGAGGATCGATTACTGAGGATTGAGGATTGAGGATTGAGGATTGACGCTTGAGGATTGAGGATTGAGGATGGAGGATCGAAGATTGAATATTGATGATTGAAGATTGAGGATTGAGGATTGATCGTTGAGGTTTGAGAACGAGGACTGAAGGTTGAGGATTGAGGTTTGAGGATTGAGGATTGAGGATTGAGGACTGAAGATTGAATATTGATGATTGAAGGTTGAGGATTCAGTATTGATGGTTGTGGATTGAGGACGAGGACTGAGGGTTGAGTATTGCTGTTTGAGGTCTGAGGATTGAGGATTGAGGATTGAGAATTGAGGATTGAGGATAGAGGATTGAAGATTGAGGATTGGGTATTGAGGATTGAAGAATGAGGATTGAGGATTGAGGATTGAGGGTTGAGGATTGAGGATTGAGGATTGAAGACTGAGGATTCAGGATTGAGGATTGAGGACTGAATATTGAGTATCGAGGATTGAAGATTGAGGATTGAGGATTGAGGGTTCAGGATTGAGGACGAGGACTGACGGTTGAGGATTGAGGTTTGAGGATTGAGGATTGAGGATTGAGGACTGAGGATCGAGGATTGTGGATTGAGGATTGAGGATTGAAGATTGAGGATTGTGGACTGAGTGTTGAGGGCTGAATTATGAGAATTGATGTTTGTGGATAGAGATTCGAAGATTGCAGATTGAGTATTGAGTATTGAAAACTGTGAATTTATGATATTCTATTGAGGATTGTGAATTGACAACTGATTGTTGGGGACTGAGGTCTGAAGATGGAGGATTCAGGATTGAGGATTCAGGTTTGACGTTTGAGGACTGAGGATTGAGGATTGAGGGTTGAGGATTGAGGTCCGAGGATTGAGGATTGAGGATTGAGGATTGAGGATTGAGGATTGAGGACTGAAGATTGAATATTGATGATTGATGATAGAGGATTGAGTATTGATGGTTGTGGATTGAGGACGAGGACTGAGGGTTGAGTATTGCTGTTTGAGGACTGAGGATTGAAGCTTGATGATTGAGGATTGAGGATTGAGGATTGGGGGTTGAAGATTGAGGATTGAAGATTGAGTATTGAGGATTGATGATTGATGATTGAGGATTGCGGATTGAGGATTGAGGATTGAGGATTGAGGATTGAAGATTGAATATTAATGATTGAAGATTGAGGATTGAGGATTGAGTGTTGTGGATTGAGGACGAGGACTGAGGGTTGAGTATTGGTGTTTGAAGTCTGAGGATTGAGGATTGAGGATTGAGAATTGAGGATTGAGGATTGAGGATTGAAGATTGAGGATTCGGTATTGAGGATTGAAGAATGAGGATTGAGGAGTGAGGACTGAGGATTGAGGATTGCAGTTTGAGTACTGAGGATTGAAGATTGAGGATTGAGGATTGAGGATTGAGGATTGAGGATTGAGGATTGAGGATTGAAGATTGAGTATTGAGGATTGAAGATTGAGGATTGAGGATTGAGGATTGAAGATTGAGGATTGAAGATTGAGTATTGAGGATTGAAGATTGAGGATTGAGGATTGAGGATTGAGGATTGAGGATTGAAGATTGAGGATTGGGGATTGAGGATTGACGATTGAGGATTGGGAATTGAGGATTGAGGATTGAGGATTGGGGACTGAGTGTTGAGGGTTGAGTGATGAGAATTGATGTTTGTGGATAGAGATTTGAAGATTGCAGGTTGAGTATTGAGTATTGAAACCTGTGAATTGAGGATGTTCTATTGAGGATTGAGGATTGACAACTGATTGTTGAGGAGTGAGGGCTGAAGACTGAGGATTCAGGTTTGAGGATTCAGGATTGAGGTTTGAGGACTGAGGATTGAGGATTGAGGATTGAGGATTGAGGATTGAGGATTGAGGATTGAGGATTGAAGATTGAGGATTGGGTATCGAGGATTGAAAATTGAGGATTGTGTATTGAGTATTGATGATTGATGATTGAGGATTGAATATTGAATATTCATGATTGAAGATTGAGGATCGAGGATTGAGGGTTGTGGATTGAGGACGAGGACTGAGGGTTGAGTCTTGATGTTTGTGGTCTGAGGATTGAGGATTGAGGATTGAGAATTGAGGACTGAGGATTGAGGATTGAAGATTGAGGATTGGGTGTTGAGGATAGAAGAATGTGGATTGAGGATTGAGGATTGAGGATTGAGGATTGAAGGATGAGTATTGAGGATTGATGATTGAGGATTGAGGATTGAGGATTGAGGATTGAGGATTGAGTATTGAAGATTGAGGATTGGGTATTGCGGATGGAACATTGAGGATTGAAGATTGACGATTGAAGATTCAGTATTGAGGATTGAAGATTGAGGATTGAGGATTGAGGACTGAAGATTGAAGATTGAGTATTGATGATTGAAGATTGAGGATTGAGGACTGAGAATTGAGGATTGAGGATTGAGGATTGAGGATTGAGGATTGAAGGCTGAGGATTGGCTATTGAGGATTGAGCATTGGGGATTGAGGCTTGAGGATTGAGGATTGAGGATTGAGGATTGAAGATTGAATATTAACGATTGAAGATTGAGGATTGAGGATTGGGGGTTGTGGATTGAGGACGAGGACAGAGGGTTGAGTATTGGTGTTTGAGGTCTGAGGATTGAGGATTGAGGATTGAGAATTGAGGATTGAGGATTGAGGACTGAAGATTGAGGATTCGGTATTGAGGACTGAAGAATGAGGGTTGAGGAGTGAGGACTGAGGATTGAGGATTGCAGTTTGAGTATTGAGCATTGAAGATTGAGGATTGAGGATTGAGGATTGAAGATTGAGGATTGAGGATTGAGGATTGAAGATTGAGGATTGGGGACGGAGTGTTGAGTGTTGAGAGATGAGAATTGATGATTGTGGATAGAGATTTGAAGATTGCAGATTGAGTATTGAGTATTGAAAACTGTGAATTGATGATATTCCATTGAGGATTGGGGATTGACAACTGATTGTTGAGGACTGAGGGCTGAAGATTGAGGATTCAGGATTGAGGATTCAGGATTAAGGTTTGAGGACTGAGGATTGAGGATTGAGGATTGAGGATTGAGGATTGAAGATTGAGGATTGGGTATTGCGGATTGAACATTGAGTATTGAGAATTGAGGGTTGAGGATTGAGGATTGAAGATTGTGGATTGGGTATTGAGGATTGAAGAATGAGGATTGAGGATTGAGGATTGAGGATTGAGTATTGAATACTGAGTATTGAGGATTGAAGATTGAGGATTGAGGATTGAGGAATGAGGATCGAGGATTGAGGATTGAGGATTGAGGATTGAGGATTGAGGAATGAAGATTGAGTATTGAGGATTGAAGACTGAGGATTGAGGATTGAGGATTGAGTATTGAGGATTGAAGATTGAGGATTGGGGATTGAGTATTGACGATTGCGGATTGAGTATTGAGGATTGAGTATTGAGGATTGACTATTGAAGATTGAGTATTGAGGATTGAAGATTGAGGATTGATAATTGAGGATTGAAGATGGAGTATTGATGATTGAAGGTTGAGGATTGAGGATTCATGTTTGAGGTTTGAGGACGGGGACTGACGGTTGAGGATTGAGGTTTGAGGATTGAGGATTGAGGATTTAGGACTGAGGATTGAGGATTGAGGGTTGTGGATTGAGGACGAGGACTGAGGGTTGAGTGTTGATGTTTGAGGTCTGAGTATTGAGGATTGAGGATTGAGAATTGAGGATTGAGGATTGAGGATTGAAGATTGAGGATTGAGGATTGAGGATTCATGATTGAGGATTGAAGACTGAGGATTGGGTATTGAGGATTCAACATTGAGGATTGAGGGTTGAGGATTGAGGATTGAGGATTGACGATTGTGGATTGAGGAATGAGAATCGAGGATTGAGGATTGAGGATTCAAGATTGAGGACTGGGCACTGAGGATTGAAGAATGAGGATTGAGGATTGAGGATTGAAGACTGAGGATTGGGTATTGAGGATTCAACATTGAGGATTGAGGGTTGAGGATTGAGGATTGAGGATTGACGATTGAGGATTGAGGAATGAGAATCGAGGATTGAGGATTGAGGATTCAAGATTGAGGACTGGGCACTGAGGATTGAAGAATGAGGATTGAGGATTGAGGATTGAGGATTGAGGATTGCAGATTGAGTATTGAGGATTGAAGATTGAGGGTTGAGGATTGAGGATTGAGGATTGAGCATTGAGGATTGACGATTGAGGATTGAGGATTGAAGATTGAGGATTGAGGATTGAGGATTGAAGATTGAGGATTGGGGACGGAGTGTTGAGTGTTGAGAGATGAGAATTGATGTTTGTGGATAGAGATTTGAAGATTGCAGATTGTGTATTGAGTATTGAAAACTGTGAATTGATGATATTCCATTGAGGATTGGGGATTGACAACTGATTGTTGAGGACTGAGGGCTGAAGATTGAGGATTCAGTATTGAGGATTCAGGATTAAGGTTTGAGGAGTGAGGATTGAGGATTGAGGATTGAGGATTGAGGATTGAGGATTGAAGATTGAGGATTGGGTATTGCGGATTGAACATTGAGGATTGAGGATTGAGGGTTGAGGACTGAGAATCGAGGATTGAGGATTGAGGATTGAGGGTTGAAGATTGAGGATTGGGGACTGAGGATTGAAGATTGAGGATTGAGGATTGAGGACTGAGGATTGAGGATTGAGGATTGAAGGTTCAGTATTGAGGATTGAAGATTGAGAATTGAGGATTGAGGATTGAACATTGAGGACTGAGTGTTGAGGGTTGAGTGATGAGAATTGATGTTTGTGGATAGAGATTCGAAGATTGCAGGTTGAGTATTGTGTATTGAAAACTGTGAATTGAGTATATTCTATTGAGGAGTGAGGATTGACAACTGATTGTTGAGGACTGAGAGCTGAAGATTGAGGGTTCAGGATTGAAGATTCAGAATTGAGATTTGAGGATTCAGAATTGAGGCTTGAGGACTGAGGATTGAGGATTGAAGATTGAGTATTGAGGATTGAAGATTGAGTATTCAGGATTGGAGATTGGCGATTGAGGATTAAGGACCGAGGATTGAGGACTGAGGATTGAAGATTGAGTATTGAGGATTGAAGATTGAGGATTGAGGATTGAGGATTGAGGATTGAGGATTGAAGACTGAGGATTGGGTATTGAGGATTGAGCATTGGGTACTGAGGGTTGAGGATTGAGGATTGAGGATTGAGGATTGAAGATTGAATATTAATGATTGAAGATTGAGGATTGAGGATTGAGGGTTGTGGATTGAGCACGAGGACTGAGGGTTGAGTATTGGTGTTTGAAGTCTGAGGATTGAGGATTGAGGATTGAGAATTGAGGATTGATGATTGAGGATTGAAGATTGAGGATTCGGTATTGAGGACTGAAGAATGAGGATTGAGGAGTGAGGACTGAGGATTCAGGATTGCAGTTTGAGTATTGAGGATTGAAGATTGAGGATTGAGGATTGAGGATTGAGGATTGAGGATTGAGGATTGAGGATTGAAGATTGAGTATTGAGGATTGAAGATTGAGGATTGAGGATTGAGGATTGAGGATTTAGGATTGAAGATTGAGGATTGGGTATTGAGGATTGACGATTGAGTATTGAGCATTGAGGATTGAGAATTGAGGATTGAGGATTGAAGATTGAGTATTGAGGATTGAAGATTGAGGATTGAGGATTGAGTATTGACGATTGAGAATTGAGGATTGATTATTGAAGATTGAGTATTGAGGATTGAAGATTGAGGATTGAGGATTGAGGATTGAGGATTGAGGATGAGGGCTGAGGGTTGAGGATTGAGGTTTGAGGACTGAGGGCAGAGGATTGAGGATTGAGAATTGAGGATTGAGTATTGAGTATTGTAGATTGAGGATTGGGTATTGCGGATTGAAGAATGTGGGTTGAGGACTGAGGGTTGAGGATTGAGGATTGAAGATTGAGGATTGAGGATTGAAGATTGAGAATTGAATATTGAGTATTGAGGATTGAAGGTTGAGGATTGAGGACGTGAACTGACGGTTGGGGATTGAGGTTTGAGGATTGAGGATTGAGGATTGAGGACTGAGGATTAAGGATTGAGGATTGGGGATTGAGGATCTAGGATTGGAGATTGATTATTGAGGATTGAAGACTGAGGATTGAGGATTGAGAATTGAGAATTGAGTGTGAGGACTGAGGGTTGAGGATTGAGGTTTGAGGAACGAGGATTGAGGATTGAGTATTGAGGACTGAGGATTGACGATTCAGTATTGAAGATTGAGGATCGATTACTGAGGATTGAGGATTGAGGATTGAGGATTGACGCTTGAGGATTGAGGATTGAGGATGGAGGATCGAAGATTGAATATTGATGATTGAAGATTGAGGATTGAGTATTGAGGGTTGAGGTTTGAGGACGACGACTGAAGGTTGAGGATTGAGGTTTGAGGATTGAGGATTGAGGATTGAGGACTGAAGATTGAATATTGACGATTGAAGGTTGAGGATTCAGTATTGATGGTTGTGGATTGAGGACGAGGACTGAGGGTTGAGTATTGCTGTTTGAGGTCTGATGATTGCGGATTGAGGATTGAGAATTGAGGATTGAGGATAGAGGATTGAAGATTGAGGATTGGGTATTGAGGATTGAAGAATGAGGATTGAGGATTGAGGATTGAGGATTGAGGATTGAGGATTGAAGACTGAGGATTCAGGATTGAGGTTTGAGGACTGAATATTGAGTATCGAGGATTGAAGATTGAGGATTGAGTATTGAGGGCTGAGGATTGAGGGCGAGGACTGACGGTTGAGGATTGAGGTTTGAGGATTGAGGATTGAGGATTGAGGACTGAGGATCGAGGATTGTGGATTGAGGATTGAGGATTGAAGGTTGAGGATTGGGGACTGAGTGTTGAGGGCTGAATTATGAGAATTGATGTTTGTGGATAGAGATTCGAAGATTGCAGATTGAGTATTGAGTATTGAAAACTGTGAATTTATGATATTCTATTGAGGATTGTGAATTGACAACTGATTGTTGGGGACTGAGGTCTGAAGATGGAGGATTCAGGATTGAGGATTCAGGTTTGACGTTTGAGGACTGAGGATTGAGGATTGAGGGTTGAGGATTGAGGATCGAGGATTGAGGATTGAGGATTGAGGATTGAGGATTGAGGATTGAGGACTGAAGATTGAATATTGATGATAGATGATAGAGGATTGAGTATTGATGGTTGTGGATTGAGGACGAGGACTGAGGGTTGAGTACTGCTGTTTGAGGTCTGAGGATTGAAGCTTGATGATTGAGGATTGAGGATTGAGGATTGCGGGTTGAAGATTGAGGATTGAAGATTGAGTATTGAGGATTGATGATTGAGGATTGAGGATTGCGGATTGAGGATTGAGGATTGAGGATTGAGGATTGAAGATTGAATATTAATGATTGAAGATTGAGGATTGAGGATTGAGTGTTGTGGATTGAGGACGAGGACTGAGGGTTGAGTATTGGTGTTTGAAGTCTGAGGATTGAGGATTGAGGATTGAGAATTGAGGATTGAGGATTGAGGATTGAAGATTGAGGATTCGGTATTGAGGATTGAAGAATGAGGATTGAGGAGTGAGGACTGAGGATTGAGGATTGCAGTTTGAGTACTGAGGATTGAAGATTGAGGATTGAGGATTGAGGATTGAGGATTGAGGATTGAGGATTGAGGATTGAAGATTGAGTATTGAGGATTGAAGATTGAGGATTGAGGATTGAGGGTTGAGGATTGAGGACGTGAACTGACGGTTGGGGATTGAGGTTTGAGGATTGAGGATTGAGGATTGAGGACTGAGGATTAAGGATTGAGGATTGGGGATTGAGGATCTAGGATTGGAGATTGATTATTGAGGATTGAATATTGAGGATTGAGGATTGAGAATTGAGAATTGAGTGTGAGGACTGAGGGTTGAGGATTGAGGTTTGAGGAACGAGGATTGAGGATTGAGGATTGAGGACTGAGGATTGACGATTCAGTATTGAAGATTGAGGATCGATTACTGAGGATTGAGGATTGAGGATTGAGGATTGACGCTTGAGGATTGAGGATTGAGGATGGAGGATCGAAGATTGAATATTGATGATTGAAGATTGAGGATTGAGGATTGAGGGTTGAGGTTTGAGAACGAGGACTGAAGGTTGAGGATTGAGGTTTGAGGATTGAGGATTGAGGATTGAGGACTGAAGATTGAATATTGATGATTGAAGGTTGAGGATTCAGTATTGATGGTTGTGGATTGAGGACGAGGACTGAGGGTTGAGTATTGCTGTTTCAGGTCTGATGATTGAGGATTGAGGATTGAGAATTGAGGATTGAGGATAGAGGATTGAAGATTGAGGATTGGGTATTGAGGATTGAAGAATGAGGATTGAGGATTGAGGATTGAGGATTGAGGATTGAGGATTGAAGACTGAGGATTCAGGATTGAGGATTGAGGACTGAATATTGAGTATCGAGGATTGAAGATTGAGGATTGAGGATTGAGGGTTGAGGATTGAGGACGAGGACTGACGGTTGAGGATTGAGGTTTGAGGATTGAGGATTGAGGATTGAGGACTGAGGATCGAGGATTGTGGATTGAGGATTGAGGATTGAAGGTTGAGGATTGGGGACTGAGTGTTGAGGGCTGAATTATGAGAATTGATGTTTGTGGATAGAGATTCGAAGATTTCAGATTGGGTATTGAGTATTGAAAACTGTGAATTTATGATATTCCATTGAGGATTGGGGATTGACAACTGATTGTTGAGGACTGAGGGCTGAAGATTGAGGATTCAGGATTGAGGATTCAGGATTAAGGTTTGAGGACTGAGGATTGAGGATTGAGGATTGAGGATTGAGGATTGAGGATTGAAGATTGAGGATTGGGTATAGCGGATTGAACATTGAGTATTGAGAATTGAGGGTTGAGGATTGAGGATTGAAGATTGTGGATTGGGTATTGAGGATTGAAGAATGAGGATTGAGGATTGAGGATTGAGGATTGAGTATTGAATACTGAGTATTGAGGATTGAAGATTGAGGATTGAGGATTGAGGAATGAGGATCGAGGATTGAGGATTGAGGATTGAGGATTGAGGATTGAGGATGAAGATTGAGTATTGAGGATTGAAGACTGAGGATTGAGGATTGAGGATTGAGGATTGAGGATTGAAGATTGAGGATTGGGGATTGAGTATTGACGATTGAGGATTGAGTATTGAGGATTGAGTATTGAGGATTGACTATTGAAGATTGAGTATCGAGGATTGAAGATTGAGGATTGATAATTGAGGATTGAAGATGGAGTATCGATGATTGAAGGTTGAGGATTGAGGATTCATGTTTGAGGATTGAGGACGGGGACTGACGGTTGAGGATTGAGGTTCGAGGATTGAGGATTGAGGATTTAGGACTGAGGATTGAGGATTGAGGGTTGTGGATTGAGGACGAGGACTGAGGGTTGAGTGTTGATGTTTGAGGTCTGTGTATTGAGGATTGAGGATTGAGAATTGAGGATTGAGGATTGAGGATTGAAGATTGAGGATTGAGGATTGAGGATTCAGGATTGAGGATTGAAGACTGAGGATTGGGTTTGAGGATTCAACATTGAGTATTGAGGGTTGAGGATTGAGGATTGAGGATTGACGATTGAGGATTGAGGAATGAGAATCGAGGATTGAGGATTGAGGATACAAGATTGAGGACTGGGCACTGAGGATTGAAGAATGAGGATTGAGGATTGAGGATTGAAGATTGAGGATTGAGGATTGAGGATTCAGGATTGAGGATTGAAGACTGAGGATTGGGTATTGAGGATTCAACATTGAGGATTGAGGGTTGAGGATTGAGGATTGAGGATTGACGATTGAGGATTGAGGAATGAGAATCCAGGATTGAGGATTGAGGATTCAAGATTGAGGACTGGGCACTGAGGATTGAAGAATGAGGATTGAGGATTGAGGATTGAGGATTGAGGATTGCAGATTGAGTATTGAGGATTGAAGATTGAGGGTTGAGGATTGAGGATTGAGGATTGAGCATTGAGGATTGACGATTGAGGATTGAGGATTGAAGATTGAGGATTGAGGATTGAGGATTGAAGATTGAGGATTGGGGACGGAGTGTTGAGTGTTGAGAGATGAGAATTGATGTTTGTGGATAGAGATTTGAAGATTGCAGATTGTGTATTGAGTATTGAAAACTGTGAATTGATGATATTCCATTGAGGATTGGGGATTGACAACTGATTGTTGAGGACTGAGGGCTGAAGATTGAGGATTCAGGATTGAGGATTCAGGATTAAGGTTTGAGGACTGAGGATTGAGGATTGAGGATTGAGGATTGAGGATTGAGGATTGAAGATTGAGGATTGGGTATTGCGGATTGAACATTGAGGATTGAGGATTGAGGATTGAGGACTGAGGATCGAGGATTGAGGATTGAGGATTGAGGGTTGAAGATTGAGGATTGGGGACTGAGGATTGAAGATTGAGGATTGAGGATTGAGGACTGAGGATTGAGGATTGAGGATTGAAGGTTCAGTATTGAGGATTGAAGATTGAGTATTCAGGATTGGAGATTGGCGATTGAGGATTAAGGACCGAGAATTGAGGACTGAGGATTGAAGATTGAGTATTGAGGATTGAAGATTGAGGATTGAGGATTGAGGATTGAGGATTGAGGATTGAAAACTGAGGATTGGGTATTGAGGATTGAGCATTGGGGATTGAGGGTTGAGGATTGAGGATTGAGGATTGAGGATTGAAGATTGAATATTAATGATTGAAGATTGAGGATTGAGGATTGAGGGTTGTGGATTGAGCACGAGGACTGAGGGTTGAGTATTGGTGTTTGAAGTCTGAGGATTGAGGATTGAGGATTGAGAATTGAGGATTGATGATTGAGGATTGAAGATTGAGGATTCGGTATTGAGGACTGAAGAATGAGGATTGAGGAGTGAGGACTGAGGATTCAGGATTGCAGTTTGAGGATTGAGGATTGAAGATTGAGGATTGAGGATTGAGGATTGAGGATTGAGGATTGAGGATTGAGGATTTGGGATTGAAGATTGAGGATTGGGGATTGAGGATTGACGATTGAGTATTGAGCATTGAGGATTGAGAATTGAGGATTGAGGATTGAAGATTGAGTATTGAGGATTGAAGATTGAGGATTGAGGATTGAGTATTGACGATTGAGGATTGAGTATTGAGGATTGAGAATTGAGGATTGATTATTGAAGATTGAGTATTGAGGATTGAAGATTGAGGATTGAGGATTGAGGATTGAGGATTGAGGATGAGGGCTGAGGGTTGAGGATTGAGGTTTGAGGACTGAGGGCAGACGATTGAGGATTGAGAATTGAGGATTGAGTATTGAGTATTGTAGATTGAGGATTGGGTATTGCGGATTGAAGAATGTGGGTTGAGGACTGAGGGTTGAGGATTGAGGATTGAAGATTGAGGATTGAGGATTGAGGATTGAGAATTGAATATTGAGTATTGAGGATTAAAGGTTGAGGATTGAGGATTGAGGGTTGAGGATTGAGGACGTGAACTGACGGTTGGGGATTGAGGTTTGAGGATTGAGGATTGAGGATTGAGGACTGAGGATTAAGGATTGAGGATTGGGGATTGAGGATCTAGGATTGGAGATTGATTATTGAGGATTGAAGATTGAGGATTGAGGGTTGAGAATTGAGAATTGAGTGTGAGGACTGAGGGTTGAGGATTGAGGTTTGAGGAACGAGGATTGAGGATTGAGGATTGAGGACTGAGGATTGACGATTCAGTATTGAAGATTGAGGATCGATTACTGAGGATTGAGGATTGAGGATTGAGGATTGACGCTTGAGGATTGAGGATTGAGGATGGAGGATCGAAGATTGAATATTGATGATTGAAGATTGAGGATTGAGGATTGAGGGTTGAGGTTTGAGAACGAGGACTGAAGGTTGAGGATTGAGGTTTGAGGATTGAGGATTGAGGATTGAGGACTGAAGATTGAATATTGATGATTGAAGGTTGAGGATTCAGTATTGATGGTTGTGGATTGAGGACGAGGACTGAGGGTTGAGTATTGCTGTTTGAGGTCTGAGGATTGAGGATTGAGGATTGAGAATTGAGGATTGAGGATAGAGGATTGAAGATTGAGGATTGGGTATTGAGGATTGAAGAATGAGGATTGAGGATTGAGGATTGAGGATTGAGGATTGAGGATTGAAGACTGAGGATTCAGGATTGAGGATTGAGGACTGAATATTGAGTATCGAGGATTGAAGATTGAGGATTGAGAATTGAGGGTTGAGGATTGAGGACGAGGACTGACGGTTGAGGATTGAGGTTTGAGGATTGAGGATTGAGGATTGAGGACTGAGGATCGAGGATTGTGGATTGAGGATTGAGGATTGAAGGTTGAGGATTGGGGACTGAGTGTTGAGGGCTGAATTATGAGAATTGATGTTTGTGGATAGAGATTCGAAGATTGCAGATTGAGTATTGAGTATTGAAAACTGTGAATTTATGATATTCTATTGAGGATTGTGAATTGACAACTGATTGTTGGGGACTGATGTCTGAAGATGGAGGATTCAGGATTGAGGATTCAGGTTTGACGTTTGAGGACTGAGGATTGAGGATTGAGGGTTGAGGATTGAGGATCGAGGATTGAGGATTGAGGATTGAGGATTGAGGATTGAGGATTGAGGACTGAAGATTGAATATTGATGATTGATGATAGAGGATTGAGTATTGATGGTTGTGGATTGAGGACGAGGACTGAGGGTTGTGTATTGCTGTTTGAGGTCTGATGATTGAAGCTTGATGATTGAGGATTGAGGATTGAGGATTGGGGGTTGAAGATTGAGGATTGAAGATTGAGTATTGAGGATTGATGATTGAGGATTGAGGATTGCGGATTGAGGATTGAGGATTGAGGATTGAGGATTGAAGATTGAATATTAATGATTGAAGATTGAGGATTGAGGATTGAGTGTTGTGGATTGAGGACGAGGACTGAGGGTTGAGTATTGGTGTTTGAAGTCTGAGGATTGAGGATTGAGGATTGAGAATTGAGGATTGAGGATTGAGGATTGAAGATTGAGGATTCGGTATTGAGGATTGAAGAATGAGGATTGAGGAGTGAGGACTGAGGATTGAGGATTGCAGTTTGAGTACTGAGGATTGAAGATTGAGGATTGAGGATTGAGGATTGAGGATTGAGGATTGAGGATTGAGGATTGAAGATTGAGTATTGATGATTGAAGATTGAGGATTGAGGATTGAGGATTGAAGATTGAGGATTGAAGATTGAGTATTGAGGATTGAAGATTGAGGATTGAGGATTGAGGATTGAGGATTGAAGATTGAAGATTGAGGATTGATAATTGAGGATTGAAGATTGAGTATTGATGATTGAGGGTTGAGGATTGAGGATTGAGGATTGAGGATTGAAGATTGAGGATTGAGGATTGAGGATTGAAGATTGAGGACTGTGTGTTGTGGGATGCGTGATGAGAATTGATGTTAGTGGATTGAGATTTGAAGATTGAAGGATGGGGATTGAGTATTGAAAGCTGTGAATTGAGGATATTCTATTGAGGATTGAGGATTGACAATTGATTGTTGAGGACTTATGGCTGAAGATTGAGGATTCAGGATTGAGGATTCGGGGTGGAGGCTTGAGGACTGAGGATTGAGGTTTGAGGATTGAGGATTGAGGATTGACGCTTGAGGATTGAGGATTGAGGATGGAGGATTGAAGAGAGAGGACTGAGTGTTGAGGATTGAGTGTTGAGTATTGACGTTTGAGGACTGAGATTTGATTATTGAATATTGTGGATTGAGTATTGAACCATGAGAATTCAGGATATCCTATTGAGTATTGAGAATTGAGGATTGATGGTTGAGTATTGAGGATTGATGGTTGAGGGTTGTGCGTTGAATATTGAGGATTGAGGATTGAGGGTTGAGGATTGAAGTTTGAGTATTGATGATTGAAGGTTGAGGATTGAGGATTGAGGGTTGAGGTTTGAGGACCAGGACTGACGGTTGAGGATTGAGGTTTGAGGATTGAGGATTGAGGATTGAGGTCTGAGGATTGAGGATTGAGGATTGAGCATTGAGGATTTAAGATTGAGGATTGAGGATTGAAGATTGAGGATTGAAGATTGAGCATTGAGGATTGAAGATTGAGGATTGAGGATTGCGGTTGAGGATTGAGGATTGAATATTAAGGATTGAGGATTGACAATTGGTTGTTGATGACTGACGGCTGAAGATTGAGGATTCAGGATTGAGGATTCCGGATTGAGGTTTGAGGACTGAGGATTGAGGGTTGGGGATTCAGGATTGAGTATTGAGCATTGAGGATTGACGTTTGAGTATTGAGGATTGAGGATGGAGGATTGAAGAGAGAGGACAAAGTATTGAGGATTGAGTATTGAGAGTTGATGTTTGAGGATTGCGATTTGATTATTGAATATTGAGGATTGAGTATTGAATAATGAGAATTCGGGATATCCTATTGAGTATTGAGAATTGAGCATTGATGGTTGAGTATTGAGGATTGAGGATTGAACATTGAGGTCTGAGTGTTGAGGGTTGAGTGATGAGAATTGATGTTAGTGGATAGTGGCTTGAAGATTGCAGATCGAGTATTGAGTGTTGAAAACTGTGAATTGAGGATATTCTACTGAGGATTGAGGATTGACTACCGATTGTTGAGGACTCAGGTGTGAAGATTGAGGATTCAGGATTGAGGATTCAGGTTTGATGTTTGAGGACTGAGGATTGAGGATTCAGGATTGAGGATTGAGGATTGAGGATTGAGTATTGAGGATTGAAGATTGACGATTGAGGATGGAGGATGAGGGCTGAGGGTTGAGGATTAAGGACGAGGACTGACGGTTGAGGATTGAGGTTTGAGGATTGTGGATTGAGGATTGAAGAATGAGGATTGAGCATTGAGGATTGAAGATTGAGGATTGAGGATTGCGGATTGAGGATTCAGGATTGACAATTGATTGTTGAGGACTGACGGCTGAAGATTGAGGATTCAGGATTGAGGATTCCGGATTGAGGTTTGAGGACTGAGGATTGAGGGTTGGGGATTGAGGATTGAGGATTGAGCATTGAGGATTGACGCTTGAGTATTGAGGATTGAGGATGGAGGATTGAAGAGAGAGTACAAAGTATTGAGGATTGAGTATTGAGAGTTGATGTTTGAGGATTGCGATTTGATTATTGAATATTGAGGATTGAGTATTGAATAATGAGAATTCGGGATATCCTATTGAGTATTGAGAATTGAGCATTGAGGGTTGAGTATTGAGGATTGAGGATTGAACATTGAAGTCTGAGTGTTGAGGGTTGAGTGATGAGAATTGATGTTAGTGGATAGTGGCTTGAAGATTGCAGATCGAGTATTGAGTGTTGGCAACTGTGAATTGAGGATATTCTACTGAGGATTGAGGATTGACTGCCGATTGTTGAGGACTGAGGTCTGAAGATTGAGAATTCAGGATTGAGGATTCAGGTTTGATGTTTGAGGACTGAGGATTGAGGATCGAGGATTGAGGATTGAGTATTGAGGATTGAGGATTGAGGATTGAAGATTGAGGATTGAGGATGGAGGATGAGGGCTGAGGGTTGAGGACTGAGGATTGAGGATTGAGGATTGAGGATTGAGGTTTGAGGATTGAGGATTGAGGATTGAGGATTGAGGATTGAGGATTGAGGATTCAGGATTGAGGTTCGAGGACTGAGGATTGAGGATTGAGGATTGAAGGTTGAGTATTGATCATTGAAGATGGGAGGATTGAGGATTGAGGGTTGAGGATTGAGGACGAGGACTGACGGTTGAGGATTGAGGTTTGAGGATTGTGGATTGAGGATTGAGAATGACGGCAGAGGGTTGAGGACTGAGGTTTGAGTATAGAATCCTGAGAATTCAGGATATTCTATTGAGTATTGCAAATTGAGGATTGATGGTTGAGTATTGAGGATTGAGGATTGAGGGTTGAGGATTGAGTATTGAAGATTGAGGATTGATGATTGAGGATTGATGATTGAGGATTGAGGATTGAGGATTGAGGATTGAGGATTGAGGACTGAGGATTGAAGACTGAGGATTGAGGATTGAGGATGAGGGCTGAGGGTTGAGGATTGAGGTTTGAGGACTGAGGACTGAGGATTGAGGATTGAGAGTTGAGGATTGAGGATTGAGGATTGAAAGTTGAGGATTGGGTATTGAGGATTGAAGAATGAGGATTGAGGAATGAGTATTGAGTATTGGGGATCGAAGATTGAGTATTGAGGATTGAAGCCTGCCGATTGAGGATTGAGGATGGAGGATTGAAGATTGAGGATGGAGGATTGAAGATTGAGTATTGAGGATTGAAGACTCAGGATCGAGGATTGTGGATTGAGGATTGCGGATTGAAGATTGCGGACTGGGGACTGAGTGTTGAGGGTTGAATGATGAGAATTGATGTTTGTGGATAGAGATTCGAAGATTGCAGATTGAGTATTGAGTATTGAAAGCTGTGAATTGATGATACTCTATTGAGGATTGAGAATTGACAACTGATTGTTGAGGACTGAGGTCTGAAGATTGAGGATTCAGGATTGAGGATTCATGTTTGATGTTTGAGGACTGAGGATTGAGGATTGAGGATTGAGGATTGAGGATTGTTGATTGAGGATTGAGGATTGAGTATTGAGGATTGACGATTCAGTATTGAAGATTGATGATTGATTACTGAGGATTGAGGATTGAGGATTGAGGATTGACGCTTGAGGATTGAGGATTGAGGATGGATGATTGAAGAGAGAGGACTGAGTGCTGAGGATTGCGTGTTGAGAATTGATGTTTGAGGATTGAGTATTGATTACTGAATATTGTGGATTGAGTATTGAACCATGAGAATTCAGGATATTCTTTTGAGTATTGAGACTTGAGGACTGTTGGTTGAGTATTGAGGATTGATGGATGAGGGTTGTGCGTTGAATATTGTGGATTGAGGATTGAGGATTGAGTATTGAGGATTGAGGATTGAGGATTGAGGACTGAAGATTGAATATTGATGATTGAAGGTTGAGGATTCAGTATTGATGGTTGTGGATTGAGGACGAGGACTGAGGGTTGAGTATTGCTGTTTGAGGTCTGAGGATTGAGGATTGAGGATTGAGGATTGAGGATTGAGGATTGGGGATTGAGAATTGAGAATTGAGGATGAGGACTGAGGGTTGAGGATTGAGGTTTGAGCAATGAGGATTGAGGATTGAGGATTGAGGATTGAAGATTGAGGATTGGGGATTGAGGATTGACGATTGAGGATTGAGTATTGAGGATTGAGAATTGAGGATTGAGGATCGAGGATTGAGGGTTGTGGATTGAGGACGAGGACTGAGGGTTGAGTATTGATGTTTGAGGTCTGAGGATTGAGGATTGAGGATTGAGAATTGAGGACTGAGGGTTGAGGATTGAAGATTGAGGATTGGGTGTTGAGGATTGAAGAATGTGGATTGAGGATTGAGGATTGAGGAATGAGGATTGAAGATTGAGTATTGAGGATTGAAGATTGAGGACTGAGGATTGAGGATTGAGGATTGAAGATTGAGTATTGAGGATTGAGGATTGAGGATTGAGGATTGAGGATTGAGGATTGAGGATTGAAGATTGAGTATTGATGGTTGAAGATTAAGGTTGAGGTTTGAGGATTGAGGATTGAGTATTGAGGATTGAAGATTGAGGATTGAGGATTGAGGTTTGAGGATTGAAGACGTGGACTGACGGTTGAAGATTGAGGTTTGAGGATTGAGGATTGAGGATTGAGGACTGAGGATTGTGGATTGAGGATTGAGCATTGAGGATTGAAGATTGAGGACTGGAGATTGAGGATTGATGATAGAGGATTAAGGATTGAGGATTGGGGATTGAGGATCTAGGATTGGAGATTGATTATTGAGGATTGAAGATTGAGGATTGAGGATTGAGTATTGTGGATTGAAGATTGAGGATTGAGGATTGAGGATTGAGGATTGAGGATTGAGGATGAGGGCTGAGGTTTGAGGATTGAGGATTGAGGGCTGAGGACTGAGGATTGAGGGTTGACAGTTGAGGATTGAGGATTGAGGATTGAAGATTGAGGATTGGGTATTGAGGATTGAAGAATCAGGATTGAGGATTGAGGATTGAGAGTTGAGGATTGAGGATTGAGGTTTGAAGATTGAGGATTGATTACTGAGGATTGAGGATTGAGGATTGAGGATTGACGCTTGAGGATTGAGGATTGAGGATTGAGGATTGACGCTTGAGGATTGAGGATTGAGGATGGATGATTGAAGAGAGAGGACTGAGTGCTGAGGATTGCGTGTTGAGAATTGATGTTTGAGGATTGAGATTTGATTACTGAATATTGTGGATTGAGTATTGAACCATGAGAATTCAGGATATTCTTTTGAGTATTGAGACTTGAGGACTGATGGTTGAGTATTGAGGATTGATGGATGAGGGTTGTGCGTTGAATATTGTGGATTGAGGATTGAGGATTGAGTATTGAGGATTGAGGATTGAGGATTGAGGACTGAAGATTGAATATTGATGATTGAAGGTTGAGGATTCAGTATTGGTGGTTGTGGATTGAGGACGAGGACTGAGGGTTGAGTATTGCTGTTTGAGGTCTGAGGATTGAGGATTGAGGATTGAGGATTGAGGATTGAGGATTGGGGATTGAGAATTGAGAATTGAGGATGAGGACTGAGGGTTGAGGATTGAGGTTTGAGCAATGAGGATTGAGGATTGAGGATTGAGGATTGAAGATTGAGGATTGGGGATTGAGGATTGACGATTGAGGATTGAGTATTGAGGATTTAGAATTGAGGATTGAGGATCGAGGATTGAGGGTTGTGGATTGAGGACGAGGACTGAGGGTTGAGTATTGATGTTTGAGGTCTGAGGATTGAGGATTGAGGATTGAGAATTGAGGACTGAGGGTTGAGGATTGAAGATTGAGGATTGGGTGTTGAGGATTGAAGAATGTGGATTGAGGATTGAGGATTGAGGATTGAGGATTGAAGATTGAGTATTGAGGATTGAAGATTGACGACTGAGGATTGAGGATTGATGATTGAAGATTGAGTATTGAGGATTGAGGATTGAGGATTGAGGATTGAGGATTGAGGATTGAGGATTGAAGATTGAGTATTGATGGTTGAAGATTAAGGTTGAGGTTTGAGGATTGAGGATTGAGTATTGAGGATTGAAGATTGAGGATTGAGGATTGAGGTTTGAGGATTGAAGACGTGGACTGACGGTTGAGGATTGAGGTTTGAGGATTGAGGATTGAGGATTGAGGACTGAGGATTGAGGATTGAGGATTGAGCATTGAGGATTGAAGATTGAGGACTGGAGATTGAGGATTGATGATAGAGGATTAAGGATTGAGGATTGGGGATTGAGGATCTAGGATTGGAGATTGATTATTGAGGATTGAAGATTGAGGATTGAGGATTGAGTATTGAGAATTGAGAATTGAGTGTGAGGACTGAGGGCTGAGGATTGAGGTTTGAGGGACGAGGATTGAGGATTGAGGTTTGAGGACTGAGGATTGACGATTCAGTATTGAAGATTGAGGATTGATTACTGAGGATTGAGGATTGAGGATTGAGGTTTGAGGACTGAGGATTGAGGATTGAAGATTGAGTATTGTGGATTGAAGATTGAGGATTGAGGATTGAGCATTGAGGATTGAGGATTGAGGATGAGGGCTGAGGTTTGAGGATTGAGGATTGAGGGCTGAGGACTGAGGATTGAGGGTTGACAATTGAGGATTGAGGATTGAGGATTGAAGATTGAGGATTGGGTATTGAGGATTGAAGAATCAGGATTGAGGATTGAGGATTGAGAGTTGAGGATTGAGGATTGAGGTTTGAAGATTGTGGATTGGGTGTTGAGGATTGAAGAATGAGGATTCAGGAATGAGCATTGAGGATTGAGGATTGAAGATTGAGTATTGAGGATTGAAGCCTGGCGACTGAGGACTGAGGATTGGGGATTGACGATTGAGGATGTGGGATTGAAGATTGAGTATTGAGGATTGAAGATTGAGGATCGAGGATTGAGGATTGAGGATTGAGTATTGAAGATTGAGGATTGGGGACTGAGTGTTGAGGGTTGAATGATGAGAATTGATGTTTGTGGATAGAGATTTGAAAATTGCAGATTGAGTATTGAGTATTGAAAACTGTGAATTGATGATATTCTATTGAGGATTGAGAATTGACAACTGATTGTTGAGGACTGAGGTCTGAAGATTGAGGATTCAGGATTGAGGATACAGGTTTGAGGATCGAGGACTGAGGATTGAGGATTGAGGATTGAGGATTGAGGATTGAAGATTGAGGATTGGGTATTGCGGATTGAACATTGAGGATGGAGGATTGAGGATTGAGGATTGAGGATTGAGGATTGAGGACTGAAGATTGAATATTGATGATTGAATATTGAGGATTGAGTATTGATGGTTGTGTATTGAGGACGAGGACTGAGGGTTGAGTATTGCTGCTTGAGGTCTGAGGATTGAGGATTGCGGATTGAGAATTGAGGATTGAGGATTGAGGATTGAAGATTGTGAATTGGGTATTGAGGATTGAAGAATGAGGATTGAGGATTGAGGATTGAGGATTGAGGATTGAAGACTGAGTATTGAGGATTGGGTATTGAGGATTGAAGAATGAGGATTGAGGATTGAGGATTGAGGATTGAAGATTGTGTATTGAGGATTGAAGATTGAGGATTGAGGATTGAGGATTGAGGATTGAGGATTGAAGATTGAGGATTGGGGATTGAGTACTGACGATTGAGAATTGAGTATTGAGGATTGAGAATTGAGGATTGATTATTGAAGATTGAGTATTGAGGATTGAAGATTGAGGAATGGGGATTGAGGATTAATGATAGAGGATTAAGGATTGATGATTGGGGATTGAGGATCTAGGATTGGAGATTGATTATTGAGGATTGAAGATTGAGGATTGAGGTTTGAGGAACGAGGATTGAGGATTGAGGATTGAGGACAGGGGATTGACGATTCAGTATTGAAGATTGAGGATTGATTACTGAGGATTGAGGATTGAGGATTGAGGATTGAGGATTGACGCTTGAGGATTGAGGATTGAGGATGGAGGATTGAAGAGAGAGGACTGAGTGTTGAGGATTGCGTGTTGAGAATTGATGTTTGAGGATTGAGACTTGATTATTGAATATTGTGGATTGAGTATTGACCATGAGAATTCAGGATATTCTTTTGAGTATTGAGAATTGAGGATTGATGGTTGAGTATTGAGGATTAATGGTTGAGGGTTGTGCGTTGAATATTGTGGATTGAGGATTGAGGATTGAGGATTGAGGATAGAGGATTGAAGATTGAGTATTGATGATTGAAGATTGAGGATTGAGGATTGAGGGTTGAGGTTTGAGAACGAGGACTGACGGTTGAGGATTGAGGTTTGAGGGTTGAGGATTGAGGATTGAGGCCTGAAGATTGAATATTGATGATTGAAGGTTGAGGATTCAGTATTGATGGTTGTGGATTGAGGACGAGGACTGAGGGTTGAGTATTGCTGTTTGAGGTCTGAGGATTGAGGATTGAGGATTGAGAATTGAGGATTGAGGATAGAGGATTGAAGATTGAGGATTGGGTATTGAGGATTGAAGAATGAGGATTGAGGATTGAGGATTGAGGATTGAGGATTGAGGATTGAAGACTGAGTATTGAGGATTGAGGATTGAGCATTGAGGATTGAAGATTGAGGACTGGAGATTGAGGATTGATGATAGAGGATTAAGGATTGAGGATTGGGGATTGAGGATCTAGGATTGGAGATTGATTATTGAGGATCGAAGATTGAGGATTGAGGATTGAGGATTGAGAATTGAGAATTGAGTGTGAGGACTGAGGGCTGAGGATTGAGGTTTGAGGAACGAGGATTGAGGATTGAGGATTGAGGACTGAGGATTGACGATTCAGTATTGAAGATTGAGGATTGATTACTGAGGATTGAGGATTGTGGATTGAGGTTTGAGGACTGAGGATTGAGGATTGAAGATTGAGTATTGTGGATTGAAGATTGAGGATTGAGGATTGAGGATTGAGGATTGAGGATTGAGGATGAGGGCTGAGGTTTGAGGATTGAGGATTGAGGGCTGAGGACTGAGGATTGAGGGTTGACAATTGAGGATTGAGGATTGAGGATTGAAGATTGAGGATTGGGTATTGAGGATTGAAGAATCAGGATTGAGGATTGAGGATTGAGAGTTGAGGATTGAGGATTGAGGTTTGAAGATTGTGGATTGGGTGTTGAGGATTGAAGAATGAGGATTCAGGAATGAGCATTGAGGATTGAGGATTGAAGATTGAGTATTGAGGATTGAAGCCTGGCGACTGAGGACTGAGGATTGAGGATTGACGATTGAGGATGTGGGATTGAAGATTGAGTATTGAGGATTGAAGATTGAGGATCGAGGATTGAGGATTGAGGATTGAGTATTGAAGATTGAGGATTGGGGACTGAGTGTTGAGGGTTGAATGATGAGAATTGATGTTTGTGGATAGAGATTTGAAAATTGCAGATTGAGTATTGAGTATTGAAAACTGTGAATTGATGATATTCTATTGAGGATTGAGAATTGACAACTGATTGTTGAGGACTGAGGTCTGAAGATTGAGGATTCAGGATTGAGGATACAGGTTTGAGGATCGAGGACTGAGGATTGAGGATTGAGGATTGAGGATTGAGGATTGAAGATTGAGGATTGGGTATTGCGGATTGAACATTGAGGATGGAGGATTGAGGATTGAGGATTGAGGATTGAGGATTGAGGACTGAAGATTGAATATTGATGATTGAATATTGAGGATTGAGTATTGATGGTTGTGTATTGAGGACGAGGACTGAGGGTTGAGTATTGCTGCTTGAGGTCTGAGGATTGAGGATTGCGGATTGAGAATTGAGGATTGAGGATTGAGGATTGAAGATTGTGAATTGGGTATTGAGGATTGAAGAATGAGGATTGAGGATTGAGGATTGAGGATTGAGGATTGAAGACTGAGTATTGAGGATTGGGTATTGAGGATTGAAGAATGAGGATTGAGGATTGAGGATTGAGGATTGAAGATTGTGTATTGAGGATTGAAGATTGAGGATTGAGGATTGAGGATTGAGGATTGAGGATTGAAGATTGAGGATTGGGGATTGAGTACTGACGATTGAGAATTGAGTATTGAGGATTGAGAATTGAGGATTGATTATTGAAGATTGAGTATTGAGGATTGAAGATTGAGGAATGGGGATTGAGGATTAATGATAGAGGATTAAGGATTGATGATTGGGGATTGAGGATCTAGGATTGGAGATTGATTATTGAGGATTGAAGATTGAGGATTGAGGTTTGAGGAACGAGGATTGAGGATTGAGGATTGAGGACAGAGGATTGACGATTCGGTATTGAAGATTGAGGATTGATTACTGAGGATTGAGGATTGAGGATTGAGGATTGAGGATTGACGCTTGAGGATTGAGGATTGAGGATGGAGGATTGAAGAGAGAGGACTGAGTGTTGAGGATTGCGTGTTGAGAATTGATGTTTGAGGATTGAGACTTGATTATTGAATATTGTGGATTGAGTATTGACCATGAGAATTCAGGATATTCTTTTGAGTATTGAGAATTGAGGATTGATGGTTGAGTATTGAGGATTAATGGTTGAGGGTTGTGCGTTGAATATTGTGGATTGAGGATTGAGGATTGAGGATTGAGGATAGAGGATTGAAGATTGAGTATTGATGATTGCAGATTGAGGATTGAGGATTGAGGGTTGAGGTTTGAGAACGAGGACTGACGGTTGAGGATTGAGGTTTGAGGATTGAGGATTGAGGATTGAGGCCTGAAGATTGAATATTGATGATTGAAGGTTGAGGATTCAGTATTGATGGTTGTGGATTGAGGACGAGGACTGAGGGTTGAGTATTGCTGTTTGAGGTCTGAGGATTGAGGATTGAGGATTGAGAATTGAGGATTGAGGATAGAGGATTGAAGATTGAGGATTGGGTATTGAGGATTGAAGAATGAGGATTGAGGATTGAGGATTGAGGATTGAGGATTGAGGATTGAAGACTGAGTATTGAGGATTGAGGATTGAGCATTGAGGATTGAAGATTGAGGACTGGAGATTGAGGATTGATGATAGAGGATTAAGGATTGAGGATTGGGGATTGAGGATCTAGGATTGGAGATTGATTATTGAGGATCGAAGATTGAGGATTGAGGATTGAGGATTGAGAATTGAGAATTGAGTGTGAGGACTGAGGGCTGAGGATTGAGGTTTGAGGAACGAGGATTGAGGATTGAGGATTGAGGACTGAGGATTGACGATTCAGTATTGAAGATTGAGGATTGATTACTGAGGATTGAGGATTGTGGATTGAGGTTTGAGGACTGAGGATTGAGGATTGAGAATTGAGAATTGAGTGTGAGGACTGAGGGCTGAGGATTGAGGTTTGAGGAACGAGGATTGAGGATTGAGGATTGAGGACTGAGGATTGACGATTCAGTATTGAAGATTGAGGATTGATTACTGAGGATTGAGGATTGAGGATTGAGGTTTGAGGACTGAGGATTGAGGATTGAAGATTGAGTATTGTGGATTGAAGATTGAGGATTGAGGATTGAGGATTGAGGATTGAGGATTGAGGATGAGGGCTGAGGTTTGAGGATTGAGGATTGAGGGCTGAGGACTGAGGATTGAGGGTTGACAATTGAGGATTGAGGATTGAGGATTGAAGATTGAGGATTGGGTATTGAGGATTGAAGAATCAGGATTGAGGATTGAGGATTGAGAGTTGAGGATTGAGGATTGAGGTTTGAAGATTGAGGATTGGGTGTTGAGGATTGAAGAATGAGGATTCAGGAATGAGCATTGAGGATTGAGGATTGAAGATTGAGTATTGAGGATTGAAGCCTGGCGACTGAGGACTGAGGATTGAGGATTGACGATTGAGGATGTGGGATTGAAGATTGAGTATTGACGATTGAAGATTGAGGATCGAGGATTGAGGATTGAGGATTGAGTATTGAAGATTGAGGATTGGGGACTGAGTGTTGAGGGTTGAATGATGAGAATTGATGTTTGTGGATAGAGATTTGAAAATTGCAGATTGAGTATTGAGTATTGAAAACTGTGAATTGATGATATTCTATTGAGGATTGAGAATTGACAACTGATTGTTGAGGACTGAGGTCTGAAGATTGAGGATTCAGGATTGAGGATACAGGTTTGAGGATCGAGGACTGAGGATTGAGGATTGAGGATTGAGGATTGAGGATTGAAGATTGAGGATTGGGTATTGCGGATTGAACATTGAGGATGGAGGATTGAGGATTGAGGATTGAGTATTGAGGATTGAGGACTGAAGATTGAATATTGATGATTGAATATTGAGGATTGAGTATTGATGGTTGTGGATTGAGGACGAGGACTGAGGGTTGAGTATTGCTGCTTGAGGTCTGAGGATTGAGGATTGAGGATTGAGAATTGAGGATTGAGGATTGAGGATTGAAGATTGTGGATTGGGTATTGAGGATTGAAGAATGAGGATTGAGGATTGAGGATTGAGGATTGAGGATTGAAGACTGAGTATTGAGGATTGGGTATTGAGGATTGAAGAATGAGGATTGAGGATTGAGGATTGAGGATTGAAGATTGTGTATTGAGGATTGAAGATTGAGGATTGAGGATTCAGGATTGAGGATTGAGGATTGAAGATTGAGGATTGGGGATTGAATATTGACGATTGAGAATTGAGTATTGAGGATTGAGAATTGAGGATTGATTATTGAAGATTGAGTATTGAGGATTGAAGATTGAGGAATGGGGATTGAGGATTGATGATAGAGGATTAAGGATTGATGATTGGGGATTGAGGATCTAGGATTGGAGATTGATTATTGAGGATTGAAGATTGAGGATTGAGGTTTGAGGAACGAGGATTGAGGATTGAGGATTGAGGACAGAGGATTGACGATTCAGTATTGAAGATTGAGGATTGATTACTGAGGATTGAGGATTGAGGATTGAGGATTGAGGATTGACGCTTGAGGATTGAGGATTGAGGATGGAGGATTGAAGAGAGAGGACTGAGTGTTGAGGATTGCGTGTTGAGAATTGATGTTTGAGGATTGAGATTTGATTATTGAATATTGTGGATTGAGTATTGAACCATGAGAATTCAGGATATTCTTTTGAGTATTGAGAATTGAGGATTGATGGTTGAGTATTGAGGATTGATGGTTGAGGGTTGTGCGTTGAATATTGTTAATTGAGGATTGAGGATTGAGGATTGAGGGTAGAGGACTGAAGATTGAGTATTGATGATTGAAGATTGAGGATTGAGGATTGAGGGTTGAGGTTTGAGAACGAGGACTGACGGTTGAGGATTGAGGTTTGAGGATTGAGGATTGAGGATTGAGGCCTGAAGATTGAATATTGATGATTGAAGGTTGAGGATTCAGTATTGATGGTTGTGGATTGAGGACGAGGACTGAGGGTTGAGTATTGCTGTTTGAGGTCTGAGGATTGAGGATTGAGGATTGAGAATTGAGGATTGAGGATAGAGGATTGAAGATTGAGGTTTGGGTATTGAGGATTGAAGAATGAGGATTGAGGACTGAGGATTGAGGATTGAGAATTGAGGATTGAGGATTGAGGATTGAAGATTGTGGATTGGGTATTGAGGATTGAAGAATGAGGATAGGGGATTGAGGATTGAGGATTGAGGATTGAAGACTGAGTATTGAGGATTGAAGATTGAGGATTGAGGATTAAGGGTTGAGGATTGAGGATTGAGGATTGACGATTGAGGATTGAGGAATGAGAATCGAGGATTGAGGATTGAGGATTGAAGATTGAGGACTGGGCACTGAGGATTGAAGAATGAGGATTGAGGATTGAGGATTGAGTATTGAGGACTGAGAATTGAGGATTGAGGATTGAGGATTGAGGATTGAGGATTGAGGATTGAGGATTGAAGATTGAGGATTGAGGATTGAGGATGAGGGCTGAGGGTTGAGGATTGAGGGTTGAGGTTTGAGAACGAGGACTGACGGTTGAGGATTGAGGTTTGAGGATTGAGGATTGAGGATTGAGGCCTGAAGATTGAATATTGATGATTGAAGGTTGAGGATTCAGTATTGATGGTTGTGGATTGAGGACGAGGACTGAGGGTTGAGTATTGCTGTTTGAGGTCTGAGGATTGAGGATTGAGGATTGAGAATTGAGGATTGAGGATAGAGGATTGAAGATTGAGGATTGGGTATTGAGGATTGAAGAATGAGGATTGAGGATTGAGGATTGAGGATTGAGGATTGAGGATTGAAGACTGAGTATTGAGGATTGAGGATTGAGCATTGAGGATTGAAGATTGAGGACTGGAGATTGAGGATTGATGATAGAGGATTAAGGATTGAGGATTGGGGATTGAGGATCTAGGATTGGAGATTGAGTATTGAGGATCGAAGATTGAGGATTGAGGATTGAGGATTGAGAATTGAGAATTGAGTGTGAGGACTGAGGGCTGAGGATTGAGGTTTGAGGAACGAGGATTGAGGATTGAGGATTGAGGACTGAGGATTGACGATTCAGTATTGAAGATTGAGGATTGATTACTGAGGATTGAGGATTGTGGATTGAGGTTTGAGGACTGAGGATTGAGGATTGAGAATTGAGAATTGAGTGTGAGGACTGAGGGCTGAGGATTGAGGTTTGAGGAACGAGGATTGAGGATTGAGGATTGAGGACTGAGGATTGACGATTCAGTATTGAAGATTGAGGATTGATTACTGAGGATTGAGGATTGAGGATTGAGGTTTGAGGACTGAGGATTGAGGATTGAAGATTGAGTATTGTGGATTGAAGATTGAGGATTGAGGATTGAGGATTGAGGATTGAGGATTGAGGATGAGGGCTGAGGTTTGAGGATTGAGGATTGAGGGCTGAGGACTGAGGATTGAGGGTTGTCAATTGAGGATTGAGGATTGAGGATTGAAGATTGAGGATTGGGTATTGAGGATTGAAGGATCAGGATTGAGGATTGAGGATTGAGAGTTGAGGATTGAGGATTGAGGTTTGAAGATTGAGGATTGGGTGTTGAGGATTGAAGAATGAGGATTCAGGAATGAGCATTGAGGATTGAGGATTGAAGATTGAGTATTGAGGATTGAAGCCTGGCGACTGAGGACTGAGGATTGAGGATTGACGATTGAGGTTGTGGGATTGAAGAATGAGTATTGAGGATTGAAGATTGAGGATCGAGGATTGAGGATTGAGGATTGAGTATTGAAGATTGAGGATTGGGGATTGAGGATTGACGATTGAGGATTGAGTATTGAGGATTTAGAATTGAGGATTGAGGATCGAGGATTGAGGGTTGTGGATTGAGGACGAGGACTGAGGGTTGAGTATTGATGTTTGAGGTCTGAGGATTGAGGATTGAGGATTGAGAATTGAGGACTGAGGGTTGAGGATTGAAGATTGAGGATTGGGTGTTGAGGATTGAAGAATGTGGATTGAGGATTGAGGTTTGAGGATTGAGGATTGAAGATTGAGTATTGAGGATTGAAGATTGACGACTGAGGATTGAGGATTGATGATTGAAGATTGAGTATTGAGGATTGAGGATTGAGGATTGAGGATTGAGGATTGAGGATTGAGGATTGAAGATTGAGTATTGATGGTTGAAGATTAAGGTTGAGGTTTGAGGATTGAGGATTGAGTATTCAGGATTGAAGATTGAGGATTGAGGATTGAGGTTTGAGGATTGAAGACGTGGACTGACGGTTGAGGATTGAGGTTTGAGGATTGAGGATTGAGGATTGAGGACTGAGGATTGAGGATTGAGGATTGAGCATTGAGGATTGAAGATTGAGGACTGGAGATTGAGGATTGATGATAGAGGATTAAGGATTGAGGATTGGGGATTGTGGATCTAGGATTGGAGATTGATTATTGAGGATTGAAGATTGAGGATTGAGGATTGAGTATTGAGAATTGAGAATTGAGTGTGAGGACTGAGGGCTGAGGATTGAGGTTTGAGGGACGAGGATTGAGGATTGAGGTTTGAGGACTGAGGATTGACGATTCAGTATTGAAGATTGAGGATTGATTACTGAGGATTGAGGATTGAGGATTGAGGTTTGAGAACTGAGGATTGAGGATTGAAGATTGAGTATTGTGGATTGAAGATTGAGGATTGAGGATTGAGGATTGAGGATTGAGGATTGAGGATGAGGGCTGAGGTTTGAGGATTGAGGATTGAGGGCTGAGGACTGAGGATTGAGGGTTGACAATTGAGGATTGAGGATTGAGGATTGAAGATTGAGGATTGGGTATTGAGGATTGAAGAATCAGGATTGAGGATTGAGGATTGAGAGTTGAGGATTGAGGATTGAGGTTTGAAGATTGTGGATTGGGTGTTGAGGATTGAAGAATGAGGATTCAGGAATTAGCATTGAGGATTGAGGATTGAAGATTGAGTATTGAGGATTGAAGCCTGGCGACTGAGGACTGAGGATTGAGGATTGACGATTGAGGATGTGGGATTGAAGATTGAGTATTGAGGATTGAAGATTGAGGATCGAGGATTGAGGATTAAGGATTGAGTATTGAAGATTGAGGGTTGGGGACTGAGTGTTGAGGGTTGAATGATGAGAATTGATGTTTGTGGATAGAGATTTGAAAATTGCAGATTGAGTATTGAGTATTGAAAACTGTGAATTGATGATATTCTATTGAGGATTGAGAATTGACAACTGATTGTTGAGGACTGAGGTCTGAAGATTGAGGATTCAGGATTGAGGATACAGGTTTGAGGATCGAGGACTGAGGATTGAGGATTGAGGATTGAGGATTGAGGATTGAAGATTGAGGATTGGGTATTGCGGATTGAACATTGAGGATGGAGGATTGAGGATTGAGGATTGAGGATTGAGGATTGAGGACTGAAGATTGAATATTGATGATTGAATATTGAGGATTGAGTATTGATGGTTGTGTATTGAGGACGAGGACTGAGGGTTGAGTATTGCTGCTTGAGGTCTGAGGATTGAGGATTGCGGATTGAGAATTGAGGATTGAGGATTGAGGATTGAAGATTGTGAATTGGGTATTGAGGATTGAAGAATGAGGATTGAGGATTGAGGATTGAGGATTGAGGATTGAAGACTGAGTATTGAGGATTGGGTATTGAGGATTGAAGAATGAGGATTGAGGATTGAAGATTGAGGATTGAAGATTGTGTATTGAGGATTGAAGATTGAGGATTGAGGATTGAGGATTGAGGATTGAGGATTGAAGATTGAGGATTGGGGATTGAGTACTGACGATTGAGAATTGAGTATTGAGGATTGAGAATTGAGGATTGATTATTGAAGATTGAGTATTGAGGATTGAAGATTGAGGAATGGGGATTGAGGATTAATGATAGAGGATTAAGGATTGATGATTGGGGATTGAGGATCTAGGATTGGAGATTGATTATTGAGGGTTGAAGATTGAGGATTGAGGTTTGAGGAACGAGGATTGAGGATTGAGGATTGAGGACAGAGGATTGACGATTCAGTATTGAAGATTGAGGATTGATTACTGAGGATTGAGGATTGAGGATTGAGGATTGAGGATTGACGCTTGAGGATTGAGGATTGAGGATGGAGGATTGAAGAGAGAGGACTGAGTGTTGAGGATTGCGTGTTGAGAATTGATGTTTGAGGATTGAGACTTGATTATTGAATATTGTGGATTGAGTATTGACCATGAGAATTCAGGATATTCTTTTGAGTATTGAGAATTGAGGATTGATGGTTGAGTATTGAGGATTAATGGTTGAGGGTTGTGCGTTGAATATTGTGGATTGAGGATTGAGGATTGAGGATTGAGGATAGAGGATTGAAGATTGAGTATTGATGATTGCAGATTGAGGATTGAGGATTGAGGGTTGAGGTTTGAGAACGAGGACTGACGGTTGAGGATTGAGGTTTGAGGATTGAGGATTGAGGATTGAGGCCTGAAGATTGAATATTGATGATTGAAGGTTGAGGATTCAGTATTGATGGTTGTGGATTGAGGACGAGGACTGAGGGTTGAGTATTGCTGTTTGAGGTCTGAGGATTGAGGATTGAGGATTGAGAATTGAGGATTGAGGATAGAGGATTGAAGATTGAGGATTGGGTATTGAGGATTGAAGAATGAGGATTGAGGATTGAGGATTGAGGATTGAGGATTGAGGATTGAAGACTGAGTATTGAGGATTGAGGATTGAGCATTGAGGATTGAAGATTGAGGACTGGAGATTGAGGATTGATGATAGAGGATTAAGGATTGAGGATTGGGGATTGAGGATCTAGGATTGGAGATTGATTATTGAGGATCGAAGATTGAGGATTGAGGATTGAGGATTGAGAATTGAGAATTGAGTGTGAGGACTGAGGGCTGAGGATTGAGGTTTGAGGAACGAGGATTGAGGATTGAGGATTGAGGACTGAGGATTGACGATTCAGTATTGAAGATTGAGGATTGATTACTGAGGATTGAGGATTGTGGATTGAGGTTTGAGGACTGAGGATTGAGGATTGAGAATTGAGAATTGAGTGTGAGGACTGAGGGCTGAGGATTGAGGTTTGAGGAACGAGGATTGAGGATTGAGGATTGAGGACTGAGGATTGACGATTCAGTATTGAAGATTGAGGATTGATTACTGAGGATTGAGGATTGAGGATTGAGGTTTGAGGACTGAGGATTGAGGATTGAAGATTGAGTATTGTGGATTGAAGATTGAGGATTGAGGATTGAGGATTGAGGATTGAGGATTGAGGATGAGGGCTGAGGTTTGAGGATTGAGGATTGAGGGCTGAGGACTGAGGATTGAGGGTTGACAATTGAGGATTGAGGATTGAGGATTGAAGATTGAGGATTGGGTATTGAGGATTGAAGAATCAGGATTGAGGATTGAGGATTGAGAGTTGAGGATTGAGGATTGAGGTTTGAAGATTGAGGATTGGGTGTTGAGGATTGAAGAATGAGGATTCAGGAATGAGCATTGAGGATTGAGGATTGAAGATTGAGTATTGAGGATTGAAGCCTGGCGACTGAGGACTGAGGATTGAGGATTGACGATTGAGGATGTGGGATTGAAGATTGAGTATTGAGGATTGAAGATTGAGGATCGAGGATTGAGGATTGAGGATTGAGTATTGAAGATTGAGGATTGGGGACTGAGTGTTGAGGGTTGAATGATGAGAATTGATGTTTGTGGATAGAGATTTGAAAATTGCAGATTGAGTATTGAGTATTGAAAACTGTGAATTGATGATATTCTATTGAGGATTGAGAATTGACAACTGATTGTTGAGGACTGAGGTCTGAAGATTGAGGATTCAGGATTGAGGATACAGGTTTGAGGATCGAGGACTGAGGATTGAGGATTGAGGATTGAGGATTGAGGATTGAAGATTGAGGATTGGGTATTGCGGATTGAACATTGAGGATGGAGGATTGAGGATTGAGGATTGAGTATTGAGGATTGAGGACTGAAGATTGAATATTGATGATTGAATATTGAGGATTGAGTATTGATGGTTGTGGATTGAGGACGAGGACTGAGGGTTGAGTATTGCTGCTTGAGGTCTGAGGATTGAGGATTGAGGATTGAGAATTGAGGATTGAGGATTGAGGATTGAAGATTGTGGATTGGGTATTGAGGATTGAAGAATGAGGATTGAGGATTGAGGATTGAGGATTGAGGATTGAAGACTGAGTATTGAGGATTGGGTATTGAGGATTGAAGAATGAGGATTGAGGATTGAGGATTGAGGATTGAAGATTGTGTATTGAGGATTGAAGATTGAGGATTGAGGATTCAGGATTGAGGATTGAGGATTGAAGATTGAGGATTGGGGATTGAGTATTGACGATTGAGAATTGAGTATTGAGGATTGAGAATTGAGGATTGATTATTGAAGATTGAGTATTGAGGATTGAAGATTGAGGAATGGGGATTGAGGATTGATGATAGAGGATTAAGGATTGATGATTGGGGATTGAGGATCTAGGATTGGAGATTGATTATTGAGGATTGAAGATTGAGGATTGAGGTTTGAGGAACGAGGATTGAGGATTGAGGATTGAGGACAGAGGATTGACGATTCAGTATTGAAGATTGAGGATTGATTACTGAGGATTGAGTATTGAGGATTGAGGATTGAGGATTGACGCTTGAGGATTGAGGATTGAGGATGGAGGATTGAAGAGAGAGGACTGAGTGTTGAGGATTGCGTGTTGAGAATTGATGTTTGAGGATTGAGATTTGATTATTGAATATTGTGGATTGAGTATTGAACCATGAGAATTCAGGATATTCTTTTGAGTATTGAGAATTGAGGATTGATGGTTGAGTATTGAGGATTGATGGTTGAGGGTTGTGCGTTGAATATTGTTAATTGAGGATTGAGGATTGAGGATTGAGGATTGAGGATAGAGGACTGAAGATTGAGTATTGATGATTGAAGATTGAGGATTGAGGATTGAGGGTTGAGGTTTGAGAACGAGGACTGACGGTTGAGGATTGAGGTTTGAGGATTGAGGATTGAGGATTGAGGCCTGAAGATTGAATATTGATGATTGAAGGTTGAGGATTCAGTATTGATGGTTGTGGATTGAGGACGAGGACTGAGGGTTGAGTATTGCTGTTTGAGGTCTGAGGATTGAGGATTGAGGATTGAGAATTGAGGATTGAGGATAGAGGATTGAAGATTGAGGTTTGGGTATTGAGGATTGAAGAATGAGGATTGAGGACTGAGGATTGAGGATTGAGAATTGAGGATTGAGGATTGAGGATTGAAGATTGTGGATTGGGTATTGAGGATTGAAGAATGAGGATAGGGGATTGAGGATTGACGATTGAGGATTGAAGACTGAGTATTGAGGATTGAAGATTGAGGATTGAGAATTAAGGGTTGAGGATTGAGGATTGAGGATTGACGATTGAGGATTGAGGAATGAGAATCGAGGATTGAGGATTGAGGATTGAAGATTGAGGACTGGGCACTGAGGATTGAAGAATGAGGATTGAGGATTGAGGATTGAGTATTGAGGACTGAGAATTGAGGATTGAGGATTGAGGATTGAGGATTGAGGATTGAGGATTGAGGATTGAAGATTGAGGATTGAGGATTGAGGATGAGGGCTGAGGGTTGAGGATTGAGGTTTGAGGACTGAGGACTGAGGATTGAGGATTGTGAGTTGATGATTGAGGATTGAGGATTCAAGATTGAGGATTGGGTATTGAGGATTGAAGAATGAGGATTGAGGAATGAGTATTGACGATTGAGGATTGAAGATTGAGTACTGAGGATTGAAGCCTGACGATTGAGTATTGAGGATTGAGGATTGAGGATTGAGGATGGAGGATTGAAGATTGAGTATTGAGGATTCAAGACTGAGGATCGAGGATTGTTGATTGAGGATTGAGGATTGAAGATTGAGGATTGGGGACTGAGTGTTGAGGGTTGTATGATGAGAATTGATGTTTGTGGATAGAGATTCGAAGATTGCAGATTGAGCATTGAGTATTGAAAACTGTGAATTGATGATATTCCATTGAGGATTGAGAATTGACAACTGATTGTTGAGGACTGAGGTCTGAAGATTGAGGATTCAGGATTGAGGATTGAGGATTGAGGATTGAGGACTGAAGATTGAATATTGATTATTGATGATTGAGGATTGAGTATTGATTGTTGTGGATTGAGGACGAGGACTGAGGGTTGATTATTGCTGCTTGAGGTCTGAGGATTGAAGATTGATGATTGAGGATTGAGGATTGAGGATTGAGGATTGAGGATCGAAGATTGAGGATTGAAGATTGAGCATTGAGGATTGAATATTGAGGATTGAGGATTGCGGATTGAGGATTGAGTTTGAATATTAAGGATTGAGGATTGACAATTGATTGTCGAGGACTGACGGCTGAAGATTGAGGATTCAGGATTGAGGATTCCGGATTGAGGTTTGAGGACTGAGGATTGAGGGTTGGGGATTGAGGATTGAGGATTGAGGATTGACGATTGAGGATCGAGGATTGAGGATTGAGGATTGAGGATTGAAGATTGAGGATTGGGGACTGAGGATTGAAGATTGAGTATTGAGGATTGAGGATTGAGGATTGAGGGTTGAGGATTGAAGATTCAGTATTGAGGACAGAAGATTGAGAATTGAGGATTGAGGATTGAACATTGAGTACTGAGTGTTGAGGGTTGAGTGATGAGAATTTGTGTTTGTGGATAGAGATTTGAAAATGGCAGATTGAGTATTGAGTATTGAAAACTGTGAATTGATGATATTCTATTGAGGATTGAGAATTGACAACTGATTGTTGAGGACTGAGGTCTGAAGATTGAGGATTCAGGATTGAGGATACAGGTTTGAGGATCGAGGACTGAGGATTGACGATTCAGTATTGAAGATTGAGGATTGATTACTGAGGATTGAGGATTGAGACTTGAGGATTGAGGATTGACGCTTGAGGATTGAGGATTGAGGATGGAGGATTGAAGAGAGAGGACTGAGTGTTGAGGATTGCGTGTTGAGAATTGATGTTTGAGGATTGAGACTTGATTATTGAATATTGTGGATTGAGTATTGAACCATGAGAATTCAGGATATTCTTTTGAGTATTGAGAATTGAGGATTGATGGTTGAGTATTGAGGATTGATGGTTGAGGGTTGTGCGTTGAATATTGTGGATTGAGGATTGAGGATTGAGGATTGAGGATAGAGGATTGAAGATTGAGTATTGATGATTGAAGATTGAGGATTGAGGATTGAGGGTTGAGGTTTGAGAACGAGGACTGACGGTTGAGGATTGAGGTTTGAGGATTGAGGATTGAGGATTGAGGCCTGAAGATTGAATATTGATGATTGAAGGTTGAGGATTCAGTATTGATGGTTGTGGATTGAGGACGAGGACTGAGGGTTGAGTATTGCTGTTTGAGGTCTGAGGATTGAGGATTGAGGATTGAGAATTGAGGATTGAGGATAGAGGATTGAAGATTGAGGATTGGGTATTGAGGATTGAAGAATGAGGATTGAGGATTGAGGATTGAGGATTGAGGATTGAGGATTGAAGACTGAGTATTGAGGATTGAGGATTGAGCATTGAGGATTGAAGATTGAGGACTGGAGATTGAGGATTGATGATAGAGGATTAAGGATTGAGGATTGGGGATTGAGGATCTAGGATTGGAGATTGATTATTGAGGATTGAAGATTGAGGATTGAGGATTGAGGATTGAGAATTGAGAATTGAGTGTGAGGACTGAGGGCTGAGGATTGAGGTTTGAGGAACGAGGATTGAGGATTGAGGATTGAGGACTGAGGATTGACGATTCAGTATTGAAGATTGAGGATTGATTACTGAGGATTGAGGATTGAGGATTGAGGTTTGAGGACTGAGGATTGAGGATTGAGAATTGAGAATTGAGTGTGAGGACTGAGGGCTGAGGATTGAGGTTTGAGGAACGAGGATTGAGGATTGAGGATTGAGGACTGAGGATTGACGATTCAGTATTGAAGATTGAGGATTGATTACTGAGGATTGAGGATTGAGGATTGAGGTTTGAGGACTGAGGATTGAGGATTGAAGATTGAGTATTGTGGATTGAAGATTGAGGATTGAGGATTGAGGATTGAGGATTGAGGATTGAGGATGAGGGCTGAGGTTTGAGGATTGAGGATTGAGGGCTGAGGACTGAGGATTGAGGGTTGACAATTGAGGATTGAGGATTGAGGATTGAAGATTGAGGATTGGGTATTGAGGATTGAAGAATCAGGATTGAGGATTGAGGATTGAGAGTTGAGGATTGAGGATTGAGGTTTGAAGATTGAGGATTGGGTGTTGAGGATTGAAGAATGAGGATTCAGGAATGAGCATTGAGGATTGAGGATTGAAGATTGAGTATTGAGGATTGAAGCCTGGCGACTGAGGACTGAGGATTGAGGATTGACGATTGAGGATGTGGGATTGAAGATTGAGTATTGAGGATTGAAGATTGAGGATCGAGGATTGAGGATTGAGGATTGAGTATTGAAGATTGAGGATTGGGGACTGAGTGTTGAGGGTTGAATGATGAGAATTGATGTTTGTGGATAGAGATTTGAAAATTGCAGATTGAGTATTGAGTATTGAAAACTGTGAATTGATGATATTCTATTGAGGATTGAGAATTGACAATTGATTGTTGAGGTTTTATGGCTGAAGATTGAGGATTCAGGATTGAGGATTCGTGGTGGAGGTTTGAGGACTGAGGATTGAGGGTTGAGGATTGAGGATTGAGGATTGACTCTTGAGGATTGAGGATTGAGGATGGAGGATTGATGAGAGAGGACTGAGTGTTGAGGATTGAGTGTTGAGAATTGATGTTTGAGGATTGAGATTTGATTATTGAATATTGTGGATTGAGTATTGAACCATGAGAATTCAGGATATTCTATTGAGTATTGAGAATTGAGGATTGGTGGTTGAGTATTGAGGATTGATGCCTGAGGGTTGTGCGTTGAATAGTGAGGATTGAGGATTGAGGGTTGAGGATTGAAGATTGAGTATTGATGATTGAAGATTGAGGATTGAGGATTGGTGGTTGAGGTTTGAGGACGAGGACTGACGGTTGAGGATTGAGGTTTGAGGATTGAGGATTGAGGATTGAGGGCTGAGGATTGAGTATTGAGGATTGAGCATTGAGGATTGAAGATTGTGGACAGAGGATTGAGGATTGAAGATTGAGTATTGAGGATTGAAGATTGAGGATTGAGGATTGAGGATTGAGGATTGAGGATGAGGGCTGAGGGTTGAGGATTGAGGTTTGAGGACTGAGGACTGAGGATTGAGGATTGAGAATTGAGGATTGAGGATTGAGGATTGAAGATTGAGGATTGGGTATTGAGGATTGAAGAATGAGGATTGAGGATTGAGGATTGAGGATGAGGGCTGAGGTTTGAGGATTGAGGATTGAGGGCTGAGGACTGAGGATTGAGGGTCGAGAATTGGGGATTGAGGATTGAGGATTGAAGATTGAGGATTGGGTATTGAGGATTGAAGAATGAGGACTGAGGATTGAGGATTGAGAGTTGAGGATTGAGGATTGAGGTTTGAAGATTGAGGGTTGGGTGTTGAGGATTGAAGAATGAGGATTGAGGAATGAGGATTGAGGATTGAGGATTGAAGATTGAGTATTGAGGATTGAAGCCTGGCGACTGAGGATTGAGGATTGACGATTGACGATTGAGAATGGGGGATTGAAGATTGAGTATTGAAGATTGAAGATTGAGGATCGAGGATTGAGGATTGAGGATTGAGTATTGAAGATTGAGGATTGGGGACTGAGTGTTGAGGGTTGAATGATGAGAATTGATGTTTGTGGATAGAGATTTGAAAATTGCAGATTGAGTATTGAGTATTGAAAACTGTGAATTGATGATATTCTATTGAGGATTGAGAATTGACAACTGATTGTTGAGGACTGAGGTCTGAAGATTGAGGATTCCGGATTGAGGATACAGGTTTGAGGTTCGAGGACTGAGGATTGAGGATTGAGGATTGAGGATTGAGGACTGAAGATTGAGGATTGGGTATTGCGGATTGAACATTGAGGATTGAGGATTGAGGATTGAGGATTGAGGATTGAGTATTGAGGACTGAAAATTGAATACTGATGATTGAATATTGAGGATTGAGTATCGATGGTTGTGGATTGAGGACGAGGACTGAGGGTTGAGTATTGCTGTTTGAGGTCTGAGGATTGAGGGTTGAGGATTGAGAATTGAGGATTGAGGATTGAGGATTGAAGATTGTGTATTGGGTATTGAGGATTGAAGAATGAGGATTGAGGATTGAGGATTGAAGACTGAGTATTGAGGATTGAAGATTGTGTATTGAGGATTGAAGGTTGAGGATTGAGGATTGAGGATTGAGGATTGAGGATTGCAGATTGAGGATTGGGGATTGAGTATTGACGATTGAGGACTGAGGGTTGAGGATTGAAGATTGAGGATTGGGTGTTGAGGATTGAAGAATGTGGATTGAGGATTGAGGATTGAGGATTGAGGATTGAAGAGTGAGTATTGAGGATTGAAGCTTGAGGATTGAGGTTTGAGGATTGAGGATTGAAGATTGAGTATTGAGGATTGAGGATTGAGGATTGAGGATTGAGGATTGAGGATTGAGGATTGAGGATTGAGAATTGAAGATTGGGTATTGAGGGTTGAAGATTAAGATTGAGGTTTGAGGATTGAGGATTGAGTATTGAGGATTGAAGATTGAGGATAGAGGATTGAGGTTTGAGGATTGAGGACGTGGACTGACGGTTGAGGATTGAGGTTTGAGGATTGAGGATTGAGGATTGAGGACTGAGGATTGAGGATTGAGGATTGAGCATTGAGGATTGAAGATTGAGGACTGGAGATTGAGGATTGAGGATTGAGGATTGAGGATTGAGGATTGAGGATTGAGGATTGAATATTGAGTATTGAGGATTGAAGGTTGAGGATTGAGGATTGAGGATTGAGGATTGAGGATTGAGGATTGAGGATTGAGGATTGAGGATTGAGGATTGAGGATTGAAGATTGTGTAATGAGGATTGAAGATTGAGGATTGAGGATTGAGGATTGAGGATTGAGGACTGAAGATTGAGGATTGTGGATTGAGTATTGACGATTGAGGATTGAGTATTGAGGATTGAGAATTGAGGATTGATTATTGAAGATTGAGTATTGAGGATTCAAGATTGAGGATTGAGGATTGAGGATTGAGGATTGAGGATGAGGGCTGAGGGTTGAGAATTGAGGCTTGAGGACTGAGGGCAGAGGATTGAGGATTGAGAATTGAGGATTGTGTATTGAGTATTGTAGATTGAGGATTGGGTATTGCGGATTGAAGAATGTGGATTGAGGATTGAGGATTGAGGATTGAGTATTGAAGATTGAGGATTGAGGATTGAGGATTGAGGATTGAATATTGGGTATTGAGGATTGAAGATTGAGGATTGAGGATTGAGGATTGATGGCTGAGGGTTGTGCGTTGAATATTGAGGATTGAGGATTGAGGATTGAGGATTGAGGATTGAGGATTGAGGATTGAGGATTGAAGATTGAGTATTGATGATTGAAGATTGGGGATTGAGGATTGGGGGTTGAGGTTTGAGGAAGAGGACTGACGGTTGAGGATTGAGGTTTGAGGATTGAGGATTGAGGATTGAGGATTGAGGATTGAGGATTGAGGATTGAGCATTGAGGATTGAAGATTGTGGACTGAGGATTGAGGATTGAGTGTTGAGTATGGAGGATTGAAGATTGAGGATTGAGGATTGAGGATTGAGGATTGAGGATGAGGGCTGAGGGTTGAGGATTGAGGTTTGAGGACTGACGATTGAGGATGGGGGATTGAAGATTGAGTATTGAGGATTGAAGATTGAGGATCGAGGATTGAGGATTGAGGATTGAGTATTGAAAATTGAGGATTGGGGACTGAGGATTGAAGAATGAGGATTGAGGATTCAGGATTGAGGATTGAGGATTCCAGATTGAGCATTGAGGATTGAAGATTGAGGGTTGAGGATTGAGGATTGAGGATTGAGCATTGAGGATTGATGATTGAGGATTGAGGATTGAGTATTGAGGATTGGAGATTGAGGATTGAGGATTGAGGATTGAGGATTGGGTATTGCGGATTGAGGATTGAAGATTGAGGATTGGGGATTGAGTATTGACGATTGAGGGTTGAATATTGAGGATTGAGAATTGAGGATTGATTATTGAAGGTTGAGTATTGAGGATTGAACAATGAGGATTGAGGATTGAGGATTGTGGATTGAGGATGATGGCTGAGGGTTGAGGATTGAGGTTTGAGGACTGAGGGCAGAGGATTGAGGATTGAGAATTGAGGATTGAGGATTGAGGATTGAAGATTGAGGATTGGGTATTGAGGATTGAACATTGAGGATTGTGGATTGAGTATTGATGATTGAGGATTGAGGATTGAAGATTGAATATTGATGATTGAAGATTGAGGATCGAGGATTGAGGGTTGTGGATTGAGGACGAGGACTGAGGGTTGAGTATTGATGTTTGAGGTCTGAGGATTGAGGATTGAGGATTGAGAATTGAGGACTGAGGATTGCGGATTGAAGATTGAGGATTGGGTGTTGAGGATTGAAGACTGTGGATTGAGGATTGAGGATTGAGGATTGAGGATTGAAGGTTGAGTATTGAGGATTGAAGATTGAGGACTGAGGATTGAGGATTGAGGATTGAGTATTGAAGATTGAGGATTGGGTATTGCGGATTGAACATTGAGGATTGAAGATTGAGGATTGAAGATTCAGTATTGAGGATTGAAGATTGAGGATTGAGGATTGAGGATTGAAGATTGAAGATTGAGTATTGAGGATCGAAGATTGAGGATTGAGGACTGAGAATTGAGGATTGAGGATTGAGGATTGAGGATTGAGGATTGAGGATTGAAGACTGAGGATTGGGTATAAAGGATTTAGCATTGGGGATTGAGGGTTGAGGTTTGAGGATTGAGGATTGAGGATTGAGGGTTGTGGATTGAGGACGAGGACTGAGGGTTGAGTATTGGTGTTTGAAGTCTGAGGATTGAGGACTGAGGATTGAGAATTGAGGATTGAGGATTGAGGATTGAAGACTGAGGATTCGGTATTGAGGATTGAAGAATGAGGATTGAGGAGTGAGGACTGAGGATTGAGGATTGCAGTTTGAGTATTGAGGATTGAAGATTGAGGATTGAGGATTGAAGATTGAGGATTGAGGATGGAGGATTGAGGATTGGGTATTGCGGATTGAACATTCAGGATTGAAGATTGAGGATTGAAGATTCAGTATTGAGGATTGAAGGTTGAGGATTGAGGATTGAGGATTGAAGATTGAAGATTGAGTATTGAGGATCGAAGATTGAGGATTGAGGACTGAGAATTGAGGATTGAGGATTGAGGATTGAGGATTGAGGATTGAGGATTGAAGACTGAGGATTGGGTATTAAGGATTTAGCATTGGGGATTGAGGGTTGAGGTTTGAGGATTGAGGATTGAGGATTGAGGGTTGTGGATTGAGGACGAGGACTGAGGGTTGAGTATTGGTGTTTGAAGTCTGAGGATTGAGGACTGAGGATTGAGAATTGAGGATTGAGGATTGAGGATTGAAGATTGAGGATTCGGTATTGAGGATTGAAGAATGAGGATTGAGGTGTGAGGACTGAGGATTGAGGATTGCAGTTTGAGTATTGAGGATTGAAGATTGAGGATTGAGGATTGACGATTGAGGATTGAGGAATGAGAATCGAGGATTGAGGATTGAGGATTGAGTATTGAATACTGAGTATTGAGGATTGAAGATTGAGGATTGAGGATTGAGGATTGAGGATCGAGGATTGAGGATTGAAGATTGAGGATTGATTACTGAGGATTGAGGATTGAGGATTGAGGGTCGAGAATTGAGGATTGAGGATTGAGGATTGAAGATTGAGGATTGGGTATTGAGGATTGAAGAATGAGGATTGAGGATTGAGGATTGAGAGTTGAGGATTGAGGATTGAGGTTTGAAGATTGAGGGTTGGGTGTTGAGGATTGAAGAATGAGGATTGAGGAATGAGGATTGAGGATTGAGGATTGAAGATTGAGTATTGAGGATTGAAGCCTGGCGACTGAGGATTGAGGATTGAGGATTGACGATTGAGAATGGGGGATTGAAGATTGAGTATTGAGGATTGAAGATTGAGGATCGAGGATTGAGGATTGAGGATTGAGTATTGAAGATTGAGGATTGGGGACTGAGTGTTGAGGGTTGAATGATGAGAATTGATGTTTGTGGATAGAGATTTGAAAATTGCAGATTGAGTATTGAGTATTGAAAACTGTGAATTGATGATATTCTATTGAGGATTGAGAATTGACAACTGATTGTTGAGGACTGAGGTCTGAAGATTGAGGATTCCGGATTGAGGATACAGGTTTGAGGTTCGAGGACTGAGGATTGAGGATTGAGGATTGAGGATTGAGGACTGAAGATTGAGGATTGGGTATTGCGGATTGAACATTGAGGATTGAGGATTGAGGATTGAGGATTGAGGATTGAGTATTGAGGACTGAAAATTGAATACTGATGATTGAATATTGAGGATTGAGTATTGATGGTTGTGGATTGAGGACGAGGACTGAGGGTTGAGTATTGCTGTTTGAGGTCTGAGGATTGAGGGTTGAGGATTGAGAATTGAGGATTGAGGATTGAGGATTGAAGATTGTGGATTGGGTATTGAGGATTGAAGAATGAGGATTGAGGATTGAGGATTGAAGACTGAGTATTGAGGATTGAAGATTGTGTATTGAGGATTGAAGGTTGAGGATTGAGGATTGAGGATTGAGGATTGAGGATTGCAGATTGAGGATTGGGGATTGAGTATTGACGATTGAGGACTGAGGGTTGAGGATTGAAGATTGAGGATTGGGTGTTGAGGATTGAAGAATGTGGATTGAGGATTGAGGATTGAGGATTGAGGATTGAAGAGTGAGTATTGAGGATTGAAGCTTGAGGATTGAGGTTTGAGGATTGAGGATTGAAGATTGAGTATTCAGGATTGAGGATTGAGGATTGAGGATTGAGGATTGAGGATTGAGGATTGAGGATTGAAGATTGGGTATTGAGGGTTGAAGATTAAGATTGAGGTTTGAGGATTGAGGATTGAGTATTGAGGATTGAAGATTGAGGATAGAGGATTGAGGTTTGAGGATTGAGGACGTGGACTGACGGTTGAGGATTGAAGTTTGAGGATTGAGGATTGAGGATTGAGGACTGAGGATTGAGGATTGAGGATTGAGCATTGAGGATTGAAGATTGAGGACTGGAGATTGAGGATTGAGGATTGAGGATTGAGGATTGAGGATTGAGGATTGAGGATTGAGGATTGAATATTGAGTATTGAGGATTGAAGGTTGAGGATTGAGGATTGAGGATTGAGGATTGAGGATTGAGGATTGAGGATTGAGGATTCAGGATTGAGGATTGAGGATTGAAGATTGTGTAATGAGGATTGAAGATTGAGGGTTGAGGATTGAGGATTGAGGATTGAGGACTGAAGATTGAGGATTGGGGATTGAGTATTGACGATTGAGGATTGAGTATTGAGGATTGAGAATTGAGGATTGATTATTGAAGATTGAGTATTGAGGATTGAAGATTGAGGTTTGAGGATTGAGGATTGAGGATTGAGGATGAGGGCTGACGGTTGAGGATTGAGGCTTGAGGACTGAGGGCAGAGGATTGAGGATTGAGAATTGAGGATTGTGTATTGAGTATTGTAGATTGAGGATTGGGTATTGCGGATTGAAGAATGTGGATTGAGGATTGAGGATTGAGGATTGAGTATTGAAGATTGAGGATTGAGGATTGAGGATTGAGGATTGAATATTGGGTATTGAGGATTGAAGATTGAGGATTGAGGATTGAGGATTGATGGCTGAGGGTTGTGCGTTGAATATTGAGGATTGAGGATTGAGGATTGAGGATTGAGGATTGAGGATTGAGGATTGAGGATTGAAGATTGAGTATTGATGATTGAAGATTGGGGATTGAGGATTGGGGGTTGAGGTTTGAGGAAGAGGACTGACGGTTGAGGATTGAGGTTTGAGGATTGAGGATTGAGGATTGAGGATTGAGGATTGAGGATTGAGGATTGAGGATTGAGCATTGAGGATTGAAGATTGTGGACTGAGGATTGAGGATTGAGTGTTGAGTATGGAGGATTGAAGATTGAGGATTGAGGATTGAGGATTGAGGATTGAGGATGAGGGCTGAGAGTTGAGGATTGAGGTTTGAGGACTGACGATTGAGGATAGGGGATTGAAGATTGAGTATTGAGGATTGAAGATTGAGGATCGAGGATTGAGGATTGAGGATTGAGTATTGAAAATTGAGGATTGGGGACTGAGGATTGAAGAATGAGGATTGAGGATTCAGGATTGAGGATTGAGGATTCCAGATTGAGCATTGAGGATTGAAGATTGAGGGTTGAGGATTGAGGATTGAGGATTGAGCATTGAGGATTGATGATTGAGGATTGAGGATTGAGTATTGAGGATTGGAGATTGAGGATTGAGGATTGAGGATTGAGTATTGGGTATTGCGGATTGAGGATTGAAGATTGAGGATTGGGGATTGAGTATTGACGATTGAGGATTGAATATTGAGGATTGAGAATTGAGGATTGATTATTGAAGGTTGAGTATTGAGGATTGAGCAATGAGGATTGAGGATTGGGGATTGTGGATTGAGGATGATGGCTGAGGGTTGAGGATTGAGGTTTGAGGACTGAGGGCAGAGGATTGAGGATTGAGAATTGAGGATTGAGGATTGAGGATTGAAGATTGAGGATTGGTATTGAGGATTGAACATTGAGGATTGTGGATTGAGTATTGATGATTGAGGATTGAGGATTGAAGATTGAATATTGATGATTGAAGATTGAGGATCGAGGATTGAGGGTTGTGGATTGAGGACGAGGACTGAGGGTTGAGTATTGATGTTTGAGGTCTGAGGATTGAGGATTGAGGATTGAGAATTGAGGACTGAGGATTGAGGATTGAAGATTGAGGATTGGGTGTTGAGGATTGAAGACTGTGGATTGAGGATTGAGGATTGAGGATTGAGGATTGAAGGTTGAGTATTGAGGATTGAAGATTGAGGATTGAGGATTGAACATTGAGGATTTAGGATTGAGGATTGAGGATTGAGGATTGAGTATTGAGGACTGAAAATTGAATACTGATGATTGAATATTGAGGATTGAGTATTGATGGTTGTGGATTGAGGACGAGGACTGAGGGTTGAGTATTGCTGTTTGAGGTCTGAGGATTGAGGATTGAGGATTGAGAATTGAGGATTGAGGATTGAGGATTGAAGATTGAGGATTGAGGATTGAGGATTGAGGATTGAGGCTTGAGGACTGAGGATTGAGGATTGAGGATTGAGGAATGAAGATTGAGTATTGAGGATTGAAGATTGAGGATTGAGGATTGAGGATTGAGCATTGAGGACTGAAGATTGAATATTGATGATTGAAGGTTGAGGATTGGGTATTGATGGTTGTGGATTGAGGACGAGGACTGAGGGTTGAGTATTGCTGTTTGAGGTCTGAGGATTGAGGATTGGGTATTGAGAATTGAGGGTTGAGGATTGAGGATTGAAGATTGTGGATTGGGTATTGAGGATTGAAGAATGAGGATTGAGGATTGAGGATTGAGGATTGAGTATTGAATACTGAGTATTGAGGATTGTGGATTGAGGATGATGGCTGAGGGTTGAGGATTGAGGTTTGAGGACTGAGGGCAGAGGATTGAGGATTGAGAATTGAGGATTGAGGATTGAGGATTGAAGATTGAGGATTGGGTATTGAGGATTGAACATTGAGGATTGTGGATTGAGTATTGATGATTGAGGATTGAGGATTGAAGATTGAATATTGATGATTGAAGATTGAGGATAGAGGATTGAGGGTTGTGGATTGAGGACGAGGACTGAGGGTTGAGTATTGATGTTTGAGGTCTGAGGATTGAGGATTGAGGATTGAGAGTTGAGGACTGAGGATTGAGGATTGAAGATTGAGAATTGAGGATTGAGGATTGAGGATTGAAGATTGAGGATTGGGTATTGAGGATTGAACATTGAGGATTGTGGATTGAGTATTGATGATTGAGGATTGAGGATTGAAGATTGAATATTGATGATTGAAGATTGAGGATAGAGGATTGAGGGTTGTGGATTGAGGACGAGGACTGAGGGTTGAGTATTGATGTTTGAGGTCTGAGGATTGAGGATTGAGGATTGAGAATTGAGGACTGAGGATTGAGGATTGAAGATTGAGGATTGGGTGTTGAGGATTGAAGACTGTGGATTGAGGATTGAGGATTGAGGATTGAGGATTGAAGGTTGAGTATTGAGGATTGAAGATTGAGGATTGAGGATTGAGGATTGAGGATTGAGTATTGAAGATTGAGGATTGGGTATTGCGGATTGAACATTGAGGATTGAAGATTGAGGATTGAAGATTCAGTATTGAGGATTGAAGATTGAGGATTGAGGATTGAGGATTGAAGATTGAAGATTGAGTATTGAGGATCGAAGATTGAGGATTGAGGACTGAGAATTGAGGATTGAGGATTGAGGATTGAGGATTGAGGAATGAGGATTGAAGACTGAGGATTGGGTATTAAGGATTTAGCATTGGGGATTGAGGATTGAGGATTGAGGATTGAGGATTGAGAATTGAGGATTGAGGATTGAGGATTGAAGATTGAGGATTGAGGATTGAGGATTGAGGATTGAGGCTTGAGGACTGAGGACTGAGGATTGAGGATTGAGGAATGAAGATTGAGTATTGAGGATTGAAGATTGAGGATTGAGGATTGAGGATTGAGCATTGAGGACTGAAGATTGAATATTGATGATTGAAGATTGAGGATTGGGTATTGATGGTTGTGGATTGAGGACGAGGACTGAGGGTTGAGTATTGCTGTTTGAGGTCTGAGGATTGAGGATTGGGTATTGAGAATTGAGGGTTGAGGATTGAGGATTGAAGATTGTGGATTGGGTATTGAGGATTGAAGAATGAGGATTGAGGATTGAGGATTGAGGATTGAGTATTGAATACTGAGTATTGAGGATTGAAGCTTGAGGATTGAGGATTGAGGATTGAGGATCGAGGATTGAGGATTGAGGATTGAGGATTGAGGATTGAGGAATGAAGATTGAGTATTGAGGATTGAAGATTGAGGATTGAGGATTGAGGATTGAGTATTGAGGATTGAGGATTGAGGATTGGGGATTGAGTATTGACGATTGAGGATTGAGTATTGAGGATTGAGTATTGAGGATTGATTATTGAAGATTGAGTATTGAGGATTGAAGATTGAGGATTGATAGTTGAGGATTGAAGATTGAGTATTGATGATTGAAGGTTGAGGATTGAGGATTCATGTTTGAGGATTGAGGACGGGGACTGACGGTTGAGGATTGAGGTTTGAGGATTGAGGATTGAGGATTTAGGACTGAGGATTGAGGATTGAGGTTTGTGGATTGAGGACGAGGACTGAGGGTTGAGTATTGATGTTTGAGGTCTGAGGATTGAGGATTGAGGATTGAGAATTGAGGATTGAGGATTGAGGATTGAAGATTGAGGATTGAGGATTGAGGATTGAGGATTGAGGATTGAAGACTGAGGATTGGGTATTGAGGGTTCAACATTGAGGACTGAGGGTTGAGGATTGAGGATTGAGGATTGACGATTGACGATTGAGGAATGAGAATCGAGGATTGAGGATTGAGGATTGAAGATTGAGGACAGGGCACTGAGGATTGAAGAATGAGGATTGAGGATTCCGGATTGAGGATTGAGGATTGCAGATTGAGTATTGAGGATTGAAGATTGAGGGTTGAGGATTGAGGATTGAGGATTGAGCATTGAGGATTGATGATTGAGTATTGAGGATTGAGTATTGAGGATTGAAGATTGAGGATTGAGGATTGAGGATTGAAGATTGAGGACTGAGTGTTGAGGGATGCGTGATGAGAATTGACGTTAGTGGATTGAGATTTGAAGATTGAGGAATGGGGATTGAGTATTGAAAGCTGTGAATTGAGGATATTCTATTGAGGATTGAGGATTGATAATTGATTGTTGAGGACTTATGGCTGAAGATTGAGGATTGAGGATTGAGGATTGAGGATTGAGGAATGAGGATTGAAGATTGAGGATTGGGGACGGAGTGTTGAGTGTTGAGAGATGAGAATTGATGTTTGTGGATAGAGATTTGAAGATTGCAGATTGAGTATTGGGTATTGAAAACTGTGAATTGATGATATTCCATTGAGGATTGGGAATTGACAACTGTTTGTTGAGGACCGAGGGCTGAAGATTGAGGATTCAGGTTTGAGGATTCAGGATTGAGGTTTGAGGACTGAGGATTGAGGATTGAGGATTGAGGATTGAGGATTGAGGATTGAGGATTGAAGATTGAGGATTGGGTTCAGAGGATTGAACATTGAGGATTGTGGATTGAGTATTGATGATTGAGGATTGAGGATTGAAGATTGAATATTGATGATTGAAGATTGAGGATCGAGGATTGAGGGTTGTGGATTGAGGACGAGGACTGAGGGTTGAGTATTGATGTTTGAGGTCTGAGGATTGAGGATTGAGGATTGAAGATTGAGGATTCGGTATTGAGGATTGAAGAATGAGGATTGAGGAGTGCGGACTGAGGATTGAGGATTGCAGTTTGGGTATTGAGGATTGAAGATTGAGTATTGGGGATTGAAGATTGAGGATTGAGGATTGAGGATTGAGGATTGAGGACTGAAGATTGTATATCGATGATTGAAGATTGAGGATTGGGTATTGATGGTTGTGAATTGAGGACGAGGACTGAGGGTTGAGTATTGCTGTTTGAGGTCTGAGGATTGAGGATTGAGTATTGAGAATTGAGGATTGAGGATTGAAGATTGAGAATTGGGTTCAGAGGATTGAACATTGAGGATTGTGGATTGAGTATTGATGATTGAGGATTGAGGATTGAAGATTGAATATTGATGATTGAAGATTGAGGATCGAGGATTGAGGGTTGTGGATTGAGGACGAGGACTGAGGGTTGAGTATTGATGTTTGAGGTCTGAGGATTGAGGATTGAGGATTGAGAATTGAGGACTGAGGATAAAGGATTGAAGATTGAGGATTGGGTGTTGAGGATTGAAGACTGTGGATTGAAGATTGAGGATTGAAGATTCAGAATTGAGGATTGAAGATTGAGGATTGAGGATTGAGGGTTGAAGATTGAAGATTGAGTATTGAGGATCGAAGATTGAGGATTGAGGACTGAGAATTGAGGATTGAGGATTGAGGATTGAGGATTGAGGATTGAGGATTGAATACTGAGGATTGGGTATTGAGGATTTAGCATTGGGGATTGAGGGTTGAGGATTGAGGATTGAGGATTGAGGATTGAGGGTTGTGGATTGAGGACGAGGACTGAGGGTTGAGTATTGGTGTTTGAAGTCCGAGGATTGAGGATTGAGGATTGAGAACTGAGGATTGAGGATTGAGGATTGAAGATTGAGGATTCGGTATTGAGGATTGAAGAATGAGGATTGAGGAGTGCGGACTGAGGATTGAGGATTGCAGTTTGAGTATTGAGGATTGAAGATTGAGTATTGGGGATTGAAGATTGAGGATTGAGGATTGAGGATTGAGGATTGAGGACTGAAGATTGAATATCGATGATTGAAGATTGAGGATTGGGTATTGATGGTTGTGAATTGAGGACGAGGACTGAGGGTTGAGTATTGCTGTTTGAGGTCTGAGGATTGAGGATTGAGTATTGAGAATTGAGGGTTGAGGATTGAGGATTGAAGATTGTGCATTGGGTGTTGAGGATTGAAGAATGAGGATTGAGGATTGAGGGTTGAGGATTGAGTATTAAATACTGAGTATTGAGAATTGAAGATTGAGGATTGAGGATTGAGGATTGAGGACTGAGGATTGAGGATTGAGGGTTGTGGTTTGAGGCTGAGGACTGAGGGTTGAGTGTTGATGTTTGAGGTCTGAGGATTGAGGTTTAAGGACCGAGGATTGAGGATTGAGGATTGAAGATTGAGTATGGATGATTGAAGATTGAGTATTGAGGATTGAAAATTGAGGATTGAGGATTGAGGATTGAGGATTGAGGATTGAAGATTGAGGATTGGGGACGGAGTGTTGAGTGTTGAGTGATGAGAATTGATGTTTGTGGATAGAGTTTTGAAGATTGCAGATTGAGTATTGAGTATTGAAAACTGTGAATTGATGATATTCCTTGAGGATTGGGGATTGACAACTGATTGTTGAGGACTGAGGGCTGAAGATTGAGGATTCAGTATTGAGGACTCAGGATTAAGGTTTGAGGACTGAGGATTGAGGATTGAGGATTGAGGATTGAAGATTGAGTATTGAGGATTGAAGATTGAGGATTGAGGATTGAGGATTGAGGATTTAGGATTGAAGATTGAGGATTGGGGATTGAGGATTGACGATTGAGTATTGAGCATTGAGGGTTGAGAATTGAGGATTGAGGATTGAAGATTGAGTATTGAGGATTGAAGATTGAGGATTGAGGATTGAGGATTGAAGATTGAGGACTGAGTGTTGAAGGATGCGTGATGAGAATTGATGTTAGTGGATTGAGATTTGAAGATTGAAGAATGGGGATTGAGTATTGAAAGCTGTGAATTGAGGATATTCTATTGAGGATTGAGGATTGACAATTGATTGTTGAGGACTTATGGCTGAAGATTGAGGATTGAGGATTGAGGATTGAGGATTGAGGATTGAGGATTGAAGATTGAGGATTGGGGACGGAGTGTTGAGTGTTGAGAGATGAGAATTGATGTTTGTGGATAGAGATTTGAAGATTGCAGATTGAGTATTGAGTATTGAAAACTGTGAATTGATGATATTCCATTGAGGATTGGGTATTGACAACTGATTGTTGAGGACTGAGGGCTGAAGATTGAGGATTCAGGATTGAGGATTCAGGATTAAGGTTTGAGGACTGAGGATTGAGCATTGAGGATTGAGGATTGAGGATTGAGGATTGAGGATTGAGGATTGAAGATTGAGGATTGGGGACGGAGTGTTGAGTGTTGAGTGATGGGAATTGATGTTTGTGGATATGGATTTGAAGATTGCAGATTGAGTATTGAGTATTGAAAACTGTGAGTTGAGTATATTCTATTGAGGATTGAGGATTGACAACTGATTGTTGAGGACTGAGAGCTGAAGATTGAGGGTTCAGGACTGAGGATTCAGAATTGAGATTTGAGGATTCAGAATTGAGGTTTGAGGACTGAGGATTGAGGATTGAAGGTTGAGTATTGAGGATTGAAGATTGAGTATTCAGGATTGGAGATTGACGATTGAGGATTAAGGACCGAGGAATGAGGATTGAGGATTGAAGATTGAGTAATGAGGATTGAAGATAGAGGATTGAGGATTGAGGATTGAGGATTGGGGATTGAAGACTGAGGATTGGGTATTGAGGATTGAGCATTGAGGATTGAGGGTTGAGGATTGAGGATTGAGGATTGAGGATTGAAGATTGAATATTAATGATTGAAGATTGAAGATTGAGGATTGAGGGTTGTGGATTGAGCACGAGGACTGAGGGTTGAGTGTTGGTGTTTGAAGTCTGAGGATTGAGGATTGAGGATTGAGAATTGAGGATTGAGGATTGAGGATTGAAGATTGAGGATTCGGTATTGAGGACTGAAGAATGAGGATTGAGGAGTGAGGACTGAGGATTGAGGATTGCAGTATGAGTATTGAGGATTGAAGATTGAGGATTGAGGATTGAGGATTGAGGATTGAGGATTGAGGATTGAGGGTTGAGGATTGAAGATTGAGGATTGAGGTTTGAGGATTGAGGATTGAATATTGAGTATTGAGGATTGAAGATTGAGGATTGAGGATTGAGGGTTGAGGATTGAGGACGTGGACTGACGGTTGAGGATTGAGGTTTGAGGATTGAGGATTGAGGATTGAGGACTGAGGATTGAGGATTGAGGATTGAGCATTGAGGACTGAAGATTGAGGAATGGGGATTGAGGATTGATGATAGGGGATTAAGGATTGAGGATTGGGGATTGAGGATCTAGGATTGGAGATTGAGTATTGAGGATTGAAGATTGAGGATTGAGGATTGAGGATTGAGGATTGAGGTTTGAGGATTGAGGATTGAATATTGAGTATTGAGGATTGAAGATTGAGGATTGAGGATTGAGGGTTGAGGATTGAGGACGTGGACTGACGGTTGAGGATTGAGGTTTGAGGATTGAGGATTGAGGATTGAGGACTGAGGATTGAGGATTGAGGATTGAGCATTGAGGACTGAAGATTGAGGAATGGGGATTGAGGATTGATGATAGGGGATTAAGGATTGAGGATTGGGGATTGAGGATCTAGGATTGGAGATTGAGTATTGAGGATTGAAGATTGAGGATTGAGGATTGAGGATTGAGGATTGAGGACTGAGTGTTGAGGGTTGCGTGATGAGAATTGATGTTTGTGGATTGAGATTTGAAGATTGAAGAATGGGGATTGAGTATTGAAAACTGTGACTTGAGGATATTCTATTGAGGATAGAGGATTGACAATTGATTGTTGAGGTCTTATGGCTGAAGATTGAGGATTCAGGATTGAGGATTCGTTGTGGAGGTTTGAGGACTGAGGATTGAGGGTTGAGGATTGAGGATTGAGGATTGACTCTTGAGGATTGAGGATTGAAGATGGAGGATTGATGAGAGAGGACTGAGTATTGAGGATTGAGTGTTGAGAATTGATGTTTGAGGATTGAGATTTGATTATTGAATATTGTGGATTGAGGATTGAACCATGAGAATTCAGGATATTCTATTGAGTATTGAGAATTGAGGATTGGTGGTTGAGTATTGAGGATTGATGCCTGAGGGTTGTGCGTTGAATAGTGAAGATTGAGGATTGAGGATTGAGGATTGAGGATTGAGGGTTGATGATTGAAGATTGAGTATTGATGATTGAAGATTGAGGATTGAGGATTGGGGGTTGAGGTTTGAGGACGAGGACTGACGGTTGAGGATTGAGGTTTGAGGATTGAGGATTGAGGATGAGGACTGAGGATTGAGTATTGATGATTGAGCATTGAGGATTGAAGATTGTGGACTGAGGATTGAGGATTGAAGGTTGAGTATTGAGGATTGAAGATTGAGGATTGAGGATTGAGGATTGAGGATTGAGGATGAGGGCTGAGGGTTGAGGATTGAGGTTTGAGGACTGAGGACTGAGGATTGAGGATTGAGAATTGAGGATTGAGGATTGAGGTTTGAAGATTGAGGATTGGGTATTGAGGATTGAAGAATGAGGATTGAGGATTGAGGATTGAGAATGAGGGCTGAGGTTTGAGGATTGAGGATTGAGGGCTGAGGACTGAGGATTGAGGGTCGAGAATTGAGGATTGAGGATTGAGGATTGAAGATTGAGGATTGGGTATTGAGGATTGAGGAATGAGGATTGAGGATTGAGGATTGAGAGTTGAGGATTGAGGATTGAGGATTGAAGATTGAGGATTGGGTATTGCGGATTGAGGATTGAAGATTGAGGATTGGGGATTGAGTATTGACGATTGAGGATTGAGTATTGAGGATTGAGAATTGAGGATTGATTATTGAAGATTGAGTATTGAGGATTGAACAATGAGGATTGAGGATTGAGGATTGTGGATTGAGGATGATGGCTGAGGGTTGAGGATTGAGGTTTGAGGACTGAGGGCAGAGGATTGAGGATTGAGAATTGAGGATTGAGGATTGAGGATTGAAGATTGAGGATTGGGTATTGAGGATTGAACATTGAGGATTGTGGATTGAGTATTGATGATTGAGGATTGAGGATTGAAAATTGAATATTGATGATTGAAGATTGAGGATCGAGGATTGAGGGTTGTGGATAGAGGACGAGGACTGAGGGTTGAGTATTGATGTTTGAGGTCTGAGGATTGAGGATTGAGGATTGAGAATTGAGGACTGAGGATTGAGGATTGAAGATTGAGGATTGGGTGTTGAGGATTGAAGACTGTGGATTGAGGATTGAGGATTGAGGATTGAGGATTGAGGATTGAGGATTGACGATTGTGGATTGAGGAATGAGAATCGAGGATTGAGGGTTGAGGATTGAAGATTGAGGACTGGGCACTGAGGATTGAACATTGAGGATTGAAGATTGAGGATTGAAGATTCAGTATTGAGAATTGAAGATTGAGGATTGAGGATTGAGGATTGAAGATTGAAGATCGAGTATTGAGGATCGAAGATTAAGGATTGAGGACTAAAAATTGAGGATTGAGGATTGAGGATTGAGGATTGAGGATTGAGGATTGAGGATTGAAGATTGAGGATTGAGGATTGAGGATTGAGGATTTAGGATTGAAGATTGAGGATTGGGGATTGAGGATTGACGATTGAGTATTGAGCATTGAGGATTTAGAATTGAGGATTGAGGATTGAAGATTGAGTATTGAGAATTGAATATTGAGGATTGAGGATTGAGGATTGAGGATTGAAGTTTGAGTATTGATGATTGAAGATTGAGGATTGAGGATTGAGGGTTGAGGTTTGAGGACCAGGACTGACGGTTGAGGATTGAGGTTTGAGGATAGAGGTTTGAGGATTGAGGACTGAGGATTGAGGATTGAGGGTTGAGCATTGAGGATTTAAGATTGAGGGCTGAGGATGGAGGATTGAAGATTGAGTATTGAGGATTGAATGTTGAGGATTGAGGATTGAGGGTTGAGGATTGAGGATGAGGGCTGAGGGTTGAGGATTCAGGTTCGAGGACTGAGGACTGAGGATTGAGGATTGCAGTTTGAGTATTGAGGATTGAGGATTGAGGATTGAAGATTGAGGATTCGGTATTGAGGATTGAAGAATGAGGATTGAGTATTGAGGGTTGAAGATTGACGATTGAGGATTGAGAATTGAGGATTGAGGATTGAGGATTGGGGACTGAGTGTTGAGGGTTGAGTGATGAGAATTGATGTTTGTGGATAGAGGCTTGAAGATTGCAGGTTGAGTATTGAGTATTGAAACCTGTGAATTGATGATATTCTATTGAGGATTGAGGATTGACAACTGATTGTTGAGGACTGAGGGCTGAAGACTGAGGATTCAGGTTTGAGGATTCAGGACTGAGGTTTGAGGACTGAGGATTGAGGATTGAGGATTGAGGATTGAGGATTGAGGATTGAGGATTGAAGATTGATGATTGATGATTGAAGATTGAGGATCGAGGATTGAGGGTTGTGAATTGAGGACGAGGACTGAGGGTTGAGTATTGTTGTTTGAGGTCTGAGGATTGAGGATTGAGGATTGAGAATTGAGGACTGAGGATTGAGGATTGAAGATTGAGGATTGGGTATTGAGGATTTAGCATTGGGGATTGAGGGCTGACGATTGAGGATTGAGGATTGAGGATTGAAAATTGAATATTAATGTTTGAAGATTGAGGATTGAGGATTGAGTGTTGTGGATTGAGGACGAGGACTGAGGGTTGAGCATTGGTGTTTGAAGTCTGAGGATTGAGGATTGAGGATTGAGAATTGAGGATTGAGGATTGAGGATTGAAGATTGAGGATTCGGTATTGAGGATTGAAGAATGAGGATTGAGGAGTGAGGATTGAGGATTGAGGCTTGAGGTCTGAGGATTGAGGATTGAGGATTGAGGAATGAAGATTGAGTATTGAGGATTGAAGATTGAGGATCGAGGATTGAGGATTGAGGATTGAGGATTGAGGATTGAGGAATGAGGATTGAGTATTGAGGATTGAAGATTGAGGATTGAGGATTGAGGATTGAGGATTGAGGATTGAAGATTGAGGATTGGGGATTGAGTATTGACGATTGAGGATTGAGTATTGAGGATTGAGTATTGAGGATTGATTATTGAAGATTGAGTATTGAGGATTGAAGATTGAGGATTGTTAATTGAGGATTGAAGATTGCGTATTGATGATTGAAAGTTGAGGATTGTGGATTCATGTTTGAGGGTTGAGGACGGGGACTGACGGTTGAGGATTGAGGTTTGAGGATTGAGGATTGAGGATTGAGGACTGAGGATTGAGAACTGAGGGTTGTGGATTGAGGACGAGGACTGAGGGTTGAGTATTGATGTTTGAGGTCTGAGGATTGAGGATTGAGGATTGAGAATTGAGGATTGAGGATTGAGGATTGAAGATTGAGGATTGAGGATTGAGGATTGAGGATTGAGGATTGAAGACTGAGGATTGGGTATTGAGGATCCAACATTGAGGATTGGGGGTTGAGGATTGAGGATTGAGGAATGACGATTGTGGATTGAGGAATGAGAATCGAGGATTGAGGGTTGAGGATTGAAGATTGAGGACTGGGCACTGAGGATTGAAGAATGAGGATTGAGGATTGAGGATTGAGTATTGAGGACTGAGAATTGAGGATTGAGGATTGAAGATTGAGGATTGAGTATTGAAGATTGAGTATTGATGATTGAAGATTGAGTATTGAGGATTGAAAATTGAGGATTGAGGATTGAGGATTGAGGATTGAGGATTGAAGATTGAGGATTGGGGACGGAGTGTTGAGTGTTGAGAGATGAGAATTGATGTTTGTGGATAGAGATTTGAAGATTGCAGGTTGAGTATTGAGTATTGAAAACTGTGAATTGATCATATTCCATTGAGGATTGGGGATTGACAACTGATTGTTGAGGACTGAGGGCTGAAGATTGAGGATTCAGGATTGAGGATTCAGGATTAAGGTTTGAGGACTGAGGATTGAGGATTGAGGTTTGAGGATTGAGGATTGAGGATTGAAGATTGAGGATTGGGTTTTGCGGATTGAACATTGAGGATTGAGGATTGAGGATTGAGGACTGAGGATTGAGGATTGAAGGTTCAGTATTGAGGATTGAAGATTGAGAATTGATGATTGAGGATTGAACATTGAGGACTGAGTGTTGAGGGTTGAGTGATGAGAATTGATGTTTGTGGATAGAGATTCGAAGATTGCAGATTGAGTATTGTGTATTGAAAACTGTGAATTGAGTATATTCTATTTAGGATTGAGGATTGACAACTGATTGTTGAGGACTGAGAGCTGAAGATTGAGGGTTCAGGATTGAGGATTCAGAATTGAGATTTGAGGATTCAGAATTGAGGTTTGAGGACTGAGGATTGAGGATTGAAGATTGAGGATTGAGGATTGAGGATTGAGGATTGAGTATTGAAGATTGAGGATTGGGTATTGCGGATTGAACATTGAGGATTGAAGATTGAGGATTGAAGATTCAGTATTGAGTATTGAAGGTTGAGGATTGAGGATTGAGGATTGAAGATTGAAGATTGAGTATTGAGGATTGAAGATTGAGGATTGAGGACTGAGAATTGAGGATTGAGGATTGAGGATTGAGGATTGAGTATTGATAATTGAGGATTGGGTATTGAGGATCGTACATTGAGTATTGAGGATTGAGTATTGAGGGTTGAGGGTTGAGAATTGAAGATTGAATATTGATGATTGAAGATTGAGGATCGAGGATTGAGGGTTGTGGATTGAGGACGAGGACTGAGGATTGAGTATTGATGTTTGAGGTCTGAAGATTGAGTATTGAGGATTGAAGATTGAGGATTGAGGATTGACGATTGAGGATTGAGGATTGAGGATTGAGGATTGAGGATTGAGGATTGAAGATTGAGTATTGAGGATTGAAGATTGAGGATTGGGTATTGCGGATTGAACATTGAGGATTGAGGATTGAGAATAGAGGATTGAGGATTGAGGACTGAAGATTGAATATTGATGATTGAAGATTGAGGATTGATGATTGAGGGTTGTGGATTGAGGACGAGGACTGAGGATTGAGTATTGATGTTTGGGGTCCGAGGATTGAGGATTGAGGATTGAGAATTGAGGATTGAGGTTTGAGGGTTGAAGATTGAGGACTGAGTGTTGATGGTTGAGTGATTAGAATTGATGTTTGTGGATTCAGATTTGAAGATTGAAGAATGGGAATTGAGTATGGAAAAATGTAAATTGAGGATATTCTATTCAGGGTAGAGGATTGATAGTTGATTTTTGAGGACTGATGTCTGAAGACTGAGGATTCAGGATTGAGGATTCAGGATTGAGGTTTGAGGCCTGAGGATTGAGGATTGAGGATTGAGGATTGAGGATTGAGGATTGAGGATTGAAGATTGAGGATTGGGTATTGAGGATCATACATTGAGGATTGAGGATTGAGTATTGAGGGTTGAGGGTTGAGAATTGAAGATTGAATATTGATGATTGAAGATTGAGGATCGAGGATTGAGGGCTGTGGATTGAGGACGAGGACTGAGGGTTGAGTATTGATGTTTGAGGTCTGAAGATTGAGTATTGAGGATTGAAGATTGAGGATTGAGGATTGACGATTGAGGATTGAGGATTGAGGATTGAGGATTGAGGATTGAGGATTGAGGATTGAGGATTGAAGATTGAGTATTGAGTATTGAAGATTGAGGATTGAGGATTGAGGATTGAGGATTGAGGATGGAGGATGTGGGCTGAGGTTTGAGGATTGAGGTTTGAGTATTGAATCCTGAAAATTCAGGATAATCTATTGAGTATTGGGAATTGAGGATTGATGGTTGAGTATTGAGGATTGAGGATTGAGGATTGAGGATTGAGTATTGAATATTGAGGATTGATGATTGAGTATTGAAGATTGAGGATTGGGTATTGAGGTTCGTACATTGAGGATTGAGGATTGAGTATTGAGGGTTGAGGGTTGAGAACTGAAGATTGAATATTGATGATTGAAGATTGAGGATCGAGGATTGAGGGTTGTGGATTGAGGACGAGGACTGAGGATTGAGTATTGATGTTTGAGGTCTGAAGATTGAGTATTGAGGATTGAAGATTGAGGATTGAGGATTGACGATTGAGGATTGAGGATTGAGGATTGAGGATTGAGGATTGAGGATTGAAGATTGAGTATTGAGGATTGAAGATTGAGGATTGAGGATTGAGGATTGAGGATTGAGGATTGAGGATGGAGGATGAGGGCTGAGGTTTGAGGATTGAGGTTTGAGTATTGAATCCTGAAAATTCAGGATAATCTATTGAGTATTGGGAATTGAGGATTGATGGTTGAGTATTGAGGATTGAGGATTGAGGATTGAGGATTGAGTATTGAATATTGAGGATTGATGATTGAGTATTGAAGATTGAGGATCGGTTATTGAGGTTCGTACATTGAGGATTGAGGATTGAGTATTGAGGGTTGAGGGTTGAGAATTGAAGATTGAATATTGATGATTGAAGTTTGAGGATCGAGGATTAAGGGCTGTGGATTGAGGACGAGGACTGAGGGTTGAGTATTGATGTTTGAGGTCTGAAGATTGAGTATTGAGGATTGAAGATTGAGGATTGAGGATTGACGATTGAGGATTGAGGATTGAGGATTGAGGATTGAGGATTGAAGATTGAGGATTGGGTATTGAGGATCATACATTGAGGATTGAGGATTGAGTATTGAGGGTTGAGGGTTGAGAATTGAAGATTGAATATTGATGATTGAAGATTGAGGATCGAGGATTAAGGGCTGTGGATTGAGGACGAGGACTGAGGGTTGAGTATTGATGTTTGAGGTCTGAAGATTGAGTATTGAGGATTGAAGATTGAGGATTGAGGATTGACGATTGAGGATTGAGGATTGAGGATTGAGGATTGAGGATTGAGGATTGAAGATTGAGTATTGAGGATTGAAGATTGAGGATTGAGGATTGAGGATTGAGGATTGAGGATGGAGGATGAGGGCTGAGGTTTGAGGATTGAGGTTTGAGTATTGAATCCTGAAAATTCAGGATAATCTATTGAGTATTGGGAATTGAGGATTGATGGTTGAGTATTGAGGATTGAGGATTGAGGATTGAGGATTGAGTATTGAATATTGAGGATTGATGATTGAGTATTGAAGATTGAGGATTGGGTATTGAGGTTCGTACATTGAGGATTGAGGATTGAGCATTGAGGGTTGAGGGTTGAGAATTGAAGATTGAATATTGATGATTGAAGTTTGAGGATCGAGGATTGAGGGTTGTGGATTGAGGACGAGGACTGAGGGTTGAGTATTGATGATTGAGGTCTGAAGATTGAGGATTGAGGATTGAGAATTGAGGATTGAGGATTGAGGATTGAAGATTCAGGGTTGAGTGTTGAGGATTGAAGTATGAGGATTGAGGATTGAGGATTGAGGATTGAGGATTGAGGATTGAAGATTCAGGATTGGGGACTGAGGATTGATTATTGATGATTGAAGATTGAGGATCGAGGATTGAGGGTTGTGTATTGAGGACGAGGACTGAGGGTTGAGTATTGATGTTTGAGGACTGAGGATTGAGGATTGAGGATTGAGGATTGAGGATTGAGGGTTGAGGATTGAAGATTGAGTATTCAGGATTGGAGATTGGCGATTGAGGATTGAGGGTCGAGGATTGAGGATTGAGGACTGAATATTGAGTATTGAGGATTGAAGATTGAGGATTGAGGATTGAGGATTGAGGATTGAGGATTGAATATTCAGGATTGGGGACTGACTGTGGAGGGTTGAGTGATGAGAATTGATGCTTGTGGATAGAGATTTGAAGATTGCAGGTCAAGTATTGAGCATTGAAACCTGTGAATTCAGGATATTCTATTGAGGATTGAGGATTGACAACTGGTTGTTGTGGACCGAGGGCTGAACATTGAGGATTCAGGTTTGAGGTTTCAGGATTGAGGTTTGAGGACTGAGGATTGAGGATTGAGTATTGAGGATTGAGGATTGAGGATTGAGGATTGAAGATTGAGGATTGGGTATTGAGGATTGAACATTGAGGATTGAGGATTGAGTATTGAGGATTGAGGGTTGAGGATTGAAGATTGAATATTGATGATTGAAGATTGAGGATCGAGTATTGAGGGTTGTGGATTGCGGACGAGGACTGAGGATTGAGTATTGATGTTTGAGGTCTGAGGATTGAGGATTGAGGATTGAGAATTGAGGATTGAGTATTGAGGATTGAAGATTGAGGATTGGATGTTGAGGATCGAAGAATGAGGATTGTGGATTGAGGATTGAAGATTGAGGATTGAGGATTGAGGGTTGAGTGTTGAATATTGATGATTGAGGATTGAGGATTGAGGATTGAGGATGGAGGGTGAGGGCTGAGGGTTGAGGATTGAGGTTTGAGTATTGAATCCTGAAAATTCAGGATAATCTATTGAGTATTGGGAATTGAGGATTGATGGTTGAGTATTGAGGATTGAGGATTGAGGATTGAGGATTGAGTATTGAATACTGGGGATTGATGATTGAGTATTGAAGATTGAGGAATGGGTATTGAGGTTAGTACATTGAGGATTGAGGATTGAGTATTGAGGGTTGAGGGTTGAGAATTGAAGATTGAATATTGATGATTGAAGATTGAGGATCGAGGATTGAGGGTTGTGGATTGAGGACGAGGACTGAGGATTGGGTATTGATGTTTGAGGTCTGAGGATTGAGGATTGAGGATTGAGAATTGAGGAATGAGTATTGAGGATTGAAGATTGAGGATTGGGTGTTGAGGATCGAAGAATGAGTATTGTGGATTGAGGATTGAGGATTGAGGATTGAGGACTGAAGATTGAGTATTGAGGATTGAAGGCTGAGGATTGAGGATTGAGGATTGAAGATTGAGGATTGAGGGTTGAGGATTGAGGACTGAAGATTGAGTATTGAGGATTGAAGGCTGAGGATTGAGGATTGAGGATAGAAGATTGAGGATTGAGGGTTGAGGATTGAAGATTGAGTATTCAGGATTGGAGATTGACGATTGAGGATTGAGGGTCGAGTATTGAGGATTGAGGACTGAATATTGATTATTGAGGATTGAAGATTGAGGATTGAGGATTGAAGATTGAGGATTGAGGATTGAAGGTTCAGGATTGGGGACTGAGGATTGATTATTGATGATTGAAGATTGAGGATCGAGGATTGAGGGATGTGTATTGAGGACGAGGACTGAGGGTTGAGTATTGATGTTTGAGGATTGAACATTGAGGATTGAGGATTGAGTATTGAGGATTGAGGGTTGAGGATTGAAGATTGAATATTGATGATTGAAGATTGAGGATCGAGGATTGAGGGTTGTGGATTGAGGACGAGGACTGAGGGTTGAGTATTGATGTTTGAGGTCTGAGGATTGAGGATTGAGGGTTGAGAATTGAGGATTGAGGATTGAGGATTGAGGATTGAAGATTGAGGACTGGGTATTGAGGATTGAAGAATGAGGATTGAGGATTGAGGATTGAGGATTGAGGATTGAAGATTGAGTATTGAGGATTGAAGATTGAGTATTCAGGATTGGAGATTGGCGATTGAGGATTGAGGGTCGAGGATTGAGGATTGAGGACTGAATATTGAGTATTGAGGATTGAAGATTGAGGATTGAGGATTGAGGATTGAGGATTGAGGATTGAATATTCAGGATTGGGGACTGACTGTGGAGGGTTGAGTGATGAGAATTGATGCTTGTGGATAGAGATTTGAAGATTGCAGGTCAAGTATTGAGCATTGAAACCTGTGAATTCAGGATATTCTATTGAGGATTGAGGATTGACAACTGGTTGTTGTGGACCGAGGGCTGAACATTGAGGATTCAGGTTTGAGGTTTCAGGATTGAGGTTTGAGGACTGAGGATTGAGGATTGAGTATTGAGGATTGAGGATTGAGGATTGAGGATTGAAGATTGAGGATTGGGTATTGAGGATTGAACATTGAGGATTGAGGATTGAGTATTGAGGATTGAGGGTTGAGGATTGAAGATTGAATATTGATGATTGAAGATTGAGGATCGAGTATTGAGGGTTGTGGATTGCGGACGAGGACTGAGGATTGAGTATTGATGTTTGAGGTCTGAGGATTGAGGATTGAGGATTGAGAATTGAGGATTGAGTATTGAGGATTGAAGATTGAGGATTGGATGTTGAGGATCGAAGAATGAGGATTGTGGATTGAGGATTGAAGATTGAGGATTGAGGATTGAGGGTTGAGTGTTGAATATTGATGATTGAGGATTGAGGATTGAGGATTGAGGATGGAGGGTGAGGGCTGAGGGTTGAGGATTGAGGTTTGAGTATTGAATCCTGAAAATTCAGGATAATCTATTGAGTATTGGGAATTGAGGATTGATGGTTGAGTATTGAGGATTGAGGATTGAGGATTGAGGATTGAGTATTGAATACTGGGGATTGATGATTGAGTATTGAAGATTGAGGAATGGGTATTGAGGTTAGTACATTGAGGATTGAGGATTGAGTATTGAGGGTTGAGGGTTGAGAATTGAAGATTGAATATTGATGATTGAAGATTGAGGATCGAGGATTGAGGGTTGTGGATTGAGGACGAGGACTGAGGATTTGGTATTGATGTTTGAGGTCTGAGGATTGAGGATTGAGGATTGAGAATTGAGGAATGAGTATTGAGGATTGAAGATTGAGGATTGGGTGTTGAGGATCGAAGAATGAGTATTGTGGATTGAGGATTGAGGATTGAGGATTGAGGACTGAAGATTGAGTATTGAGGATTGAAGGCTGAGGATTGAGGATTGAGGATTGAAGATTGAGGATTGAGGGTTGAGGATTGAGGACTGAAGATTGAGTATTGAGGATTGAAGGCTGAGGATTGAGGATTGAGGATAGAAGATTGAGGATTGAGGGTTGAGGATTGAAGATTGAGTATTCAGGATTGGAGATTGACGATTGAGGATTGAGGGTCGAGTATTGAGGATTGAGGACTGAATATTGATTATTGAGGATTGAAGATTGAGGATTGAGGATTGAAGATTGAGGATTGAGGATTGAAGGTTCAGGATTGGGGACTGAGGATTGATTATTGATGATTGAAGATTGAGGATCGAGGATTGAGGGATGTGTATTGAGGACGAGGACTGAGGGTTGAGTATTGATGTTTGAGGATTGAACATTGAGGATTGAGGATTGAGTATTGAGGATTGAGGGTTGAGGATTGAAGATTGAATATTGATGATTGAAGATTGAGGATCGAGGATTGAGGGTTGTGGATTGAGGACGAGGACTGAGGGTTGAGTATTGATGTTTGAGGTCTGAGGATTGAGGATTGAGGGTTGAGAATTGAGGATTGAGGATTGAGGATTGAGGATTGAAGATTGAGGACTGGGTATTGAGGATTGAAGAATGAGGATTGAGGATTGAGGATTGAGGATTGAGGATTGAAGATTGAGTATTGAGGATTGAAGATTGAGGATTGAGGATTGAGGATTGAGGATTGAGGATTGAGGATTGAGGATAGAGGATTGAAGATTGAGTATAGATGATTGAAGACTGAGGATTGAGGATTGAGGGTTGAGGATAGAGGACGAGGACTGAGGGCTGAGTATTGATGTCTGAGGTCTCAGAATTGAGGATTGAGGTTTGAGAATTGAGGATTGAGGATTGAGGATTGAAGATTGAGGACTGGGTATTGAGGATTGAAGAATGAGGATTGAGGATTGAGGATTGAACATTGATGGTAGAGTATTGAGGACTGGGGATTGAGGATTGAAGATAGAGGATTGAGGATTGAGGATTGAGGACTGAAGATTGAATATTGATGATTGAAGATTGAGGATTGAGGATTGAGTGTTGTGGATTGAGGACGAGGACAGAGGGCTGAGTATTGATGTTTGAGGTCTGAGGATTGAGGATTGAGGATTGAGGATTGAGGGTTGAAGATTGAGGACTGGGTATTGAGGATTTAAGAATGAGGATTGAGGATTGAGGATTGAGGATTGAGGATTGAAGATTGAGTATTGAGGATTGAAGATTGAGGATTGAGGATTGAGGATTGAGGATTGAGGATTGAGGATTGAGGATTGAGGATTGAAGATTGAGGGTTGAGTGTTGAGGATTGAAGTATGAGGATTGAGGATTGAGGATTGAAGATTGAGGATTGAGGATTGAGGATTGAGGATTGATGATTGAAGATTGAGTATTGATGATTGAATATTGAGGATTGAGGATTGAGGATTGAAGAGTGAGGACTGAGTGTTGATGGTTGAGTCATTAGAATTGATGTTTGTAGGATTCAGATTTGAAGATTGAAGAATGGGGATTGAGTATGGAAAACTGTAAATTGAGGATATTCTATACAGGATAGAGGATTGATAGTTGATTTTTGAGGACTGAGGGCTGAAGATTGAGGATTTAGGGTTGAGGATTCGGGATTGAGGTTTGAGGGCTGAGGATTGAGGGTTGAGGATAGAGGGTTGAGTATTGACGCTTGAGGATTGAGAGTTGAGGATGGAGGATTGAAGATAGAGGACTGAGTGTTGAGGATTGAGTGTTGAGAATTGATTTTTGAGGATTGAGATTTGATTATAGAATATTGTGGATTGAGTATTGAACCATGAGAATTCAGGATATTCTATTGAGTATTGAGAATTGAGGATTGATGGTTGAGGGTTGAGTGTTGAATATTGATGATTGAGGATTGAGGATTGAGGATTGAGGATAGAGGATTGAAGATTGAGTATTGATGATTGAAGATTGAGGATTGAGGATTGAGGGCTGAGGATTGAGGATCGAGGATTGAAGATTGAGGACTGGGTATTGAGGATTGAAGAATGAGGATTAAGGATTGTGGATTGAGGATTGAGGATTGAGGATTGAGGATTGAGGATTGAGTATTGAGGATTGAGGGTTGAGGATTGAAGATTGAATATTGATGATTGAAGATTGAGGATCGAGGATTGAGGGTTGTGGATTGAGGACGAGGACTGAGGGTTGAGTATTGATGTTTGAGGTCTGAGGATTGAGGATTGAGGGTTGAGAATTGAGGATTGAGGATTGAGGATTGAGGATTGAGGATTGAAGATTGAGGACTGGGTATTGAGGATTGAAGAATGAGGATTGAGGATTGAGGATTGAGGATTGAGGATTGAAGATTGAGTATTGAGGATTGAAGATTGAGGATTGAGGATTGAGGATTGAGGATTGAGGATTGAGGATTGAGGATAGAGGATTGAAGATTGAGTATAGATGATTGAAGACTGAGGATTGAGGATTGAGGGTTGAGGATAGAGGACGAGGACTGAGGGCTGAGTATTGATGTCTGAGGTCTCAGAATTGAGGATTGAGGTTTGAGAATTGAGGATTGAGGATTGAGGATTGAAGATTGAGGACTGGGTATTGAGGATTGAAGAATGAGGATTGAGGATTGAGGATTGAACATTGATGGTAGAGTATTGAGGACTGGGGATTGAGGATTGAAGATTGAGGATTGAGGATTGAGGATTGAGGACTGAAGATTGAATATTGATGATTGAAGATTGAGGATTGAGGATTGAGTGTTGTGGATTGAGGACGAGGACAGAGGGCTGAGTATTGTTGTTTGAGGTCTGAGGATTGAGGATTGAGGATTGAGGATTGAGGGTTGAAGATTGAGGACTGGGTATTGAGGATTGAAGAATGAGGATTGAGGATTGAGGATTGAGGATTGAGGATTGAGGATTGAAGATTGAGTATTGAGGATTGAAGATTGAGGATTGAGGATTGAGGATTGAGGATTGAGGATTGAGGATTGAGGATTGAGGATTGAGGATTGAAGATTGAGTATTGAGGATTGAAGATTGAGGATTGAGGATTGAGGATTGAGGATTGAGGATGGAGGATGAGGGCTGAGGGTTGAGGATTGAGGTTTGAGTATTGAATCCTGAAAATTCAGGATAATCTATTGAGGATTGGGAATTGAGGATTGATGGTTGAGTATTGAGGATTGAGGATTGAGGATTGAGTATTGAAGATTGAGGATTGGGTATTGAGGTTCGTACATTGAGGATGGAGGATTGAGTATTGAGGGTTGAGGGTTGAGAATTGAAGATTGAATATTGATGATTGATGATTGAGGATCGAGGATTGAGGGTTGTGGATTGAGGACGAGGACTGAGGGTTGAGTATTGATGATTGAGGTCTGAAGATTGAGGATTGAGGATTGAGAATTGAGGATTGAGGATTGAGGATTGAACATTGAGGGTTGAGTGTTGAGGATTGAAGTATGAGGATTGAGGATTGAGGATTGAAGATTGAGGATTGAGGATTGAGGATTGAGCATTGATGATTGAAGATTGAGTATTGATGATTGAAGATTGAGGATTGAGGATTGAGGATTGAAGAGTGAGGACTGAGTGTTGATGGTTGAGTCATTAGAATTGATGTTTGTGGATTCAGATTTGAAGATTGAGGAATGGGGATTGAGTATGGAAAACTGTAAATTGAGGATATTCTATACAGGATAGAGGATTGATAGTTGATTTTTGAGGACTGAGGGCTGAAGATTGAGGATTTAGGATTGAGGATTCGGGATTGAGGTTTGAGGGCTGAGGATTGAGGGTTGAGGATAGAGGGTTGAGTATTGACGCTTGCGGAATGAGAGTTGAGGATGGAGGATTGAAGATAGAGGACTGAGTGTTGAGGATTGAGTGTTGAGAATTGATTTTTGAGGATTGAGATTTGATTATAGAATATTGTGGATTGAGTATTGAACCATGAGAATTCAGGATATTCTATTGAGTATTGAGAATTGAGGATTGATGGTTGAGGGTTGAGTGTTGAATATTGATGATTGAGGATTGAGGATTGAGGATTGAGGATAGAGGATTGAAGATTGAGTATTGATGATTGAAGATTGAGGATTGAGGATTGAGGGCTGAGGATTGAGGATCGAGGATTGAAGATTGAGGACTGGGTATTGAGGATTGAAGAATGAGGATTAAGGATTGTGGATTGAGGATTGAGGATTGAGGATTGAGGATTGAGGATTGAGGATTGAAGATTGAGTATTAAGGATTGAAGATTGAGGATTGAGGATTGAGGATTGAGGATTGAGGATGGAGGATGAGGGCTGAGGGTTGAGGATTGAGGTTTGAGTATTGAATCCTGAGAATTCAGGATAATCTATTGAGTATTGGGAATGGAGGATTGATGGTTGTGTATTGAGGGTTGAGGATTGAGGATTGAGGATTGAATATTGAAGATTGAGGATTGATGATTGAGTATTGAAGATTGAGGATTGGGTATTGCGGATTGAACATTGACGATTGAGGATTGAGGATTGAGGATTGAGGATTGAGGTCTGAAGACTGAATACTGATGATTGAAGACTGAGGATTGAGGATTGAGGGATGTGGATTGAGGACGAGGACTGAGGGTTGAGTACTGACGTTTGAGGTCTGAGATTTGAGGATTGAGGATTGAGAATTGAGGATTGAGGGTTGAGGATTGAAGATTGAGGACTGGGTATTGAGGATTGAAGAATGAGGATTGAGGATTGAGGATTGAGGATTGAGGATTGAAGATTGAGAATTGAGGATTGAAGATTGAGGATTGGGGATTGAGGATTGACGATTGAGGACTGAGTGTTGAGGGTTTATTGATGAGAATTGATGTTTGTGGATTGAGATTTGAAGATTGAAGAATGGGGATTGAGTATCGAAAACAGTGAATTGAGGATATTCTATTGAGGGTTGCGGATTGATAATTGATTGTTGAGGACTGAGGGCTGAAGATTGAGGATTCAGGATTGAGGATTCAGGATTGAGGATTCGGGATTGAGATGTGAGGAGTGAGGATTGAGGGTTGAGGATTGAGGGTTGAGGATTGAGGATTGAGGATTGACGCTTGACGATTGAGGATTGAGGATGGAGGATTGAAGGGAGAGGACTGAGTGTTGAGGATTGAGTGTTGAGAATTGATGTTTGAGGAATGAGATTTGATTATTGAATATTGTGGATTGAGTATTGAACCATGAGGGTTCAGGATATTCTATTGTGTAATGAGAATTGAGGATTGACGGCTGAGGGTTGTATGTTGAATATTGAGTATGGAGGATTGAGGATTGAGGATTGAAGATTGAGTAGTGATGATTGAAGATTGAGGCTTGAGGATTGAGGGTTGGGTATTGAGGACGAGGACTGACAGTTGAGTGTTGTGGTTTGAGGATTGAGGATTGAGGATTCAGAACTGAGGATTGAGGATTGAGGATGGAGCATTGAGGATTGAAGATTGAGGTCTGGGGACTGAGGATTGAGGATTGAGGATTAAGGATTGAGGATTGTGGATTGAGGATGAGGTCTGAGGGCTGAGGATTGAGGTTTGAAGACGGAGGACTGAGGACTGAGGATTGAGGATTGAGGATGAGGGCTGTGGGTTGAGGATTGTGGTATGAGGACTGAGGACTGAGGATTGAGGATTGACAATTGAGGACTGAGGATTGAGGATTGAGGATTGAGGATCGAGGATTCCGTATTGAGGATTGAAGATTGAGAATTGAGGATTGAGGATTGAACATTGAGTACTGAGTGTTGAGGGTTGAGTGATGAGAATTGATGTTTGTGGACAGAGATTTGAAGATTGCAGATTGAGTATTGAGTATTGAAAACTGTGAATTGAGGATATTCTATTCAGGATAGAGGATTGATAGTTGATTTTTGAGGACTGAGGGCTGAAGATTGAGGATTGAAGATTGAGGATTGAGGATAGAGGATTGAAGATTGAGTATTGATGATTGAAGATTCAGGATTGAGGATTGAGGGCTGAGGATTGAGTACGAGGACTGACGGTTGAGGATTGAGGTTTGAGGATTGTGGATTGAGGATTGAGAATGAGGGCTGAGGGTTGAGGATTGAGGATAGCAGATTGAGGATTGGGTATTGAGGATTGAAGAATGAGGATTGAAGTTTGAGGACTGAGGACTGAGGATTGAGGATTGAGGATTGAGAATTGAGGATTGAGGATTGAGGATTGAAGATTGAGGATTGGGTTCTGAGGACTGAAGAATGAGGATTGAGGATTGAGGATGAAGGATTGTGGATTGAATATTGAGGATTGAGTATTGAGGATTGAGTATTGAAGATTGAGGATTGAGGATTGAGGGTTGTGGATTGAGGACGAGGACTGAGGATTGAGTATTGATGTTTGGGGTCCGAGGATTGAGGATTGAGGATTGAGGATTGAGGATTGAGGATTGAAGATTGAGGATTGGGTACTGAGGATTGAAGAATGAGGATTGAGTATTGAGTATTGACGGTTGAGGATTGAAGATTGAGGATTGAGTATTGAGGATTGAGGATTGAAGATTGAGTATTGAGGATTGAAGATTGAGGATTGAGGATTGACGATTGAGGATTGAGAATTGAAGATTGAGGATTGGGGACTGAGTGTTGAGGGTAGAGTGATGAGAGTTGATGTTTGCGGATAGAGATTTGAAGATTGCAGATTGAGTAGTGCGTATGGAAAACTCTGAACTGAGGATGTTCTATTGAGGGTTGTGGATTGACAAGTGATTGTTGAGGACTGAGGGCTGAAGATTGAGGATTCAGGATTGAGGATTCAGGATTGTGGTTTGAGGACTGAGGATTGAGGATTGAGGATTGAGGATTGAGGATTCAGGATTGAAGATTGAAGATTGAGGATTGGGTATTGAGGATTGAACATTGAGAATTGAGGATTGAGTATTGAGGATTGATGGTTGAGAATTGAAGATTGATTACTGATGCTTGAAGATTGAGGATCGAGGATTGAGGGTTGTGTATTGAGGACGAGGACTGAGGGTTGAGTATTGATGTTTGAGGTCTGAGGATTGAGGATTGAGGATTGAGAATTGAGGATTGAGGATTGAGAATTGAAGATTGAGGATTGGGTGTTGAGGATTGAGGAGTGGGGATTGGCGATTGAGAATTGAAGATTGAGGATTGATGACTGAGGATTGAGGATTGAGGATTGAAGATTGAGTGTTGAGGATTGAGGATTGAGGACTGAGGATTGAGGATTGAGCATTGAGCATTGAGGATTGAGGATTGAAGATTGAGGGTTGGGTATTGAGGTTTGAAGAATGAGGATTGAGGATTGAGGATTGAGGATTGAGGATTGAAGATTGATGCTAGAGTATTGAGGGCTGAGGATTGAGGATTGAAGTTTGAGTATTCAGGATTCAGAATTGAGGTTTGAGGACCGAGGATTGAGGATTGAAGATTGAGTATTGAGGATTGAAGATTGAGGATTGAGGATTGAGGATTGAGGATTGAGGATGTGGTCTGAGGGCTGAGGATTGAGGTTTGAGGACGGAGGACTGAGGATTGAGGATTGAGGATTGAGGATGAGGGCTGAGGGTTGAGGATTGTGGTTTGAGGACTGAGGACTGAGGATTGAGGATTGACAATTGAGGATTGAGGATTGAGGATTGAGGATTGAGGATTGATGGTTGAGGATTGGGTATTGAGGATTGAAGAATGAGGATTGAGGATTGAGGATTGAGGAATCAGGATTAAGGATTGAGGATTGAAGATTGAGGATTAAAGATTCAGTGTTGAGGGTTGAAGATTGAGGATTGAGGATTGAGGGTTGAGGATTGAGGATGGAGGATGAGGGCTGAGGGTTGAGGATTGAGGTTTGAGTATTGAATCCTGAGAATTCAGGATATTCTATTGCGTATTGGGAATTGAGGATTGATGGTTGAGTATTGGGTGTTGAGGATCGAAGAATGAGGATTGAGGATTGAGGATTGAAGATTGAGGATTGAGGATTGAGGATTGAGGACTGAAGATTGAGTATTGAGGATTGAAGATTGAGGATTGAGGATTGAGGATTGAAGATTGAGGACTGAGTGTTGATGGTTGCGTGATTAGAATTGATGTTTGTGGATTGAGATTTGAAGATTGAAGAATGGGGATTGAGTATTGAAAACTGCAAATTGAGGATATTCTATTGAGGATAGGCGATTGGCTGTTGATTTTGGAGGACTGAGGGCTGAAGATTGAGGATTTAGGATTGAGGATTCGGGATTGCGGTTTGAGGGCTGAGGATTGAGAGTTGAGGATTGAGGATTTGTTATTGACGCTTGAGGATTGAGAGTTGAGGATGGAGGATTGAAGAGAGAGGACTGAGTGTTGAGGATTGAGTGTTGAGAATTGATGTTTGGTGATTGAGATTTGATTATAGAATATTGTGGATTGAGTATTGAACCATGAGAATTCAGGATATTCTATTGAGTATTGAGAATTGATGATTGATGGTTGAGTATTGAGGATTGATGGTTGAGGGTTGAGTGTTGAATATTGATGATTGAGGATTGAGGATTGAGGATTGAGGATAGAGGATTGATGATTGAGTATTGATGATTGAAGATTGAGGATTGAGGATTGAGGGTTGAGGATTGAGGATTGACGATTGAAGATTGAGGATTGGGTATTGAGGATCGTACATTGAGGATTGAGGATTGAGTATTGAGGGTTGAGGGTTGAGAATTGAAGATTGAATATTGATGATTGAAGATTGAGGATCGAGGATTGAGGTTTGTGGATTGAGGACGAGGACTGAGGGTTGAGTATTGATGTTTGAGGTCTGAAGATTGAGGATTGAGGATTGAGAATTGAGGATTGAGGATTGAGGATTGAAGATTGAGGATCGGGTGTTGAGGATTGAAGAATGAGGATTGAGGATTGAGGATTGAAGATTGAGGATTGAGGATTGAGGATTAATGATTGAAGATTGAGTATTGAGGATTGAAGATTGAGGATTGAGGATTGAGGATTGAAGATTGAGGACTGAGTGTTGATGGTTGAGTGATTAGAATTGATGTTTGTGGATTCAGATTTGAAGATTGAAGAATGGGGATTGAGTATGGAAAACTGTAAATTGAGGATATTCTATTCAGGATAGAGGATTGATAGTTGATTTTTGAGGACTGAGGGCTGAAGATTGAGGATTGAAGAGTGAGGATTGAGGATAGAGGATTGAAGATTGAGTATTGATGATTGAAGATTCAGGATTGAGGATTGAGGGCTGAGGATTGAGTACGAGGACTGACGGTTGAGGATTGAGGTTTGAGGATTGTGGATTGAGGATTGAGAATGAGGGCTGAGGGTTGAGGATTGAGGATAGCAGATTGAGGATTGGGTATTGAGGATTGAAGAATGAGGATTGAAGTTTGAGGACTGAGGACTGAGGATTGAGTATTGAGGATTGAGAATTGAGGATTGAGGATTGAGGATTGAAGATTGAGGATTGGGTTCTGAGGACTGAAGAATGAGGATTGAGGATTGAGGATGAAGGATTGTGGATTGAATATTGAGGATTGAGTATTGAGGATTGAGTATTGAAGATTGAGGATTGAGGATTGAGGGTTGTGGATTGAGGACGAGGACTGAGGGTTGAGTATTGATGTTTGGGGTCCGAGGATTGAGGATTGAGGATTGAGGATTGAGGATTGAGGATTGAAGATTGAGGATTGGGTACTGAGGATTGAAGAATGAGGATTGAGGATTGAGGATTGACGGTTGAGGATTGAAGATTGAGGATTGAGTATTGAGGATTGAGGATTGAAGATTGAGTTCTGAGGATTGAAGATTGAGGATTGAGGATTGACGATTGAGGATTGAGAATTGAAGATTGAGGATTGGGGACTGAGTGTTGAGGGTAGAGTGATGAGAGTTGATGTTTGCGGATAGAGATTTGAAGATTGCAGATTGAGTAGTGCGTATGGAAAACTCTGAACTGAGGATGTTCTATTGAGGGTTGTGGATTGACAAGTGATTGTTGAGGACTGAGGGCTGAAGATTGAGGATTCAGGATTGAGGATTCAGGATTGTGGTTTGAGGACTGAGGATTGAGGATTGAGGATTGAGGATTGAGGATTCAGGATTGAAGATTGAAGATTGAGGATTGGGTATTGAGGATTGAACATTGAGAATTGAGGATTGAGTATTGAGGATTGATGGTTGAGAATTGAAGATTGATTACTGATGCTTGAAGATTGAGGATCGAGGATTGAGGGTTGTGTATTGAGGACGAGGACTGAGGGTTGAGTATTGATGTTTGAGGTCTGAGGATTGAGGATTGAGGATTGAGAATTGAGGATTGAGGATTGAGAATTGAAGATTGAGGATTGGGTGTTGAGGATTGAGGAGTGGGGATTGACGATTGAGAATTGAAGATTGAGGATTGATGACTGAGGATTGAGGATTGAGGATTGAAGATTGAGTGTTGAGGATTGAGGATTGAGGACTGAGGATTGAGGATTGAGCATTGAGCATTGAGGATTGAGGATTGAAGATTGAGGGTTGGGTATTGAGGTTTGAAGAATGAGGATTGAGGATTGAGGATTGAGGATTGAGGATTGAAGATTGATGCTAGAGTATTGAGGGCTGAGGATTGAGGATTGAAGTTTGAGTATTCAGGATTCAGAATTGAGGTTTGAGGACTGAGGATTGAGGATTGAAGATTGAGTATTGAGGATTGAAGATTGAGGATTGAGGATTGAGGATTGAGGATTGAGGATGAGGTCTGAGGGCTGAGGATTGAGGTTTGAGGACGGAGGACTGAGGATTGAGGATTGAGGATTGAGGATGAGGGCTGAGGGTTGAGGATTGTGGTTTGAGGACTGAGGACTGAGGATTGAGGATTGACAATTGAGGATTGAGGATTGAGGATTGAGGATTGAGGATTGATGGTTGAGGATTGGGTATTGAGGATTGAAGAATGAGGATTGAGGATTGAGGATTGAGGAATCAGGATTAAGGATTGAGGATTGAAGATTGAGGATTAAAGATTCAGTGTTGAGGGTTGAAGATTGAGGATTGAGGATTGAGGGTTGAGGATTGAGGATGGAGGATGAGGGCTGAGGGTTGAGGATTGAGGTTTGAGTATTGAATCCTGAGAATTCAGGATATTCTATTGCGTATTGGGAATTGAGGATTGATGGTTGAGTATTGGGTGTTGAGGATCGAAGAATGAGGATTGAGGATTGAGGATTGAAGATTGAGGATTGAGGATTGAGGATTGAGGACTGAAGATTGAGTATTGAGGATTGAAGATTGAGGATTGAGGATTGAGGATTGAAGATTGAGGACTGAGTGTTGATGGTTGCGTGATTAGAATTGATGTTTGTGGATTGAGATTTGAAGATTGAAGAATGGGGATTGAGTATTGAAAACTGCAAATTGAGGATATTCTATTGAGGATAGGCGATTGGCTGTTGATTTTGGAGGACTGAGGGCTGAAGATTGAGGATTTAGGATTGAGGATTCGGGATTGCGGTTTGAGGGCTGAGGATTGAGAGTTGAGGATTGAGGATTTGTTATTGACGCTTGAGGATTGAGAGTTGAGGATGGAGGATTGAAGAGAGAGGACTGAGTGTTGAGGATTGAGTGTTGAGAATTGATGTTTGGTGATTGAGATTTGATTATAGAATATTGTGGATTGAGTATTGAACCATGAGAATTCAGGATATTCTATTGAGTATTGAGAATTGATGATTGATGGTTGAGTATTGAGGATTGATGGTTGAGGGTTGAGTGTTGAATATTGATGATTGAGGATTGAGGATTGAGGATTGAGGATAGAGGATTGATGATTGAGTATTGATGATTGAAGATTGAGGATTGAGGATTGAGGATTGAGGATTGAGGACTGAGGATTGATGATTGAGTATTGGGTATTGAGGATTGAACATTGAGGATTGAGGATTGAGTATTGAGGATTGAGGGTTGAGAATTGAAGGTTGAATATTGATGGTTGAAGATTGAGGATCGATGATTGAGGGTTGTGGATTGAGGACGAGGACTGAGGGTTGAGAATTGATGTTTGAGGTCTGAGGATTGAGGCTTGAGAATTCAGGATTGAGGATTGAGGATTGAGGGTTGAAGTTTGAGGATTGAGGATTGAGGATCGAGTATTGAGGATTAAAGGTTGTGTATTGAGGGTTGAATATTGAGGATTGAGGATTGAGCTTTAAGGATTCAGGGTTGAGGATTGAGGATTGAGGATTGAAGACTGAGGATTGGGGACTGAGTGTTGAGGGTTGAGTGATGAGAATTGATGTTTGCGGATAGAGATTTGAAGATTGCAGATTGAGTATTGCGTATGGAAAACTCTGAACTGAGGATATTCTATTGAGGATTGAGGATTGACAACTGATTGTTGAGGACTGAGTGCTGAAGATTGTGGATTCAGGATTGTGGATTCCGGATTGTGGTTTGAAGATTGAGTATTGAGGATTGAAGATTGAGGATTGAGGATTGAGGATTGAAGAGAGAGGACTGAGTATGGAGGATTGAGTGTTGAGTATTGATGTTTGAGGATTGAGATTTGATTATTGAATATTGTGGATTGAGTATTGAAGCATGAGAATTCAGGATACTCTATTGAGTATTGAGAATTGAGGATTAATGGTTGAGTATTGAGGATTGATGGTTGTGGGTTGTGTGTTGAATATTGAGGATGGAGTATTGAGGATTGAGGATTGAGGATTGAGGATTGAAGATTGAGTATTGACGATTGAAGGTTGAGGATTGAGTATTGAGGGTTGAGGATTGAGAACGAGGACTGACGGTTGAGGATTGAGGTTTGAGGATTGAGGATCGGGGATTGAGGATTGAGGATTGAGGTTTGACGACTGAGGACTGAGGATTGAGGATTGAGGATTGAGGATTGAGGATTGAGGGTTGAAGATTGAGGGTTGGGGACTGAGGATTGAAAATTCAGGATTGAGGATTGAGTATTGAGGATTGAGGATTGAGGATTGAAGATTCAGTATTGAGGATTGCAGATTGAGAATTGAGGATTGAGGATTGAGGATTGAGGATGCGGGATGAGGGTTGAGGATTGTGGTTTGAGGACTGAGAACTGAGGATTGAGGATTGAGAATTGAGGACTGAGGATTGAGGATTGAAGATTGAGGATTCGGTATTGAGGATTGAAGAATGAGGATTGAGGATTGAGGACTGAGGATTGAGGATAGAAGATTGAGTATTGAGGATTGAAGATTGAGGATCGAGGATTGAGTGTTGTGGATTGAGGACGAGGACTGAGGGTTGAGTATTGATGTTTCAGGTCTGAGGATTGAGTATTGAGGATTGAGAATTGAGGATTGAGGATTGAGGATTGAAGATTGAGGATTGGGTATTGTGGATTGAAGATTGAGGTTTGAGGACTCAGGAATGAGGATTGAGGATTGAGAATTGAGGATTGAGGATTGAGGATTGAAGATTGAGGATTGGGTATTGAGGATTGAAGAATGAGGATTGTCGATTGAGGATTGATGGTTGAGGATTGAGGATTGAGGATTGGAAATTGAGTATTGAGGATTGAAGATTGAGGATTGAGGATTGAGGACTGAGGATTGGGGATTGAAGATTCAGGATTGGGGACTTAGTGTTGAGGGTTGAGTGATGAGAATTGATGATTGTGGATAGAGATTTGAAGATTGCAGGTTGAGTATTGAGTATTGAAACCTATGAATTGAGGATATTCTATTGAGGATTGAGGATTGACAACTGATTGTTGAGGACTGTGGGCTGAAGATTGAGGATTCAGGATAGAGGACTCAGGATTGAGGTTTGAGGACTGAGGATTGAGGATTCAGGATTGAGGATTGAGGATTGAGGACTGAGGATTGATGGTTGAGTATTGGGTATTGAGGATTGAACATTGAGGATTGAGGATTGAGTATTGAGGATTGAGGGTTGCGAATTGAGGATTGAATATTGATGATTGAAGATAGAGGATCGATGATTCAGGGTTGTGGATTGAGGACGAGGACTGAGGGTTGAGTATTGATGTTTGAGGTCTGAGGATTGAGGATTGAGAATTGAGGATTGAGGATTGAGGATTGAGGATTGAAGTTTGGGGATTGAGGATTGAGGATTGAGGATTGAGGATTAAAGGTTGAGTATTGAGGGTTGAAGATTGAGAATTGAGGATTGAGCTTTAAGGATTCAGGGTTGAGGATTGAGGATTGAGGATTGAAGATTGAGGATTGGGGACTGAGTGTTGAGGGTTGAGTGATGAGAATTGATGTTTGCGGATAGAGATTTGAAGATTGCAGATTGAGTATTGCGTATGGAAAACTCTAAACTGAGGATATTCTATTGAGGATTGAGGATTGAAAACTGATTGTTGAGGACTGAGGGCTGAAGATTGAGGATTCAGGATTGAGGATTCCGGATTGTGGTTTGAAGGTTGAGTATTGAGGATTGAAGATTGAGGATTGAGGATTGAGGATTGAAGAGAGAGGACTGAGTATGGAGGATTGAGTATTGAGTATTGAAGTTTGAGGATTGAGATTTGATTATTGAATATTGTGGATTGAGTATTGAAGCATGAGAATTCAGGATACTCTATTGAGCATTGAGAATTGAGGATTAATGATTGAGTATTGAGGATTGAGGATTGAGGTATGTGGATTGAAGACGAGGACTGAGGGTTGAGTACTGATGTTTGAGGTCTGAGATTTGAGGATTTAGGATTGAGAATTGAGGATTGAGGGTTGAGGATTGAAGATTGAGGACTGGGTATTGAGGATAGAAGAATGAGGATTGAGGATTGAGGATTGAGGATTGAAGATTGAGTATTGAGGATTGAAGATTGAGGATTGGGGATTGAGGACTGACGATTGAGGACTGAGTGTTGAGGGTTGATTGATGAGAATTGATGTTTGCGGATTGAGATTTGAAGATTGAAGAATGGGGATTGAGTACCGAAAACAGTGAATTGAGGAAATTCTATTGAGGATTGCGGATTGATAATTGATTGTTGAGAACTGAGGGCTGAAGATTGAGGATTCAGGGATGAGGATTCAGGATCGAGGATTCGGGATTGAGATGTGAGGACTGAGGATTGAGGGTTGAGGATTGAGGGTTGAGGATTGAGGATTGAGGATTGACGCTTGAGGATTGCGGATTGAGGATGGAGGATTGAAGGGAGAGGACTGAGTGTTGAGGATTGAGTGTTGTGAACTGATGTTTGAGGATTGAGATTTGATTATTGAATATTGTGGATTGAGTATTGAACCATGAGAGTTCAGGATATTCTATTGAGTAATGAGAATTGAGGATTGACGGCTGAGGGTTGTGTGTTGAATATTGAGTATGGAGGATTGAGGATGGAGGATTGAAGATTGAGTACTGATGATTGAAGATTGAGGATTGAGGATTGAGGGTTGAGTATAGAGGACGAGGACTGACGGTTGAGTGTTGAGGTTTGAGGATTGAGGATTGAGGATTCAGAACTGAGGATTGAGGATTGACGATGGAGCATTGAGGATTGAAGATTGAGGACTGGGGACTGAGGATTGAAGATTGAGGATTAAGGATTGAGGATTGGGGATTGAGGATCTAGGATTGGAGATTGATTATTGAGGATTGAAGATTGAGGATTGAGGATTCAGGATTGAGAATTCAGAAGTGAGGATGAGGACTGAGGGTTGAGGGTTGAGGTTTGAGGAATGAGGATTGGGCATTGAGGATTGAGGATTGAAGATTGAGGATTGGGTATTGAGGATTGAAGATTGAGTATTGAGGATTGAAGATTGACGATTGAGGATTGAGTATTGAGGATTGAGGATGAGGTCTGATTGCTGAGGATTGAGGTTTGAAGACGGAGGTCTGAGGATTGAGGATTGAGGATTGAGGATGAGGGCTGTGGGTTGAGGATTGTGGTATGAGGACTGAGGACTGAGGATTGAGTATTGATGTTTGAGGTCTGAGGATTGAGCATTGAGGATTGAGAACTGAGGATTGAGGATTGAGGATTGAGGATTGAGGATTGGGTATTGAGGATTGAAGAATGAGGATTGAGGTTTGAGGACTGAGGACTGAGGATTGAGGATTGAGAATTGAGGATTGAGGATTGACGATTGAAGATTGAGGATTGGGTACTGAGGATTGAAGAATGAGGATTGAGGATTGAGGATTGAGGATTGAGGATTGAAGATTGAGGACTGAGTGTTGATGGTTGAGTGATTAGAATTGATGTTTGTGGATTCAGATTTGAAGATTGAAGAATGGGGATTGAGTATGGAAAACTGTAAGTTGAGGATATTCTATTCAGGATAGAGGATTGATAGTTGATTTTTGAGGACTGAGGGCTGAAGATTGAGGATTGAGGATTGAGGATTGAGGATAGAGGATTGAAGATTGAGTATTGATGATTGAAGATTCAGGATTGAGGATTGAGGGCTGAGGATTGAGTACGAGGACTGACGGTTGAGGATTGAGGTTTGAGGATTGTGGATTGAGGATTGAGAATGAGGGCTGAGGGTTGCGGATTGAGGATAGCAGATTGAGGATTGGGTATTGAGGATTGAAGAATGAGGATTGAGGTTTGAGGACTGAGGACTGAGGATTGAGGATTGAGGATTGAGAATTGAGGATTGAGAATTGAGGATTGAAGATTGAGGATTGGGTTCTGAGGACTGAAGAATGAGGATTGAGGATTGAGGACTGAGGATTGTGGATTGAATATTGAGGATTGAGTATTGAGGATTGAGTATTGAAGATTGAGGATTGAGGATTGAGTGTTGTGGATTGAAGACGAGGACTGAGGATTGAGTATTGATGTTTGGGGTCCGAGGATTGAGGATTGAGGATTGAGGATTGAGGATTGAGGAATGAAGATTGAGGATTGGGTACTGAGGATTGAAGAATGAGGATTGAGGATTGAGGATTGACCGTTGAGGATTGAAGATTGAGGATTGAGTATTGAGGATTGAGGATTGAAGATTGAGTATTGAGGATTGAAGATTGAGGATTGAGGATTGACGATTGAGGATTGAGAATTGAAGATTGAGGATTGGGTACTGAGTGTTGAGGGTAGAGTAATGTGAATTGATGTTTGCGGATAGAGATTTGAAGATTGCAGATTGAGTAGTGCGTATGGAAAACTCTGAACTGAGGATGTTCTATTGAGGGTTGTGGATTGACAAGTGATTGTTGAGGACTGAGGGCTGAAGATTGAGGATTCAGGATTGAGGATTCAGGATTGTGGTTTGAGGACTGAGGATTGAGGATTGAGGATTGAGGATTGAGGATTCAGGATAGAAGATTGAAGATTGAGGATTGGGTATTGAGGATTGAACACTGAGAATTGAGGATTGAGTATTGAGGATTGAGGGTTGAGAATTGAAGATTGATTACTGATGCTTGAAGATTGAGGATCGAGGATTGAGGGTTGTGTATTGAGGACGAGGACTGAGGGTTGAGTATTGATGTTTGAGGTCTGAGGATTGAGGATTGAGGATTGAGAATTGAGGATTGAGGTTTGAGAATTGAAGATTGAGGATTGGGTGTTGAGGATTGAGGAGTGGGGATTGACGATTGAGAATTGAAGATTGAGGATTGATGACTGAGGATTGAGGATTGAGGATTGAAGATTGAGTGTTGAGGATTGAAGATTGAGGTTTGAGGATTGATGATTGAGAATTGAGCATTGGGGATTGAGGATTGAATATTGAGGGTTGGGTATTGAGGTTTGAAGAATGACGATTGAGGATTGAGGATTGAGGATTGAGGATTGAAGGTTGATGCTAGAGTATTGAGGGCTGAGGATTGAGGATTGAAGTTTGAGTATTCAGGATTCAGAATTGAGGTTTGAGGACTGAGGATTGAGCATTGAAGATTGAGTATTGAGGATTGAAGATTGAGGATTGAGGATTGAGGATTGAGGATTGAGGATGAGGTCTGAGGGCTGAGGATTGAGGTTTGAGGACGGAGGACTGAGGATTGAGGATTGAGGATTGAGGACGAGGGCTGAGGGTTGAGGATTGTGGTTTGAGGACTGAGGACTGAGGATTGAGGATTGACAATTGAGGATTGAGGATTGACGATTGAGGATTGAGGATTGAGGATTGATGATTGAGGATTGGGTATTGAGGATTGAAGAATGAGGATTGAGGATTGAGGATTGAGGAATCAGGATTAAGGATTGAGGATTGAAGATTGAGGATTAAAGATTCAGTGTTGAGGGTTGAAGATTGAGGATTGAGGATTGAGGGTTGAGGATTGAGGATGGAGGATGAGGGCTGAGGGTTGAGGATTGAGGTTTGAGTATTGAATCCTGAGAATTCAGGATATTCTATTGCGTATTGGGAATTGAGGATTGATGGTTGAGTATTGGGTGTTGAGGATCGAAGAATGAGGATTGAGGATTGAGGATTGAAGATTGAGGATTGAGGATTGAGGATTGAGGACTGAAGATTGAGTATTGAGGATTGAAGATTGAGGATTGAGGATTGAGGATTGAAGATTGAGGACTGAGTGTTGATGGTTGCGTGATTAGAATTGATGTTTATGGATTGAGATTTGAAGATTGAAGAATGGGGATTGAGTATTGACAACTGCAAATTGAGGATATTCTATTGAGGATAGGCGATTGACTGTTGATTTTGGAGGACTGAGGGCTGAAGATTGAGGATTTAGGATTGAGGATTCGGGATTGCGGTTTGAGGGCTGAGGATTGAGAGTTGAGGATTGAGGATTGATTATTGACGCTTGAGGATTGAGAGTTGAGGATGGAGGATTGAAGAGACAGGACTGAGTGTTGAGGATTGAGTGTTGAGAATTGATGTTTGGTGATTGAGATTTGATTATAGAATATTGTGGATTGAGTATTGAACCATGAGAATTCAGGATATTCTATTGAGTATTGAGAATTGACGATTGATGGTTGAGTATTGAGGGTTGATGGTTGAGGGTTGAGTGTTGAATATTGATGATTGAGGATTGAGGATTGAGGATTGAGGATAGGGGATTGATGATTGAGTATTGATGATTGAAGATTGAGGATTGAGGATTGAGGATTGAGGATTGAGGACTGAGGATTGATGATTGAGTATTGGGTATTGAGGATTGAACATTGAGGATTGAGGATTGAGTATTGAGGATTGAGGGTTGAGAATTGAAGATTGAATATTGATGATTGAAGATTGAGGATCGATGATTGAGGGTTGTGGATTGAGGACGAGGACTGAGGGTTGAGTATTGATGTTTGAGGTCTGAGGATTGTGGCTTGAGAATTCAGGATTAAGGATTGAGGATTGAGGATTGAAGTTTGAGGATTGAGGATTGAGGATTGAGGATTGAGGATTAAAGGTTGTGTATTGAGGGTTGAAGATTGAGGATTGAGGATTGAGCTTTAAGGATTCAGGGTTGAGGATTGAGGATTGAGGATTGAAGATTGAGGATTGGGGACTGAGTGTTGAGGGTTGAGTGATGAGAATTGATGTTTGCGGATAGAGATTTGAAGATTGCAGATTGAGTATTGCGTATGGAAAACTCTGAACTGAGGATATTCTATTGAGGATTGAGGATTGACAACTGATTGTTGAGGACTGAGGGCTGAAGATTGAGGATTCAGGATTGTGGATTCCGGATTGTGGTTTGAAGATTGAGTATTGAGGATTGAAGATTGATGATTGAGGATTGAGGATTGAAGAGAGAGGACTGAGTATGGAGGATTGAGTGTTGAGTATTGATGTCTGAGGATTGAGATTTGATTATTGAATATTGTGGATTGAGTATTGAAGCATGAGAATTCAGGATACTCTATTGAGTATTGAGAATTGAGGATTAATGGTTGAGTATTGAGGATTGATGGTTGAGGGTTGTGTGTTGAATATTGAGGATGGAGTATTCAGGATTGAGGATTGAGGATTGAGGATTGAAGATTGAGTATTGACGATTGAAGGTTGAGGATTGAGGATTGAGGGTTGAGGATTGAGGACGAGGACTGACGGTTGAGGATTGAGGTTTGAGGATTGAGGATCGGGGATTGAGGATTGAGGATTGAGGTTTGACGACTGAGGACTGAGGATTGAGGATTGAGTATTGAGGATTGAGGATTGAGGGTTGAAGATTGAGGATTGGGGACTGAGGATTCAAAATTCAGGATTGAGGATTGAGGATTGAGGATTGAGGATTGAGGATTGAGGATTGAAGATTCAGTATTGAGGATTGCAGATTGAGAATTGAGGATTGAGGATTGAGGATTGAGGATGCGGGATGAGGGTTGAGGATTGTGGTTTGAGGACTGAGAACTGAGGATTGAGGATTGAGAATTGAGGACTGAGGATTGAGGATTGAAGATTGAGGATTCGGTATTGAGGATTGAAGAATGAGGATTGAGGATTGAGGACTGAGGATTGAGGATTGAAGATTGAGTATTGAGGATTGAAGATTGAGGATCGAGGATTGAGTGTTGTGGATTGAGGACGAGGACTGAGGGTTGAGTATTGATGTTTCAGGTCTGAGGATTGAGTATTGAGGATTGAGAATTGAGGATTGAGGATTGAGGATTGAAGATTGAGGATTGGGTATTGTGGATTGAAGATTGAGGTTTGAGGACTGAGGAATGAGGATTGAGGATTGAGAATTGAGGATTGAGGATTGAGGATTGAAGATTGAGGATTGGGTATTGAGGATTGAAGAATGAGGATTGAGGATTGAGGATTGAGGATTCAGCATTGAGGGTTGCGGATTGAAGATTGAGTATTCAGTATTGGAGATTGTCGATTGAGGATTGATGGTTGAGGATTGAGGATTGAGGATTGAAGATTGAGTATTGAGGATTGAAGATTGAGGATTGAGGATTGAGGACTGAGGATTGGGGATTGAAGATTCAGGATTGGGGACTTAGTGTTGAGGGTTGAGTGATGAGAATTGACGATTGTGGATAGAGATTTGAAGATTGCAGGTTGAGTATTGAGTATTGAAACCTATGAATTGAGGATATTCTATTGAGGATTGAGGATTGACAACTGATTGTTGAGGACTGTGGGCTGAAGATTGAGGATTCAGGATAGAGGATTCAGGATTGAGGTTTGAGGACTGAGGATTGAGGATTCAGGATTGAGGATTGAGGATTGAGGACTGAGGATTGATGATTGAGTATTGGGTATTGAGGATTGAACATTGAGGATTGAGGATTGAGGGTTTAGAATTGAGGATTGAATATTGATGATTGAAGATTGAGGATCGATGATTCAGGGTTGTGGATTGAGGACGAGGACTGAGGGTTGAGTATTGATGTTTGAGGTCTGAGGATTGAGGATTGAGAATTGAGGATTGAGGATTGAGGATTGAGGATTGAAGTTTGGGGATTGAGGATTGAGGATTGAGGATTGAGGATTAAAGGTTGAGTATTGAGGGTTGAAGATTGAGGATTGAGGATTGAGCTTTAAGGATTCAGGGTTGAGTATTGAGGATTGAGGATTGAAGATTGAGGATTGGGGACTGAGTGTTGAGGGTTGAGTGATGAGAATTGATGTTTGCGGATAGAGATTTGAAGATTGCAGATTGAGTATTGCGTATGGAAAACTCTAAACTGAGGATATTCTATTGAGGATTGAGGATTGACAACTGATTGTTGAGGACTGAGGGCTGAAGATTGAGGATTCAGGATTGAGGATTCCGGATTGTGGTTTGAAGGTTGAGTATTGAGGATTGAAGATTGAGGATTGAGGATTGAGGATTGAAGAGAGAGGACTGAGTATGGAGGATTGAGTGTTGAGTATTGAAGTTTGAGGATTGAGATTTGATTATTGAATATTGTGGATTGAGTATTGAAGCATGAGAATTCAGGATACTCTATTGAGTATTGAGAATTGAGGATTAATGATTGAGTATTGAGGATTGAGGATTGAGGGATGTGGATTGCAGACGAGTACTGAGGGTTGAGTACTGATGTTTGAGGTCTGAGATTTGAGGATTTAGGATTGAGAATTGAGGATTGAGGGTTGAGGATTGAAGATTGAGGAATGGGTATTGAGGATAGAAGAATGAGGATTGAGGATTGAGGATTGAAGATTGAGTATTGAGGATTGAAGATTGAGGACTGAGGATTGAGGATTGAGGATTGAGGATGAGGTCTGAGGGCTGAGGATTGAGGTTTTAGGACGGAGGACTGAGGATTAAGGATTGACGATTGAGGATTGAGGATGAGGGCTGAGGGTTGAGGATTGTGGTTTGAGGACTGAGGACAGAGGATTGAGGATTGACAATTGAGGATTGAGGATTGAGAATTGATGATCGAGGATTGGGTACTGAGGATTGAAGAATGAGGATTGAGGATTGAGTATTGAGGATTCAGGATTGAAGATTGAGTATTGAGGACTGAAGAATGACGATTGAGGAATGAGGATTGAGGATTGAGGATTGAGGATTGAAGATTGAGGATTGAGGATTGAGGATTGAAGATTGAGGACTGAGTGTTGATGGTTGAGTGATTAGAATTGATGTTTGTGGATTCAGATTTGAAGATTGAAGAATGGGGATTGAGTATGGAAAACTGTAAATTGAGGATATTCTATTCAGTATAGAGGATTGATGGTTGATTTTTGAGGACTGAGGGCTGAAGATTGAGGATTGAGGATTGAGGATTGAGGATAGAGGATTGAAGATTGAGTATTGATGATTGAAGATTGAGGATTGAGGATTGAGGACTGAGGATTGAGTACGAGGACTGACGGTTGAGGATTGAGGTTTGAGGATTGTGGATTGAGGATTGAGAATGAGGGCTGAGGGTTCAGGATTGAGGATTGCAGATTGAGGATTGGGTATTGAGGATTGAAGAATGAGGATTGAGGTTTGAGGACTGAGGACTGAGGATTGAGGATTGAGGATTGAGAATTGAGGATTGAGGATTGAGGATTGAAGATTGAGGATTGGGTTCTGAGGACTGAAGAATGAGGATTGAGGATTGAGGATTGAGTATTGTGGATTGAGGATTGAAGATTGAGTATTGAGGATTGAAGATTGAGGATTGGGGATTGAGGATTGAAGATTGAGAACTGAGTGTTGATGGTTGAGTGATTATAATTGATGTTTGTGGATTCAGATTTGAAGATTGAAGAATGGGGATTGAGTATGGAAAACTGTAAATTGAGGATATTCTATTCAGGATAGAGGGTTGATAGTTGATTTTTGAGGACTGAGGGCTGGAGATTGAGGATTTAGGATTGAGGATTCGGGATTGAGGTTTGAGGGCTGAGGATTGAGGGTTGAGGATTGAGGTTTGAGTATAGAATCCTAAGAATTCAGGATAATCTATTGAGTATTGAGAATTGAAGATTGATGGTTGAGTATTGAGGATTGAGGATTGAGGATTGAGGATTGAGGAGTGATTATTGCAGATTGAGGATTGATGATTGAGGATTGAGGACTGAGGGTTGAGTATTGATGCTTGAGGCCTGAGGATTGAGGATTGAGGATTGCGAATTGAGGATTGAGGATTTAGGATTGAAGATTGAGGATTGGGTATTGAGGATTGAAGAACGAGGATTGAGGATTGAGGATTGAAGATTGAGGACTGGGTATTGAGGATTGAACATTGGGGATTGAGGATTGAGCATTGAGGATTGTGGACTGAGTATTGAAGAATGAGGATTGAGGTTTGAGGACTGAGGACTGAGGATTGAGGATTGAGAATTGAGGATTGAGGATTGAGGATTGAAGATTGAGGATTGGGTACTGAGGATTGAAGAATGAGGATTGAGGATTGAGGATTGATGATTGAGGATTGAGGATTGAAGATTGAGGATTGAGTATTGAGGATTGAGGAGTGAAGATTGAGTATTGAGGATTGAAGATTGAGGGTTGAGGATTGAGGATTGAGGATTGAGGATTGAAGATTGAGTATTCAGGATTCAGAATTGAGGTTTGAGGACTGAGGATTGAGGATTGAAGATTGAGTATTGAGGATTGTAGATTGAGGACTGAGGATTGAGGATTGAGGATTGAGGATGAGGTCTGAGGGCTGAGGATTGAGGTTTGAGGACGGAGGACTGAGGATTAAGGATTGACGACTGAGGATTGAGGATGAGGGCTGAGGGTTGGGGATTGTGGTTTGAGGACTGAGGACTGAGGATTGAGGATTGACAATTGAGGATTGAGGATTGAGGATTGATGATCGAGGATTGGGTATTGAGGATTGAAGAATGCGGATTGAGGATTGAGTATTGAGGATTCAGGATTGAAGATTGAGTATTGAGGACTGAAGACTGACGATTGAGGATTGAGGATTGAGGATTGAGGATTGAGGATTGAAGTCTGAGAGTTGAGGATGGAGGATTGAAGAGAGAGGACTGAGTGTTGAGGATTGAGTGTTGAGAATTGATGTTTGAGGATTGAGATTTGATTATAGAATATTGTGGATTGAGTATTGAACCATGAGAATTCAGGATATTCTATTGAGTATTGAGAATTGAGGATTGATGGTTGAGGGTTGAGTGTTGAATATTGATGATTGAGGATTGAGGTTTGAGGATTGAGGATAGAGGATTGAAGATTGAGTATTGATGATTGAAGATTGAGGATTGAGGATTGAGGGCTGAGGATTGAGGATCGATAATTGAAGATTGAGGACTGGGTATTGAGGATTGAAGAATGAGGTTTAAGGATTGTGGATTGAGGATTCAGGTTTGAGGGTTGAGGATTGAGAATTGAGGATTGAAGATTGAGTATTGAGGATTGAAGATTGAGGATTGAGGATTGAGGATTGAGGATTGAGGATTGAGGATGGAGGATGAGGGCTGAGGGTTGAGGATTGAGGTTTGAGTATTGAATCCTGAGAATTCAGGATAATCTATTGAGTATTGGGAATGGAGGATTGATGGTTGTGTATTGAGGGTTGAGGATTGAGGATTGAGGATTGAATATTGAAGATTGAGGATTGATGATTGAGTATTGAAGATTCAGGATTGGGTATTGCGGATTGAACGTTGACGATTGAGGATTGAGGATTGAGGATTGAGGATTGAGGTCTGAAGACTGAATACTGATGATTGAAGACTGAGGATTGAGGATTGAGGGATGTGGATTGAGGACGAGGACTGAGGGTTGAGTACTGACGTTTGAGGTCTGAGATTTGAGGATTGAGGATTGAGAATTGAGGATTGAGGGTTGAGGATTGAAGATTGAGGACTGGGTATTGAGGATTGAAGAATGAGGATTGAGGATTGAGGATTGAGGATTGAGGATTGAAGATTGAGTGTTGAGGATTGAAGATTGAGGTTTGAGGATTGAGGATTGAGAATTGAGCATTGAGGATTGAGGATTGAAGATTGAGGGTTGGGTATTGCGGTTTGAAGAATGAGGATTGAGGATTGAGGATTGAGGATTGAGGATTGAAGATTGATGCTAGAGTATTGAGGGCTGAGGATTGAGGATTGAAGTTTGAGTATTCAGGATTCAGAATTGAGGTTTGAGGACTGAGGATTGAGGATTGAAGATTGAGTATTGAGGATTGAAGATTGAGGATTGAGGATTGAGGATTGAGGATTGAGGATGAGGTCTGAGGGCTGAGGATTGAGGTTTGAGGACGGAGGACTGAGGATTGAGGATTGAGGATTGAGGATGCGGGCTGAGGGTTGAGGATTGTGGTTTGAGGACTGAGGACTGAGGATTGAGGATTGACAATTGAGGATTGAGGATTGAGGATTGAGGATTGAGGATTGATGATTGAGGATTGGGTATTGAGGATTGAAGAATGAGGATTGAGGATTGAGGATTGAGGAATCAGGATTAAGGATTGAGGATTGAAGATTGAGGATTAAAGATTCAGTGTTGAGGGTTGAAGATTGAGGATTGAGGATTGAGGGTTGAGGATTGAGGATGGAGGATGAGGGCTGAGGGTTGAGGATTGAGGTTTGAGTATTGAATCCTGAGAATTCAGGATATTCTATTGCGTATTGGGAATTGAGGATTGATGGTTGAGTATTGGGTGTTGAGGATCGAAGAATGAGGATTGAGGATTGAGGATTGAAGATTGAGGATTGAGGATTGAGGATTGAGGACTGAAGATTGAGTATTGAGGATTGAAGATTGAGGATTGAGGATTGAGGATTGAAGATTGAGGACTGAGTGTTGATGGTTGCGTGATTAGAATTGATGTTTGTGGATTGAGATTTGAAGATTGAAGAATGGGGATTGAGTATTGAAAACTGCAAATTGAGGATATTCAATTGAGGATAGGCGATTGACTGTTGATTTTGGAGGACTGAGGGCTGAAGATTGAGGATTTAGGATTGAGGATTCGGGATTGCGGTTTGAGGGCTGAGGATTGAGAGTTGAGGATTGAGGATTGATTATTGACGCTTGAGGATTGAGAGTTGAGGATGGAGGATTGAAGAGAGAGGACTGAGTGTTGAGGATTGAGTGTTGAGAATTGATGTTTGGTGATTGAGATTTGATTATAGAATATTGTGGATTGAGTATTGAACCATGAGAATTCAGGATATTCTATTGAGTATTGAGAATTGATGATTGATGGTTGAGTATTGAGGATTGATGGTTGAGGGTTGAGTGTTGAATATTGAAGTTTGAGGATTGAGGATTGAGGATTGAGGATTGAGGATTAAAGGTTGTGTATTGAGGGTTGAAGATTGAGGATTGAGGATTGAGCTTTAAGGATTCAGGGTTGAGGATTGAGGATTGAGGATTGAAGATTGAGGATTGGGGTCTGAGTGTTGAGGGTTGAGTGATGAGAATTGATGTTTGCGGATAGAGATTTGAAGATTGCAGATTGAGTATTGCGTATGGAAAACTCTGAACTGAGGATATTCTATTGAGCATTGAGGATTGACAACTGATTGTTGAGGACTGAGGGCTGAAGATTGAGGATTCAGGATTGTGGATTCCGGATTGTGGTTTGAAGATTGAGTATTGAGGATTGAAGATTGAGGATTGAGGATTGAGGATTGAAGAGAGAGGACTGAGTATGGAGGATTGAGTGTTGAGTATTGATGTTTGAGGATTGAGATTTGATTATTGAATATTGTGGATTGAGTATTGAAGCATGAGAATTCAGGATACTCTATTGAGTATTGAGAATTGAGGATTAATGGTTGAGTATTGAGGATTGATGGTTGAGGGTTGTGTGTTGAATATTGAGGATGGAGTATTGAGGATTGAGGATTGAGGATTGAGGATTGAAGATTGAGTATTGACGATTGAAGTTTGAGGATTGAGGATTGAGGGTTGAGGATTGAGGACGAGGACTGACGGTTGAGGATTGAGGTTTGAGGATTGAGGATCGGGGATTGAGGATTGAGGATTGAGGTTTGACGACTGAGGACTGAGGATTGAGGATTGAGGATTGAGGATTGAGGATTGAGGGTTGAAGATTGAGGATTGGGGACTGAGGATTGAAAATTCAGTATTGAGGATTGAGGATTGAGGATGGAGGATTGAGGATTGAGGATTGAAGATTCAGTATTGAGGATTGCAGATTGAGAATTGAGGATTGAGGATTGAGGATTGAGGATGCGGGATGAGGGTTGAGGATTGTGGTTTGAGGACTGAGAACTGAGGATTGAGGATTGAGAATTGAGGACTGAGGATTGAGGATTGAAGATTGAGGATTCGGTATTGATGATTGAAGAATGAGGATTGAGGATTGAGGACTGAGGATTGAGGATTGAAGATTGAGTATTGAGGATTGAAGATTGAGGATCGAGGATTGAGTGTTGTGGATTGAGGACGAGGACTGAGGGTTGAGTATTGATGTTTCAGGTCTGAGGATTGAGTATTGAGGATTGAGAATTGAGGATTGAGGATTGAGGATTGAAGATTGAGGATTGGGTATTGTGGATTGAAGATTGAGGTTTGAGGACTGAGGAATGAGGATTGAGGATTGAGAATTGAGGATTGAGGATTGAGGATTGAGGATTGAGGATTGAAGATTCAGTATTGAGGATTGCAGATTGAGAATTGAGGATTGAGGATTGAGGATGAGGATTGAAGATTGAAGGATGGGGATTGAGGTTCGAGGACTGAGGACTGAGGATTGAGGATTGAGTATTGAGAATTGAGGATTGAGGATTGAGGGTTGTGGGTTGAGGACGCGGACTGAGGGTTGAGTATTGATGTTTGAGGTCTGAGGATTGAGGATTGAGGATTGAGAATTGAGGATTGAGGATTGAGGATTGAAGATTGAGCATTGAGGATTGAGGGTTGTGGGTTGAGGACGAGGACTGAGGGTTGAGTATTGATGTTTGAGGTCTGAGGGTTGAGGATTGAGGATTGAGAATTGAGGATTGAGGATTGAAGATTGAGGATTGTGTATTGAGGATTGAAGAATGCGGTTTGAGGACTAAGGACTGAGGATTGAGGATTGAGGATTGAGAATTGAGGATTGAGGATTGAGGATTGAAGATTGAGGATTGTGTATTGAGGATTGAGGATTGAAGATTGAGGATTGAGGATTGAGGGTTGTGGGTTGAGGACGAGGACTGAGGGTTGAGTATTGATGTTTGAGGTCTGAGGATTGAGGATTGAGGATTGAGAATTGAGGATTGAGGATTGAGGATTGAAGATTGAGGATTGGGTATTGAGGATTGAAGAATGAGGATTGAGGTTTGAGGACTGAGGACTGAGGATTGAGGATTGAGAGTTGAGGATTGAGGATTGAGGATTGAAGATTGAGGATCGGGTACTGAGGATTGAAGATTGAGGATTGAGGATAGAGGATTGAGGATTGAGGATGGAGGATGAGGGCTGAGGGTTGAGTACTGACGTTTGAGGTCTGAGATTTGAGGATTCAGGATTGAGAATTGAGGATTGAGGGTTGAGGATTGAAGATTGAGGACTGGGTATTGAGGATTGAAGAATGAGGATTGAGGATTGAGGATTGAGGATTGAGGACTGAAGATTGAGAATTGAGGATTGAAGATTGAGGATTGGGGATTGAGGATTGACGATTGAGGACTGAGTGTTGAGGGTTGATTGATGAGAATTGATGTTTGTGGATTGAGATTTGAAGATTGAAGAATGGGGATTGAGTATCGAAAACAGTGAATTGAGGATATTCTATTGAGGATTGCGGATTGATAATTGATTGTTGAGGACTGAGGGCTGAAGATTGAGGATTCAGGATTGAGGATTCAGGATTGAGGATTCGGGATTGAGATGTGAGGAGTGACGATTGAGGGTTGAGGATTGAGGGTTGAGGATTGAGGATTGAGGATTGACGCTTGACGATTGAGGATTGAGGATGGAGGATTGAAGGGAGAGGACTGAGTGTTGAGGATTGAGTGTTGAGAATTGATGTTTGAGGAATGAGATTTGATTATTGAATATTGTGGATTGAGTATTGAACCATGAGGGTTCAGGATATTCTATTGTGTAATGAGAATTGAGGATTGACGGCTGAGTGTTGTATGTTGAATATTGAGTATGGAGGATTGAGGATTGAGGATTGAAGATTGAGTAGTGATGATTGAAGATTGAGGCTTGAGAATTGAGGGTTGGGTATTGAGGACGAGGACTGACAGTTGAGTGTTGAGGTTTGAGGATTGAGGATTGAGGATTCAGAACTGAGGATTGAGGATTGAGGATGGAGCATTGAGGATTGAAGATTGAGGTCTGGGGACTGAGGATTGAGGATTGAGGATTAAGGATTGAGGATTGTGGATTGAGGATGAGGTCTGAGGGCTGAGGATTGAGGTTTGAAGACGGAGGACTGAGAACTGAGGATTGAGGATTGAGGATGAGGGCTGTGGGTTGAGGATTGTGGTATGAGGACTGAGGACTGAGGATTGAGGATTGACAATTGAGGATTGAGGATTGAGGATTGAGGATTTATGATTGAGGATTGGGTATTGAGGATTGCAGAATGAGGATTGAGGATTGAGTATTGAGGATTCAGGATTGAAGATTGAGTATTGAGGTCCGAAGACTGACGATTGAGGATTGAGGATTGAGGATTGAGGATTGAGGATTGAAGATTGTGTATTGAGGATTGAAAGTTGAGGATTGAGGATTGAGCGTTGAGGAGTGAGGATTGAGGATTGAAGATTGAGGATTGGGGACGGAGTGTTGAGGGTTGAGTGATGAGAATTGATGTTTGTGAATAGAGATTTGAAGATTGCAGATTGCGTATTGAGTATTGAAAGCTGTGAATTGATGATATTCTATTGAGGAGTGAGGGTTGACAACTGATTGTTGAGGACTGAGGGCTGAAGGTTGAGGATTCAGGGTTGAGGATACAGGATTGAGGTTGGAGGACTGAGGATTGAGGATTGAGGACCGAGGATTGAGGATTGAGGATTGAGGATTGAAGATTGAGGATTGGGTATTGCGGATTGGACATTGAGGACTGAGGATTGAGGATTGAGGATTGAGGATCGAGGATTCAGTATTGAGGATTGAAGATTGAGAATTGAGGATTGAGGATTGAACATTGAGTACTGAGTGTTGAGGGTTGAGTGATGAGAATTGATGTTTGTGGACAGAGATTTGAAGATTGCAGATTGAGTATTGAGTATTGAAAACTGTGAATTGAGGATATTCTATTGAGGATTGAGGATTGACAACTGATTGTTGAGGACTGAGGGCTGAAGATAGAGGATTCAGTGTTGAGGATTCAGGATTGAGGTTTGAGGACTGATGATTGAGGATTGAGGATTGAGGGTTGAGGATTGAGGATTGACGATTGAAGATTGAGGATTGGGTATTGAGGATCGTACATTGAGGATTGAGGATTGAGTATTGAGGGTTGAGGGTTGAGAATTGAAGATTGATTATTGATGATTGAAGATCGAGGATCGAGGATTGAGGGTTGTGGATTGAGGACGAGGACTGAGGGTTGAGTATTGATGTTTGAGGTCTGAAGATTGAGGATTGAGGATTGAGAATTGAGGATTGAGGATTGAGGATTGAAGATTGAGGATTGAGGATTGAGGATTGATGATTGAAGATTGAGTATTGAGGATTGGAGATTGAGGATTGAGGATTGAGGATTGAAGATTGAGGACTGAGTGTTGATGGTTGAGTGATTAGAATTGATGTTTGTGGATTCAGATTTGAAGATTGAAGAATGGGGATTGAGTATGGAAAACTGTAAATTGAGGATATTCTATTCAGGATAGAGGATTGATAGTTGATTTTTGAGGACTGAGGGCTGAAGATTGAGGATTGAGGATTGAGGATTGAGGATAGAGGATTGAAGATTGAGTATTTATGATTGAAGATTCAGGATTGAGGATTGAGGGCTGAGGATTGAGTACGAGGACTGACGGTTGAGGATTGAGGTTTGAGGCTTGTGGACTGAGGATTGAGAATGAGGGCTGAGGGTTGCGGATTGAGGATAGCAGATTGAGGATTGGGTATTGAGGGTTGAAGAATGAGGATTGAGGTTTGAGGACTGAGGACTGAGGATTGAGGATTGAGGATTGAGAATTGAGGATTGAGGATTGAGGATTGAAGATTGAGGATTGGGTTCTGAGGACTGAAGAATGAGGATTGAGGATTGAGGATTGAGGATTGTGGATTGAATATTGAGGATTGAGTATTGAGGATTGAGTATTGAAGATTGAGGATTGAGGATTGAGGATTGAGGGTTGTGGATTGAGGACGAGGACTGAGGATTGAGTATTGATGTTTGGTGTCCGAGGATTGAGGATTGAGGATTGAGGATTGAGGATTGAGGATTGAAGATTGAGGATTGGGTACTGAGGATTGAAGAATGAGGATTGAGGATTGAGGATTGACGGTTGAGGATAGAAGATTGAGGATTGAGTATTGAGGATTGAGGATTGAAGATTGAGTATTGAGGATTGAAGATTGAGGATTGAGGATTGACGATTGAGGATTGAGAATTGAAGATTGAGGATTGGGGACTGAGTGTTGAGGGTAGAGTGATGAGAACTGATGTTTGCGGATAGAGATTTGAAGATTGCAGATTGAGTAGTGCGTATGGAAAGCTCTGAACTGAGGATGTTCTATTGAGGGTTGTGGATTGACAAGTGATTGTTGAGGACTGAGGGCTGAAGATTGAGGATTCAGGATTGAGGATTCAGGATTGTGGTTTGAGGACTGAGGATTGAGGAATGAGGATTGAGGATTGAGGATTCAGGATTGAAGATTGAAGATTGAGGATTGGGTATTGAGGATTGAACATTGAGAATTGAGGATTGAGTATTGAGGATTGAGGGTTGAGAATTGAAGATTGATTACTGATGCTTGAAGATTGAGGATCGAGGATTGAGGGTTGTGTATTGAGGACGAGGACTGAGGGTTGAGTATTGATGTTTGAGGTCTGAGGATTGAGGACTGAGGATTGAGAATTGAGGATTGAGGATTGAGAATTGAAGATTGAGGATTGGGTGTTGAGGATTGAGGAGTGGGGATTGACGATTGAGAATTGAAGATTGAGGATTGATGACTGAGGATTGAGGATTGAGGATTGAAGATTGAGTGTTGAGGATTGAAGATTGAGGTTTGAGGATTGAGGATTGAGAATTGAGCATTGAGGATTGAGGATTGAAGATTGAGGGTTGGGTATTGAGGTTTGAAGAATGAGGATTGAGGATTGAAGTTTGAGTGTTGAGTATTGAGGGTTGAAGATTGAGGATTGAGGATTGAGGGTTGAGGATTGAGGACGAGGACTGACGGTTGAGGATTGTGGCTTGAGGATTGAGGATTGAGGATTGAGAATTGAGGATGAGGGCTGAGGTTTGAGGATTGAGGTTTGAGGAATGAGGATTGAGGATTGGGGATTGAGGATTGAGGATTGAGGATTGAGTATTGTAGGTTGAGGGTTGATGACTGAGGATTGACGATTGCGGATTGACGATTAAGGATTGAGGATCGAGGTTTGAAGGTTGAGTGTTGAGGATTGAAGGTTGAGGATTGACGATTGAGGATTGAGGATTGAGGGTGATGGCTGAGGTTTGAGGTTTGAGGTTTGAGTATTGAATCCTGAGAATTCAGGATGTTCTATTGAGTATTGAGAATTGAGGATTGATGCTTTAGTATTGAGGATTCAGGATTGAGGATTGAGGATTGAGGATTTAGGATTGAGGATTGAGGATTGAGGATTGAAGATTGAGGATTTGGTATTGAGGATTGAAGATTGAGGATTGAGGATTGAGGATTCAGGATTGAGGATTGAAGATTGAGTATTGAGGATTGAAGACTGACGATTGAGGATTGAGGGTTGAGGATTGAGGATTGAGAATTGAGGATTGATGATTGAGTACTGAGGACTGAAGATTGAGGATTGAGGACTGAGGATTGAGGATTGAGAATTGAGGATTGAGGATTGAGGATTGAAGATTGAGGATTGGGTATTGAGGATTGAAGAATGAGGATTGAGGATTGAGTATTGAGGATTGAGGATTGAAGATTGAGTATTGAGGATTGAGGACTGAGGATCGAGGACCGAGGATTGAGGATTGAGGATTGAGGTTTGAGGACTGAGGATTGAGGATTGAGGATTCAAGACTGATTATTGAGGACTGAAGATTGAGGATTGAGTATTGAGGATTGAGGATTGAGTATTGAGGATTGAGGATTGAGGATGGAAGATTCAGGATTGGGGACTGAGTGTTGAGGGTTGAATGATGAGAATTAATGTTTGTGGATAGAGATTTGAAGATTGCAGATTGACTATCGAGTATTGAAAACTGTGAATTGAGGATATTCTATTGAGGATTGAGGATTGACTATTGATTGTCGAGGACTGAGGGCTGAAGATTGAGGATTCAGAATTGAGGATTCAGAATTGAGGTTTGAGGACTGAGGATTGAGGATTGAAGATTGAGTATTGAGGATTGAAGATTGAGGATTGAGGATTGAGGATGGAGGATTGAAGAGAGAGGACTGAGCGTTGAGGATTGAGTGTTGAGAATTGATGTTTGAGGGTTGAGATTTGATTATTGATTTTTGTGGATTGAGTATTGAACGATGAGAATTCGGGGTATTCTATTGAGTATTGAGAATTGAGGATTGATGGTTGAGTATTGAGGATTGATGGTTGAGGGTTCTGTGTTGAATATTGAGGGTTGAGGATTGAGGATTGAGGATTGAGGATTGAGGATTGAGGATTGAAGATTGAGTATTAAGGATTGACGGTTGAGGATTGAGGATTGAGGATTGAGGATTGAGGACTGAATATTGAGGATTGGGGATTGAGGACTGGCGATTGAGGATTGAGTATTGACGACTGAGAATTGAGGATTGAGGATTGAAGATTGAGTATTGAGGATTGAAGATTGAGGATTGAGGATTGAGGTTTGAGGATTGAGGACTGAGGGTTGAGGATTGAGGATTGAAGATTCAGTATTGAGGATTGAAGATTGAGAGTTGAGGATTGAGGATTGAACATTGAGGACTGAGTGTTGATGGTTGAGTGATGAGAATTGATGTTTGTGGATAGAGATTTGAAGATTGCAGTTTGAGTATTGAGTATTGAAATCTGTGAATTGAGGATATTCTATTGAGGATCGAGGATTGACAACTGATTGTTGAGGTCTGAGGGCTGAAGATTGAGGATTCAGGATTGAGGATTCAGAATTGATGTTTGAGGACTGAGGATTGAGGATTGAGGATTGAGGATTGAGGATTGAGGATTGAGGATTGAAGATTGAGTATTGAAGATTGAAGATTGAGGATTGAGGATTGAGGATTGAAGATTGAGTATTGAGGATTCAAGATTGAGTATTGAGGATTGAGGATTGAGTACTGAGGACCGAGGGTTGAGGATTGAGGATTGAGCATTGAGGATTGAAGATTGAGGACTGTTGATTGAGGATTGAAGATTGAGGATTAAGGATTGAGGATTGAGGATTGAGGTTTGAGGAATGAGGATTGAGGATTGAGGATTGCGGATTGAAGATTGAGTATTGATGATTGAAGATTGAGGATTCAGGACTGAGGGTTGAGGATTGAGGACGAGGACTGACGGTTGAGGATTGTGGCTTGAGGATTGACGATTGAGGATTGAGAATTGAGGATGAGGGCTGAGGTTTGAGGATTGAGGTTTGAGGAATGAGGATTGAGGGTTGGGGATTGAGGATTGAGGATTGAGGATTGAGTATTGAAGGTTGAGGATTGATGACTGAGGATTGAGGATTGCGGATTGACGATTAAGGATTGAGGATTGAGGGTTGCAGGTTGAGTGTTGAGGACTGAAGGTTGAGGATTGACGATTGAGGATTGAGGATTGAAGATGATGGCTGAGGTTTGAGGTTTGAGGTTTGAGTATTGAATCCTGAGAATTCAGGATGTTCTATTGACTATTGAGAATTGAGGATTGATTCTTTAGTATTGAGGATTCAGGATTGAGGATTGAGGATTGAGAATTGAGAATTGAGGATAACGACTGAGGGTGGAGGATTGATGTTTGAGGAATGGGGATTGAGGATTGAGGATTGAGAATTGAGGATTGAGGATTGAGGATTGAAGATTGAGGATTGGGTATTGAGGATTGAAGAATGAGGATTGAGGATTGAGTATTGAGGATTGAGGATTGAGAATTGAGGATTGATGATTGAGTATTGAGGACTGAAGATTGAGGATTGAGGACTGAGGATTGAGGATTGAGAATTGTGGATTGAGGATTGAGGATTGAAGATTGAGGATTGGGTATTGAGGATTGAAGAATGAGGATTGAGGATTGAGTATTGAGGATTGAGGATTGAAGATTGAGTATTGAGGATTGAGGATTGAGGATTGAGGACCGAGGATTGAGGATTGAGGATTGAGGATTGAGGATTGAGTACTGAAGACTGAGGATTGATGATTGAGGATTTAGGATTGAGGATTGAGGATTGAGGGTTGAGGATTGAAAATTGAGTATTGAGGATTGAAGGTTGAGGACTGAGGAATAAGTATTGGGGATTGAGGATGGAGGATTGAGGATTGAGGATTGAAGTTTGAGTGTTGAGTATTGAGGGTTGAAGATTGAGGATTGAGTATTGAGGATTGAGGATGACGACTGAGGTTTGAGGTTTGAGGTTTGAGTATTGAATCCTGAGAATTCAGGATATTCTATTGAGTATTGAGAATTCAGGATTGATGGTTGAGTATTGAGGACTGAGGATTGAGGATTGAAGGTTGCGTATTGATGATTGAAGATTGAGGATTGAGGATTGTGTGTTGAGGGTTGAGGACGAGGACTGACGGTTGAGGATTGATGTTTGAGGATTGAGGGTTGAGGACTGACGACTGAGGATAGAGGCTTGAGGATGGAGCATTGAGAATTGAAGATTGAGGACTGGGGATTGAGGATTCATGATTGAGGGTTAAGGATTGAGGATTGGGGACTGAGGAAATAGGATTGAATATTGATTATTGAGGATTGAGTATTGAGGATTGATGATTGAGGATGGAAGATTCAGGATTGGGGACTGAGTGTTGAGGGTTGAATGATGAGAATTAATGTTTGTGGATAGAGATTTGAAGATTGCAGATTGACTATCGAGTATTGAAAACTGTGAATTGAGGATATTCTATTGAGGATTGAGGATTGACAATTGATTGTCGATGACTGAGGGCTGAAGATCGAGGATTCAGAATTGAGGATTCAGAATTGAGGTTTGAGGACTGAGGATTGAGGATTGAAGATTGAGTATTGAGGATTGAAGATTGAGGATTGAGGATTGAGGATGGAGGACTGAAGAGAGAGGACTGAGCGTTGAGGATTGAGTGTTGAGAATTGATGTTTGAGGGTTGAGATTTGATTTTTGATTTTTGTGGATTGAGTATTGAACGATGAGAATTCAGGGTATTCTATTGAGTATTGAGAATTGAGGATTGATGGTTGAGTATTGAGGTTTGATGGTTGAGGGTTCTGTGTTGAATATTGAGGATTGAGGATTGAGGATTGAGGATTGAGGATTGAGGATTGAGGATTGAGGATTGAAGATTGAGTATTAAGGATTGAAGGTTGAGGATTGAGGATTGAGGATTGAGGACTGAATATTGAGGATTGGGGATTGAGGATTGCCGATTGAGGATTGAGTATTGACGATTGAGAATTGAGGATTGAGGATTGAAGATTGAGTATTGAGGATTGAAGATTGAGGGGTGAGGATTGAGGTTTGAGGATTGAGGACTGAGGGTTGAGGATTGAGGATTGAAGATTCAGTACTGAGGATTGAAGATTGAGAGTTGAGGATTGAGGATTGAACATTGAGGACTGAGTGTTGATGGTTGAGTGATGAGAATTGATGTTTGTGGATAGAGATTTGAAGATTGCAGATTGAGTATTGAGTATTGAAATCTGTGAATTGAGGATATTCTATTGAGGATTGAGGATTGACAACTGATTGTTGAGGTCTGAAGGCTGAAGATTGAGGATTCAGGATTGAGGATTCAGAATTGAGGTTTGAGGATTGAGGATTGAGGATTGAGGATTGAGGATTGAGGATTGAGGATTGAGGATTGAAGATTGAGTATTGAAGATTGAAGATTGAGGATTGAGGATTGAGGATTGAAGATTGAGTATTGAGGATTCAAGATTGAGTATTGAGGATTGAGGATTGAGTACTGAGGACCGAGGATTGAGGATTGAGGATTGAGGATTGAGAATTGAGGATTGAGGATTGAGGATTGAAGATTGAGGATTGGGTATTGAGGATTGAAGAATGAGGATTGAGGATTGAGGATTGAAGATTGAGTATTGAGGATTGAGGATTGAGTATTGAGGATTGAGGATTGAGGATGGAAGATTCAGGATTGGGGACTGAGTGTTGAGGGTTGAATGATGAGAATTAATGTTTGTGGATAGAGATTTGAAGATTGCAGATTGACTATCGAGTATTGAAAACTGTGAACTGAGGATATTCTATTGAGGATTGAGGATTGACTATTGATTGTCGAGGACTGAGGGCTGAAGATTGAGGATTCAGAATTGAGGATTCAGAATTGAGGTTTGAGGACTGAGGATTGAGGATTGAAGATTGAGTATTGAGGATTGAAGATTGAGGATTGAGGATTGAGGATGGAGGATTGAAGAGAGAGGACTGAGCGTTGAGGATTGAGTGTTGAGAATTGATGTTTGAGGGTTGAGATTTGATTATTGATTTTTGTGGATTGAGTATTGAACGATGAGAATTCAGGGTATTCTATTGAGTATTGAGAATTGAGGATTGATGGTTGAGTATTGAGGATTGATGGTTGAGGGTTCTGTGTTGAATATTGAGGATTGAGGATTGAGGATTGAGGATTGAGGATTGAGGATTGAGGATTGAAGATTGAATATTAAGGATTGAAGGTTGAGGATAGAGGATTGAGGATTGAGGACTGAATATTGAGGATTGGGGATTGAGGATTGGCGATTGAGGATTGAGTATTGACGATTGAGAATTGAGGATTGAGGATTGAAGATTGAGTATTGAGGATTGAAGATTGAGGATTGAGGATTGAGGTTTGAGGATTGAGGACTGAGGGTTGAGGATTGAGGATTGAAGATTCAGTATTGAGGATTGAAGATTGAGAGTTGAGGATTGAGGATTGAACATTGAGGACTGAGTGTTGATGGTTGAGTGATGAGAATTGATGTTTGTGGATAGAGATTTGAAGATTGCAGATTGAGTATTGAGTATTGAAATCTGTGAATTGAGGATATTCTGTTGAGGATCGAGGATTGACAACTGATTGTTGAGGTCTGAGGGCTGAAGATTGAGGATTCAGGATTGAGGATTCAGAATTGAGGTTTGAGGACTGAGGATTGAGGATTGAGGATTGAGGATTGAGGATTGAGGATTGAGGATTGAAGATTGAGTATTGAAGATTGAAGATTGAGGATTGAGGATTGAGGATTGAAGATTGAGTATTGAGGATTCAAGATTGAGTATTGAGGATTGAGGATTGAGTACTGAGGACCGAGGATTGAGGATTGAGGGTTGAGGATTGAGGATTGAGGATTGAGGATTGAGGATTGAGGATTGAGGATTGAAGATTGATTATTGAGGATTGAAGATTGAGGATTGAGTATTGAGGATTGAGGATTGGGGATTGAATATTGAGGATTGGGGACTGAGTGTTGAGGGTTGAGTGATGAGAATTAATGTTTTTGGATAGAGATTTCAAGATTGCAGATTGAGTATCGAGGATTGAAAACTGTGAATTGAGGATATTCTATTGAGGATTGAGGATTGACAATTGATTGTCGAGGACTGAGGGCTGAAGATTGAGGATTCAGGATTGAGGATTCAGAATTGAGGTTTGAGGACTGAGGATTGAGGATTGAAGATTGTGTATTGAGGATTGAAGATGGAGGATTGAGGATTGAGGATGGAGGATTGAAGAGAGAGGACTGAGCGTTGAGGATTGAGTGTTGAGAATTGATGTTTGAGGGTTGAGATTTGATTATTGATTTTTGTGGATTGAGTATTGAACGATGAGAATTCAGGGTATTCTATTGAGTATTGAGAATTGAGGATTGATGGTTGAGTATTGAGGATTGATGGTTGAGGGTTCTGTGTTGAATATTGAGGATTGAGGATTGAGGATTGAGGATTGAGGATTGAGGATTGAGGATTGAAGATTGAGTATTGAGGATTGAAGACTGACGATTGAGGATTGAGGGTTGAGGATTGAGGATTGAGAATTGAGGATTGATGATTGAGTATTGAGGACTGAAGATTGAGGATTGAGGACTGAGGATTGAGGATTGAGAATTGAGGATTGAGGATTGAGGATTGAAGATTGAGGATTGGGTATTGAGGATTGAAGAATGAGGATTGAGGATTGAGTATTGAGGATTGAGGATTGAAGATTGAGTATTGAGGATTGAGGATTGAGGATTGAGGACCGAGGATTGAGGATTGAGGATTGAGGTTTGAGGACTGAGGATTGAGGATTGAGGATTGAAGATTGATTATTGAGGACTGAAGATTGAGGATTGGGTATTGAGGATTGAAGAATGAGGATTGAGGATTGAGTATTGAGGATTGAGGATTGAAGATTGAGTATTGAGGATTGAGGATTGAGGATTGAGGACCGAGGATTGAGGATTGAGGATTGAGGTTTGAGGACTGAGGATTGAGGATTGAGGATTGAAGATTGATTATTGAGGACTGAAGATTGAGTATTGAGGATTGAAGATTGAGGATTGAGGATTGAGGATGGTGGATTGAAGAGAGAGGACTGAGCGTTGAGGATTGAGTGTTGAGAATTGATGTTTGAGGGTTGAGATTTGATTATTGATTTTTGTGGATTGAGTATTGAACGATGAGAATTCAGGGTATTCTATTGAGTATTGAGAATTGAGGATTGATGGTTGAGTATTGAGGATTGATGGTTGAGGGTTCTGTGTTGAATATTGAGGATTGAGGATTGAGGATTGAGGATTGAGGATTGAGGATTGAGGATTGAAGATTGAGTATTAAGGATTGAAGGTTGAGGATTGAGGATTGAGGATTGAGGACTGAATATTGAGGATTGGGGATTGAGGATTGGCGATTGAGGATTGAGTATTGACGATTGAGAATTGAGGATTGAGGATTGAAGATTGAGTATTGAGGATTGAAGATTGAGGATTGAGGATTGAGGTTTGAGGATTGAGGACTGAGGGTTGAGGATTGAGGATTGAAGATTCAGTATTGAAGATTGCAGATTGAGTATTGAGTATTGAAATCTGTGAATTGAGGATATTCTATTGAGGATCGAGGATTGACAACTGATTGTTGAGGTCTGAGGGCTGAAGATTGAGGATTCAGGATTGAGGATTCAGAATTGAGGTTTGAGGACTGAGGATCGAGGATTGAAGATTGAGTATTGAGGACTGAATATTGAGGATTGAGGATTGAGGATTGAGGATTGAGGTTGAGGTCTGAAGGTTGAGGATTGAGGTTTAAGGACTGAGGACTGAGGATTGAGGATTGAGGAATGAGGATTGAGGGTTGAGGTTTGAGGACGAGGACTGACGGTTGAGGATTGAGGTTTGAGGGTTGAGGATTGAGGATTGAGGATTGAGGATTGAGGATTGAAGATTGAGGATTGGGGACTGAGGATTGAAGATTGATGATTGAGGATTGAGGATGGAGGTTTGAGGATTGAGGATTGAGGATTGAAGATTCAGGATTGAGGATTGAAGATTGAAGATTCAGTATTGAGGATTGAAGATTGAGTATTGAAAAATTTGAATTGAGGATATTCTATTGAGGATTGAGGATTGACAACTGATTGTTGAGGACTGAGGGCTGAAGATTGAGGATTCAGGATTGAGGATTCCGGATTGTGGTTTGAAGGTTGAGTATTGAGGATTGAAGATTGAGGATTGAGGATTGAGGATTGAAGAGAGAGGACTGAGTATGGAGGATTGAGTATTGAGTATTGAAGTTTGAGGATTGAGATTTGATTATTGAATATTGTGGATTGAGTATTGAAGCATGAGAATTCAGGATACTCTATTGAGCATTGAGAATTGAGGATTAATGATTGAGTATTGAGGATTGAGGATTGAGGTATGTGGATTGAAGACGAGGACTGAGGGTTGAGTACTGATGTTTGAGGTCTGAGATTTGAGGATTTAGGATTGAGAATTGAGGATCGAGGGTTGAGGATTGAAGATTGAGGACTGGGTATTGAGGATAGAAGAATGAGGATTGAGGATTGAGGATTGAGGATTGAAGATTGAGTATTGAGGATTGAAGATTGAGGATTGGGGATTGAGGACTGACGATTGAGGACTGAGTGTTGAGGGTTGATTGATGAGAATTGATGTTTGCGGATTGAGATTTGAAGATTGAAGAATGGGGATTGAGTACCGAAAACAGTGAATTGAGGATATTCTATTGAGGATTGCGGATTGATAATTGATTGTTGAGAACTGAGGGCTGAAGATTGAGGATTCAGGGATGAGGATTCAGGATCGAGGATTCGGGATTGAGATGTGAGGACTGAGGATTGAGGGTTGAGGATTGAGGGTTGAGGATTGAGGATTGAGGATTGAAGCTTGAGGATTGCGGATTGAGGATGGAGGATTGAAGGGAGAGGACTGAGTGTTGAGGATTGAGTGTTGTGAACTGATGTTTGAGGATTGAGATTTGATTATTGAATATTGTGGATTGAGTATTGAACCATGAGAGTTCAGGATATTCTATTGAGTAATGAGAATTGAGGATTGACGGCTGAGGGTTGTGTGTTGAATATTGAGTATGGAGGATTGAGGATGGAGGATTGAAGATTGAGTACTGATGATTGAAGATTGAGGATTGAGGATTGAGGGTTGAGTATAGGGGACGAGGACTGACGGTTGAGTGTTGAGGTTTGAGGATTGAGGATTGAGGATTCAGAACTGAGGATTGAGGATTGAGGATGGAGCATTGAGGATTGAAGATTGAGGACTGGGGACTGAGGATTGAAGATTGAGGATTAAGGATTGAGGATTGGGGATTGAGGATCTAGGATTGGAGATTGATTATTGAGGATTGAAGATTGAGGATTGAGGATTCAGGATTGAGAATTCAGAAGTGAGGATGAGGACTGAGGGTTGAGGGTTGAGGTTTGAGGAATGAGGATTGGGCATTGAGGATTGAGGATTGAAGATTGAGGATTGGGTATTGAGGATTGAAGATTGAGTATTGAGGATTGAAGATTGACGATTGAGGATTGAGTATTGAGGATTGAGGATGAGGTCTGATTGCTGAGGATTGAGGTTTGAAGACGGAGGTCTGAGGATTGAGGATTGAGGATTGAGGATGAGGGCTGTGGGTTGAGGATTGTGGTATGAGGACAGAGGACTGAGGATTGAGGATTGGCAATTGTGGATTGAGGATTGAGGATTGAAGATTGAGTATTGAGGATTGAAGATTGAGGATCGAGGATTGAGTGTTGTGGATTGAGGACGAGGACTGAGGGTTGAGTATTGATGTTTCAGGTCTGAGGATTGAGTATTGAGGATTGAGAATTGAGGATTGAGGATTGAGGATTGAAGATTGAGGATTGGGTATTGTGGATTGAACATTGAGGTTTGAGGACTGAGGAATGAGGATTGAGGATTGAGAATTGAGGATTGAGGATTGAGGATTGAAGATTGAGGATTGGGTATTGAGGATTGAAGAATGAGGATTAAGGATCGAGGATTGAGGATTGAGCATTGAGGGTTGCGGATTGAAGATTGAGTATTCAGGATTGGAGATTATCGATTGAGGATTGATGGTTGAGGATTGAGGATTGAGGATTGAAGATTGAGTATTGGGGATTGAAGATTGAGGATTGAGGATTGAGGACTGAGGATTGGGGATTGAAGATTCAGGATTGGGGACTTAGTGTTGAGGGTTGAGTGATGAGAATTGATGATTGTGGATAGATATTGGATGATTGCAGGTTGAGTATTGAGTATTGAAACCTATGAATTGAGGATATTCTATTCAGGATAGAGGATTGATAGTTGATTTTTGAGGACTGAGGGCTGAAGATTGATGATTTAGGATTGAGGATTCGGGATTGAGGTTTGAGGGCTGAGGATTGATGGTTGAGTATTGAGGATTGAGGATTGAGGATTGAGGATTGAGTATTGAATATTGAGGATTGATGATTGAGTATTGAAGATTGAGGATTGGGTATTGAGGTTCGTACATTGAGGATTGAGGATTGAGTATTGAGGGTTGAGGGTTGAGAATTGAAGATTGAATATTGATGATTGAAGATTGAGGATCGAGGATTGAGGGTTGTGGATTGAGGACGAGGTCTGAGGGTTGAGTATTGATGATTGAGGTCTGAAGATTGAGGATTGAGGATTGAGAATTGAGGATTGAGGATCGAGGAGTTAAGATTGAGGGTTGAGTGTTGAGGATTGAAGTATGAGGATTGAGGATTGAGGATTGAAAATTGAGGATTGAGGATTGAGGATTGAGGATTGATGATTGAAGATTGAGTATTGATGATTGAAGATTGAGGATTGAGGATTGAGGATTGAAGATTGAGGACAGAGTGTTGATGGTTGAGTCATTAGAATTGATGTTTGTGGATTCAGATTTGAAGATTGAAGAATGGGGATTGAGTATGGAAAACTGTAAATTGAGGATATTCTATTCAGGATAGGGGATTGATAGTTGATTTTTGAGGACTCAGGGCTGAAGATTGAGGATTTAGGATTGAGGATTCGGGATTGAGGTTTGAGGGCTGAGGATTGAGGGTTGAGGATAGAGGGTTGAGTATTGACGCTTGAGGATTGAGAGTTGAGGATGGAGGATTGAAGATAGAGGACTGAGTGTTGAGGATTGAGTGTTGAGAATTGATGTTTGAGGATTGAGATTTGATTATAGAATATTGTGGATTGAGTATTGAACCATGAGAATTCAGGATATTCTATTGAGTATTGAGAATTGAGGATTGATGGTTGAGTATTGAGGATTGATGGTTGAGGGTTGAGTGTTGAATATTGATGATTGAGGATTGAGGATTGAGGATTGAAGATTGAGTATTGAGGATTGAAGATTGACGATTGAGGATTGTGGATTGAGGATCGAGGATTGAGTGTTGAGGATTGAGGACGAGGACTGAGGGCTGAGTATTGATGTTTGAGGTCTGAGAATTGAGGATTGAGGATTGAGAATTGAAGATTGAGGATAGAGAATTGAAGATTGAGGACTGGGTATTGAGGATTGAAGAATGAGGATTGAGGATTGAGGATTGAGGATTGAAGTTTGAGGACTGGGTATTGAGGATTGAAGAATGAGGATTGAGGATTGAGGATTGAGGATTGAGGATTGTAGATTGAGTACTGAGGATCGAAGATTGAGTATTGAGGATTGAAGATTGACGATTGAGGATTGTGGATTGAGCATTGAGGATTGAACATTGAGGACTGAGTGTTGAGGGTTGAGTGAAGAGAATTGATGTTTGTGGATATACGTTTGAAGGTTGCAGACCCAGTATTGAGTATTGAAGACTGTGAATTGAGGATATTCTATTGAGGATTGAGGATTGACTACAGATTGTTGAGGACTGAGGGCTGAAGATAGAGGATTCAGGATTGAGGATTCAGAATTGAGGTTTGAGGACTGAGGATTGAGGATTGAATATTGAGGATTGAGGATTGAGGATTGAAGGATGGGTATTGAGGTTTGAGGACTGAGGACTGAGGATTGAGGATTGAGTATTGAGAATTGAGGATTGAGGGTTGAGGGTTGTGGGTTGAGGACGAGGACTGAGGGTTGAGTATTGATGCTTGAGGTCTGAGGATTGAGGATTGAGGATTGAGAATTGAGGATTGAGAATTGAGGATTGAAGATTGAGGATTGAGGTTTGAGGGTTGTGGGTTGAGGACGAGGACTGAGGGTTGAGTATTGATGTTTGAGGTCTGAGGGTTGAGGATTGAGGATTGAGAATTGAGGATTGAGGATTGAGGATTGAAGATTGAGGATTGTGTATTGAGGATTGAAGAATGAGGTTTGAGGACTAAGGACTGAGGATTGAGGATTGAGGATTGAGAATTGAGGATTGAGGATTGAGGATTGAAGATTGAGGATTGTGTATTGAGGATTGAGGATTGAAGATTGAGGATTGAGGATTGAGGGTTGTGGGTTGAGGACGAGGACTGAGGGTTGAGTATTGATGTTTGAGGTCTGAGGATTGAGGATTGAGGATTGAGAATTGAGGATTGAGGATTGAGGATTGAAGATTGAGGATTGGGTATTGAGGATTGAAGAATGAGGATTGAGGTTTGAGGACTGAGGACTGAGGATTGAGGATTGAGTGTTGAGGATTGAGGATTGAGGATTGAAGATTGAGGATCGGGTACTGAGGATTGAAGAATGAGGATTGAGGATTGTGGATTGAGGATTGAGGATTGAGGATTGAAGGTTGAGGATTGAGTATTGAGGATTGAGGATTGTGGATTGAAGATTGAGGATTGTGTATTGAGGATTGAGGATTGAGGATTGAGGATTGAAGGATGGGGATTGAGGTTTGAGGACTGAGAACTGAGGATTGAGGATTGAGGATTGAGAATTGAGGATTGAGGATTGAGTGTTGTGGGTTGAGGACGAGGACTGAGGGTTGAGTATTGATGTTTGAGGTCTGAGGATTGAGGATTGAGGATTGATAATTGAGGATTGAGGATTGAGGATTGAAGATTGAGGATTGAGGATTGAGGGTTGTGGGTTGAGGACGAGGACTGAGGGTTGAGTATTGATGTTTGAGGTCTGAGGATTGAGGATTGAGGATTGAGGATTGAGGATTGAGGATTGAAGATTGAGGATTGGGTACTGAGGATTGAAGAATGGGGATTGAGGATTGAGGATTGATGATTGAGGATTGAAGATTGAGGATTGAGTATTGAGGATTGAGGAGCGAAGATTGAGTATCGAGGATTGAAGATTGAGGGTTGTGGATTGAGGATTGAGGATTGAGGATTGAAGATTGAGTATACAGGATTCAGAATTGAGGTTTGAGGACTGAGGATTGAGGATTGAAGATTGAGTATTGAGGATTGAAGATTGAGGACTGAGGATTGAGGATTGAGGATTGAGGATGAGGTCTGAGGGCTGAGGATTGAGGTTTGAGGACGGAGGACTGAGGATTAAGGATTGACGATTGAGGATTGAGGATGAGGGCTGAGGGTTGGGGATTGTGGTTTGAGGACTGAGGACTGAGGATTGAGGATTGACAATTGAGGATTCAGGATTGAGGATTGATGATCGAGGATTGGGTATTGAGGATTGAAGAATGAGGATTGAGGATTGAGTATTGAGAATTCAGGATTGAAGATTGAGTATTGAGGACTGAAGACTGACGATTGAGGATTGAGGATTGAGGATTGAGGATTGAGGATTGAAGTCTGAGAGTTGAGGATGGAGGATTGAAGAGAGAGGACTGAGTGTTGAGGATTGAGTGTTGAGAATTGATGTTTGAGGATTGAGATTTGATTATAGAATATTGTGGATTGAGTATTGAACCATGAGAATTCAGGATATTCTATTGAGTATTGAGAATTGAGGATTGATGGTTGAGGGTTGAGTGTTGAATATTGATGATTGAGGTTTGAGGATTGAGGATTGAGGATAGAGGATTGAAGATTGAGTATTGATGATTGAAGATTGAGGATTGAGGATTGAGGGCTGAGGATTGAGGATCGAGGATTGAAGATTGAGGACTGGGTATTGAGGATTGAAGAATGAGGATTAAGGATTGTGGATTGAGGATTGAGGATTGAGGATTGAGGATTGAGGATTGAGGATTGAAGATTGAGTATTGAGGATTGAAGATTGTGGATTGAGGATTGAGGATTGAGGATTGAGGATGGAGGATGAGGGCTGAGGGTTGAGGATTGAGGTTTGAGTATTGAATCCTGAGAATTCAGGATAATCTATTGAGTATTGGGAATGGAGGATTGATGGTTGTGTATTGAGGGTTGAGGATTGAGGATTGAGGATTGAGGATTGATGATTGAGGATTGAAGATTGAGGATTGAGTATTGAGGATTGAGGAGCGAAGATTGAGTATTGAGGATTGAAGATTGAGGGTTGAGGATTGAGGATTGAGGATTGAGGATTGAAGATTGAGTATTCAGGATTCAGAATTGAGGTTTGAGGACTGAGGATTGAGGATTGAAGATTGAGTATTGAGGATTGAAGGTTGAGGACTGAGGATTGAGGATTGAGGATTGAGGATGAGGTCTGAGGGCTGAGGATTGAGGTTTGAGGACGGAGGACCGAGGATTAAGGATTGACGATTGAGGATTGAGGATGAGGGCTGAGGGTTGGGGATTGTGGTTTGAGGACTGAGGACTGAGGATTGAGGATTGACAATTGAGGATTCAGGATTGAGGATTGATGATCGAGGATTGGGTATTGAGGATTGAAGAATGAGGATTGAGGATTGAGTATTGAGAATTCAGGATTGAAGATTGAGTATTGAGGACTGAAGACTGACGATTGAGGATTGAGGATTGAAGTCTGAGTGTTGAGGATGGAGGATTGAAGAGAGAGGACTGAGTGTTGAGGATTGAGTGTTGAGAATTGATGTTTGAGGATTGAGATTTGATTATAGAATATTGTGGATTGAGTATTGAACCATGAGAATTCAGGATATTCTATTGAGTATTGAGAATTGAGGATTGATGGTTGAGGGTTGAGTGTTGAATAATGATGATTGAGGATTGAGGATTGAGGATTGAGGATAGAGGATTGAAGATTGAGGATTGAGGATTGAGAATTGAAGATTGAGGATTGGGTGTTGAGGATTGAGGAGTGGCTATTGACGATTGAGAATTGAAGATTGAGGATTGATGACTGAGGATTGAGGATTGAGGATTGAAGATTGAGTGTTGAGGATTGAAGATTGAGGTTTGAGGATTGAGGATTGAGAATTGAGCATTGGGGATTGAGGATTGAATATTGAGGGTTGGGTATTGAGGTTTGAAGAATGACGATTGAGGATTGAGGATTGAGGATTGAGGATTGAAGATTGATGCTAGAGTATTGACGGCTGAGGATTGAGGATTGAAGTTTGAGTATTCAGGATTCAGAATTGAGGTTTGAGGACTGAGGATTGAGGATTGAAGATTGAGTATTGAGGATTGAAGATTGAGGATTGAGGATTGAGGATTGAGGATTGAGGATGAGGTCTGAGGGCTGAGGATTGAGGTTTGAGGACGGAGGACTGAGGATTGAGGATTGAGGATTGAGGATGAGGGCTGAGGGTTGAGGATTGTGGTTTGAGGACTGAGGACTGAGGATTGAGGATTGACAATTGAGGATTGAGGATTGAGGATTGAGGATTGAGGATTGATGATTGAGGATTGGGTATTGAGGATTGAAGAATGAGGATTGAGGTTTGAGGATTGAGGAATCAGGATTAAGGATTGAGGATTGAAGATTGAGGATTAAAGATTCAGTGTTGAGGGTTGAAGATTGGGGATTGAGGGTTGAGGGTTGAGGATTGAGGATGGAGGATGAGGGCTGAGGGTTGAGGATTGAGGTTTGAGTATTGAATCCTGAGAATTCAGGATATTCTATTGCGTATTGGGAATTGAGGATTGATGGTTGAGTATTGGGTGTTGAGGATCGAAGAATGAGGATTGAGGATTGAGGATTGAAGATTGAGGATTGAGGATTGAGGATTGAGGACTGAAGATTGAGTATTGAGGATTGAAGATTGAGGATTGAGGATTGAGGATTGAAGATTGAGGACTGAGTGTTGATGGTTGCGTGATTAGAATTGATGTTTGTGGATTGAGATTTGAAGATTGAAGAATGGGGATTGAGTATTGACAACTGCAAATTGAGGATATTCTATTGAGGATAGGCGATTGACTGTTGATTTTGGAGGACTGAGGGCTGAAGATTGAGGATTTAGGATTGAGGATTCGGGATTGCGGTTTGAGGGCTGAGGATTGAGAGTTGAGGATTGAGGATTGATTATTGACGCTTGAGGATTGAGAGTTGAGGATGGAGGATTGAAGAGAGAGGACTGAGTGTTGAGGATTGAGTGTTGAGAATTGATGTTTGGTGATTGAGATTTGATTATAGAATATTGTGGATTGAGTATTGAACCATGAGAATTCAGGATATTCTATTGAGTATTGAGAATTGACGATTGATGGTTGAGTATTGAGGATTGATGGTTGAGGGTTGAGTGTTGAATATTGATGATTGAGGATTGAGGATTGAGGATTGAGGATAGGGGATTGATGATTGAGTATTGATGATTGAAGATTGAGGATTGAGGATTGAGGATTGAGGATTGAGGACTGAGGATTGATGATTGAGTATTGGGTATTGAGGATTGAACATTGAGTATTGAGGATTGAGTATTGAGGATTGAGGGTTGAGAATTGAAGATTGAATATTGATGATTGAAGATTGAGGATCGATGATTGAGGGTTGTGGATTGAGGACGAGGACTGAGGGTTGAGTATTGATGTTTGAGGTCTGAGGATTGAGGCTTGAGAATTCAGGATTGAGGATTGAGGATTGAGGATTGAAGTTTGAGGATTGAGGATTGAGGATTGAGGATTGAGGATTAAAGGTTGTGTATTGAGGGTTGAAGATTGAGGATTGAGGATTGAGCTTTAAGGATTCAGGGTTGAGGATTGAGGATTGAGGATTGAAGATTGAGGATTGGGGACTGAGTGTTGAGGGTTGAGTGATGAGAATTGATGTTTGCGGATAGAGATTTGAAGATTGCAGATTGAGTATTGCGTATGGAAAACTCTGAACTGAGGATATTCTATTGAGGATTGAGGATTGACAACTGATTGTTGAGGACTGAGGGCTGAAGATTGAGGATTCAGGATTGTGGATTCCGGATTGTGGTTTGAAGATTGAGTATTGAGGATTGAAGATTGAGGATTGAGGATTGAGGATTGAAGAGAGAGGACTGAGTATGGAGGATTGAGTGTTGAGTATTGATGTTTGAGGATTGAGATTTGATTATTGAATATTGTGGATTGAGTATTGAAGCATGAGAATTCAGGATACTCTATTGAGTATTGAGAATTGAGGATTAATGGTTGAGTATTGAGGATTGATGGTTGAGGGTTGTGTGTTGAATATTGAGGATGGAGTATTGAGGATTGAGGATTGAGGATTGAGGATTGAAGATTGAGTATTGACGATTGAAGGTTGAGGATTGAGGATTGAGGGTTGAGGATTGAGGACGAGGACTGACGGTTGAGGATTGAGGTTTGAGGATTGAGGATCGGGGATTGAGGATTGAGGATTGAGGTTTGACGACTGAGGACTGAGGATTGAGGATTGAGTATTGAGGATTGAGGATTGAGGGTTGAAGATTGAGGATTGGGGACTGAGGATTGAAAATTCAGGATTGAGGATTGAGGATTGAGGATTGAGGATTGAGGATTGAGGATTGAAGATTCAGTATTGAGGATTGCAGATTGAGAATTGAGGATTGAGGATTGAGGATTGAGGATGCGGGATGAGGGTTGAGGATTGTGGTTTGAGGACTGAGAACTGAGGATTGAGGATTGAGAATTGAGGACTGAGGATTGAGGATTGAAGATTGAGGATTCGGTATTGAGGATTGAAGAATGAGGATTGAGGATTGAGGACTGAGGATTGAGGATTGAAGATTGAGTATTGAGGATTGAAGATTGAGGATCGAGGATTGAGTGTTGTGGATTGAGGACGAGGACTGAGGGTTGAGTATTGATGTTTCAGGTCTGAGGATTGAGTATTGAGGATTGAACATTGAGGATTGAGGATTGAGGATTGAAGATTGAGGATTGGGTATTGTGGATTGAAGATTGAGGTTTGAGGACTGAGGAATGAGGATTGAGGATTGAGAATTGAGGATTGAGGATTGAGGATTGAAGATTGAGGATTGGGTATTGAGGATTGAAGAATGAGGATTGAGGATTGAGGATTGAGGATTCAGCATTGAGGGTTGCGGATTGAAGATTGAGTATTCAGGATTGGAGATTGTCGATTGAGGATTGATGGTTGAGGATTGAGGATTGAGGATTGAAGATTGAGTATTGAGGATTGAAGATTGAGGATTGAGGATTGAGGACTGAGGATTGGGGATTGAAGATTCAGGATTGGGGACTTAGTGTTGAGGGTTGAGTGATGAGAATTGACGATTGTGGATAGAGATTTGAAGATTGCAGGTTGAGTATTGAGTATTGAAACCTATGAATTGAGGATATTCTATTGAGGATTGAGGATTGACAACTGATTGTTGAGGACTGTGGGCTGAAGATTGAGGATTCAGGATAGAGGATTCAGGATTGAGGTTTGAGGACTGAGGATTGAGGATTCAGGATTGAGGATTGAGGATTGAGGACTGAGGATTGATGATTGATTATTGGGTATTGAGGATTGAACATTGAGGATTGAGGATTGAGTATTGAGGATTGAGGGTTGAGAATTGAGGATTGAATATTGATGATTGAAGATTGAGGATCGATGATTCAGGGTTGTGGATTGAGGACGAGGACTGAGGGTTGAGTATTGATGTTTGAGGTCTGAGGATTGAGGATTGAGGATTGAGGATTGAGGATTGAGGATTGAGGATTGAAGTTTGGGGATTGAGGATGGAGGATGAGGGCTGAGGGTTGAGGATTGAGGTTTGAGTATTGAATCCTGAGAATTCAGGATAATCTATTGAGTATTGGGAATGGAGGATTGATGGTTGTGTATTGAGGGTTGAGGATTGAGGATTGAGGATTGAGGATTGATGATTGAGGATTGAAGATTGAGGATTGAGTATTGAGGATTGAGGAGCGAAGATTGAGTATTGAGGATTGAAGATTGAGGGTTGAGGATTGAGGATTGAGGATTGAGGATTGAAGATTGAGTATTCAGGATTCAGAATTGAGGTTTGAGGACTGAGGATTGAGGATTGAAGATTGAGTATTGAGGATTGAAGGTTGAGGACTGAGGATTGAGGATTGAGGATTGAGGATGAGGTCTGAGGGCTGAGGATTGAGGTTTGAGGACGGAGGACCGAGGATTAAGGATTGACGATTGAGGATTGAGGATGGGGGCTGAGGGTTGGGGATTGTGGTTTGAGGACTGAGGACTGAGGATTGAGGATTGACAATTGAGGATTCAGGATTGAGGATTGATGATCGAGGATTGGGTATTCAGGATTGAAGAATGAGGATTGAGGATTGAGTATTGAGAATTCAGGATTGAAGATTGAGTATTGAGGACTGAAGACTGACGATTGAGGATTGAGGATTGAGGATTGAGGATTGAGGATTGAAGTCTGAGTGTTGAGGATGGAGGATTGAAGAGAGAGGACTGAGTGTTGAGGATTGAGTGTTGAGAATTGATGTTTGAGGATTGAGATTTGATTATAGAATATTGTGGATTGAGTATTGAACCATGAGAATTCAGGATATTCTATTGAGTATTGAGAATTGAGGATTGATGGTTGAGGGTTGAGTGTTGAATAATGATGATTGAGGATTGAGGATTGAGTATTGAGGATAGAGGATTGAAGATTGAGGATTGAGGATTGAGAATTGAAGATTGAGGATTGGGTGTTGAGGATTGAGGAGTGGCTATTGACGATTGAGAATTGAAGATTGAGGATTGATGACTGAGGATTGAGGATTGAGGATTGAAGATTGAGTGTTGAGGATTGAAGATTGAGGTTTGAGGATTGAGGATTGAGAATTGAGCATTGGGGATTGAGGATTGAATATTGAGGGTTGGGTATTGAGGTTTGAAGAATGACGATTGAGGATTGAGGATTGAGGATTGAGGATTGAAGATTGATGCTAGAGTATTGAGGGCTGAGGATTGAGGATTGAAGTTTGAGTATTCAGGATTCAGAATTGAGGTTTGAGGACTGAGGATTGAGGATTGAAGATTGAGTATTGAGGATTGAAGATTGAGGATTGAGGATTGAGGATTGAGGATTGAGGATGAGGTCTGAGGGCTGAGGATTGAGGTTTGAGGACGGAGGACTGAGGATTGAGGATTGAGGATTGAGGATGAGGGCTGAGGGTTGAGGATTGTGGTTTGAGGACTGAGGACTGAGGATTGAGGATTGACAATTGAGGATTGAGGATTGAGGATTGAGGATTGAGGATTGATGATTGAGGATTGGGTATTGAGGATTGAAGAATGAGGATTGAGGTTTGAGGATTGAGGAATCAGGATTAAGGATTGAGGATTGAAGATTGAGGATTAAAGATTCAGTGTTGAGGGTTGAAGATTGAGGATTGAGGGTTGAGGGTTGAGGATTGAGGATGGAGGATGAGGGCTGAGGGTTGAGGATTGAGGTTTGAGTATTGAATCCTGAGAATTCAGGATATTCTATTGCGTATTGGGAATTGAGGATTGATGGTTGAGTATTGGGTGTTGAGGATCGAAGAATGAGGATTGAGGATTGAGGATTGAAGATTGAGGATTGAGGATTGAGGATTGAGGACTGAAGATTGAGTATTGAGGATTGAAGATTGAGGATTGAGGATTGAGGATTGAAGATTGAGGACTGAGTGTTGATGGTTGCGTGATTAGAATTGATGTTTGTGGATTGAGATTTGAAGATTGAAGAATGGGGATTGAGTATTGACAACTGCAAATTGAGGATATTCTATTGAGGATAGGCGATTGACTGTTGATTTTGGAGGACTGAGGGCTGAAGATTGAGGATTTAGGATTGAGGATTCGGGATTGCGGTTTGAGGGCTGAGGATTGAGAGTTGAGGATTGAGGATTGATTATTGACGCTTGAGGATTGAGAGTTGAGGATGGAGGATTGAAGAGAGAGGACTGAGTGTTGAGGATTGAGTGTTGAGAATTGATGTTTGGTGATTGAGATTTGATTATAGAATATTGTGGATTGAGTATTGAACCATGAGAATTCAGGATATTCTATTGAGTATTGAGAATTGACGATTGATGGTTGAGTATTGAGGATTGATGGTTGAGGGTTGAGTGTTGAATATTGATGATTGAGGATTGAGGATTGAGGATTGAGGATAGGGGATTGATGATTGAGTATTGATGATTGAAGATTGAGGATTGAGGATTGAGGATTGAGGATTGAGGACTGAGGATTGATGATTGAGTATTGGGTATTGAGGATTGAACATTGAGGATTGAGGATTGAGTATTGAGGATTGAGGGTTGAGAATTGAAGATTGAATATTGATGATTGAAGATTGAGGTTCGATGATTGAGGGTTGTGGATTGAGGACGAGGACTGAGGGTTGAGTATTGATGTTTGAGGTCTGAGGATTGAGGCTTGAGAATTCAGGATTGAGGATTGAGGATTGAGGATTGAAGTTTGAGGATTGAGGATTGAGGATTGAGGATTGAGGATTAAAGGTTGTGTATTGAGGGTTGAAGATTGAGGATTGAGGATTGAGCTTTAAGGATTCAGGGTTGAGGATTGAGGATTGAGGATTGAAGATTGAGGATTGGGGACTGAGTGTTGAGGGTTGAGTGATGAGAATTGATGTTTGCGGATAGAGATTTGAAGATTGCAGATTGAGTATTGCGTATGGAAAACTCTGAACTGAGGATATTCTATTGAGGATTGAGGATTGACAACTGATTGTTGAGGACTGAGGGCTGAAGATTGAGGATTCAGGATTGTGGATTCCGGATTGTGGTTTGAAGATTGAGTATTGAGGATTGAAGATTGAGGATTGAGGATTGAGGATTGAAGAGAGAGGACTGAGTATGGAGGATTGAGTGTTGAGTATTGATGTTTGAGGATTGAGATTTGATTATTGAATATTGTGGATTGAGTATTGAAGCATGAGAATTCAGGATACTCTATTGAGTATTGAGAATTGAGGATTAATGGTTGAGTATTGAGGATTGATGGTTGAGGGTTGTGTGTTGAATATTGAGGATGGAGTATTGAGGATTGAGGATTGAGGATTGAGGATTGAAGATTGAGGATCGAGGATTGAGTGTTGTGGATTGAGGACGAGGACTGAGGGTTGAGTATTGATGTTTCAGGTCTGAGGATTGAGTATTGAGGATTGAACATTGAGGATTGAGGATTGAGGATTGAAGATTGAGGATTGGGTATTGTGGATTGAAGATTGAGGTTTGAGGACTGAGGAATGAGGATTGAGGATTGAGAATTGAGGATTGAGGATTGAGGATTGAAGATTGAGGATTGGGTATTGAGGATTGAAGAATGAGGATTGAGGATTGAGGATTGAGGATTCAGCATTGAGGGTTGCGGATTGAAGATTGAGTATTCAGGATTGGAGATTGTCGATTGAGGATTGATGGTTGAGGATTGAGGATTGAGGATTGAAGATTGAGTATTGAGGATTGAAGATTGAGGATTGAGGATTGAGGACTGAGGATTGGGGATTGAAGATTCAGGATTGGGGACTTAGTGTTGAGGGTTGAGTGATGAGAATTGACGATTGTGGATAGAGATTTGAAGATTGCAGGTTGAGTATTGAGTATTGAAACCTATGAATTGAGGATATTCTATTGAGGATTGAGGATTGACAACTGATTGTTGAGGACTGTGGGCTGAAGATTGAGGATTCAGGATAGAGGATTCAGGATTGAGGTTTGAGGACTGAGGATTGAGGATTCAGGATTGAGGATTGAGGATTGAGGACTGAGGATTGATGATTGATTATTGGGTATTGAGGATTGAACATTGAGGATTGAGGATTGAGTATTGAGGATTGAGGGTTGAGAATTGAGGATTGAATATTGATGATTGAAGATTGAGGATCGATGATTCAGGGTTGTGGATTGAGGACGAGGACTGAGGGTTGAGTATTGATGTTTGAGGTCTGAGGATTGAGGATTGAGGATTGAGGATTGAGGATTGAGGATTGAGGATTGAAGTTTGGGGATTGAGGATTGAGGATTGAGGATTGAGGATTAAAGGTTGAGTATTGAGGGTTGAAGATTGAGGATTGAGGATTGAGCTTTAAGGATTCAGAGTTGAGTATTGAGAATTGAGGATTGAAGATTGAGGATTGGGGACTGAGTGTTGAGGGTTGAGTGATGAGAATTGATGTTTGCGGATAGAGATTTGAAGATTGCAGATTGAGTATTGCGTATGGAAAACTCTAAACTGAGGATATTCTGTTGAGGATTGAGGATTGACAACTGATTGTTGAGGACTGAGGGCTGAAGATTGAGGATTCAGGATTGTGGATTCCGGATTGTGGTTTGAAGATTGAGTATTGAGGATTGAAGATTGAGGATTGAGGATTGAGGATTGAAGAGAGAGGACTGAGTATGGAGGATTGAGTGTTGAGTATTGATGTTTGAGGATTGAGATTTGATTATTGAATATTGTGGATTGAGTATTGAAGCATGAGAATTCAGGATACTCTATTGAGTATTGAGAATTGAGGATTAATGGTTGAGTATTGAGGATTGATGGTTGAGGGTTGTGTGTTGAATATTGAGGATGGAGTATTGAGGATTGAGGATTGAGGATTGAGGATTGAAGATTGAGTATTGACGATTGAAGGTTGAGGATTGAGGATTGAGGGTTGAGGATTGAGGACGAGGACTGACGGTTGAGGATTGAGGTTTGAGGATTGAGGATCGGGGATTGAGGATTGAGGATTGAGGTTTGACGACTGAGGACTGAGGATTGAGGATTGAGTATTGAGGATTGAGGATTGAGGGTTGAAGATTGAGGATTGGGGACTGAGGATTGAAAATTCAGGATTGAGGATTGAGGATTGAGGATTGAGGATTGAGGATTGAGGATTGAAGATTCAGTATTGAGGATTGCAGATTGAGAATTGAGGATTGAGGATTGAGGATTGAGGATGCGGGATGAGGGTTGAGGATTGTGGTTTGAGGACTGAGAACTGAGGATTGAGGATTGAGAATTGAGGACTGAGGATTGAGGATTGAAGATTGAGGATTCGGTATTGAGGATTGAAGAATGAGGATTGAGGATTGAGGACTGAGGATTGAGGATTGAAGATTGAGTATTGAGGATTGAAGATTGAGGATCGAGGATTGAGTGTTGTGGATTGAGGACGAGGACTGAGGGTTGAGTATTGATGTTTCAGGTCTGAGGATTGAGTATTGAGGATTGAACATTGAGGATTGAGGATTGAGGATTGAAGATTGAGGATTGGGTATTGTGGATTGAAGATTGAGGTTTGAGGACTGAGGAATGAGGATTGAGGATTGAGAATTGAGGATTGAGGATTGAGGATTGAAGATTGAGGATTGGGTATTGAGGATTGAAGAATGAGGATTGAGGATTGAGGATTGAGGATTCAGCATTGAGGGTTGCGGATTGAAGATTGAGTATTCAGGATTGGAGATTGTCGATTGAGGATTGATGGTTGAGGATTGAGGATTGAGGATTGAAGATTGAGTATTGAGGATTGAAGATTGAGGATTGAGGATTGAGGACTGAGGATTGGGGATTGAAGATTCAGGATTGGGGACTTAGTGTTGAGGGTTGAGTGATGAGAATTGACGATTGTGGATAGAGATTTGAAGATTGCAGGTTGAGTATTGAGTATTGAAACCTATGAATTGAGGATATTCTATTGAGGATTGAGGATTGACAACTGATTGTTGAGGACTGTGGGCTGAAGATTGAGGATTCAGGATAGAGGATTCAGGATTGAGGTTTGAGGACTGAGGATTGAGGATTCAGGATTGAGGATTGAGGATTGAGGACTGAGGATTGATGATTGATTATTGGGTATTGAGGATTGAACATTGAGGATTGAGGATTGAGTATTGAGGATTGAGGGTTGAGAATTGAGGATTGAATATTGATGATTGAAGATTGAGGATCGATGATTCAGGGTTGTGGATTGAGGACGAGGACTGAGGGTTGAGTATTGATGTTTGAGGTCTGAGGATTGAGGATTGAGGATTGAGGATTGAGGATTGAGGATTGAGGATTGAAGTTTGGGGATTGAGGATGGAGGATGAGGGCTGAGGGTTGAGGATTGAGGTTTGAGTATTGAATCCTGAGAATTCAGGATAATCTATTGAGTATTGGGAATGGAGGATTGATGGTTGTGTATTGAGGGTTGAGGATTGAGGATTGAGGATTGAGGATTGATGATTGAGGATTGAAGATTGAGGATTGAGTATTGAGGATTGAGGAGCGAAGATTGAGTATTGAGGATTGAAGATTGAGGGTTGAGGATTGAGGATTGAGGATTGAGGATTGAAGATTGAGTATTCAGGATTCAGAATTGAGGTTTGAGGACTGAGGATTGAGGATTGAAGATTGAGTATTGAGGATTGAAGGTTGAGGACTGAGGATTGAGGATTGAGGATTGAGGATGAGGTCTGAGGGCTGAGGATTGAGGTTTGAGGACGGAGGACCGAGGATTAAGGATTGACGATTGAGGATTGAGGATGAGGGCTGAGGGTTGGGGATTGTGGTTTGAGGACTGAGGACTGAGGATTGAGGATTGACAATTGAGGATTCAGGATTGAGGATTGATGATCGAGGATTGGGTATTCAGGATTGAAGAATGAGGATTGAGGATTGAGTATTGAGAATTCAGGATTGAAGATTGAGTATTGAGGACTGAAGACTGACGATTGAGGATTGAGGATTGAGGATTGAGGATTGAGGATTGAAGTCTGAGTGTTGAGGATGGAGGATTGAAGAGAGAGGACTGAGTGTTGAGGATTGAGTGTTGAGAATTGATGTTTGAGGATTGAGATTTGATTATAGAATATTGTGGATTGAGTATTGAACCATGAGAATTCAGGATATTCTATTGAGTATTGAGAATTGAGGATTGATGGTTGAGGGTTGAGTGTTGAATAATGATGATTGAGGATTGAGGATTGAGGATTGAGGATAGAGGATTGAAGATTGAGGATTGAGGATTGAGAATTGAAGATTGAGGATTGGGTGTTGAGGATTGAGGAGTGGCTATTGACGATTGAGAATTGAAGATTGAGGATTGATGACTGAGGATTGAGGATTGAGGATTGAAGATTGAGTGTTGAGGATTGAAGATTGAGGTTTGAGGATTGAGGATTGAGAATTGAGCATTGGGGATTGAGGATTGAATATTGAGGGTTGGGTATTGAGGTTTGAAGAATGACGATTGAGGATTGAGGATTGAGGATTGAGGATTGAAGATTGATGCTAGAGTATTGAGGGCTGAGGATTGAGGATTGAAGTTTGAGTATTCAGGATTCAGAATTGAGGTTTGAGGACTGAGGATTGAGGATTGAAGATTGAGTATTGAGGATTGAAGATTGAGGATTGAGGATTGAGGATTGAGGATTGAGGATGAGGTCTGAGGGCTGAGGATTGAGGTTTGAGGACGGAGGACTGAGGATTGAGGATTGAGGATTGAGGATGAGGGCTGAGGGTTGAGGATTGTGGTTTGAGGACTGAGGACTGAGGATTGAGGATTGACAATTGAGGATTGAGGATTGAGGATTGAGGATTGAGGATTGATGATTGAGGATTGGGTATTGAGGATTGAAGAATGAGGATTGAGGTTTGAGGATTGAGGAATCAGGATTAAGGATTGAGGATTGAAGATTGAGGATTAAAGATTCAGTGTTGAGGGTTGAAGATTGAGGATTGAGGGTTGAGGGTTGAGGATTGAGGATGGAGGATGAGGGCTGAGGGTTGAGGATTGAGGTTTGAGTATTGAATCCTGAGAATTCAGGATATTCTATTGCGTATTGGGAATTGAGGATTGATGGTTGAGTATTGGGTGTTGAGGATCGAAGAATGAGGATTGAGGATTGAGGATTGAAGATTGAGGATTGAGGATTGAGGATTGAGGACTGAAGATTGAGTATTGAGGATTGAAGATTGAGGATTGAGGATTGAGGATTGAAGATTGAGGACTGAGTGTTGATGGTTGCGTGATTAGAATTGATGTTTGTGGATTGAGATTTGAAGATTGAAGAATGGGGATTGAGTATTGACAACTGCAAATTGAGGATATTCTATTGAGGATAGGCGATTGACTGTTGATTTTGGAGGACTGAGGGCTGAAGATTGAGGATTTAGGATTGAGGATTCGGGATTGCGGTTTGAGGGCTGAGGATTGAGAGTTGAGGATTGAGGATTGATTATTGACGCTTGAGGATTGAGAGTTGAGGATGGAGGATTGAAGAGAGAGGACTGAGTGTTGAGGATTGAGTGTTGAGAATTGATGTTTGGTGATTGAGATTTGATTATAGAATATTGTGGATTGAGTATTGAACCATGAGAATTCAGGATATTCTATTGAGTATTGAGAATTGACGATTGATGGTTGAGTATTGAGGATTGATGGTTGAGGGTTGAGTGTTGAATATTGATGATTGAGGATTGAGGATTGAGGATTGAGGATAGGGGATTGATGATTGAGTATTGATGATTGAAGATTGAGGATTGAGGATTGAGGATTGAGGATTGAGGACTGAGGATTGATGATTGAGTATTGGGTATTGAGGATTGAACATTGAGGATTGAGGATTGAGGATTAAAGGTTGTGTATTGAGGGTTGAAGATTGAGGATTGAGGATTGAGCTTTAAGGATTCAGGGTTGAGGATTGAGGATTGAGGATTGAAGATTGAGGATTGGGGACTGAGTGTTGAGGGTTGAGTGATGAGAATTGATGTTTGCGGATAGAGATTTGAAGATTGCAGATTGAGTATTGCGTATGGAAAACTCTGAACTGAGGATATTCTATTGAGGATTGAGGATTGACAACTGATTGTTGAGGACTGAGGGCTGAAGATTGAGGATTCAGGATTGTGGATTCCGGATTGTGGTTTGAAGATTGAGTATTGAGGATTGAAGATTGAGGATTGAGGATTGAGGATTGAAGAGAGAGGACTGAGTATGGAGGATTGAGTGTTGAGTATTGATGTTTGAGGATTGAGATTTGATTATTGAATATTGTGGATTGAGTATTGAAGCATGAGAATTCAGGATACTCTATTGAGTATTGAGAATTGAGGATTAATGGTTGAGTATTGAGGATTGATGGTTGAGGGTTGTGTGTTGAATATTGAGGATGGAGTATTGAGGATTGAGGATTGAGGATTGAGGATTGAAGATTGAGGATCGAGGATTGAGTGTTGTGGATTGAGGACGAGGACTGAGGGTTGAGTATTGATGTTTCAGGTCTGAGGATTGAGTATTGAGGATTGAACATTGAGGATTGAGGATTGAGGATTGAAGATTGAGGATTGTGTATTGTGGATTGAAGATTGAGGTTTGAGGACTGAGGAATGAGGATTGAGGATTGAGAATTGAGGATTGAGGATTGAGGATTGAAGATTGAGGATTGGGTATTGAGGATTGAAGAATGAGGATTGAGGATTGAGGATTGAGGATTCAGCATTGAGGGTTGCGGATTGAAGATTGAGTATTCAGGATTGGAGATTGTCGATTGAGGATTGATGGTTGAGGATTGAGGATTGAGGATTGAAGATTGAGTATTGAGGATTGAAGATTGAGGATTGAGGATTGAGGACTGAGGATTGGGGATTGAAGATTCAGGATTGGGGACTTAGTGTTGAGGGTTGAGTGATGAGAATTGACGATTGTGGATAGAGATTTGAAGATTGCAGGTTGAGTATTGAGTATTGAAACCTATGAATTGAGGATATTCTATTGAGGATTGAGGATTGACAACTGATTGTTGAGGACTGTGGGCTGAAGATTGAGGATTCAGGATAGAGGATTCAGGATTGAGGTTTGAGGACTGAGGATTGAGGATTCAGGATTGAGGATTGAGGATTGAGGACTGAGGATTGATGATTGATTATTGGGTATTGAGGATTGAACATTGAGGATTGAGGATTGAGTATTGAGGATTGAGGGTTGAGAATTGAGGATTGAATATTGATGATTGAAGATTGAGGATCGATGATTCAGGGTTGTGGATTGAGGACGAGGACTGAGGGTTGAGTATTGATGTTTGAGGTCTGAGGATTGAGGATTGAGGATTGAGGATTGAGGATTGAGGATTGAGGATTGAAGTTTGGGGATTGAGGATGGAGGATGAGGGCTGAGGGTTGAGGATTGAGGTTTGAGTATTGAATCCTGAGAATTCAGGATAATCTATTGAGTATTGGGAATGGAGGATTGATGGTTGTGTATTGAGGGTTGAGGATTGAGGATTGAGGATTGAGGATTGATGATTGAGGATTGAAGATTGAGGATTGAGTATTGAGGATTGAGGAGCGAAGATTGAGTATTGAGGATTGAAGATTGAGGGTTGAGGATTGAGGATTGAGGATTGAGGATTGAAGATTGAGTATTCAGGATTCAGAATTGAGGTTTGAGGACTGAGGATTGAGGATTGAAGATTGAGTATTGAGGATTGAAGGTTGAGGACTGAGGATTGAGGATTGAGGATTGAGGATGAGGTCTGAGGGCTGAGGATTGAGGTTTGAGGACGGAGGACCGAGGATTAAGGATTGACGATTGAGGATTGAGGATGAGGGCTGAGGGTTGGGGATTGTGGTTTGAGGACTGAGGACTGAGGATTGAGGATTGACAATTGAGGATTCAGGATTGAGGATTGATGATCGAGGATTGGGTATTCAGGATTGAAGAATGAGGATTGAGGATTGAGTATTGAGAATTCAGGATTGAAGATTGAGTATTGAGGACTGAAGACTGACGATTGAGGATTGAGGATTGAGGATTGAGGATTGAGGATTGAAGTCTGAGTGTTGAGGATGGAGGATTGAAGAGAGAGGACTGAGTGTTGAGGATTGAGTGTTGAGAATTGATGTTTGAGGATTGAGATTTGATTATAGAATATTGTGGATTGAGTATTGAACCATGAGAATTCAGGATATTCTATTGAGTATTGAGAATTGAGGATTGATGGTTGAGGGTTGAGTGTTGAATAATGATGATTGAGGATTGAGGATTGAGGATTGAGGATAGAGGATTGAAGATTGAGGATTGAGGATTGAGAATTGAAGATTGAGGATTGGGTGTTGAGGATTGAGGAGTGGCTATTGACGATTGAGAATTGAAGATTGAGGATTGATGACTGAGGATTGAGGATTGAGGATTGAAGATTGAGTGTTGAGGATTGAAGATTGAGGTTTGAGGATTGAGGATTGAGAATTGAGCATTGGGGATTGAGGATTGAATATTGAGGGTTGGGTATTGAGGTTTGAAGAATGACGATTGAGGATTGAGGATTGAGGATTGAGGATTGAAGATTGATGCTAGAGTATTGAGGGCTGAGGATTGAGGATTGAAGTTTGAGTATTCAGGATTCAGAATTGAGGTTTGAGGACTGAGGATTGAGGATTGAAGATTGAGTATTGAGGATTGAAGATTGAGGATTGAGGATTGAGGATTGAGGATTGAGGATGAGGTCTGAGGGCTGAGGATTGAGGTTTGAGGACGGAGGACTGAGGATTGAGGATTGAGGATTGAGGATGAGGGCTGAGGGTTGAGGATTGTGGTTTGAGGACTGAGGACTGAGGATTGAGGATTGACAATTGAGGATTGAGGATTGAGGATTGAGGATTGAGGATTGATGATTGAGGATTGGGTATTGAGGATTGAAGAATGAGGATTGAGGTTTGAGGATTGAGGAATCAGGATTAAGGATTGAGGATTGAAGATTGAGGATTAAAGATTCAGTGTTGAGGGTTGAAGATTGAGGATTGAGGGTTGAGGGTTGAGGATTGAGGATGGAGGATGAGGGCTGAGGGTTGAGGATTGAGGTTTGAGTATTGAATCCTGAGAATTCAGGATATTCTATTGCGTATTGGGAATTGAGGATTGATGGTTGAGTATTGGGTGTTGAGGATCGAAGAATGAGGATTGAGGATTGAGGATTGAAGATTGAGGATTGAGGATTGAGGATTGAGGACTGAAGATTGAGTATTGAGGATTGAAGATTGAGGATTGAGGATTGAGGATTGAAGATTGAGGACTGAGTGTTGATGGTTGCGTGATTAGAATTGATGTTTGTGGATTGAGATTTGAAGATTGAAGAATGGGGATTGAGTATTGACAACTGCAAATTGAGGATATTCTATTGAGGATAGGCGATTGACTGTTGATTTTGGAGGACTGAGGGCTGAAGATTGAGGATTTAGGATTGAGGATTCGGGATTGCGGTTTGAGGGCTGAGGATTGAGAGTTGAGGATTGAGGATTGATTATTGACGCTTGAGGATTGAGAGTTGAGGATGGAGGATTGAAGAGAGAGGACTGAGTGTTGAGGATTGAGTGTTGAGAATTGATGTTTGGTGATTGAGATTTGATTATAGAATATTGTGGATTGAGTATTGAACCATGAGAATTCAGGATATTCTATTGAGTATTGAGAATTGACGATTGATGGTTGAGTATTGAGGATTGATGGTTGAGGGTTGAGTGTTGAATATTGATGATTGAGGATTGAGGATTGAGGATTGAGGATAGGGGATTGATGATTGAGTATTGATGATTGAAGATTGAGGATTGAGGATTGAGGATTGAGGATTGAGGACTGAGGATTGATGATTGAGTATTGGGTATTGAGGATTGAACATTGAGGATTGAGGATTGAGGATTAAAGGTTGTGTATTGAGGGTTGAAGATTGAGGATTGAGGATTGAGCTTTAAGGATTCAGGGTTGAGGATTGAGGATTGAGGATTGAAGATTGAGGATTGGGGACTGAGTGTTGAGGGTTGAGTGATGAGAATTGATGTTTGCGGATAGAGATTTGAAGATTGCAGATTGAGTATTGCGTATGGAAAACTCTGAACTGAGGATATTCTATTGAGGATTGAGGATTGACAACTGATTGTTGAGGACTGAGGGCTGAAGATTGAGGATTCAGGATTGTGGATTCCGGATTGTGGTTTGAAGATTGAGTATTGAGGATTGAAGATTGAGGATTGAGGATTGAGGATTGAAGAGAGAGGACTGAGTATGGAGGATTGAGTGTTGAGTATTGATGTTTGAGGATTGAGATTTGATTATTGAATATTGTGGATTGAGTATTGAAGCATGAGAATTCAGGATACTCTATTGAGTATTGAGAATTGAGGATTAATGGTTGAGTATTGAGGATTGATGGTTGAGGGTTGTGTGTTGAATATTGAGGATGGAGTATTGAGGATTGAGGATTGAGGATTGAGGATTGAAGATTGAGGATCGAGGATTGAGTGTTGTGGATTGAGGACGAGGACTGAGGGTTGAGTATTGATGTTTCAGGTCTGAGGATTGAGTATTGAGGATTGAACATTGAGGATTGAGGATTGAGGATTGAAGATTGAGGATTGTGTATTGTGGATTGAAGATTGAGGTTTGAGGACTGAGGAATGAGGATTGAGGATTGAGAATTGAGGATTGAGGATTGAGGATTGAAGATTGAGGATTGGGTATTGAGGATTGAAGAATGAGGATTGAGGATTGAGGATTGAGGATTCAGCATTGAGGGTTGCGGATTGAAGATTGAGTATTCAGGATTGGAGATTGTCGATTGAGGATTGATGGTTGAGGATTGAGGATTGAGGATTGAAGATTGAGTATTGAGGATTGAAGATTGAGGATTGAGGATTGAGGACTGAGGATTGGGGATTGAAGATTCAGGATTGGGGACTTAGTGTTGAGGGTTGAGTGATGAGAATTGACGATTGTGGATAGAGATTTGAAGATTGCAGGTTGAGTATTGAGTATTGAAACCTATGAATTGAGGATATTCTATTGAGGATTGAGGATTGACAACTGATTGTTGAGGACTGTGGGCTGAAGATTGAGGATTCAGGATAGAGGATTCAGGATTGAGGTTTGAGGACTGAGGATTGAGGATTCAGGATTGAGGATTGAGGATTGAGGACTGAGGATTGATGATTGATTATTGGGTATTGAGGATTGAACATTGAGGATTGAGGATTGAGTATTGAGGATTGAGGGTTGAGAATTGAGGATTGAATATTGATGATTGAAGATTGAGGATCGATGATTCAGGGTTGTGGATTGAGGACGAGGACTGAGGGTTGAGTATTGATGTTTGAGGTCTGAGGATTGAGGATTGAGGATTGAGGATTGAGGATTGAGGATTGAGGATTGAAGTTTGGGGATTGAGGATTGAGGATTGAGGATTGAGGATTAAAGGTTGAGTATTGAGGGTTGAAGATTGAGGATTGAGGATTGAGCTTTAAGGATTCAGAGTTGAGTATTGAGAATTGAGGATTGAAGATTGAGGATTGGGGACTGAGTGTTGAGGGTTGAGTGATGAGAATTGATGTTTGCGGATAGAGATTTGAAGATTGCAGATTGAGTATTGCGTATGGAAAACTCTAAACTGAGGATATTCTGTTGAGGATTGAGGATTGACAACTGATTGTTGAGGACTGAGGGCTGAAGATTGAGGATTCAGGATTGAGGATTCCGGATTGTGTATTGAAGGTTGAGTATTGAGGATTGAAGATTGAGGATTGAGGATTGAGGATTGAAGAGAGAGGACTGAGTATGGAGGATTGAGTGTTGAGTATTGAAGATTGAGGATTGAGATTTGATTATTGAATATTGTGGATTGAGTATTGAAGCATGAGAATTCAGGATACTCTATTGAGTATTGAGAATTGAGGATTAATGATTGAGTATTGAGGATTGAGGATTGAGGGATGTGGATTGCAGACGAGGACTGAGGGTTGAGTACTGATGTTTGGGGTCTGAGATTTGAGGATTTAGGATTGAGAATTGAGGATTGAGGGTTGAGGATTGAAGATTGAGGAATGGGTATTGAGGATAGAAGAATGAGGATTGAGGATTGAGGATTGAAGATTGAGAATTCAGGATTCAGTATTGAGGTTTGAGGATTGAGGATTGAGAATTGAGGATTGAGGATTGAGGATTGAAGATTGAGGATTGAGGATTGAGGGTTGTGGGTTGAGGACGAGGACTGTGGGTTGAGTATTGATGTTTGAGGTCTGAGGGTTGAGGATTGAGGATAGAGAATTGAGGATTGAGGATTGAAGATTGAGGATTGTGTATTGAGGATTGAAGAATGAGGTTTGAGGACTAAGGACTGAGGATTGAGGATTGAGGATTGAGAATTGAGGATTGAGGATTGAGGATTGAAGATTGAGGATTGTGTATTGAGGATTGAGGATTGAAGATTGAGGATTGAGGATTGAGGGTTGTGGGTTGAGGACGAGGACTGAGGGTTGAGTATTGATGTTTGAGGTCTGAGGATTGAGGATTGAGGATTGAGAATTGAGGATTGAGGATTGAGTATTCAGGATTCAGAATTGAGGTTTGAGGACTGAGGATTGAGGATTGAAGATTGAGTATTGAGGATTGAAGATTGAGGACTGAGGATTGAGGATTGAGGATTGAGGATGAGGTCTGAGGGCTGAGGATTGAGGTTTGAGGACGGAGGACTGAGGATTAAGGATTGACGATTGAGGATTGAGGATGAGGGCTGAGGGATGGGGATTGTGGTTTGAGGACTGAGGACTGAGGATTGAGGATTGACAATTGAGGATTGAGGATTGAGGATTGCTGATCGAGGATTGGGTATTGAGGATTGAAGAATGAGGATTGAGGATTGAGTATTGAGGATTCAGGATTGAAGATTGAGTATTGAGGACTGAAGACTGACGATTGAGGATTGAGGATTGAGGATTGAGGATTGAGGATTGAAGTCTGAGAGTTGAGGATGGAGGATTGAAGAGAGAGGACTGAGTGTTGAGGATTGAGTGTTGAGAATTGATGTTTGAGGATTGAGATTTGATTATAGAATATTGTGGATTGAGTATTGAACCATGAGAATTCAGGATATTCTATTGAGTATTGAGAATTGAGGATTGATGGTTGAGGGTTGAGTGTTGAATATTGATGATTGAGGATTGAGGTCTGAGGATTGAGGATAGAGGATTGAAGATTGAGTATTGATGATTGAAGATTGAGGATTGAGGATTGAGGGCTGAGGATTGAGGATCGAGGATTGAAGATTGAGGACTGGGTATTGAGGATTGAAGAATGAGGATTAAGGATTGTGGATTGAGGATTGAGGATTGAGGATTGAGGATTGAGAATTGAGGATTGAAGATTGAGTATTGAGGATTGAAGATTGAGGATTGAGGATTGAGGATTGAGGATTGAGGATTGAGGATGGAGGATGAGGGCTGAGGGTTGAGGATTGAGGTTTGAGTATTGAATCCTGAGAATTCAGGATAATCTATTGAGTATTGGGAATGGAGGATTGATGGTTGTGTATTGAGGGTTGAGGATTGAGGATTGAGGATTGAATATTGAAGATTGAGGATTGATGATTGAGTATTGAAGATTCAGGATTGGGTATTGCGGATTGAACATTGACGATTGAGGATTGAGGATTGAGGATTGAGGATTGAGGTCTGAAGACTGAATACTGATGATTGAAGACTGAGGATTGAGGATTGAGGGATGTGGATTGAGGACGAGGACTGAGGGTTGAGTACTGACGTTTGAGGTCTGAGATTTGAGGATTGAGGATTGAGAATTGAGGATTGAGGGTTGAGGATTGAAGATTGAGGACTGGGTATTGCGGATTGAAGAATGAGGATTGAGGATTGAGGATTGAGGATTGAGGATTGAAGATTGAGTGTTGAGGATTGAAGATTGAGGTTTGAGGATTGAGGATTGAGAATTGAGCATTGAGGATTGAGGATTGAAGATTGAGGGTTGGGTATTGAGGTTTGAAGAATGAGGATTGAGGATTGAGGATTGAGGATTGAGGATTGAAGATTGATGCTAGAGTATTGAGGGCTGAGGATTGAGGATTGAAGTTTGAGTATTCAGGATTCAGAATTGAGGTTTGAGGACTGAGGATTGAGGATTGAAGATTGAGTATTGAGGATTGAAGATTGAGGATTGAGGATTGAGGATTGAGGATTGAGGATGAGGTCTGAGGGCTGAGGATTGAGGTTTGAGGACGGAGGACTGAGGATTGAGGATTGAGGATTGAGGATGAGGGCTGAGGGTTGAGGATTGTGGTTTGAGGACTGAGGACTGAGGATTGAGGATTGACAATTGAGGATTGAGGATTGAGGATTGAGGATTGAGGATTGATGATTGAGGATTGGGTATTGAGGATTGAAGAATGAGGATTGAGGATTGAGGATTGAGGAATCAGGATTAAGGATTGAGGATTGAAGATTGAGGATTAAAGATTCAGTGTTGAGGGTTGAAGATTGAGGATTGAGGATTGAGGGTTGAGGATTGAGGATGGAGGATGAGGGCTGAGGGTTGAGGATTGAGGTTTGAGTATTGAATCCTGAGAATTCAGGATATTCTATTGCGTATTGGGAATTGAGGATTGATGGTTGAGTATTGGGTGTTGAGGATCGAAGAATGAGGGTTGAGGATTGAGGATTGAAGATTGAGGATTGAGGATTGAGGATTGAGGACTGAAGATTGAGTATTGAGGATTGAAGATTGAGGATTGAGGATTGAGGATTGAAGATTGAGGACTGAGTGTTGATGGTTGCGTGATTAGAATTGATGTTTGTGGATTGAGATTTGAAGATTGAAGAATGGGGATTGAGTATTGAAAACTGCAAATTGAGGATATTCAATTGAGGATAGGCGATTGACTGTTGATTTTGGAGGACTGAGGGCTGAAGATTGAGGATTTAGGATTGAGGATTCGGGATTGCGGTTTGAGGGCTGAGGATTGAGAGTTGAGGATTGAGGATTGATTATTGACGCTTGAGGATTGAGAGTTGAGGATGGAGGATTGAAGAGAGAGGACTGAGTGTTGAGGATTGAGTGTTGAGAATTGATGTTTGGTGATTGAGATTTAATTATAGAATATTGTGGATTGAGTATTGAACCATGAGAATTCAGGATGTTCTATTGAGTATTGAGAATTGATGATTGATGGTTGAGTATTGAGGATTGATGGTTGAGGGTTGAGTGTTGAATATTGAAGATTGAGGATTGAGGATTGAGGATTGAGGATTGAGGACTGAGGATTGATGATTGAGTATTGGGTATTGAGGATTGAACATTGAGGATTGAGGATTGAGTATTGAGGATTGAGGGTTGAGAATTGAAGATTGAATATTGATGATTGAAGATTGAGGATCGATGATTGAGGGTTGTGGATTGAGGACGAGGACTGAGGGTTGAGTATTGATGTTTGAGGTCTGAGGATTGAGGCTTGAGAATTCAGGATTGAGGATTGAGGATTGAGGACTGAAGTTTGAGGATTGAGGATTGAGGATTGAGGATTGAGGATTAAAGGTTGTGTATTGAGGGTTGAAGATTGAGGATTGAGGATTGAGCTTTAAGGATTCAGGGTTGAGGATTGAGGACTGAGGATTGAAGATTGAGGATTGGGGACTGAGTGTTGAGGGTTGAGTGATGAGAATTGATGTTTGCGGATAGAGATTTGAAGATTGCAGATTGAGTATTGCGTATGGAAAACTCTGAACTGAGGATATTCTATTGAGGATTGAGGATTGACAACTGATTGTTGAGGACTGAGGGCTGAAGATTGAGGATTCAGGATTGTGGATTCCGGATTGTGGTTTGAAGATTGAGTATTGAGGATTGAAGATTGAGGATTGAGGATTGAGGATTGAAGAGAGAGGACTGAGTATGGAGGATTGAGTGTTGAGTATTGATGTTTGAGGATTGAGATTTGATTATTGAATATTGTGGATTGAGTATTGAAGCATGAGAATTCAGGATACTCTATTGAGTATTGAGAATTGAGGATTAATGGTTGAGTATTGAGGATTGATGGTTGAGGGTTGTGTGTTGAATATTGAGGATGGAGTATTGAGGATTGAGGATTGAGGATTGAGGATTGAAGATTGAGTATTGACGATTGAAGGTTGAGGATTGAAGATTGAGGATTGAGGATTGAGGGTTGTGGGTTGAGGACGAGGACTGAGGGTTGAGTATTGATGTTTGAGGTCTGAGGATTGAGGATTGAGGATTGAGAATTGTGGATTGAGGACTGAGGATTGAGGATTGAGGATTGAGGATTGAGGATTGAGGATTGAGGATTGAAGATTGAGGATTGGGTTCTGAGGACTGAAGAGTGAGGATTGAGGATTGAGGATTGAGGATTGTGGATTGAAGATTGAGGATTGTGTATTGAGGATTGAGGATTGAAGATTGAGGATTGAGGATTGAGGGTTGTGGGTTGAGGACGAGGACTGAGGGTTGAGTATTGATGTTTGAGGTCTGAGGACTGAGGATTGAGGATTGAGAACTGAGGATTGAGGATTGAGGATTGAAGATAGAGGATTGCGTATTGAGGATTGAAGAATGAGGATTGAGGTTTGAGGACTGAGGACTGAGGATTGAGGATTGAGAATTGAGGATTGAGGATTGAGGATTGAAGATTGAGGATTGGGTACTGAGGATTGAAGAATGAGGATTGAGTATTGAGGATTGATGATTGAGGATTGAGGATTGAAGATTGAGGATTGAGTATTGAGGATTGAGGAGTGAAGATTGAGTATTGAGGATTGAAGATTGAAGGTTGAGGATTGAGGATTGAGGATTGAGGATTGAAGATTGAGTATTCAGGATTCAGAATTGAGGTTTGAGGACTGAGGATTGAGGATTGAAGATTGAGTATTGAGGATTGAAGATTGAGGACTGAGGATTGAGGATTGAGGATTGAGGATGAGGTCTGAGGGCTGAGGATTGAGGTTTGAGGACGGAGGACTGAGGATTAAGGATTGACGATTGAGGATTGTGGATGAGGGCTGAGGGATGGGGATTGTGGTTTGAGGACTGAGGACTGAGGATTGAGGATTGACAATTGAGGATTGAGGATTGAGGATTGATGATCGGGGATTGGGTATTGAGGATTGAAGAATGAGGATTGAGGATTGAGTATTGAGGATTCAGGATTGAAGATTGAGTATTGAGGACTGAAGACTGACGATTGAGGATTGAGGATTGAGGATTGAGGATTGAGGATTGAAGTCTGAGAGTTGAGGATGGAGGATTGAAGAGAGAGGACTGAGTGTTGAGGATTGAGTGTTGAGAATTGATGTTTGAGGATTGAGATTTGATTATAGAATATTGTGGATTGAGTATTGAACCATGAGAATTCAGGATATTCTATTGAGTATTGAGAATTGAGGATTGATGGTTGAGGGTTGAGTGTTGAATATTGATGATTGAGGATTGAGGTTTGAGGATTGAGGATAGAGGATTGAAGATTGAGTATTGATGATTGAAGATTGAGGATTGAGGATTGAGGGCTGAGGATTGAGGATCGAGGATTGAAGATTGAGGACTGGGTATTGAGGATTGAAGAATGAGGATTAAGGATTGTGGATTTAGGATTGAGGATTGAGGATTGAGGATTGAGAATTGAGGATTGAAGATTGAGTATTGAGGATTGAAGATTGAGGATTGAGGATTGAGGATTGAGGATTGAGGATTGAGGATGGAGGATGAGGGCTGAGGATTGAGGATTGAGGATTGAGGATTGAGGTCTGAAGACTGAATACTGATGATTGAAGACTGAGGATTGAGGATTGAGGGATATGGATTGAGGACGAGGACTGAGGGTTGAGTACTGACGTTTGAGGTCTGAGATTTGAGGATTGAGGATTGAGAATTGAGGATTGAGGGTTGAGGATTGAAGATTGAGGACTGGGTATTGAGGATTGAAGAATGAGGATTGAGGATTGAGGATTGAGGATTGAGGATTGAAGATTGAGTGTTGAGGATTGAAGATTGAGGTTTGAGGATTGAGGATTGAGAATTGAGCATTGAGGATTGAGGATTGAAGATTGAGGGTTGGGTATTGAGGTTTGAAGAATGAGGATTGAGGATTGAGGATTGAGGATTGAGGATTGAAGATTGATGCTAGAGTATTGAGGGCTGAGGATTGAGGATTGAAGTTTGAGTATTCAGGATTCAGAATTGAGGTTTGAGGACTGAGGATTGAGGATTGAAGATTGAGTATTGAGGATTGAAGATTGAGGACTGAGGATTGAGGATTGAGGATTGAGGATGAGGTCTGAGGGCTGAGGATTGAGGTTTGAGGACGGAGGACTGAGGATTGAGGATTGAGGATTGAGGATGAGGGCTGAGGGTTGAGGATTGTGGTTTGAGGACTGAGGACTGAGGATTGAGGATTGACAATTGAGGATTCAGGATTGAGGATTGAGGATTGAGGATTGAGGATTGATGATTGAGGATTGGGTATTGAGGATTGAAGAATGAGGATTGAGGATTGAGGATTGAGGAATCAGGATTAAGGATTGAGGATTGAAGATTGAGGATTAAAGATTCAGTGTTGAGGGTTGAAGATTGAGGATTGAGGATTGAGGGTTGAGGATTGAGGATGGAGGATGAGGGCTGAGGGTTGAGGATTGAGGTTTGAGTATTGAATCCTGAGAATTCAGGATATTCTATTGCGTATTGGGAATTGAGGATTGATGGTTGAGTATTGGGTGTTGAGGATCGAAGAATGAGGATTGAGGATTGAGGATTGAGGATTGAGGATTGAAGAGAGAGGACTGAGTATGGAGGATTGAGTGTTGAGTATTGATGTTTGAGGATTGAGATTTGATTATTGAATATTGTGGATTGAGTATTGAAGCATGAGAATTCAGGATACTCTATTGAGTATTGAGAATTGAGGATTAATGGTTGAGTATTGAGGATTGATGGTTGAGGGTTGTGTGTTGAATATTGAGGATGGAGTATTGAGGATTGAGGATTGAGGATTGAGGATTGAAGATTGAGTATTGACGATTGAAGGTTGAGGATTGAGGATTGAGGGTTGAGGATTGAGGACGAGGACTGACGGTTGAGGATTGAGGTTTGAGGATTGAGGATCGGGGATTGAGGATTGAGGATTGAGGTTTGACGACTGAGGACTGAGGATTGAGGATTGAGGATTGAGGATTGAGGATTGAGGGTTGAAGATTGAGGATTGGGGACTGAGGATTGAAAATTCAGTATTGAGGATTGAGGATTGAGGATGGAGGATTGAGGATTGAGGATTGAAGATTCAGTATTGAGGATTGCAGATTGAGAATTGAGGATTGAGGATTGAGGATTGAGGATTGAGGATGCGGGATGAGGGTTGAGGATTGTGGTTTGATGACTGAGAACTGAGGATTGAGGATTGAGAATTGAGGACTGAGGATTGAGGATTGAAGATTGAGGATTCGGTATTGAGGATTGAAGAATGAGGATTGAGGATTGAGGACTGAGGATTGAGGATTGAAGATTGAGTATTGAGGATTGAAGATTGAGGATCGAGGATTGAGTGTTGTGGATTGAGGACGAGGACTGAGGGTTGAGTATTGATGTTTCAGGTCTGAGGATTGAGTATTGAGGATTGAGAATTGAGGATTGAGGATTGAGGATTGAAGATTGAGGATTGGGTATTGTGGATTGAAGATTGAGGTTTGAGGACTGAGGAATGAGGATTGAGGATTGAGAATTGAGGATTGAGGATTGAGGATTGAAGATTGAGGATTGGGTATTGAGGATTGAAGAATGAGGATTGAGGATTGAGGATTGAGGATTGAGCATTGAGGGTTGCGGATTGAAGATTGAGTATCCAGGATTGGAGAATGTCGATTGAGGATTGATGGTTGAGGATTGAGGATTGAGGATTGAGGATTGAGGATTGAGGACCGAGGATTGAGGTTTGAGGACTGAGGATTGAGGATTGAGGATTGAAGATTGATTATTGAGGACTGAAGATTGAGGATTGGGTATTGAGGATTGAAGAATGAGGATTGAGGATTGAGTATTGAGGATTGAGGATTGAAGATTGAGTATTGAGGATTGAGGATTGAGGATTGAGGACCGAGGATTGAGGATTGAGGATTGAGGTTTGAGGACTGAGGATTGAGGATTGAGGATTGAAGATTGATTATTGAGGACTGAAGATTGAGTATTGAGGATTGAAGATTGAGGATTGAGGATTGAGGATGGTGGATTGAAGAGAGAGGACTGAGCGTTGAGGATTGAGTGTTGAGAATTGATGTTTGAGGGTTGAGATTTGATTATTGATTTTTGTGGATTGAGTATTGAACGGTGAGAATTCAGGGTATTCTATTGAGTATTGAGAATTGAGGATTGATGGTTGAGTATTGAGGATTGATGGTTGAGGGTTCTGTGTTGAATATTGAGGATTGAGGATTGAGGATTGAGGATTGAGGATTGAGGATTGGGGATTGAAGATTGAGTATTAAGGATTGAAGGTTGAGGATTGAGGATTGAGGATTGAGGACTGAATATTGAGGATTGGGGATTGAGGATTGGCGATTGAGGATTGAGTATTGACGATTGAGAATTGAGGATTGAGGATTGAAGATTGAGTATTGAGGATTGAAGATTGAGGATTGAGGATTGAGGTTTGAGGATTGAGGACTGAGGGTTGAGGATTGAGGATTGAAGATTCAGTATTGAGGATTGAAGATTGAGAGTTGAGGATTGAGGATTGAACATTGAGGACTGAGTGTTGATGGTTGAGTGATGAGAATTGATGTTTGTGGATAGAGATTTGAAGATTGCAGATTGAGTATAGAGTATTGAAATCTGTGAATTGAGGATATTCTATTGAGGATCGAGGATTGACAACTGATTGTTGAGGTCTGAGGGCTGAAGATTGAGGATTCAGGATTGAGGATTCAGAATTGAGGTTTGAGGACTGAGGATTGAGGATTGAGGATTGAGGATTGAGGATTGAGGATTGAGGATTGAAGATTGAGTATTGAAGATTGAAGATTGAGGATTGAGGATTGAGGATTGAAGATTGAGTATTGAGGATTCAAGATTGAGTATTGAGGATTGAGGATTGAGTACTGAGGACCGAGGATTGAGGATTGAGGATTGAGCATTGAGGATTGAAGATTGAGGACTGTTGATTAAGGATTGTAGATTGAGGATTAAGGATTGAGGATTGAGGATTGAGGTTTGAGGAATGAGGATTGAGGATTGAGGATTGCGGATTGAAGATTGAGTATTGATGATTGAAGATTGAGGATTGAGGACTGAGGGTTGAGGATTGAGGACGAGGACTGACGGTTGAGGATTGTGGCTTGAGGATTGAGGATTGAGGATTGAGAATTGAGGATGAGGGCTGAGGTTTGAGGATTGAGGTTTGAGGAATGAGGATTGAGGGTTGGGGATTGAGGATTGAGGATTGAGGATTGAGTATTGAAGGTTGAGGATTGATGACTGAGGATTGAGGATTGCGGATTGACGATTAAGGATTGAGGATTGAGGGTTGCAGGTTGAGTGTTGAGGACTGAAGGTTGAGGATTGACGATTGAGGATTGAGGATTGAGGATGATGGCTGAGGTTTGAGGTTTGAGGTTTGAGTATTGAATCCTGAGAATTCAGGATGTTCTATTGAATATTGAGAATTGAGGATTGATGCTTTAGTATTGAGGATTCAGGATTGAGGATTGAGGATTGAGGATTTAGGATTGAGGATTGAGGATTGAGGATTGAAGATTGAGGATTTGGTATTGAGGATTGAAGATTGAGGATTGAGGATTGAGGATTCAGGATTGAGGATTGAAGATTGAGTATTGGGGATTGAAGACTGACGATTGAGGATTGAGGGTTGAGGATTGAGGATTGAGAATTGAGGATTGATGATTGAGTATTGAGGACTGAAGATTGAGGAATGAGGACTGAGGATTGAGGATTGAGAATTGAGGATTGAGGATTGAGGATTGAAGATTGAGGATTGGGTATTGAGGATTGAAGAATGAGGATTGAGGATTGAGTATTGAGGATTGAGGATTGAAGATTGAGTATTGAGGATTGAGGATTGAGGATTGAGGACCGAGGATTGAGGATTGAGGATTGAGGTTTGAGGACTGAGGATTGAGGATTGAGGATTGAAGATTGATTATTGAGGACTGAAGATTGAGGATTGAGTATTGAGGATTGAGGATTGAGGATGGAAGATTCAGGATTGGGGACTGAGTGTTGAGGGTTGAATGATGAGAATTAATGTTTGTGGATAGAGATTTGAAGATTGCAGATTGACTATCGAGTATTGAAAACTGTGAACTGAGGATATTCTATTGAGGATTGAGGATTGACTATTGATTGTCGAGGACTGAGGGCTGAAGATTGAGGATTCAGAATTGAGGATTCAGAATTGAGTTTTGAGGACTGAGGATTGAGGATTGAAGGTTGAGTATTGAGGATTGAAGATTGAGGATTGAGGATTGAGGATGGAGGATTGAAGAGAGAGGACTGAGCGTTGAGGATTGAGTGTTGAGAATTGATGTTTGAGGGTTGAGATTTGATTATTGATTTTTGTGGATTGAGTATTGAACGATGAGAATTCAGGGTATTCTATTGAGTATTGAGAATTGAGGATTGATGGTTGAGTATTGAGGATTGATGGTTGAGGGTTCTGTGTTGAATATTGAGGATTGAGGATTGAGGATTGAGGATTGAGGATTGAGGATTGAGGATTGAAGATTGAGTATTAAGGATTGAAGGTTGAGGATTGAGGATTGAGGATTGAGGACTGAATATTGAGGATTGGGGATTGAGGATTGGCGATTGAGGATTGAGTATTGACGATTGAGAATTGAGGATTGAGGATTGAAGATTGAGTATTGAGGATTGAAGATTGAGGATTGAGGATTGAGGTTTGAGGATAGAGGACTGAGGGTTGAGGATTGAGGATTGAAGATTCAGTATTGAGGATTGAAGATTGAGAGTTGAGGATTGAGGATTGAACATTGAGGACTGAGTGTAGATGGTTGAGTGATGAGAATTGATGTTTGTGGATAGAGATTTGAAGATTGCAGATTGAGTATTGAGTATTGAAATCTGTGAATTGAGGATATTCTATTGAGGATCGAGGATTGACAACTGATTGTTGAGGTCTGAGGGCTGAAGATTGAGGATTCAGGATTGAGGATTCAGAATTGAGGTTTGAGGACTGAGGATTGAGGATTGAATGTTGAGTATTGAGGATCGAAGATTGAGGATTGCGGATTGTCGATTGAGGATTGAGGATTGAGGATTGAGGATTGAGGATTGCGGTTTGAGCATTGAATCCTGAGAATTCAGGATATTCTATTGAGTATTGAGTATTGAGTATTGATGGTTGAGTATTGAGGATAGAGGATTGAGGATTGAGGATTGAGGATTGAGGATTGAAGATTGAGGATTGGGGACTGAGGATTGAAGATTGATGATTGAGGATTGAGGATTGAGGATGGAGGTTTGAGGATTGAGGATTGAGGATTGAAGATTCAGGATTGAGGATTGAAGATTGAAGATTCAGTATTGAGGATTGAAGATTGAGTATTGAAAAATTTGAATTGAGGATATTCTATTGAGGATTGGGTATAGACAATTGATTGTTGATGACTGAGGGCTGAAGATTGAGGATTCAGGACTGAGGATTCGGGATTGAGGTTTGTGGACTGAGGATTGAGGATTGAGGATTGAGGATTGAGGATTGAGGATTGAGAATTGGAGATTTGAGGATTGAGGATTGAGGGTTGTGGAGTGAGGACGAGGACTGAGGGTTGAGTATTGATGTTTGAGGATTGAGGATTGAAGACTCAGTATTGATGATTGAAGTTTGAGTATTGAGGATTGAGGTTTGAGGAGTGAGGACGAGGACTGACGGATGAGGATTGAGGTTTGAGGATTGAGGATTGAGGATTGAGGCCTGAGGATTGAGGATTGAGGATTGAGCATTGAGGATTGAAGATTGAGGACTGGGGATTGAGGACTGAATGTTGAGGATTAAGGATTGAAAATTGGGGATTGAGCACCTAGGATTGGAGATTGATTATTGAGGATTGAAGATTCAGGATTGAGGATTGAGGATTGAGAATTGAGAATTGAGGATGAGGACTGAGGGTTGAGGATTGAGGTTTGAGGAATGAGGATTGAGGGTTGAGGATTGAGGATTGAGGATTGAGGATTGAGTATTGAGGATAGAAGGTTGAGGATTGGGGACTGAGTGTTGAAGAATGAGGATTGAGGATTGAGGATTGAGGATTGAGGATTGAGGATTGAAGATTCAGTATTGAGGATTGAAGATTGAGAGTTGAGGGTTGAGGATTGAGGATTGAAGATTAAGGATTGGGTATTGAGGATTGAAGAATGAGGATTGAGGATTGAGGATTAAGGATTGAGGATGAGGGCTGAGGGTTGAGGATTGAAGATTGAGGACTGAGGACTGAGGATTGAGTATTGAAAATTGAGGGTTGAGGATTGAGGATTGAAGAGTGAGGATTGGGTATTGAGGATTGGAGAATGAGGACTGAGGATGGGGGATTGAGGATCGAGGATTGAAGATTGAGGATTGAGGATTGAGGACTGAGGATTGAATATTGAGTATTGAGGATTGAAGATTGAGGATTGAGTATTGAGGTTTGAGGATTGAGGATTGAGGATTGAGGACTGAGGATTGAGGATTGAGGATTGAGCATTGAGCATTGAAGATTGAGGTCTGGGGATTGAGGATTGAAGATTGAGGATTAAGGATTGAGGATTGGGGATTGAGGATCTAGGATTGCATATTGATTATTGAGGATTGAAGATTGAGGATTGAGGATTGAGGATTGAGGATTGAGGATTGAGGATTGAGGATTGAGTATTGAGTATTGAGAATTGAGGATTGAGGATTGAAGATTGATTATTGAGGATTGAAGATTGAGGATTGAGGATTGAGAATTGAAGATTGAGGACTGAGCGTTGAGGGTTGAGTGATGAGAATTGATGTGTGTGGATTGAGATTTGAAGATTGAAGAATGGGGATTGAGTATTGAAAACTGTGAATTGTGGATATTCTATTGAGGATTGAGGATTGGCAATTGATTTTTGAGGATTAAGGGCAGATGATTGAGGATTCAGGATTGAAGATTCGGGATTGAGGTTTGAGGACTGAGGATTGAGGGTTGATGATTGAGGATTGAGTATTGACGCTTGAGGATTGAGGGTTGAGGATGGAGGATTGGAGAGAGAGGACTGAGTGTTAAGGGTTGAGTGTTGAGACTTGATGTTTGAGGATTGAGATTTGATTATTGAATATTGTGGATTGAGTATTGAACCACGAGAATTCAGGATATTCTATTGAGTATTGAGAATTGAGGATAGATGATAAGTTTTGAGGATTGATGGTTGGGGGTTGAGTGTTGAATATCGAGGATTGAGGATTGAGCATTGAGGATTGAGGATTGAGGACTGAAGATTGAGTATTGATGATTGAAGATGGGAGGAATGAGGTTTGAGGGTTGAGGATTGAGGACAAGTACCGACGGTTGAGGATTGAGGTTTGAGGATTGTGGAGTAAGGATTGAGGATTGAAGATTGAGTATTCAGGATTCAGAATTGAGGTTTGAGGACTGAGGATTGAGGATTGAAGATTGAGTATTGAGGATTGAAGATTGAGGACTGAGGATTGAGGATTGAGGATTGAGGATGAGGTCTGAGGGCTGAGGATTGAGGTTTGAGGACGGAGGACTGAGGATTAAGGATTGACGATTGAGGATTGAGGATGAGGGCTGAGGGATGGGGATTGTGGTTTGAGGACTGAGGACTGAGGATTGAGGATTGACAATTGAGGATTGAGGATTGAGGATTGCTGATCGAGGATTGGGTATTGAGGATTGAAGATTGAGGATTGAGGATTGAGGGCTGAGGATTGAGGATCGAGGATTGAAGATTGAGGACTGGGTATTGAGGATTGAAGAATGAGGATTAAGGATTGTGGATTGAGGATTGAGGATTGAGGATTGAGGATTGAGAATTGAGGATTGAAGATTGAGTATTGAGGATTGAAGATTGAGGATTGAGGATTGAGGATTGAGGATTGAGGATTGAGGATGGAGGATGAGGGCTGAGGGTTGAGGATTGAGGTTTGAGTATTGAATCCTGAGAATTCAGGATAATCTATTGAGTATTGGGAATGGAGGATTGATGGTTGTGTATTGAGGGTTGAGGATTGAGGATTGAGGATTGAATATTGAAGATTGAGGATTGATGATTGAGTATTGAAGATTCAGGATTGGGTATTGCGGATTGAACATTGACGATTGAGGATTGAGGATTGAGGATTGAGGATTGAGGTCTGAAGACTGAATACTGATGATTGAAGACTGAGGATTGAGGATTGAGGGATGTGGATTGAGGACGAGGACTGAGGGTTGAGTACTGACGTTTGATGTCTGAGATTTGAGGATTGAGGATTGAGAATTGAGGATTGAGGGTTGAGGATTGAAGATTGAGGACTGGGTATTGCGGATTGAAGAATGAGGATTGAGGATTGAGGATTGAGGATTGAGGATTGAAGATTGAGTGTTGAGGATTGAAGATTGAGGTTTGAGGATTGAGGATTGAGAATTGAGCATTGAGGATTGAGGATTGAAGATTGAGGGTTGGGTATTGAGGTTTGAAGAATGAGGATTGAGGATTGAGGATTGAGGATTGAGGATTGAAGATTGATGCTAGAGTATTGAGGGCTGAGGATTGAGGATTGAAGTTTGAGTATTCAGGATTCAGAATTGAGGTTTGAGGACTGAGGATTGAGGATTGAAGATTGAGTATTGAGGATTGAAGATTGAGGATTGAGGATTGAGGATTGAGGATTGAGGATGAGGTCTGAGGGCTGAGGATTGAGGTTTGAGGACGGAGGACTGAGGATTGAGGATTGAGGATTGAGGATGAGGGCTGAGGGTTGAGGATTGTGGTTTGAGGACTGAGGACTGAGGATTGAGGATTGACAATTGAGGATTGAGGATTGAGGATTGAGGATTGAGGATTGATGATTGAGGATTGGGTATTGAGGATTGAAGAATGAGGATTGAGGATTGAGGATTGAGGAATCAGGATTAAGGATTGAGGATTGAAGATTGAGGATTAAAGATTCAGTGTTGAGGGTTGAAGATTGAGGATTGAGGATTGAGGGTTGAGGATTGAGGATGGAGGATGAGGGCTGAGGGTTGAGGATTGAGGTTTGAGTATTGAATCCTGAGAATTCAGGATATTCTATTGCGTATTGGGAATTGAGGATTGATGGTTGAGTATTGGGTGTTGAGGATCGAAGAATGAGGGTTGAGGATTGAGGATTGAAGATTGAGGATTGAGGATTGAGGATTGAGGACTGAAGATTGAGTATTGAGGATTGAAGATTGAGGATTGAGGATTGAGGATTGAAGATTGAGGACTGAGTGTTGATGGTTGCGTGATTAGAATTGATGTTTGTGGATTGAGATTTGAAGATTGAAGAATGGGGATTGAGTATTGAAAACTGCAAATTGAGGATATTCAATTGAGGATAGGCGATTGACTGTTGATTTTGGAGGACTGAGGGCTGAAGATTGAGGATTTAGGATTGAGGATTCGGGATTGCGGTTTGAGGGCTGAGGATTGAGAGTTGAGGATTGAGGATTGATTATTGACGCTTGAGGATTGAGAGTTGAGGATGGAGGATTGAAGAGAGAGGACTGAGTGTTGAGGATTGAGTGTTGAGAATTGATGTTTGGTGATTGAGATTTGATTATAGAATATTGTGGATTGAGTATTGAACCATGAGAATTCAGGATGTTCTATTGAGTATTGAGAATTGATGATTGATGGTTGAGTATTGAGGATTGATGGTTGAGGGTTGAGTGTTGAATATTGAAGATTGAGGATTGAGGATTGAGGATTGAGGATTGAGGACTGAGGATTGATGATTGAGTATTGGGTATTGAGGATTGAACATTGAGGATTGAGGATTGAGTATTGAGGATTGAGGGTTGAGAATTGAAGATTGAATATTGATGATTGAAGATTGAGGATCGATGATTGAGGGTTGTGGATTGAGGACGAGGACTGAGGGTTGAGTATTGATGTTTGAGGTCTGAGGATTGAGGCTTGAGAATTCAGGATTGAGGATTGAGGATTGAGGACTGAAGTTTGAGGATTGAGGATTGAGGATTGAGGATTGAGGATTAAAGGTTGTGTATTGAGGGTTGAAGATTGAGGATTGAGGATTGAGCTTTAAGGATTCAGGGTTGAGGATTGAGGACTGAGGATTGAAGATTGAGGATTGGGGACTGAGTGTTGAGGGTTGAGTGATGAGAATTGATGTTTGCGGATAGAGATTTGAAGATTGCAGATTGAGTATTGCGTATGGAAAACTCTGAACTGAGGATATTCTATTGAGGATTGAGGATTGACAACTGATTGTTGAGGACTGAGGGCTGAAGATTGAGGATTCAGGATTGTGGATTCCGGATTGTGGTTTGAAGATTGAGTATTGAGGATTGAAGATTGAGGATTGAGGATTGAGGATTGAAGATTGAGGACTGAGTGTTGATGGTTGCGTGATTAGAATTGATGTTTGTGGATTGAGATTTGAAGATTGAAGAATGGGGATTGAGTATTGAAAACTGCAAATTGAGGATATTCAATTGAGGATAGGCGATTGACTGTTGATTTTGGAGGACTGAGGGCTGAAGATTGAGGATTTAGGATTGAGGATTCGGGATTGCGGTTTGAGGGCTGAGGATTGAGAGTTGAGGATTGAGGATTGATTATTGACGCTTGAGGATTGAGAGTTGAGGATGGAGGATTGAAGAGAGAGGACTGAGTGTTGAGGATTGAGTGTTGAGAATTGATGTTTGGTGATTGAGATTTGATTATAGAATATTGTGGATTGAGTATTGAACCATGAGAATTCAGGATGTTCTATTGAGTATTGAGAATTGATGATTGATGGTTGAGTATTGAGGATTGATGGTTGAGGGTTGAGTGTTGAATATTGAAGATTGAGGATTGAGGATTGAGGATTGAGGATTGAGGACTGAGGATTGATGATTGAGTATTGGGTATTGAGGATTGAACATTGAGGATTGAGGATTGAGTATTGAGGATTGAGGGTTGAGAATTGAAGATTGAATATTGATGATTGAAGATTGAGGATCGATGATTGAGGGTTGTGGATTGAGGACGAGGACTGAGGGTTGAGTATTGATGTTTGAGGTCTGAGGATTGAGGCTTGAGAATTCAGGATTGAGGATTGAGGATTGAGGACTGAAGTTTGAGGATTGAGGATTGAGGATTGAGGATTGAGGATTAAAGGTTGTGTATTGAGGGTTGAAGATTGAGGATTGAGGATTGAGCTTTAAGGATTCAGGGTTGAGGATTGAGGACTGAGGATTGAAGATTGAGGATTGGGGACTGAGTGTTGAGGGTTGAGTGATGAGAATTGATGTTTGCGGATAGAGATTTGAAGATTGCAGATTGAGTATTGCGTATGGAAAACTCTGAACTGAGGATATTCTATTGAGGATTGAGGATTGACAACTGATTGTTGAGGACTGAGGGCTGAAGATTGAGGATTCAGGATTGTGGATTCCGGATTGTGGTTTGAAGATTGAGTATTGAGGATTGAAGATTGAGGATTGAGGATTGAGGATTGAAGAGAGAGGACTGAGTATGGAGGATTGAGTGTTGAGTATTGATGTTTGAGGATTGAGATTTGATTATTGAATATTGTGGATTGAGTATTGAAGCATGAGAATTCAGGATACTCTATTGAGTATTGAGAATTGAGGATTAATGGTTGAGTATTGAGGATTGATGGTTGAGGGTTGTGTGTTGAATATTGAGGATGGAGTATTGAGGATTGAGGATTGAGGATTGAGGATTGAAGATTGAGTATTGACGATTGAAGGTTGAGGATTGAAGATTGAGGATTGAGGATTGAGGGTTGTGGGTTGAGGACGAGGACTGAGGGTTGAGTATTGATGTTTGAGGTCTCAGGATTGAGGATTGAGGATTGAGAATTGTGGATTGAGGACTGAGGATTGAGGATTGAGGATTGAGGATTGAGGATTGAGGATTGAGGATTGAAGATTGAGGATTGGGTTCTGAGGACTGAAGAGTGAGGATTGAGGATTGAGGATTGAGGATTGTGGATTGAAGATTGAGGATTGTGTATTGAGGATTGAGGATTGAAGATTGAGGATTGAGGATTGAGGGTTGTGGGTTGAGGACGAGGACTGAGGGTTGAGTATTGATGTTTGAGGTCTGAGGACTGAGGATTGAGGATTGAGAACTGAGGATTGAGGATTGAGGATTGAAGATTGAGGATTGCGTATTGAGGATTGAAGAATGAGGATTGAGGTTTGAGGACTGAGGACTGAGGATTGAGGATTGAGAATTGAGGATTGAGGATTGAGGATTGAAGATTGAGGATTGGGTACTGAGGATTGAAGAATGAGGATTGAGTATTGAGGATTGATGATTGAGGATTGAGGATTGAAGATTGAGGATTGAGTATTGAGGATTGAGGAGTGAAGATTGAGTATTGAGGATTGAAGATTGAGGGTTGAGGATTGAGGATTGAGGATTGAGGATTGAAGATTGAGTATTCAGGATTCAGAATTGAGGTTTGAGGACTGAGGATTGAGGATTGAAGATTGAGTATTGAGGATTGAAGATTGAGGACTGAGGATTGAGGATTGAGGATTGAGGATTGAGGATGAGGTCTGAGGGCTGAGGATTGAGGTTTGAGGACGGAGGACTGAGGATTAAGGATTGACGATTGAGGATTGTGGATGAGGGCTGAGGGATGGGGATTGTGGTTTGAGGACTGAGGACTGAGGATTGAGGATTGACAATTGAGGATTGAGGATTGAGGATTGATGATCGGGGATTGGGTATTGAGGATTGAAGAATGAGGATTGAGGATTGAGTATTGAGGATTCAGGATTGAAGATTGAGTATTGAGGACTGAAGACTGACGATTGAGGATTGAGGATTGAGGATTGAGGATTGAGGATTGAAGTCTGAGAGTTGAGGATGGAGGATTGAAGAGAGAGGACTGAGTGTTGAGGATTGAGTGTTGAGAATTGATGTTTGAGGATTGAGATTTGATTATAGAATATTGTGGATTGAGTATTGAACCATGAGAATTCAGGATATTCTATTGAGTATTGAGAATTGAGGATTGATGGTTGAGGGTTGAGTGTTGAATATTGATGATTGAGGATTGAGGTTTGAGGATTGAGGATAGAGGATTGAAGATTGAGTATTGATGATTGAAGATTGAGGATTGAGGATTGAGGGCTGAGGATTGAGGATCGAGGATTGAAGATTGAGGACTGGGTATTGAGGATTGAAGAATGAGGATTAAGGATTGTGGATTGAGGATTGAGGATTGAGGATTGAGGATTGAGAATTGAGGATTGAAGATTGAGTATTGAGGATTGAAGATTGAGGATTGAGGATTGAGGATTGAGGATTGAGGATTGAGGATGGAGGATGAGGGCTGAGGATTGAGGATTGAGGATTGAGGATTGAGGTCTGAAGACTGAATACTGATGATTGAAGACTGAGGATTGAGGATTGAGGGATGTGGATTGAGGACGAGGACTGAGGGTTGAGTACTGACGTTTGAGGTCTGAGATTTGAGGATTGAGGATTGAGAATTGAGGATTGAGGGTTGAGGATTGAAGATTGAGGACTGGGTATTGAGGATTGAAGAATGAGGATTGAGGATTGAGGATTGAGGATTGAGGATTGAGGATTGAAGATTGAGTGTTGAGGATTGAAGATTGAGGTTTGAGGATTGAGGATTGAGAATTGAGCATTGAGGATTGAGGATTGAAGATTGAGGGTTGGGTATTGAGGTTTGAAGAATGAGGATTGAGGATTGAGGATTGAGGATTGAGGATTGAAGATTGATGCTAGAGTATTGAGGGCTGAGGATTGAGGATTGAAGTTTGAGTATTCAGGATTCAGAATTGAGGTTTGAGGACTGAGGATTGAGGATTGAAGATTGAGTATTGAGGATTGAAGATTGAGGATTGAGGATTGAGGATTGAGGATTGAGGATGAGGTCTGAGGGCTGAGGATTGAGGTTTGAGGACGGAGGACTGAGGATTGAGGATTGAGGATTGAGGATGAGGGCTGAGGGTTGAGGATTGTGGTTTGAGGACTGAGGACTGAGGATTGAGGATTGACAATTGAGGATTGAGGATTGAGGATTGAGGATTGAGGATTGAGGATTGATGATTGAGGATTGGGTATTGAGGATTGAAGAATGAGGATTGAGGATTGAGGATTGAGGAATCAGGATTAAGGATTGAGGATTGAAGATTGAGGATTAAAGATTCAGTGTTGAGGGTTGAAGATTGAGGATTGAGGATTGAGGGTTGAGGATTGAGGATGGAGGATGAGGGCTGAGGGTTGAGGATTGAGGTTTGAGTATTGAATCCTGAGAATTCAGGATATTCTATTGCGTATTGGGAATTGAGGATTGATGGTTGAGTATTGGGTGTTGAGGATCGAAGAATGAGGATTGAGGATTGAGGATTGAGGATTGAGGATTGAAGAGAGAGGACTGAGTATGGAGGATTGAGTGTTGAGTATTGATGTTTGAGGATTGAGATTTGATTATTGAGTATTGTGGATTGAGTATTGAAGCATGAGAATTCAGGATACTCTATTGAGTATTGAGAATTGAGGATTAATGGTTGAGTATTGAGGATTGATGGTTGAGGGTTGTGTGTTGAATATTGAGGATGGAGTATTGAGGATTGAGGATTGAGGATTGAGGATTGAAGATTGAGTATTGACGATTGAAGGTTGAGGATTGAGGATTGAGGGTTGAGGATTGAGGACGAGGACTGACGGTTGAGGATTGAGGTTTGAGGATTGAGGATCGGGGATTGAGGATTGAGGATTGAGGTTTGACGACTGAGGACTGAGGATTGAGGATTGAGGATTGAGGATTGAGGATTGAGGGTTGAAGATTGAGGATTGGGGACTGAGGATTGAAAATTCAGTATTGAGGATTGAGGATTGAGGATGGAGGATTGAGGATTGAGGATTGAAGATTCAGTATTGAGGATTGCAGATTGAGAATTGAGGATTGAGGATTGAGGATTGAGGATTGAGGATGCGGGATGAGGGTTGAGGATTGTGGTTTGATGACCGAGAACTGAGGATTGAGGATTGAGAATTGAGGACTGAGGATTGAGGATTGAAGATTGAGGATTCGGTATTGAGGATTGAAGAATGAGGATTGAGGATTGAGGACTGAGGATTGAGGATTGAAGATTGAGTATTGAGGATTGAAGATTGAGGATCGAGGATTGAGTGTTGTGGATTGAGGACGAGGACTGAGGGTTGAGTATTGATGTTTCAGGTCTGAGGATTGAGTATTGAGGATTGAGAATTGAGGATTGAGGATTGAGGATTGAAGATTGAGGATTGGGTATTGTGGATTGAAGATTGAGGTTTGAGGACTGAGGAATGAGGATTGAGGATTGAGAATTGAGGATTGAGGATTGAGGATTGAAGATTGAGGATTGGGTATTGAGGATTGAAGAATGAGGATTGAGGATTGAGGATTGAGGATTGAGCATTGAGGGTTGCGGATTGAAGATTGAGTATCCAGGATTGGAGAATGTCGATTGAGGATTGATGGTTGAGGATTGAGGATTGAGGATTGAGGATTGAGGATTGAGGACCGAGGATTGAGGTTTGAGGACTGAGGATTGAGGATTGAGGATTGAAGATTGATTATTGAGGACTGAAGATTGAGGATTGGGTATTGAGGATTGAAGAATGAGGATTGAGGATTGAGTATTGAGGATTGAGGATTGAAGATTGAGTATTGAGGATTGAGGATTGAGGATTGAGGACCGAGGATTGAGGATTGAGGATTGAGGTTTGAGGACTGAGGATTGAGGATTGAGGATTGAAGATTGATTATTGAGGACTGAAGATTGAGTATTGAGGATTGAAGAGTGAGGATTGAGGATTGAGGATGGTGGATTGAAGAGAGAGGACTGAGCGTTGAGGATTGAGTGTTGAGAATTGATGTTTGAGGGTTGAGATTTGATTATTGATTTTTGTGGATTGAGTATTGAACGGTGAGAATTCAGGGTATTCTATTGAGTATTGAGAATTGAGGATTGATGGTTGAGTATTGAGGATTGATGGTTGAGGGTTCTGTGTTGAATATTGAGGATTGAGGATTGAGGATTGAGGATTGAGGATTGAGGATTGGGGATTGAAGATTGAGTATTAAGGATTGAAGGTTGAGGATTGAGGATTGAGGATTGAGGACTGAATATTGAGGATTGGGGATTGAGGATTGGCGATTGAGGATTGAGTATTGACGATTGAGAATTGAGGATTGAGGATTGAAGATTGAGTATTGAGGATTGAAGATTGAGGATTGAGGATTGAGGTTTGAGGATTGAGGACTGAGGGTTGAGGATTGAGGATTGAAGATTCAGTATTGAGGATTGAAGATTGAGAGTTGAGGATTGAGGATTGAACATTGAGGACTGAGTGTTGATGGTTGAGTGATGAGAATTGATGTTTGTGGATAGAGATTTGAAGATTGCAGATTGAGTATAGAGTATTGAAATCTGTGAATTGAGGATATTCTATTGAGGATCGAGGATTGACAACTGATTGTTGAGGTCTGAGGGCTGAAGATTGAGGATTCAGGATTGAGGATTCAGAATTGAGGTTTGAGGACTGAGGATTGAGGATTGAGGATTGAGGATTGAGGATTGAGGATTGAGGATTGAAGATTGAGTATTGAAGATTGAAGATTGAGGATTGAGGATTGAGGATTGAAGATTGAGTATTGAGGATTCAAGATTGAGTATTGAGGATTGAGGATTGAGTACTGAGGACCGAGGATTGAGGATTGAGGATTGAGCATTGAGGATTGAAGATTGAGGACTGTTGATTAAGGATTGTAGATTGAGGATTAAGGATTGAGGATTGAGGATTGAGGTTTGAGGAATGAGGATTGAGGATTGAGGATTGCGGATTGAAGATTGAGTATTGATGATTGAAGATTGAGGATTGAGGACTGAGGGTTGAGGATTGAGGACGAGGACTGACGGTTGAGGATTGTGGCTTGAGGATTGAGGATTGAGGATTGAGAATTGAGGATGAGGGCTGAGGTTTGAGGATTGAGGTTTGAGGAATGAGGATTGAGGGTTGGGGATTGAGGATTGAGGATTGAGGATTGAGTATTGAAGGTTGAGGATTGATGACTGAGGATTGAGGATTGCGGATTGACGATTAAGGATTGAGGATTGAGGGTTGCAGGTTGAGTGTTGAGGACTGAAGGTTGAGGATTGACGATTGAGGATTGAGGATTGAGGATGATGGCTGAGGTTTGAGGTTTGAGGTTTGAGTATTGAATCCTGAGAATTCAGGATGTTCTATTGAATATTGAGAATTGAGGATTGATGCTTTAGTATTGAGGATTCAGGATTGAGGATTGAGGATTGAGGATTTAGGATTGAGGATTGAGGATTGAGGATTGAAGATTGAGGATTTGGTATTGAGGATTGAAGATTGAGGATTGAGGATTGAGGATTCAGGATTGAGGATTGAAGATTGAGTATTGGGGATTGAAGACTGACGATTGAGGATTGAGGGTTGAGGATTGAGGATTGAGAATTGAGGATTGATGATTGAGTATTGAGGACTGAAGATTGAGGATTGAGGACTGAGGATTGAGGATTGAGAATTGAGGATTGAGGATTGAGGATTGAAGATTGAGGATTGGGTATTGAGGATTGAAGAATGAGGATTGAGGATTGAGTATTGAGGATTGAGGATTGAAGATTGAGTATTGAGGATTGAGGATTGAGGATTGAGGACCGAGGATTGAGGATTGAGGATTGAGGTTTGAGGACTGAGGATTGAGGATTGAGGATTGAAGATTGATTATTGAGGACTGAAGATTGAGGATTGAGTATTGAGGATTGAGGATTGAGGATGGAAGATTCAGGATTGGGGACTGAGTGTTGAGGGTTGAATGATGAGAATTAATGTTTGTGGATAGAGATTTGAAGATTGCAGATTGACTATCGAGTATTGAAAACTGTGAACTGAGGATATTCTATTGAGGATTGAGGATTGACTATTGATTGTCGAGGACTGAGGGCTGAAGATTGAGGATTCAGAATTGAGGATTCAGAATTGAGTTTTGAGGACTGAGGATTGAGGATTGAAGGTTGAGTATTGAGGATTGAAGATTGAGGATTGAGGATTGAGGATGGAGGATTGAAGAGAGAGGACTGAGCGTTGAGGATTGAGTGTTGAGAATTGATGTTTGAGGGTTGAGATTTGATTATTGATTTTTGTGGATTGAGTATTGAACGATGAGAATTCAGGGTATTCTATTGAGTATTGAGAATTGAGGATTGATGGTTGAGTATTGAGGATTGATGGTTGAGGGTTCTGTGTTGAATATTGAGGATTGAGGATTGAGGATTGAGGATTGAGGATTGAGGATTGAGGATTGAAGATTGAGTATTAAGGATTGAAGGTTGAGGATTGAGGATTGAGGATTGAGGACTGAATATTGAGGATTGGGGATTGAGGATTGGCGATTGAGGATTGAGTATTGACGATTGAGAATTGAGGATTGAGGATTGAAGATTGAGTATTGAGGATTGAAGATTGAGGATTGAGGATTGAGGTTTGAGGATTGAGGACTGAGGGTTGAGGATTGAGGATTGAAGATTCAGTATTGAGGATTGAAGATTGAGAGTTGAGGATTGAGGATTGAACATTGAGGACTGAGTGTAGATGGTTGAGTGATGAGAATTGATGTTTGTGGATAGAGATTTGAAGATTGCAGATTGAGTATTGAGTATTGAAATCTGTGAATTGAGGATATTCTATTGAGGATCGAGGATTGACAACTGATTGTTGAGGTCTGAGGGCTGAAGATTGAGGATTCAGGATTGAGGATTCAGAATTGAGGTTTGAGGACTGAGGATTGAGGATTGAATGTTGAGTATTGAGGATCGAAGATTGAGGATTGCGGATTGTCGATTGAGGATTGAGGATTGAGGATTGAGGATTGAGGATTGCGGTTTGAGCATTGAATCCTGAGAATTCAGGATATTCTATTGAGTATTGAGTATTGAGTATTGATGGTTGAGTATTGAGGATAGAGGATTGAGGGTTGAGGATTGAGGATTGAGTATTGCAGATTGAGGATTGATTATTGAGGATTGAGGACTGAGGATTGAGGATTGAGGGTTGAGCATTGAGGATTGAAGATTGAGGACTGGGGATTGAGGATTGAAGGTTGAGGATTAAGGATTAAAAATTGGGGATTGAGGACCTAGGATTGGAGATTGATTATTGAGGATTGAAGATTGAGGATTGAGGATTGAGGATTGAGAATTGAGAATTGCGGATGAGAACTGAGGATTGAGAATTGAGGTTTGAGGAATGAGGATTGAGGGTTGAGGATTGAGGATTGAGGATTGAGGATTGAGGATTGAGTATTGAAGATTGAGTGTTGATGACTGAGGATTGAGGATTGAGGATTGAGGATTGAGGATTGAGGATTGAAGATTGAAGATTGAGTATTGAGGATTCAAGATTGAGGATTTAGGATTGAGGATTGAGGATGGAGGATGAGGGCTGAGGGTTGAGGATTGAGGATTGACAATTGAATCCTGAGAATTCAGGATATCTTATTGAGTATTGAGAATTGAGGATTGATGCTTGAGTATTGAGGACTGAGGGTTGAGGATTGAAGATTGAGTATTGAGGATTCTGAATTGAGGTTTGAGGACTGAGGATCGAGGATTGAAGATTGAGTATTGAGGACTGAATATTGAGGATTGAGTATTGAGGATTGAGGATTGAGGTTGAGGTCTGAAGGTTGAGGATTGAGGTTTAAGGACTGAGGACTGAGGATTGAGGATTGAGGAATGAGGATTGAGGGTTGAGGTTTGAGGACGAGGACTGACGGTTGAGGATTGAGGTTTGAGGGTTGAGGATTGAGGATTGAGGATTGAGGATTGAGGATTGAAGATTGAGGATTGGGGACTGAGGATTGAAGATTGATGATTGAGGATTGAGGATGGAGGTTTGAGGATTGAGGATTGAGGATTGAAGATTCAGGATTGAGGATTGAAGATTGAAGATTCAGTATTGAGGATTGAAGATTGAGTATTGAAAAATTTGAATTGAGGATATTCTATTGAGGATTGGGTATAGACAATTGATTGTTGATGACTGAGGGCTGAAGATTGAGGATTCAGGACTGAGGATTCGGGATTGAGGTTTGTGGACTGAGGATTGAGGATTGAGGATTGAGGATTGAGGATTGAGGATTGAGAATTGGAGATTTGAGGATTGAGGATTGAGGGTTGTGGAGTGAGGACGAGGACTGAGGGTTGAGTATTGATGTTTGAGGATTGAGGATTGAAGACTCAGTATTGATGATTGAAGTTTGAGTATTGAGGATTGAGGTTTGAGGAGTGAGGACGAGGACTGACGGATGAGGATTGAGGTTTGAGGATTGAGGATTCAGGATTGAGGCCTGAGGATTGAGGATTGAGGATTGAGCATTGAGGATTGAAGATTGAGGACTGGGGATTGAGGACTGAATGTTGAGGATTAAGGATTGAAAATTGGGGATTGAGCACCTAGGATTGGAGATTGATTATTGAGGATTGAAGATTCAGGATTGAGGATTGAGGATTGAGAATTGAGAATTGAGGATGAGGACTGAGGGTTGAGGATTGAGGTTTGAGGAATGAGGATTGAGGGATGAGGATTGAGGATTGAGGATTGAGGATTGAGGATTGAGTATTGAGGATAGAAGGTTGAGGATTGGGGACTGAGTGTTGAAGAATGAGGATTGAGGATTGAGGATTGAGGATTGAGGATTGAGGATTGAAGATTCAGTATTGAGGATTGAAGATTGAGAGTTGAGGGTTGAGGATTGAGGATTGAAGACTAAGGATTGGGTATTGAGGATTGAAGAATGAGGATTGAGGATTGAGGATTAAGGATTGAGGATGAGGGCTGAGGGTTGAGGATTGAAGATTGAGGACTGAGGACTGAGGATTGAGTATTGAAAATTGAGGGTTGAGGATTGAGGATTGAAGAGTGAGGATTGGGTATTGAGGATTGGAGAATGAGGACTGAGGATGGGGGATTGAGGATCGAGGATTGAAGATTGAGGATTGAGGATTGAGGATTGAGGATTGAATATTGAGTATTGAGGATTGAAGATTGAGGATTGAGTATTGAGGTTTGAGGATTGAGGATTGAGGATTGAGGACTGAGGATTGAGGATTGAGGATTGAGCATTGAGCATTGAAGATTGAGGTCTGGGGATTGAGGATTGAAGATTGAGGATTAAGGATTGAGGATTGGGGATTGAGGATCTAGGATTGCATATTGATTATTGAGGATTGAAGATTGAGGATTGAGGATTGAGGATTGAGGATTGAGGATTGAGGATTGAGGATTGAGTATTGAGTATTGAGAATTGAGGATTGAGGATTGAAGATTGATTATTGAGGATTGAAGATTGAGGATTGAGGATTGAGAATTGAAGATTGAGGACTGAGCGTTGAGGGTTGAGTGATGAGAATTGATGTGTGTGGATTGAGATTTGAAGATTGAAGAATGGGGATTGAGTATTGAAAACTGTGAATTGTGGATATTCTATTGAGGATTGAGGATTGGCAATTGATTTTTGAGGATTAAGGGCAGATGATTGAGGATTCAGGATTGAAGATTCGGGATTGAGGTTTGAGGACTGAGGATTGAGGGTTGATGATTGAGGATTGAGTATTGACGCTTGAGGATTGAGGGTTGAGGATGGAGGATTGGAGAGAGAGGACTGAGTGTTGAGGGTTGAGTGTTGAGACTTGATGTTTGAGGATTGAGATTTGATTATTGAATATTGTGGATTGAGTATTGAACCACGAGAATTCAGGATATTCTATTGAGTATTGAGAATTGAGGATACATGATAAGTTTTGAGGATTGATGGTTGAGGGTTGAGTGTTGAATATCGAGGATTGAGGATTGAGCATTGAGGATTGAGGATTGAGGACTGAAGATTGAGTATTGATGATTGAAGATGGGAGGAATGAGGTTTGAGGGTTGAGGATTGAGGACAAGTACCGACGGTTGAGGATTGAGGTTTGAGGATTGTGGAGTAAGGATTGAGAATGAGGGCTGAGGGTTGAGAGTTGAGGTTTGAGTATAGAATCCTGAGAATTCAGGATATTCTATTGAGTATTGAGAATTGAGGATTGATGGTTGAGTATTGAGGATTGAGTGTTGATGATTGATGATTGAGGATTGAAGATTCAGTATTGAGGATTGAAGACTGAGAATTGAGGATTGAGGATTGAGGATTGAGGATTGAGGATTGAGTGTTGAGGATAGAAGATTGAGGATTGGGGACTGAGGATTGAAGAATGAGGATTGAGCATTGAGGAATGAGGATTGAGGATTGAGGGTTGAAGATTCAGTATTGAGGATTGAAAATTGAGAATTGAGGATTGAGGATTGAGGATTGAGGATTGAAGATTGAGGATTGGGTATTGAGGATTGAAGAATGAGGATTGAGGATTGAGGATTGAGGATGAGGGCTGAGGGTTGAGGATTGAGGTTTGAGGACTGAGGACTGAGGATTGAGTATTGAGGATTGAGGATTGAGGATTGAGGATTGAGGATTGAAGGTTGAGGATTGAAGATTGAGGATTGAGGATTGAGGATTCAAGATTGAGGACTGAGTGTTGATGGTAGAGTGATGAGAATTGATGTTTGTGGATTGAGATATGAAGATTGAAGAATGGGGATTGAGTATTGAAAACTGTGAATTGAGGATATTCTATTGCGGATTGAGGATTGGCAATTGATTTTTGAGGACTGAGGGCAGAAGATTGAGGATTCAGGATTGAGGATTCGGGATTGAGGTTTGAGGACTGAGGATTGAGTGTTGATGATTGAGGATTAACGATTGACGCTTGAGGATTGAGGGTTGAGGATGGAGGATTGAAGAGAGAGGACTGAGTGTTGAGGATTGAGTGTTGAGAATTGATGTTTGAGGATTGAGATTTGATTATTGAATATTGTGGATTGGGTATTGAACCACGAGAATTCAGGATATTCTACTTAGTATTGAGAATTGAGGATTGATGGTTGAGTATTGAGGATTGAGGATTGATGATTGAGGATTGAGGACTGACGCTTGAGGATTGAGGGTTGAGAATGGAGGATTGAAGAGAGAGGACTGAGTGTTGAGGATTGAGAGTTGAGAATTGATGTTTGAGGATTGAGATTTGATTATTGAATATTGTGGATTGAGTATTGAACCATGAGAATTCAGGATATTCTATTGAGTATTGAGAATTGAGGATTGATGATGAGTATTGAGGATTGAAGGTTGAGGATAGTGGTTTGAGGACTGAGGAGTGAGGATTGAGGTTTGAGGATTGAGGATTGAAGATTGAGGATTGGGTATTGAGGATTGAAGAATGAGGATTGAGGATTGAGGATTGAGGATTGAGGATTGATGATTGAGTATTGAGGATTGAAGATTGAGGATTGAGGATTGAGTATTGAAGATTGAGGATTTGGGACTGAGTATAGAAGATTGAGTATAGAGGATTGAGGATTGAGGAATGAGGGTTGAGGATTGAGGATTGAGGATTGAAGATTGAGGATTCGGTATTGAGGATTGAAGAATGAGGATTGAGGATTGAGGATTGAGGATTGAGGAGTGAAGGTTGAGTATTGAGGATTGAAGATTGACGATTGAGGATTGAGTATTGAGGATTGAGGATTGAGGATTGAGGATTGAGGATTGAAGATTGAGTATTGAGGATTGAAGATTGAGGATTGAGGATTGAGGATTGAGGATTGAGGATTGAGGATTCAAGATTGAGTATTGAAGATTGAAGGTTAAGATTGAGGATTGGGGATTGATTACTGAAGATTGACGATTGCGGATTGAGGATTGAGGATCGAGGGTTGAGGATTGAAGATTCAGTATTGATGATTGAAGATTGAGAATTGAGGATTGAGGATTGAACATTAAGGACTGAGCGTTCAGGGTTGAGTGATGAGAATTGATGTTTGTGGATAGAGATTTGAAGATTGCAGATTGAGTGTTGAGTATTGAAAACTGTGAGTTGAGGATATTCTATTGGGGATTGAAGATTGACAGCTGATTGTTGAGGACTGAGGGCTGAAGATTGAGGATGCAGGATTGAGGATTCAGAATTGTGGTTTGAGGACTGAGGATTGGGGATTGAAGATTGAGTATTGAGGACTGAAGATTGAGGATTGAGGATTGAGGATTTAGGATTTAGGATCAGGGCTGAGGTTTGAGGATTGAGGTTTGTGGACTGAGGATTGAGGATTCATGGTTGAGGATTAAGGATTGAGGATTTATGTCTGAGGCTTGAGGATAGAGGATTGAGGATTGAGGATTGAGGATTGAGTGCTGATTACTGAAGGTTGAGGGTTGAGGATTGACTCAATCTTCTCAATCTTCAATCCTCAATCCGCAATCATCAATCCTCAATCCTCAATCGTCAGTCGTCAATCCTCAATCTTCAATACTCAATCGTCAATCCTCTGTCCTTAATTCTCAATCCTCAATCCTCGTTCCTCAAACCTCAATCCTCAACCCTCAGTCCCCATCGTCAATTCTCAATTCTCAATCCTGAATCCTCAACCCTCAATCTTCAATCCTCAATAATCAATCTCCAATCCTAGATCCCCAATCCCCAATCCTCAATCCTTAATCCTCAATCTTCAATCCTCAATCACCAGTCCTCAATCTTCAATCCTCAATGCTCAGTCCTCAATCCTCAATCCTCAGACCTCAATCCTCAATTCTCAATGCACAAACTTCAATCCTCAACCGTCAGTCCTCGTCCTCAATCCTCAACACTTAATCCTCAATCCTCAATCTTCAATCGTCAATACTAAATCCTCAATCCTCAATCTTCAGTCGACAATCCTCAATCCTCAATCCTCAATATTCAACACACAACCCTCAACCATCAACACTCAATACTCAACCATCAATACTCAATTCTCAATACTCATTGGAATATCCTGAATTCTCATGGTTCAATACTCAATCCACAATATTCAATAATCAAATCTCAGTCCTCAAACATCAATTCTCAATACTCAATCCTCAACACTCAGTCCTCTCCCTTCAATCCTCCATCCTCAACCATCAATCCTCAAGCGTCAATCCTCAATCCTCAATCCTCAACTCTCAATCCTCAGTTCTCAAACCTGAATCCCGAATCCTCAATCCTGAATCCTCAATCTTCAGCCCTCAGTCCTCAACAATCAATTGTCAATCCTCAATCCTCAATAGAATATCGTCAATTCACAGTTTTCAATACTCAATCCCTATTCTTCAATCATCATATCTCAATCCACAAACATCAATTCTCATCACTCAGCCCTCAACACTAAGTCCTCAATATTCAATCCACAATCCTCAATCCTCAATCTTCAATCCTCAATCCTCAATCCTCAATCGTCATTACTCAATCCTCAATCGTCAATCCTCAATCCCCAATCTTCAATCTTCAATCCTCAATCATCAATACCCAATCCTCAATCTTCAATCCTCAATCCTCAATCCTCAATCCTCAATCCTCAACCCTCAATCCTCAGTCCTCAAACCACAATCCTGAACCCTCAATCCTGAAACCTCAATCTTCAGCCCTCAGTCCTCAACAATCAGTTGTCAATCCTCAATCCTCGATAGAATATACTCAGTTCAGAGTTTTCCATACGCAATACTCAATCTGCAATCTTCAAATCTCAATCCACAAACGTCAATTCTCATCACTCAACCCTCAACACTCAGTCCCCAATCCTCAATCTTCAATCCTCAATCCTCAATCCTCAATCCTCAATCCTCATTCTTCAATACTCAATACCCAATCCTCAATCTTCAATCCTCAATCCTAAATCCTCAATTCTCAATCCTCAATCCTCAGTCCTCTGTCCTGAAACCTCAACCATCTACCCTCAGCCCTCATCCTCAATCCTCAATCCTCATTCCTCAATCCTCAACCTTCAATCCTCAATTCTCAATCTTCAATACTCAATCCTCAATCCTCAATTCTCAATCCTCAATCCTCAGTCCACAGTCCTCAAACCTCAATCCTCAACGCAAAACTCTCATCCTCAATCCTCCATCCTCAATCCTCAATCCTCAATCCTCAATCCTCAATACTCAATAGAATACCCTGAATTCTCACGATTCAATACTCAAACCTCAAACCTCAAACCTCAGCCCTCATCCTCAATCCTCAATCGTCAATCCACAACCCTCAACCCTCAATCCTCAACACTCAATCCTCAGTCCTCAGTCCTCAATCCTCATCCTCAACCCTCAGCCCTCATCGTCAATCCTCAAACCTCAATTCTCAATCCTCAACAGTCAATCCTCAATACTCAATCTGCAATCCTCAATCCTCAATTCTCAATCCTCAATACTCAATCCTCAATCGACAATCCTCAATCCCAAATCCTCAATTTCCAATCCTCAATCCTCAATCCTCAATCCTCAATCATCAATCTTCAATTCTCAATACTCGATCCTCAATCATCAACCCTCATTCTTCAATCCTCAATAATCAATATCCAATCCTAGATCCCCAATCCCCAATGCTCAATCCTTAATCCTCAATCTTCAATCCTCAATCCCTAGTCCTCAATCTTCAATCCTCAATCCTCAATCCTCAATTCTTAATCCTCAATACTCAATCCTCAATCGTCAATCCTCAATCCCCAATCCATAATTTTCAATCCTCAATCCTCAATCCTCAATCCACAATCCTCAATATTCAATCCTCAATACTCAATCTTCAATCGTCAATCCGCAATCCTCAATCCTCAATCCTCAATCCTCAATCCTCAATCCTCAATCTTGAATCCTCAATACTCAATCTTCAATCCCCAATCCTCAATCTTCAATCCTCAATCCTCAATCCTCAATCCTCAATCCTCAATCCTCAATCTTCAACCCTCAACACTCAATCATCAATCTTCAATCCTCAATACTCAATCTTCAATCCTCAATGCTCAATCCTCAACCTTCAATCCTCAATACTCAACATTCAATCGTCAATCCTGAGTCCTGATCCTCAATCTTCAATCCTCAATCCTCAATCCTCAGACCTCAAACCTCAATTCTGAATCCTCAGACCTGAATCCTCAATCTTCAGCACTCAGTCCTCAACAATCAGGTGACAACCCTCAATCCTCAATAGAATAACCTCAATTCGCAGTTTTCGATACACAATACTCAATCTGCAGTCTTCAAATCTCTATCCACAAACATCATTTCTCATCACGCAACCCTCAACACTCAGTCCTCAATGTTCAATCCTCAATCCTCAATACTCAATCTTCAATCCTCAATACTCAACCTTCAATCCTCAATCCTCAATCCTCAATCCTCAGTCCTCATTCTTCAATCCTCAATACCCAATCCTCAATCTTCAATCCTCAATCCTCAATCCCCAACTCTCAATCCTCAATCCTCAATCCTCAGACCTCAAACATCAATACTCAACCCTCAATCCTCGTCCTCAATCCACTACCCTCAATCCTCAATCCTCAATCTTCAATCATCAATATTCAATCTTCAATCCTCAATCCTCAATCCTCGATCCTCAACCCTCAATCGTCAATGTTCAATCCTCCATACCCAATCCTCAATCTTCAATCCTCAATCCTCAATCCTCAATGTTCAATCCTCAATCCTCAATCCTCAATCTTCAATCCTCAATCCTCAATCCTCAATCCTCAATCCTCAATCCTCAAACCTCAACGCTCAGCTCTCATCCTCAATCCTCAATCCTCAATCCTCAATCCTCAGTCCTCAATACTCAATAGAATATCCTGAATTCTCACGATTCAATACTCAAACCTCAAACCTCAAACCTCAAACCTCAGCCCTCATCCTCAATCCTCAATCCTCAATTCACAATCCTCAACCCTCAATCCTCAAACTCAATCCTCAGTCCTCAGTCCTCAATCCTCAATCCTCAACCCTCAGCCCTCATCGTCAATCCTCAAACATCAATTCTCAATCCTCAACCGTCAATCCTCAATACTGAATCTGCAATACTCAATCCTCAATTCTCAATTATCAATACTCAATCCTCAATCGACAATCCTCAATCCCCAATCCTCAATGTTCAATCCTCAATGCTCAATCCTCAATCCTCAACCCTCAGTCCTCAATCCTCAACCCTCAGTACTCGCCCTCAATCCTCAACCCTTAATAATCATTCCGCAATCTTCAATCATCAATACTCAAACTTCAATCCTCAATTCTCAATCTTCAATCCTCAACCCTCAATCCTCAATCCTCAATATTCAATCCTCAATACTCAATCATCAATCCTCAATCCGCAATCATCAATCCTCAATTCTCAATCGTCAGTCATCAATCCTCAATCTTCAATACTCAATCGTCAATCCTCTGCCCTCAATCCTCAATCCTCAATCCTCGTTCCTCAAACCTCAATCCTCAACCCTCAGTCCCCATCCTCAATTCTCAATTCTCAATCCTGAATCCTCAATATTTAGCCCTCAGTCCTCAACAATCAATTGTCAATCCTCACTCCCCAATCCTCAATCCTCAATCCTCAATCCTCATTCTTCAATCCTCAATACCCAATCCTCAATCTTCAATCCTCAATCCTCAATCCTCAATTCTCTATCCTCAATCCTCAGTCCTCAGACCTCAAACCTCAATCCTCAACCCTCAGCCCTCATCGTCAATCCTCAACCCTCAATCCTCAATCCTCAATCCTCAATCCTCAATCCTAAATCCTCAATCATCAATCCTCAATCTTCAATCTTCAATCCTCAATCCTAAATCCTCAATTCTCAATCCTCAATCCTCAGTTCTCAGTCCTAAAACCTCAACCATCAATCCTCAGCCCTCATCCTCAATCCTCAATCCTCATTCCTCAATCCTCAACCTTCAATCCTCAATTCTCAATCTTCAATAGTCAACCCTCGATCCTCAATTCTCAATCCTCAATCCTCAGTCCACAGTCCTCAAACCTCAATCCTCACCGCTCAGCTCTCATCCTCAATCCTCAATACTCAATCCTCAATTCTCAATCCTCAATACTCAATCTTCAATCCTCAATAATCAACCTTCAATCCTCAATCCTCAATCCTCAATCCTCAATCCTCATTCCTCAATCCTCAACCCTCAATCCTCAATCCTCAATCCTCAATCCTCAATCCAAAATCCTCAATCATCAATCCTCAATCTTCAATCTTCAATCCTCAATCCTAAATCCTCAATTCTCAATCGTCAATCCTCAGTCCTCAGTCCTAAAACCTCAACCATCAATCCTCAGCCCTCATCCTCAATCCTCAATCCTCATTCCTCAATCCTCAACCTTCAATCCTGAATTCTCAATCTTCAATACTCAATCCTCGATCCTCAATTCTCAATCCTCAATCCTCAGTCCACAGTCCTCAAACCTCAATCCTCACCGCTCAGCTCTCATCCTCAATCTTCAATACTCAATCCTCAATCCTCAATCCTCAATACTCAATAGAATATCCTGAATTCTCACGATTCAATACTCAAACCTCAAACCTCAAACCTCAGCCCTCATCCTCAATCCTCAATCCTCAATCCTCAATCCTCAACCCTCAATCCTCAGCACTCAATCCTCAATCCTCAGTCCTCAACCCTCAGTCCTCAGTCATCAATCTTCAATACTCGATCCGCCAATCCTCAATATTCAACACACAACCCTCAACCATCAATCCTCAATACTCAACCATCAATACTCAATTTTCAATACTCAGTAGAATATCCTGAATTCTTAGTTTTCAACACTCAATCCTCAATGTTCAATCTTCAAATCACCACCCATAAACATCAATGCTCATCACACAACCCTCAACACCCAGTCCTCAATCTCCAATCCTCAATCCTCAATCCGCAATCTTCAATCGTCAATACTCAATTTTCAATCCTCAATCCTCAACTGTCAATCTTCAATCCTCAACCCTCAATCCTCAATCCTCAATATTCAATTCTCAATACTCAATCTTCAATCCTCAATCCGCAATCATCAATCCTCAATTCTCAATCGTCAGTCATCAATCCTCAATCTTCAATACTCAATCGTCAATCCTCTGCCCTCAATCCTCAATCCTCAATCCTCGTTGCTCAAACCTCAATCCTCAACCCTCAGTCCCCATCCTCAATTCTCAATTCTCAATCCTGAATCCTCAATCTTCAGCCCTCAGTCCTCAACAATCAATTGTCAATCCTCAATCCTCAATTCTCAATCCTCAACCCTCAATCGTCAGTCTTCAAACCTCAATACTCAATCTTCAATCCTCAATCCTCAATCCTCAATCCTCAAGCCTCATCCTTCAATCCTCAATACCCAATCCTCAATCTTCAATACTCAATCCTCAATCCTCAAGTCTCAATACTCAATCCTCAGTCCTCAGTCCTCAAACCTCAATCCTCAACGCTCAGCTCTCATCCTCTATCCTCAATCCTCAATCCTCAATCCTCAATCCTCAATATTCAATCCTCAATAATCAATCTTCAATCATCAATCCTCAATCCTCAATCCTCATTCTTCAATCCTCAATCCTCAATCCTCAATCCTCAAATCTTCAATCCTCAATCCTCAATCCTCAATCCTCAATCCTCATTCTTCAATCGTCAATACCCAGTCCTCAATCCTCAATCCTAAATCTTCAATACTCAATTCTCAATCCTCAATCCCCAGTCCTCAGCCCTCAAACCGCAATCCTCAACCCTCAGCCCTCATAGTCAATCCTCAATCCTCAATTCTCAATACTTAATCTTCAATCCTCAATACTGAATCTTCAATCATCAATCCTCGATCCTCAATTTTCAATCCTCAATACTCAGTCCTCAATCGTCAATCCTCAATCCTCAATCCTCAATCCTCAATCTTCTATCATCAATATTCAATCTTCAATCCTCAATCCTCTGTCGGCAATCCTCAATCCCCAATCCTTAATTTTCAATACTCAATCATCAATCCTCAATCCCCAATCCTCAATCTTCAATCCTCAATCCTCAATCCTCAATCCTCATTCTTCAATACTCAATACCCAATCCTCAATCTTCAATCCTCAATCCCCAATCCTCAATCCTCAATCCTCATTCTTCAATCCTCAATCCTCAATCCTCAATCCTCAATCTTCAATCCTCAATCCTCAATCCTCAATTCTCAATACTCAATCTTCAATCCTCAATACTGAATCTTCAATCATCAATCCTCAATCCTCAATTTTCAATCCTCAATACTCAGTCCTCAATCGTCAATCCTCAATCCTCAATCCTCTATCCTCAATCTTCTATCATCAATATTCAATCTTCAATCCTCAATCCTCAATCCTCAATCCTCAATCCTCAATCCTCAATGTTCAATCCTCAATACACAATCCTCAATCTTCAATCCTCAATACTCAACCCTCAATCCTCAAGTCTCAATACTCAATCCTCAGTCCTCAGTCCACAAACCTCAATCCTCAACGCTCAGCTCTCATCCTCAATCCTCAATCCTCAATCCTCAATCCTCAATCCTGAATATTCAATCCTCAATAATCAATCTTCAATCCTCAATCCTCAATCCTCAATCCTCATTCTTCAATCCTCAATCCTCAATCCTCAATCCTCAATCTTCAATCCTCAATCCTCAATCCTCAATCCTCAATCCTCATTCTTCAATCCTCAATACCCAGTCCTCAATCTTCAATACTAAATCTTCAATCCTCAATTCTCAATCCTCAATCCCCAGTCCTCAGTCCTCAAACCGCAATCCTCAACCCTCAGCCCTCATAGTCAATCCTCAATCCTCAATTCTCAATACTCAATCTTCAATCCTCAATACTGAATCTTCAATCATCAATCCTCAATCCTCAATTTTCAATCCTCAATACTCAGTCCTTAATCGTCAATCCTCAATCCTCAATCCTCAATCCTCAATCGTCTATCATCAATATTCAATCTTCAATCCTCAATCCTCAATCCTCAATCCTCAATCCTCAATGCTCAATGTTCAATCCTCAATACCCAATCCTCAATCTTCAGTCTTCAATCCTCAATCCTCAATCCTCAGCCCTCAGTCCTCAAACCACAATCCTCAACCCTCAGCCCTCATAGTCAATCCTCAATCCTCAATCCTCAATCCTCAATCTTCAATCCTCAATACTGAATCTTCAATCCTCAATCCTCAATCCTCAATCCTTAATCCTCAATACTCAATCCTCAATCGTCAATACTCAATCCCCAATCCTTAATCTTCAATCGTCAATCCTCAATCCTCAATCCACAATCCTCAATATTCAATCCTCAATACTCAATCTTAAATCCTCAATCCTCAATCCTCAATCCTCAATCCTCAATCCTCATTCCTCAATCCTCAATCTTCTATCCTCAATACTCAATCTTCAATCCTCCATCCTCAATCCTCAATCCTCAATCCTCATTCTTCAATCCTCAATACCCAATCCTGAATCTTGTATCCTCAATCCACAGCCCTCAATCCTCAATCCTCAATCTTCAATCATCAATATTCAATCTTCAGTCCTCAATCCTCAGTCCTCAATCCTCAATCCTCAATCCCCAATCCTTAATTTTCAATCCTCAATCCTCAGCCTTCAATCGTCAATTCTCAATCTTCAATACTCAATCCTCACTCCTCAATTCTCAATACTCAATCTTCAATCCTCAATACTGAATCTTCAATCATCAATCCTCAATCCTCAATTTTCAATCCTCAATACTCAGTCCTTAATCGTCAATCCTCAATCCTCAATCCTCAATCCTCAATCGTCTATCATCAATATTCAATCTTCAATCCTCAATCCTCAATCCTCAATCCTCAATCCTCAATGCTCAATGTTCAATCCTCAATACCCAATCCTCAATCTTCAGTCTTCAATCCTCAATCCTCAATCCTCAGCCCTCAGTCCTCAAACCACAATCCTCAACCCTCAGCCCTCATAGTCAATCCTCAATCCTCAATCCTCAATCCTCAATCTTCAATCCTCAATACTGAATCTTCAATCCTCAATCCTCAATCCTCAATCCTTAATCCTCAATACTCAATCCTCAATCGTCAATACTCAATCCCCAATCCTTAATCTTCAATCGTCAATCCTCAATCCTCAATCCACAATCCTCAATATTCAATCCTCAATACTCAATCTTAAATCCTCAATCCTCAATCCTCAATCCTCAATCCTCAATCCTCATTCCTCAATCCTCAATCTTCTATCCTCAATACTCAATCTTCAATCCTCCATCCTCAATCCTCAATCCTCAATCCTCATTCTTCAATCCTCAATACCCAATCCTGAATCTTGTATCCTCAATCCACAGCCCTCAATCCTCAATCCTCAATCTTCAATCATCAATATTCAATCTTCAGTCCTCAATCCTCAGTCCTCAATCCTCAATCCTCAATCCCCAATCCTTAATTTTCAATCCTCAATCCTCAGCCTTCAATCGTCAATTCTCAATCTTCAATACTCAATCCTCACTCCTCAATTCTCAATCCTCAATCCTCAGTCCACAGTCCTCAAACCTCAATCCTCAACGCACAGCTCTCATCCTCAATCCTCAATCCCCAATCCTCAATCCTCAATCCTCAATACTCAATAGAATATCCTGAATTCTCACGATTCAATACTCAAACCTCAAACCTCAAACCTCAGCCCTCATCCTCAATCCTCAATCGTCAATACACAATCCTCAAACCTCATTCTTCAATCCTCAATCCTCAATCCTCAATCCTCAATCTTCAATCCTCAATCCTCAATCCTCAATCCTCAATCCTCATTCTTCAATCCTCAATACCCAGTCCTCAATCCTCAATCCTAAATCTTCAATCCTCAATTCTCAATCCTCAATCCCCAGTCCTCAGCCCTCAAACCGCAATCCTCTACCCTCAGCCCTCATAGTCAATCCTCAATCCTGAATTCTCAATACTCAATCTTCAATCCTCAATACTGAATCTTCAATCATCAATCCTCGATCCTCAATTTTCAATCCTCAATACTCAGTCCTCAATCGTCAATCCTCAATCCTCAATCCTCAATCCTCAATCTTCTATCATCAATATTCAATCTTCAATCCTCAATCCTCTGTCGGCAATCCTCAATCCCCAATCCTTAATTTTCAATCCTCAATCATCAATCCTCAATCCCCAATCCTCAATCTTCAATCCTCAATCCTCAATCCTCAATCCTCATTCTTCAATACTCAATACCCAATCCTCAATCTTCAATGCTCAATCCTCAATCCTCAATCCTCAATCCTCATTCTTCAATCCTCAATCCTCAATCCTCAATCCTCAATCTTCAATCCTCAATCCTCAATCCTCAATCCTCAATCCTCATTCTTCAATCCTCAATACCCAGTCCTCAATCTTCAATCCTTAATCTTCAATCCTCAATTCTCAATCCTCAATCCCCAGTCCTCAGTCCTCAAACCGCAATCCTCAACCCTCAGCCCTCATAGTCAATCCTCAATCCTCAATTCTCAATACTCAATCTTCAATCCTCAATACTGAATCTTCAATCATCAATCCTCAATCCTCAATTTTCAATCCTCAATACTCAGTCCTCAATCGTCAATCCTCAATCCTCAATCCTCAATCCTCAATCTTCTATCATCAATATTCAATCTTCAATCCTCAATCCTCAATCCTCAATCCTCAATCCTCAATCCTCAATGTTCAATCCTCAATACACAATCCTCAATCTTCAATCCTCAATACTCAACCCTCAATCCTCAAGTCTCAATACTCAATCCTCAGTCCTCAGTCCTCAAACCTCAATCCTCAACGCTCAGCTCTCGGCCTCAATCCTCAATCCTCAATCCTCAATCCTCAATCATGAATATTCAATCCTCAATAATCAATCTTCAATCCTCAATCCTCAATCCTCAATCCTCATTCTTCAATCCTCAATCCTCAATCCTCAATCCTCAATCTTCAATCCTCAATCCTCAATCCTCAATCCTCAATCCACATTCTTCAATCCTCAATACCCAGTCCTCAATCTTCAATCCTAAATCTTCAATCCTCAATTCTCAGTCCTCAATCCCCAGTCCTCAGTCCTCAAACCGCAATCCTCAAACCTCAGCCCTCATAGTCAATCCTCAATCCTCAATTCTCAATACTCAATCTTCAATCCTCAATACTGAATCTTCAATCATCAATCCTCAATCCTCAATTTTCAATCCTCAATACTCAGTCCTCAATCGTCAATCCTCAATCCTCAATCCTCAATCCTCAATCTTCTATCATCAATATTCAATCTTCAATCCTCAATCCTCAATCCTCAATCCTCAATCCTCAGTCCTCAATGTTCAATCCTCAATACCCAATCCTCAATCTTCAATCTTCGATCCTCAATCCTCAATCCTCAATCCTCAATCCTCAATCCTCAATCCTCAATCCTCAATCCTCAACCCTCAATCGTCAGTCTTCAAACCTCAATACTCAATCTTCAATCCTCAATCCTCAATCTTCAATCCTCAATACTCAATCTTCAATCCTCCATACTCAATCCTCAATCCTCAATCCTCAATCTTCAATTCTCAATCCTCAATCCTCAATCCTCAATTCTCATTCTTCAATCCTCAATACCGAATCCTCTATCTTCAATCCTCAATCCTCAATCCTCAATCCTCAATCCTCATTCTTCAATCCTCAATACCCAATCCTCTATCTTCAATCCTCAATCCTGAATCCTCAATTCTCAATCCTCAATCCTCAGTCCTTAGTCCTCAAACCACAATCCTCAACCCTCAGCCCTCATAGTCAATCCTCAATCCTCAATCCTCAATCCTCAATCTTCAATCCTCAATACTGAATCTCCAATCCTCAATCCTCAATCCTCAATTCTTAATCCTCAATACTCAATCCTCAATCGTCAATCCTCAATCCCCAATCCTTAATCTTCAATCCTCAATCCTCAATCCTCAATCCACAATCCTCAATATTCAATCCTCAATACTCAATCTTCAATACTCAATCCTCATTCCTCAATCCTCAATCCTCAATCCTCAATCCTCATTCCTCAATCCTCAATCTTGAATCCTCAATACTCAATCTTCAATCCCCAATCCTCAATCTTCAATCCTCAATCCTCAATCCTCAATCCTCAATCCTCAATCCTCAATCTTCAACCCTCAACACTCAATCATCAATCTTCAATCCTCAATACTCAATCTTCAATCCTCAATGCTCAATCCTCAACCTTCAATCCTCAATACTCAACATTCAATCGTCAATCCTGAGTCCTGATCCTCAATCTTCAATCCTCAATCCTCAATCCTCAGACCTCAAACCTCAATTCTGAATCCTCAGACCTGAATCCTCAATCTTCAGCACTCAGTCCTCAACAATCAGGTGACAACCCTCAATCCTCAATAGAATAACCTCAATTCGCAGTTTTCGATACACAATACTCAATCTGCAGTCTTCAAATCTCTATCCACAAACATCAATTCTCATCACGCAACCCTCAACACTCAGTCCTCAATGTTCAATCCTCAATCCTCAATACTCAATCTTCAATCCTCAATACTCAACCTTCAATCCTCAATCCTCAATCCTCAATCCTCAGTCCTCATTCTTCAATCCTCAATACCCAATCCTCAATCTTCAATCCTCAATCCTCAATCCCCAACTCTCAATCCTCAATCCTCAATCCTCAGACCTCAAACATCAATACTCAACCCTCAATCCTCGTCCTCAATCCACTACCCTCAATCCTCAATCCTCAATCTTCAATCATCAATATTCAATCTTCAATCCTCAATCCTCAATCCTCGATCCTCAACCCTCAATCGTCAATGTTCAATCCTCCATACCCAATCCTCAATCTTCAATCCTCAATCCTCAATCCTCAATGTTCAATCCTCAATCCTCAATCCTCAATCTTCAATCCTCAATCCTCAATCCTCAATCCTCAATCCTCAATCCTCAAACCTCAACGCTCAGCTCTCATCCTCAATCCTCAATCCTCAATCCTCAATCCTCAATCCTCAATACTCAATAGAATATCCTGAATTCTCACGATTCAATACTCAAACCTCAAACCTCAAACCTCAAACCTCAGCCCTCATCCTCAATCCTCAATCCTCAATTCACAATCCTCAACCCTCAATCCTCAAACTCAATCCTCAGTCCTCAGTCCTCAATCCTCAATCCTCAACCCTCAGCCCTCATCGTCAATCCTCAAACATCAATTCTCAATCCTCAACCGTCAATCCTCAATACTGAATCTGCAATACTCAATCCTCAATTCTCAATTATCAATACTCAATCCTCAATCGACAATCCTCAATCCCCAATCCTCAATGTTCAATCCTCAATGCTCAATCCTCAATCCTCAACCCTCAGTCCTCAATCCTCAACCCTCAGTACTCGCCCTCAATCCTCAACCCTTAATAATCATTCCGCAATCTTCAATCATCAATACTCAAACTTCAATCCTCAATTCTCAATCTTCAATCCTCAACCCTCAATCCTCAATCCTCAATATTCAATCCTCAATACTCAATCTTCAATCCTCAATCCGCAATCATCAATCCTCAATTCTCAATCGTCAGTCATCAATCCTCAATCTTCAATACTCAATCGTCAATCCTCTGCCCTCAATCCTCAATCCTCAATCCTCGTTCCTCAAACCTCAATCCTCAACCCTCAGTCCCCATCCTCAATTCTCAATTCTCAATCCTGAATCCTCAATATTTAGCCCTCAGTCCTCAACAATCAATTGTCAATCCTCACTCCCCAATCCTCAATCCTCAATCCTCAATCCTCATTCTTCAATCCTCAATACCCAATCCTCAATCTTCAATCCTCAATCCTCAATCCTCAATTCTCTATCCTCAATCCTCAGTCCTCAGACCTCAAACCTCAATCCTCAACCCTCAGCCCTCATCGTCAATCCTCAACCCTCAATCCTCAATCCTCAATCCTCAATCCTCAATCCTAAATCCTCAATCATCAATCCTCAATCTTCAATCTTCAATCCTCAATCCTAAATCCTCAATTCTCAATCCTCAATCCTCAGTCCTCAGTCCTAAAACCTCAACCATCAATCCTCAGCCCTCATCCTCAATCCTCAATCCTCATTCCTCAATCCTCAACCTTCAATCCTCAATTCTCAATCTTCAATAGTCAACCCTCGATCCTCAATTCTCAATCCTCAATCCTCAGTCCACAGTCCTCAAACCTCAATCCTCACCGCTCAGCTCTCATCCTCAATCCTCAATACTCAATCCTCAACCCTCAATCCTCAGCACTCAATCCTCAATCCTCAGTCCTCAACCCTCAGTCCTCAGTCATCAATCTTCAATACTCGATCCGCCAATCCTCAATATTCAACACACAACCCTCAACCATCAATCCTCAATACTCAACCATCAATACGCAATTTTCAATACTCAGTAGAATATCCTGAATTCTTAGTTTTCAACACTCAATCCTCAATGTTCAATCTTCAAATCACCACCCATAAACATCAATGCTCATCACACAACCCTCAACACCCAGTCCTCAATCTCCAATCCTCAATCCTCAATCCGCAATCTTCAATCGTCAATACTCAATTTTCAATCCTCAATCCTCAACTGTCAATCTTCAATCCTCAACCCTCAATCCTCAATCCTCAATATTCAATTCTCAATACTCAATCTTCAATCCTCAATCCGCAATCATCAATCCTCAATTCTCAATCGTCAGTCATCAATCCTCAATCTTCAATACTCAATCGTCAATCCTCTGCCCTCAATCCTCAATCCTCAATCCTCGTTGCTCAAACCTCAATCCTCAACCCTCAGTCCCCATCCTCAATTCTCAATTCTCAATCCTGAATCCTCAATCTTCAGCCCTCAGTCCTCAACAATCAATTGTCAATCCTCAATCCTCAATTCTCAATCCTCAACCCTCAATCGTCAGTCTTCAAACCTCAATACTCAATCTTCAATCCTCAATCCTCAATCCTCAATCCTCAAGCCTCATCCTTCAATCCTCAATACCCAATCCTCAATCTTCAATACTCAATCCTCAATCCTCAAGTCTCAATACTCAATCCTCAGTCCTCAGTCCTCAAACCTCAATCCTCAACGCTCAGCTCTCATCCTCTATCCTCAATCCTCAATCCTCAATCCTCAATCCTCAATATTCAATCCTCAATAATCAATCTTCAATCATCAATCCTCAATCCTCAATCCTCATTCTTCAATCCTCAATCCTCAATCCTCAATCCTCAAATCTTCAATCCTCAATCCTCAATCCTCAATCCTCAATCCTCATTCTTCAATCGTCAATACCCAGTCCTCAATCCTCAATCCTAAATCTTCAATCCTCAATTCTCAATCCTCAATCCCCAGTCCTCAGCCCTCAAACCGCAATCCTCAACCCTCAGCCCTCATAGTCAATCCTCAATCCTCAATTCTCAATACTTAATCTTCAATCCTCAATACTGAATCTTCAATCATCAATCCTCGATCCTCAATTTTCAATCCTCAATACTCAGTCCTCAATCGTCAATCCTCAATCCTCAATCCTCAATCCTCAATCTTCTATCATCAATATTCAATCTTCAATCCTCAATCCTCTGTCGGCAATCCTCAATCCCCAATCCTTAATTTTCAATACTCAATCATCAATCCTCAATCCCCAATCCTCAATCTTCAATCCTCAATCCTCAATCCTCAATCCTCATTCTTCAATACTCAATACCCAATCCTCAATCTTCAATCCTCAATCCTCAATCCTCAATCCTCAATCCTCATTCTTCAATCCTCAATCCTCAATCCTCAATCCTCAATCTTCAATCCTCAATCCTCAATCCTCAATTCTCAATACTCAATCTTCAATCCTCAATACTGAATCTTCAATCATCAATCCTCAATCCTCAATTTTCAATCCTCAATACTCAGTCCTCAATCGTCAATCCTCAATCCTCAATCCTCTATCCTCAATCTTCTATCATCAATATTCAATCTTCAATCCTCAATCCTCAATCCTCAATCCTCAATCCTCAATCCTCAATGTTCAATCCTCAATACACAATCCTCAATCTTCAATCCTCAATACTCAACCCTCAATCCTCAAGTCTCAATACTCAATCCTCAGTCCTCAGTCCACAAACCTCAATCCTCAACGCTCAGCTCTCATCCTCAATCCTCAATCCTCAATCCTCAATCCTCAATCCTGAATATTCAATCCTCAATAATCAATCTTCAATCCTCAATCCTCAATCCTCAATCCTCATTCTTCAATCCTCAATCCTCAATCCTCAATCCTCAATCTTCAATCCTCAATCCTCAATCCTCAATCCTCAATCCTCATTCTTCAATCCTCAATACCCAGTCCTCAATCTTCAATACTAAATCTTCAATCCTCAATTCTCAATCCTCAATCCCCAGTCCTCAGTCCTCAAACCGCAATCCTCAACCCTCAGCCCTCATAGTCAATCCTCAATCCTCAATTCTCAATACTCAATCTTCAATCCTCAATACTGAATCTTCAATCATCAATCCTCAATCCTCAATTTTCAATCCTCAATACTCAGTCCTTAATCGTCAATCCTCAATCCTCAATCCTCAATCCTCAATCGTCTATCATCAATATTCAATCTTCAATCCTCAATCCTCAATCCTCAATCCTCAATCCTCAATGCTCAATGTTCAATCCTCAATACCCAATCCTCAATCTTCAATCTTCAATCCTCAATCCTCAATCCTCAGCCCTCAGTCCTCAAACCACAATCCTCAACCCTCAGCCCTCATAGTCAATCCTCAATCCTCAATCCTCAATCCTCAATCTTCAATCCTCAATACTGAATCTTCAATCCTCAATCCTCAATCCTCAATCCTTAATCCTCAATACTCAATCCTCAATCGTCAATACTCAATCCCCAATCCTCAATCCTCAATCGTCAATACACAATCCTCAACCCTCATTCTTCAATCCTCAATCCTCAATCCTCAATCCTCAATCTTCAATCCTCAATCCTCAATCCTCAATCCTCAATCCTCATTCTTCAATCCTCAATACCCAGTCCTCAATCCTCAATCCTAAATCTTCAATCCTCAATTCTCAATCCTCAATCCCCAGTCCTCAGCCCTCAAACCGCAATCCTCTACCCTCAGCCCTCATAGTCAATCCTCAATCCTGAATTCTCAATACTCAATCTTCAATCCTCAATACTGAATCTTCAATCATCAATCCTCGATCCTCAATTTTCAATCCTCAATACTCAGTCCTCAATCGTCAATCCTCAATCCTCAATCCTCAATCCTCAATCTTCTATCATCAATATTCAATCTTCAATCCTCAATCCTCTGTCGGCAATCCTCAATCCCCAATCCTTAATTTTCAATCCTCAATCATCAATCCTCAATCCCCAATCCTCAATCTTCAATCCTCAATCCTCAATCCTCAATCCTCATTCTTCAATACTCAATACCCAATCCTCAATCTTCAATGCTCAATCCTCAATCCTCAATCCTCAATCCTCATTCTTAAATCCTCAATCCTCAATCCTCAATCCTCAATCTTCAATCCTCAATCCTCAATCCTCAATCCTCAATCCTCATTCTTCAATCCTCAATACCCAGTCCTCAATCTTCAATCCTTAATCTTCAATCCTCAATTCTCAACCCTCAATCCCCAGTCCTCAGTCCTCAATCCGCAATCCTCAACCCTCAGCCCTCATAGTCAATCCTCAATCCTCAATTCTCAATACTCAATCTTCAATCCTCAATACTGAATCTTCAATCATCAATCCTCAATCCTCAATTTTCAATCCTCAATACTCAGTCCTCAATCGTCAATCCTCAATCCTCAATCCTCAATCCTCAATCTTCTATCATCAATATTCAATCTTCAATCCTCAATCCTCAATCCTCAATCCTCAATCCTCAATCCTCAATGTTCAATCCTCAATACACAATCCTCAATCTTCAATCCTCAATACTCAACCCTCAATCCTCAAGTCTCAATACTCAATCCTCAGTCCTCAGTCCTCAAACCTCAATCCTCAGCGCTCAGCTCTCGGCCTCAATCCTCAATCCTCAATCCTCAATCCTCAATCATGAATATTCAATCCTCAATAATCAATCTTCAATCCTCAATCCTCAATCCTCAATCCTCATTCTTCAATCCTCAATCCTCAATCCTCAATCCTCAATCTTCAATCCTCAATCCTCAATCCTCAATCCTCAATCCACATTCTTCAATCCTCAATACCCAGTCCTCAATCTTCAATCCTAAATCTTCAATCCTCAATTCTCAGTCCTCAATCCCCAGTCCTCAGTCCTCAAACCGCAATCCTCAAACCTCAGCCCTCATAGTCAATCCTCAATCCTCAATTCTCAATACTCAATCTTCAATCCTCAATACTGAATCTTCAATCATCAATCCTCAATCCTCAATTTTCAATCCTCAATACTCAGTCCTCAATCGTCAATCCTCAATCCTCAATCCTCAATCCTCAATCTTCTATCATCAATATTCAATCTTCAATCCTCAATCCTCAATCCTCAATCCTCAATCCTCAGTCCTCAATGTTCAATCCTCAATACCCAATCCTCAATCTTCAATCTTCGATCCTCAATCCTCAATCCTCAATCCTCAATCCTCAATCCTCAATCCTCAATCCTCAATCCTCAATCCTTAATCCTCAATACTCAATCCTCAATCGTCAATACTCAATCCCCAATCCTTAATCTTCAATCGTCAATCCTCAATCCTCAATCCACAATCCTCAATATTCAATCCTCAATACTCAATCTTCAATCCTCAATCCTCAATCCTCAATCCTCAATCCTCAATCCTCATTCCTCAATCCTCAATCTTCTATCCTCAATACTCAATCTTCAATCCTCCATCCTCAATCCTCAATCCTCAATCCTCATTCTTCAATCCTCAATACCCAATCCTGAATCTTGTATCCTCAATCCACAGCCCTCAATCCTCAATCCTCAATCTTCAATCATCAATATTCAATCTTCAGTCCTCAATCCTCAGTCCTCAATCCTCAATCCTCAATCCCCAATCCTTAATTTTCAATCCTCAATCCTCAGCCTTCAATCGTCAATTCTCAATCTTCAATACTCAATCCTCACTCCTCAATTCTCAATCCTCAATCCTCAGTCCACAGTCCTCAAACCTCAATCCTCAACGCACAGCTCTCATCCTCAATCCTCAATCCCCAATCCTCAATCCTCAATCCTCAATACTCAATAGAATATCCTGAATTCTCACGATTCAATACTCAAACCTCAAACCTCAAACCTCAGCCCTCATCCTCAATCCTCAATCGTCAATACACAATCCTCAACCCTCATTCTTCAATCCTCAATCCTCAATCCTCAATCCTCAATCTTCAATCCTCAATCCTCAATCCTCAATCCTCAATCCTCATTCTTCAATCCTCAATACCCAGTCCTCAATCCTCAATCCTAAATCTTCAATCCTCAATTCTCAATCCTCAATCCCCAGTCCTCAGCCCTCAAACCGCAATCCTCTACCCTCAGCCCTCATAGTCAATCCTCAATCCTGAATTCTCAATACTCAATCTTCAATCCTCAATACTGAATCTTCAATCATCAATCCTCGATCCTCAATTTTCAATCCTCAATACTCAGTCCTCAATCGTCAATCCTCAATCCTCAATCCTCAATCCTCAATCTTCTATCATCAATATTCAATCTTCAATCCTCAATCCTCTGTCGGCAATCCTCAATCCCCAATCCTTAATTTTCAATCCTCAATCATCAATCCTCAATCCCCAATCCTCAATCTTCAATCCTCAATCCTCAATCCTCAATCCTCATTCTTCAATACTCAATACCCAATCCTCAATCTTCAATGCTCAATCCTCAATCCTCAATCCTCAATCCTCATTCTTCAATCCTCAATCCTCAATCCTCAATCCTCAATCTTCAATCCTCAATCCTCAATCCTCAATCCTCAATCCTCATTCTTCAATCCTCAATACCCAGTCCTCAATCTTCAATCCTTAATCTTCAATCCTCAATTCTCAATCCTCAATCCCCAGTCCTCAGTCCTCAATCCGCAATCCTCAACCCTCAGCCCTCATAGTCAATCCTCAATCCTCAATTCTCAATACTCAATCTTCAATCCTCAATACTGAATCCTCAATCTTCTATCATCAATATTCAATCTTCAATCCTCAATCCTCAATCCTCAATCCTCAATCCTCAATCCTCAATGTTCAATCCTCAATACACAATCCTCAATCTTCAATCCTCAATACTCAACCCTCAATCCTCAAGTCTCAATACTCAATCCTCAGTCCTCAGTCCTCAAACCTCAATCCTCAGCGCTCAGCTCTCGGCCTCAATCCTCAATCCTCAATCCTCAATCCTCAATCATGAATATTCAATCCTCAATAATCAATCTTCAATCCTCAATCCTCAATCCTCAATCCTCATTCTTCAATCCTCAATCCTCAATCCTCAATCCTCAATCTTCAATCCTCAATCCTCAATCCTCAATCCTCAATCCACATTCTTCAATCCTCAATACCCAGTCCTCAATCTTCAATCCTAAATCTTCAATCCTCAATTCTCAGTCCTCAATCCCCAGTCCTCAGTCCTCAAACCGCAATCCTCAAACCTCAGCCCTCATAGTCAATCCTCAATCCTCAATTCTCAATACTCAATCTTCAATCCTCAATACTGAATCTTCAATCATCAATCCTCAATCCTCAATTTTCAATCCTCAATACTCAGTCCTCAATCGTCAATCCTCAATCCTCAATCCTCAATCCTCAATCTTCTATCATCAATATTCAATCTTCAATCCTCAATCCTCAATCCTCAATCCTCAATCCTCAGTCCTCAATGTTCAATCCTCAATACCCAATCCTCAATCTTCAATCTTCGATCCTCAATCCTCAATCCTCAATCCTCAATCCTCAATCCTCAATCCTCAATCCTCAATCCTCAACCCTCAATCCTCAGTCCTCAAACCACAATCCTGAATCCTCAATCCTGAAACCTCTATCTTCAGCCGTCAGTCCTCAACAATCAGTTGTCAATCCTCAATCCTCAATAGAATATCCTCAGTTCAGAGTTTTCCATACACAATACTCAATCTGCAATCTTCAAATCTCTATCCACAAACATCAATTCTCATCACTCAACCCTCAACACTCAGTCCTCAATGTTCAATCCTCAATCCTCAATCCTCAATCTTCAATCCTCAATACTCAACCTTCAATCCTCAATGCTCAATCCTCAATAGAATATCCTCAGTTCAGAGTTTTCCATACGCAATACTCAATCTGCAATCTTCAAATCTCTATCCACAAACATCAATTCTCATCACTCAACCCTCAACACTCAGTCCCCAATCCTCAATCTTCAATCCTCAATACTCAATCCTCAATCCCCAGTCCTCAATCTTCAATCCTCAATCCTCAATCCTCAATAATCAATCTCCAATCCTAGATCCCCAATCCCCAATCCTCAATCCTTAATCCTCAATATTCAATCCTCAATCCCTAGTCCTCACTCTTCAATCCTCAATGCTCAATCCTCAATCCTCAACCCTCAGTCCTCAGTCCTCAACCCTCAGTCCTCGCCCTCAATCCTCAACCCTTAATAATCAATCCGCAATCTTCAACCATCAATACTCAAACTTCAATCCTCAATTCTCAAACTTCATTCCTCAACCCTCAATCCTCAATCCTCAATATTCAATCCTCAATACTCAATCTTCAATCCTCAATCCGCAATCATCAATCCTCAATTCTCAATCGTCAGTCATCAATCCTCATTCTTCAATACTCAATCGTCAATCCTCTGCCCTCAATCCTCAATCCTCAATCCTCAACCCTCAGTCCCCATCCTCAATTCTCAATTCTCAATCCTGAATCCTCAATCTTTAGCCCTCAGTCCTCAACAATCAATTGTCAATCCTCAATCCTCAATCCTCAATCCTCAATCCTCAACCCTCAATCGTCAGCCTTCAATCCTCAATCCTCAATCCTCAATCCTCAATCTTCAATCCTCAATACTCAATCTTCAATCCTCAATACTCAATCCTCAATCCTCAATATTCAATCCTCAATACTCAACCTTCAATCCTCAATCCGCAATCATCAATCCTCAATCCTCAATCCTCAGTCATCAATCCTCAATCTTGAATACTCAATACTCGATCTTCAATCCCCAATCCTCAATCTTCAATCCTGATTCCTCAATCCTCAATCCTCAATCCTCAATCCTCAATCTTCAATCCTCAACACTCAATCATCAATCTTCAATCCTCAATACTCAATCTTCAATCGTCAATCCTCAGTCCTCATCCTCAATCCTCAATCCTCAGTCCTCAATCCTCAATCTTCAATCCTCAATACTCAATCTTCAATCCTCAATCCTCAATCCTCAGACCTCAAACCTCAATTCTGAATCCTCAATCCTGAATCCTCAATCTTCAGCCCTCAGTCCTCAACAATCAGGTGACAATACTCAATCCTCAATAGAATACCCTCAATTCGCAGTTTTCGATACACAATACTCAATCTGCAATCTTCAAATCTCTATCCACCAACATCAATTCTCATCACTCAACGCTCAACACTCAGTCCTCAATGTTCAGTCCTCAATCCTCAAACCTCAATCTTCAATCCTCAATACTCAATCTTCAATCCTCAATCCTCAATCCTCAATCCTCAGTCCTCATTCTTCAATCCTCAATACCCAATCCTCAATCTTCAATCCTCAATCCTCAATCCCCAATTCTCAATCCTCAATCCTCAATCCTCAGACCTCAAACATCAATACTCAACCCTCAGTCCTCGTCCTCAATCCACTACCCTCAATCCTCAATCCTCAACCTTCAATCATCAATATTCAATCTTCAATCCTCAATCCTCAATCCTCGATCCTCAATCCTCAATCCTCAATGTTCAATCCTCAATACCCAATCCTCAATCTTCAATCCTCAGCCCTCATCGTCAATCCTCAAACCTCAATTCTCAATCCTCAACCGTCAATCCTCAATTCTGAATCTTCAATACTCAATCCTCAATCCTCAATTCTCAATCCTCAATCCTCAGTCCACAGTCCTCAAACCTCAATCCTCAACGCTCAGCTCTCATCCTCAATCCTCAATCCTCAATCCACAATCCTCAACCCTCAATCCTCAGCACTCAATCCTCAGTACTCAGTCCTCAATCCTCAATCCTCAACCCTCAGCTCTCATCCTCAATCCTCAATCCTCAATCCTCAATCCTCAATCCTCAACTTTCAATCCTCAATTCTCAGTCCTCAATCCTCAATCTCCAATTCTCAATCTCCAATCCTCAATCCTCAATCCTCAATCCTCAATCCACAATCTTCAATTCTCAATTCTCGATCCTCAATCATCAACCCTCAATCTTCAATCCTCAATAATCAATTTCCAATCCTAGATCCCCAATCCCCAATCCTCAATCCTTAATCCTCAATCTTCAATCCTCAATCCCTAGTCCTCAATCTTCAATCCTCAATCCTCAATCCTCAATTCTTAATCCTCAATACTCAATCCTCAATCGTCAATCCTCAATCTCCAATCCTTAATTTTCAATCCTCAATCCTCAATCCTCAATCCACAATCCTCAACATTCAATCCTCAATACTCAATCTTCAATCCTCAATCCGCAATCCTCAATCCTCAATCCTCAATCCTCAATCCTCTATCCTCAATCTTGAATCCTCAATACTCAATCTTCAATCCCCAATCCTCAATCTTCAATCCTCAATCCTCAATCCTCAATCCTCAATCCTCAATCCTCAATCTTCAATCATCAATATTCAATCTTCAATCCTCAATCCTCAATCCTCGATCCTCAACCCTCAATCCTCAATGTTCAATCATCAATACCCAATCCTCAATCTTCAATCCTCAATCCTCAATCGTCAATGTTCAATCCTCAATCCTCAATCCTCAATCTTCAATCCTCAATCCTCAATCCTCAATCCTCAATCCTCAATCCTCAAACCTCAATCCTCAGTCCTCAAACCACAATCCTGTATCCTCAATCCTGAAACCTCAATCTTCCGCCCTCAGTCCTCAACAATCAGGTGACAATCCTCAATCCTCAATAGAATAACCTCAATTCGCAGTTTTCGATACACAATACTCAATCTGCAATCTTCAAATCTCTATCCACAAACATCAATTCTCATCACTCAACCCTCAACACTCAGTCCTCAATGTTCAATCCTCAATCCTCAATCCTCAATCTTCAATCCTCAATACTCAACCTTCAATCCTCAATACCCAATCCTCAATCTTCAATCCTCAATCCTAAATCCTCAATTCTCAATCCTAAATCCTCAGTCCTCAGTCCTAAAACCTCAACCATCAACCCTCAGCCCTGATCCTCAATCCGCAATCCTCATTCCTCAATCCTCAATACTCAATAGAATATCCTGAACTCTCACGATTCAATACCCAAACCTCAAACCTCAAACCTCAGCCCTCATCCTCAATCCTCAATCCTCAATTCACAATCCTCAACCCTCAATCCTCAACACTCAATCCTCAGTCCTCAGTCCTCAGTCCTCAATCCTCAATCCTCAACCCTCAGCCCTCATCGTCAATCCTCAAACCTCAATTCTCAATCCTCAACCGTCAACCCTCAATACTCAATCTGCAATCCTAAATCCTCAATTCTCAATCCTCAATACTCAATCCTCAATCGACAATCCTCAATCCCCAATCCTCAATCTTCAATCCTCAATCCTCAATCCTCAATCCTCAATCCTCAATCTTCAATTCTCAATTCTCGATCCTCAATCATCAAGCCTCAATCTTGAATCCTCAATAATCAATCTCCAATCCTAGATCCCCAATCCCCAATCCTCAATCCTTAATCCTCAATCTTCAATCCTCAATCCCTAGTCCTCAATCTTCAATCCTCAATGCTCAATCCTCAATCCTCAACCCTCAGTCCTCAATCCTCAACCCTCAGTCCTCGCCCTCAATCCTCAACCCTTAATAATCAATCCGCAATCTTCAATCATCAATACTCAAACTTCAATCCTCAATTCTCAATCTTCAACCCTCAACCCTCAATCCTCAATCCTCAATATTCAATCCTCAATACTCAATCTTCAATCCTCAATCCGCAATCATCAATCCTCAATTCTCAATCGTGAGTCATCAATCCTCAATCTTCAATACTCAATCGTCGATCCTCTGCCCTCAATCCTCAATCCTCAATCCTCGTTCCTCAAACCTCAATCCTCAACCCTCAGTCCCCATCCTCAATTCTCAATTCTCAATCCTGAATCCTCAATATTTAGCCCTCAGTCCTCAACAATCAATTGTCAATCCTCAATCCTCAATAGAATATCCTCAGTTCAGAGTTTTCCATACGCAATACTCAATCTGCAATCTCCAAATCTCTATCCACAAACATCAATTCTCATCACTCAACCCTCAACACTCAGTCCTCAATGTTCAATCCTCAATCCTCAATCCTCAATCTTCAATCCTCAATACTCAATCTTCAATCCTCAATCCTCAATCCTCAATCCTCAGTCCTCATTCTTCAATCCTCAATACCCAATCCTCAATCTTCAATCCTCAATCCTCAATCCCCAGTTCTCAATCCTCAATCCTCAATCCTCAGACCTCAAGCATCAATACTCAACCCTCAGTCCTCGTCCTCAATCCACTACCCTCAATCCTCAATCCTCAATCTTCAATCATCAATATTCAATCTTCAATACTCAATCCTCAATCCTCAATCCTCGATCCTCAATCCTCAATCCTCAATGTTCAATCCTCAATCCTCAATCCTCAATCTTCAATCCTCAATACTCAACCTTCAATCCTCAATCCTCAATCCTCAATCCTCAGTCCTCATTCTTCAATCCTCAATACCCAATCGTCAATCTTCAATCCTCAATCTTCAATCCCCAATTCTCAATCCTCAATCCTCAATCCTCAGACCTCAAGCATCAATACTCAACCCTCAGTCCTCGTCCTCAATCCACTACACTCAATCCTCAATCCTCAATCTTCAATCATCAATATTCAATCTTCAATCCTCAATCCTCAATCCTCAATCCTCGATCCTCAATTCTCAATCGTCAATGTTCAATCCTCAATACCCAATCCTCAATCTTCAATCCTCAATCCTCAATGCTCAATGTTCATTCCTCAACCCTCAATCCTCAATCTTCAATCCTCAATCCTCAATACTCAATCCTCAATCCTCAATCCTCAATTCTCAATCCTCAACACTCAATCCTCAGTCCTCAGTCCTCAATCCTCAAACCTCAACCCTCAGCCCTCATCGTCAATCCTCAAACCTCAATCCTCAATCCTCAACCGTCAATCCTCAATACTCAATCTGCAATCCTCAATCCTCAATTCTCAATCCTCAATACTCAATCCTCAATCCTCAATCCTCAATCCTCAATCCACAATCCTCCATCCTCATTCCTCAAACCTCAATCCGCAAACCTCAGTCCTCATCCTCAATTCTCAATCCTCAAACCTCAATCCTCAATCCTCAAACCACAATCCTCAACCGTCAGTCCTCGTCCTCAATCCTCAACAATCAATTCTCAATCCTCGATCTTCAATCATCAATACTCAATCTTCAATCCTCAATCCTCAATCCTCAATCCTCAATCCTCATTCCTCAAACCTCAATCCTCAATCCTCAATCCTTAATCCTCAATCTTGAATCCTCAATCCCCAGCCCTCAATCTTCAATCCTCAATGCTCAATCCCCAATCCTCAATCCTCAATACTCAATCTTCAGTCCTCAATCCGCAATCATCAATCCTCAATCCTCAATCCTCATTCATCGATCCGCAAACCTCAGTCCTCATCCTCAATTCTCAATCCACAACCCTCAATACTCAAACCACAATCCTCAACTGTCAGTCCTCGTCCTAAACCCTCAACCCTCAATCCTCAATCCTCAATCTTCAATCATCAATACTCAATCTTCGATACTCAATCCTCAATCCTCAATCCTCATTCCTCAAACCTCAAACCTCAACCCTCCGTCATTATCCTCAAATCTCAATTCTCAATCCTCAATCCTCAATCCTCAATCTTCAATCCTCAATAATCAATCTTCAATCCTAGATCCTCAATCCCCAATCCATAATCCTTAATCCTCAACCTTCAGTCCTCAATCCTCAATACTCAATCCTCAATCTTCAATCCTCAATAATCAATCTCCAATCCTCAATCCTCAATCTTCAATCCTCAATCCTCGATCCTCGATCCTCAATCCTCAATCCTCAATAGTCAATCTCCAATCCTGAACACTCAATCTTCAATCCTCAATCCTCAATCGCCCATCCTCAATCCTCATTCTTCAATCCTCCATACCCTATCCTCAATCTACAATCCTCAATACTCAATCCTCAATTCTCAATCCTCAATCCTCAGTCCTGAGTCCTGAAACCTCAATCTTCAACCCTCAGCCCTCATCCTCAATCCTCAATCCTCAATCCTCAATCCTCAACACTCAATCTTCAATCCTCAATACTCAATCTTCAATCTTCAATCCTGAGTCCTCAAACCACAATTCTGAGTCCTCAATCCTGAATCCTCAATCTTCAGCCCTCAGTCCTCAACAATCAGTTGTCAATCCTCAATCCCCAATAGAATATCCTCAATTCTCAGTATTCAATACTCAATACTCAATCTGCAATCTTCAAATCTCTATCCACAAAAATCAATACACATCACTCAACACACAACACTCAGACCTCAATGTTCAATCCTCAATACTCAATCATTAATCCTCAATCCTCAATCCTCAATCTTCAATCCTCAATCCCCAATCCTCAATCCGCATTCCTCAATCCTCAATCCTCAATCCTCAGTCATCAATCCGCAAACCTCAGTCCTCATCCTCAATTCTCAATCCACAACCCTCAATCCTCAAACCACAATCCTCAACTGTCAGTCCTCGTCCTCAACCCTCAACCCTCAATCCTCAATCCTCAATCTTCAATCATCAATACTCAATCTTCGATCCTCAATCCTCAATCCTCAATCCTCATTCCTCAAACCTCAAACCTCAACCCTCAGTCCTTATCCTCAATTCTCAATTCTCAATCCTCAATCCTCAATCCTCAATCTTCAATCCTCAATAATCAATTTTCAATCCTAGATCCTCAATCCCCAATCCTCAATCCTTAATCCTCAATCTTCAATCCTCAATCCTCAATCCTCAATCCTCAATCCTCAATCCTCAATCCTCAATCCTCAATCCTCAATGTTCAATCCTCAATACCCAATCTTCAATCTTCAATCCTCGATCCTCTATCCTCAGTCCCCAATCCACAATCTTCAATCCTCTATCCTCAATCCTCAATCCTCAATCCTCAATCCTCAACCTTCAATCATCAATATTCAATCTTCAGTCCTCAATCCTCAGTCCTCAGTCCTCAATCCTCAATCCTCAATGTTCAATCCGCAATAGCCAATCCTCAATCCTCAGTCCTCAAACCTCAATCCTGAATCCTCAATCCCGAATCCTCAATCTTCAGACCTAAGTCCTCAACAATCAGTTGTCAATTCTCAATCCTCAATAGAATATCATCAATCCACAGTTTTCAATACTCAATACTCAATCTGCAATCTTTAAATCTCTATCCACAAACATCAATTCTCATCACTCAACACTCAGCTCTCAGTCCCCAATCCTCAATCTTCAATCCTCAATCCTCAATCCTCAATTCTTAATCCTCAACACTCAATCCTCAATCGTCAATCCTCAATCCCCAATCCTTAATGTTCAATCCTCAATCCTCAATCCTCAATCCCCAATCCTCAATCTTCAATCCTCAACCCTCAATCCTCAATCCTCATTCTCCAATACTCAATACCCAATCCTCAATCTTCAATCCTCAACCCTAAATCCTCAATTCTCAATCCTCAATCCTCAGTCCTCAGACCTCAAACCTCAATCCTCAACCCTCAGCCCTCATCGTCAATCCTCAAACCTCAATCCTCAGTCCTCAATCCTCAATGCTCAGTCCTCAATCCTCAATCCTCAGTCCTCAATCCTCAATCCCCAATCCTCAATCCTCAATCTTCAGTCCTCAATACTCAATCTTCAATCCTCAATCCTCAATTCTCAATCGTCAATACTCAATCCTCAATCGTCAATCGTCAATCCCCAATCCTCAATCTTCAGTCCTCAATCCTCAATTCTGAATCCTCAATCCTCAATCCTCAATCCTCAACCCTCAATCCTCAATCCTCAGTCTTCAATCCTCAATACTCAATCTTCAATTCTCAATCCTCAATCCTCAATCCTCAATCCTCATTCTTCAATCCTCAATACCCAATCCTCAATCTTCAATCCTCAATCCTCAATCCTCAATTCTCAATCCTCAATCCTCAGTCCTCAGTCCTCAGACCTCAATCCTCAACCCTCAGCCCTCATCCTCAATCCTCAATCCTTATTCCTCAGCCATCAACCTTCAATCCTCAATACTCAATTTTCAATCCTCAATCCTCAATCCTCAATCCTCATTCCTCAAACCTCAAACCTCAACCCTCAGTCCTTATCCTCAACTCTCAATTCTCAATCCTCAATCCTCAATCCTCAATCTTCAATCCTCAATAATCAATTTTCAATCCTAGATCCTCAATCCCCAATCCTCAATCCTTAATCCTCAATCTTCAATCCTCAATCCTCAATCCTCAATACTCAATCCTCAATACTCAATCCTCAATTCTCAATCCTCAATCCTCAATGTTCAATCCTCAATACCCAATCTTCAATCTTCAATCCTCGATCCTCTATCCTCAGTCCCCAATCCACAATCCTCAATGTTCAATCCGCAATAGCCAATCCTCAATCCTCAGTCCTCAAACCTCAATCCTGAATCCTCAATCCTGAATCCTCAATCTTCAGACCTAAGTCCTCAACAATCAGTTGTCAATTCTCAATCCTCAATAGAATATCATCAATTCACAGTTTTCAATACTCAATACTCAATCTGCAATCTTTAAATCTCTATCCACAAACATCAATTCTCATCACTCTACACTCAGCTCTCTGTCCCCAATCCTCAATCTTCAATCCTCAATCCTCAATCCTCAATTCTTAATCCTCAACACTCAATCCTCAATCGTCAATCCTCAATCCCCAATCCTTAATGTTCAATCCTCAATCCTCAATCCTCAATCCCCAATCCTCAATCTTCAATCCTCAACCCTCAATCCTCAATCCTCATTCTCCAATACTCAATACCCAATCCTCAATCTTCAATCCTCAATCCTAAATCCTCATTTCTCAATCCTCAATCCTCAGTCCTCAGTCCTAAAACCTCATCCATCTACCCTCAGCCCTCATCCTCAATCCTCAATCCTCATTCCTCAATCCTCAACCTTCAATCCTCAATTCTCAATCTTCAATACTCAATCCTCAATCCTCAATTCTCAATCCTCAATCCTCAATCTTCAGTCCTCAATACTCAATCTTCAATCCTCAATCCTCAATTCTCAATCGTCAATACTCAATCCTCAATCGTCAATCCTCAATCCCCAATCCTCAATCTTCAGTCCTCAATCCTCAATTCTGAATCCTCAATCCTCAATCCTCAAACCTCAATCCTCAACCCTCAATCGTCAGTCTTCAATCCTCAATACTCAATCTTCAATCCTCAATCCTCAATCCTCAATCCTCAAGCCTCATCCTTCAATCCTCAATACCCATCCTTCAATCCTCAATGCTCAGTCCTCAATCCTCAATCCGCAGTCCTCAATCCTCAATCCTCAATCCACAAACCTCAATCCTCAACCGTCAGTCCTCGTCCTCAATCCTCAACACTCAATCCTCAATCCTCAGTCTTCAATCGTCAATACTAAATCTTCAATCCTCAATCTTCAGTCCTCAATCCTCAATCCTCAATCCTCAATCCTCAATTCTCAATCCTCAATCCTCAGTCCTCAGACCTCAAACCTCAATCCTCAACCCTCAGCCCTCATCGTCAATCCTCAAACCTCAATCCTCAGTCCTCAATCCTCAATGCTCAGTCCTCAATCCTCAATCCTCAGTCCTCAATCCTCAATCCCCAATCCTCAATCCTCAATCTTCAGTCCTCAATACTCAATCTTCAATCCTCAATCCTCAATTCTCAATCGTCAATACTCAATCCTCAATCGTCAATCCTCAATCCCCAATCCTCAATCTTCAGTCCTCAATCCTCAATTCTGAATCCTCAATCCTCAATCCTCAATCCTCAACCCTCAATCCTCAATCCTCAGTCTTCAATCCTCAATACTCAATCTTCAATTCTCAATCCTCAATCCTCAATCCGCAATCCTCATTCTTCAATCCTCAATACCCAATCCTCAATCTTCAATCCTCAATCCTCAATCCTCAATTCTCAATCCTCAATCCTCAGTCCTCAGTCCTCAGACCTCAATCCTCAACCCTCAGCCCTCATCCTCAATCCTCAATCCTTATTCCTCAGCCATCAACCTTCAATCCTCAATACTCAATTTTCAATCCTCAATCCTCAATCCTCAATCCTCATTCCTCAAACCTCAAACCTCAACCCTCAGTCCTTATCCTCAATTCTCAATTCTCAATCCTCAATCCTCAATCCTCAATCTTCAATCCTCAATAATCAATTTTCAATCCTAGATCCTCAATCCCCAATCCTCAATCCTTAATCCTCAATCTTCAATCCTCAATCCTCAATCCTCAATCCTCAATCCTCAATCCTCAATCCTCAATCCTCAATCCTCAATGTTCAGTCCTCAATACCCAATCTTCAATCTTCAATCCTCGATCCTCTATCCTCAGTCCCCAATCCACAATCCTCAATGTTCAATCCGCAATAGCCAATCCTCAATCCTCAGTCCTCAAACCTCAATCCTGAATCCTCAATCCTGAATCCTCAATCCTCAACCCTCAATCGTCAGTCTTCAAACCTCAATACTCAATCTTCAATCCTCAATCCTCAATCCTCAATCCTCAATCCTCAATCCTCAATCCTCAAGCCTCATCCTTCAATCCTCAATACCCAATCCTCAATCTTCAATACTCAATCGTCAATCCTCTGCCCTCAATCCTCAATCCTCAATCCTCGTTCCTCAAACCTCAATCCTCAACCCTCAGTCCCCATCCTCAATTCTAAATTCTCAATCCTGAATCCTCAACCTTTAGCCCTCAGTCCTCAACAATCAATTGTCAATCCTCAATCCTCAAACCTCAATCCTCAACCCTCAATCGTCAGTCTTCAATCCTCAATACTCAATCTTCAATCCTCAATCCTCAATCCTCAATCCTCAAGCCTCATCCTTCAATCCTCAATACCCAATCTTCAATCCTCAATGCTCAGTCCTCAATCCTCAATCCGCAGTCCTCAATCCTCAATCCTCAATCCACAAACCTCAATCCTCAACCGTCAGTCCTCGTCCTCAATCCTCAACACTCAATCCTCAATCCTCAGTCTTCAATCGTCAATACTAAATCTTCAATCCTCAATCTTCAGTCCTCAATCCTCAATCCTCAATCCTCAATCCTCAATTCTCAATCCTCAATCCTCAGTCCTCAGACCTCAAATCTCAATCCTCAACCCTCAGCCCTCATCGTCAATCCTCAAACCTCAATCCTCAGTCCTCAATCCTCAATGCTCAGTCCTCAATCCTCAATCCTCAGTCCTCAATCCTCAATCCCCAATCCTCAATCCTCAATCTTCAGTCCTCAATACTCAATCTTCAATCCTCAATCCTCAATTCTCAATCGTCAATACTCAATCCTCAATCGTCAATCCTCAATCCCCAATCCTCAATCTTCAGTCCTCAATCCTCAATTCTGAATCCTCAATCCTCAATCCTCAATCCTCAACCCTCAATCCTCAATCCTCAGTCTTCAATCCTCAATACTCAATCTTCAATTCTCAATCCTCAATCCTCAATCCTCAATCCTCATTCTTCAATCCTCAATACCCAATCCTCAATCTTCAATCCTCAATCCTCAATCCTCAATTCTCAATCCTCAATCCTCAGTCCTCAGTCCTCAGACCTCAATCCTCAACCCTCAGCCCTCATCCTCAATCCACAATCCTTATTCCTCAGCCATCAACCTTCAATCCTCAATACTCAATTTTCAATCCTCAATCCTCAATCCTCAATCCTCATTCCTCAAACCTCAAACCTCAACCCTCAGTCCTTATCCTCAACTCTCAATTCTCAATCCTCAATCCTCAATCCTCAATCTTCAATCCTCAATAATCAATTTTCAATCCTAGATCCTCAATCCCCAATCCTCAATCCTTAATCCTCAATCTTCAATCCTCAATCCTCAATCCTCAATCCTCAATACTCAATCCTCAATTCTCAATCCTCAATCCTCAATGTTCAATCCTCAATACCCAATCTTCAATCTTCAATCCTCGATCCTCTATCCTCAGTCCCCAATCCACAATCCTCGATGTTCAATCCGCAATAGCCAATCCTCAATCCTCAGTCCTCAAACCTCAATCCTGAATCCTCAATCCTGAATCCTCAATCTTCAGACCTAAGTCCTCAACAATCAGTTGTCAATTCTCAATCCTCAATAGAATATCATCAATTCACAGTTTTCAATACTCAATACTCAATCTGCAATCTTTAAATCTCTATCCACAAACATCAATTCTCATCACTCAACACTCAGCTCTCTGTCCCCAATCCTCAATCTTCAATCCTCAATCCTCAATCCTCAATTCTTAATCCTCAACACTCAATCCTCAATCGTCAATCCTCAATCCCCAATCCTTAATGTTCAATCCTCAATCCTCAATCCTCAATCCCCAATCCTCAGTCTTCAATCCTCAACCCTCAATCCTCAATCCTCATTCTCCAATACTCAATACCCAATCCTCAATCTTCAATCCTCAATCCTAAATCCTCAATTCTCAATCCTCAATCCTCAGTCCTCAGTCCTAAAACCTCAACCATCTACCCTCAGCCCTCATCCTCAATCCTCAATCCTCATTCCTCAATCCTCAACCTTCAATCCTCAATTCTCAATCTTCAATACTCAATCCTCAATCCTCAATTCTCAATCCTCAATCCTCAGTCCACAGTCCTCAAACCTCAATCCTCAACGCACAGCTCTCATCCTCAATCCTCAATCCTCAATCCTCAATCCTCAATCCTCAATACTCCATAGAATATCCTGAATTCTCACGATTCAATACTCAAACCTCAAACCTCAAACCACAGCCCTCATCCTCAATCCTCAATCCTCAATCCACAATCCTCAACCCTCAATCCTCAACACTCAATCCTCAGTCCTCAGTCCTCAATCCTCAAACCTCAAACCTCAGCCCTCATCGTCAATCCTCAAACCTCAATCCTCAATCCTCAACCGTCAATCCTCAATACTCAATCTGCAATCCTCAATCCTCAATTCTCAATCCTCAATACTCAATCCTCAATCCTCAATCCTCAATCCTCAATCCACAATCCTCCATCCTCATTCCTCAAACGTCAATCCGCAAACCTCAGTCCTCATCCTCAATTCTCAATCCTCAAACCTCAATCCTCAATCCTCAAACCACAATCCTCAACCGTCAGTCCTCGTCCTCAATCCTCAACACTCAATTCTCAATCCTCGATCTTCAATCATCAATACTCAATCTTCAATCCTCAATCCTCAATCCTCAATCCTCAATCCTCATTCCTCAAACCTCAATCCTCAATCCTCAATCCTTAATCCTCAATCTTGAATCCTCAATCCCCAGCCCTCAATCTTCAATCCTCAATGCTCAATCCCCAATCCTCAATCCTCAATACTCAATCTTCAGTCCTCAATCCGCAATCATCAATCCTCAATCCTCAATCCTCATTCATCGATCCGCAAACCTCAGTCCTCATCCTCAATTCTCAATCCACAACCCTCAATACTCAAACCACAATCCTCAACTGTCAGTCCTCGTCCTCAACCCTCAACCCTCAATCCTCAATCCTCAATCTTCAATCATCAATACTCAATCTTCGATACTCAATCCTCAATCCTCAATCCTCATTCCTCAAACCTCAAACCTCAACCCTCCGTCATTATCCTCAAATCTCAATTCTCAATCCTCAATCCTCAATCCTCAATCTTCAATCCCCAATAATCAATCTTCAATCCTAGATCCTCAATCCCCAATCCATAATCCTTAATCCTCAACCTTCAGTCCTCAATCCTCAATACTCAATCCTCAATCTTCAATCCTCAATAATCAATCTCCAATCCTCAATCGTCAATCTTCAATCCTCAATCCTCGATTCTCGATCCTCAATCCTCAATCCTCAATAGTCAATCTCCAATCCTGAACACTCAATCTTCAATCCTCAATCCTCAATCGCCCATCCTCAATCCTCATTCTTCAATCCTCCATACCCTATCCTCAATCTACAATCCTCAATACTCAATCCTCAATTCTCAATCCTCAATCCTCAGTCCTGAGTCCTGAAACCTCAATCTTCAACCCTCAGCCCTCATCCTCAATCCTCAATCCTCAATCCTCAATCCTCAACACTCAATCTTCAATCCTCAATACTCAATATTCAATCTTCAATCCTGAGTCCTCAAACCACAATTCTGAGTCCTCAATCCTGAATCCTCAATCTTCAGCCCTCAGTCCTCAACAATCAGTTGTCAATCCTCAATCCCCAATAGAATATCCTCAATTCTCAGTATTCAATACTCAATACTCAATCTGCAATCTTCAAATCTCTATCCACAAAAATCAATACACATCACTCAACACACAACACTCAGACCTCAATGTTCAATCCTCAATACTCAATCATTAATCCTCAATCCACAATCCTCAATCTTCAATCCTCAATCCCCAATCCTCAATCCGCATTCCTCAATCCTCAATCCTCAATCCTCAGTCATCAATCCGCAAACCTCAGTCCTCATCCTCAATTCTCAATCCACAACCCTCAATCCTCAAACCACAATCCTCAACTGTCAGTCCTCGTCCTCAACCCTCAACCCTCAATCCTCAATCCTCAATCTTCAATCATCAATACTCAATCTTCGATCCTCAATCCTCAATCCTCAATCCTCATTCCTCAAACCTCAAACCTCAACCCTCAGTCCTTATCCTCAATTCTCAATTCTCAATCCTCAATCCTCAATCCTCAATCTTCAATCCTCAATAATCAATTTTCAATCCTAGATCCTCAATCCCCAATCCTCAATCCTTAATCCTCAATCTTCAATCCTCAATCCTCAATCCTCAATCCTCAATCCTCAATCCTCAATCCTCAATCCTCAATCCTCAATGTTCAATCCTCAATACCCAATCTTCAATCTTCAATCCTCGATCCTCTATCCTCAGTCCCCAATCCACAATCTTCAATCCTCTATCCTCAATCCTCAATCCTCAATCCTCAATCCTCAACCTTCAATCATCAATATTCAATCTTCAGTCCTCAATCCTCAGTCCTCAGTCCTCAATCCTCAATCCTCAATGTTCAATCCGCAATAGCCAATCCTCAATCCTCAGTCCTCAAACCTCAATCCTGAATCCTCAATCCTGAATCCTCAATCTTCAGACCTAAGTCCTCAACAATCAGTTGTCAATTCTCAATCCTCAATAGAATATCATCAATCCACAGTTTTCAATACTCAATACTCAATCTGCAATCTTTAAATCTCTATCCACAAACATCAATTCTCATCACTCAACACTCAGCTCTCAGTCCCCAATCCTCAATCTTCAATCCTCAATCCTCAATCCTCAATTCTTAATCCTCAACACTCAATCCTCAATCGTCAATCCTCAATCCCCAATCCTTAATGTTCAATCCTCAATCCTCAATCCTCAATCCCCAATCCTCAATCTTCAATCCTCAACCCTCAATCCTCAATCCTCATTCTCCAATACTCAATACCCAATCCTCAATCTTCAATCCTCAACCCTAAATCCTCAATTCTCAATCCTCAATCCTCAGTCCTCAGACCTCAAACCTCAATCCTCAACCCTCAGCCCTCATCGTCAATCCTCAAACCTCAATCCTCAGTCCTCAATCCTCAATGCTCAGTCCTCAATCCTCAATCCTCAGTCCTCAATCCTCAATCCCCAATCCTCAATCCTCAATCTTCAGTCCTCAATACTCAATCTTCAATCCTCAATCCTCAATTCTCAATCGTCAATACTCAATCCTCAATCGTCAATCCTCAATCCCCAATCCTCAATCTTCAGTCCTCAATCCTCAATTCTGAATCCTCAATCCTCAATCCTCAATCCTCAATCCTCAACCCTCAATCCTCAATCCTCAGTCTTCAATCCTCAATACTCAATCTTCAATTCTCAATCCTCAATCCTCAATCCTCAATCCTCATTCTTCAATCCTCAATACCCAATCCTCAATCTTCAATCCTCAATCCTCAATCCTCAATTCTCAATCCTCAATCCTCAGTCCTCAGTCCTCAGACCTCAATCCTCAACCCTCAGCCCTCATCCTCAATCCTCAATCCTTATTCCTCAGCCATCAACCTTCAATCCTCAATACTCAATTTTCAATCCTCAATCCTCAATCCTCAATCCTCATTCCTCAAACCTCAAACCTCAACCCTCAGTCCTTATCCTCAACTCTCAATTCTCAATCCTCAATCCTCAATCCTCAATCCTCAATCCTCAATCTTCAATCCTCAATAATCAATTTTCAATCCTAGATCCTCAATCCCCAATCCTCAATCCTTAATCCTCAATCTTCAATCCTCAATCCTCAATCCTCAATCCTCAATACTCAATCCTCAATTCTCAATCCTCAATCCTCAATGTTCAATCCTCAATACCCAATCTTCAATCTTCAATCCTCGATCCTCTATCCTCAGTCCCCAATCCACAATCCTCAATGTTCAATCCGCAATAGCCAATCCTCAATCCTCAGTCCTCAAACCTCAATCCTGAATCCTCAATCCTGAATCCTCAATCTTCAGACCTAAGTCCTCAACAATCAGTTGTCAATTCTCAATCCTCAATAGAATATCATCAATTCACAGTTTTCAATACTCAATACTCAATCTGCAATCTTTAAATCTCTATCCACAAACATCAATTCTCATCACTCAACACTCAGCTCTCTGTCCCCAATCCTCAATCTTCAATCCTCAATCCTCAATCCTCAATTCTTAATCCTCAACACTCAATCCTCAATCGTCAATCCTCAATCCCCAATCCTTAATGTTCAATCCTCAATCCTCAGTCCTCAATCCCCAATCCTCAATCTTCAATCCTCAACCCTCAATCCTCAATCCTCATTCTCCAATACTCAATACCCAATCCTCAATCTTCAATCCTCAATCCTAAATCCTCAATTCTCAATCCTCAATCCTCAGTCCTCAGTCCTAAAACCTCAACCATCTACCCTCAGCCCTCATCCTCAATCCTCAATCCTCATTCCTCAATCCTCAACCTTCAATCCTCAATTCTCAATCTTCAATACTCAATCCTCAATCCTCAATTCTCAATCCTCAATCCTCAGTCCACAGTCCTCAAACCTCAATCCTCAACGCACAGCTCTCATCCTCAATCCTCAATCCTCAATCCTCAATCCTCAAACCTCAATACTCCATAGAATATCCTGAATTCTCACGATTCAATACTCAAACCTCAAACCTCAAACCTCAGCCCTCATCCTCAATCCTCAATCCTCAATCCACAATCCTCAACCCTCAATCCTCAGCACTCAATCCTCAGTCCTCAGTCCTCAATCCTCAAACCTCAACCCTCAGCCCTCATCGTCAATCCTCAAACCTCAATCCTCAATCCTCAACCGTCAATCCTCAATACTCAATCTGCAATCCTCAATCCTCAATTCTCAATCCTCAATACTCAATCCTCAATCCTCAATCCTCAATCCTCAATCCACAATCCTCCATCCTCATTCCTCAAACCTCAATCCGCAAACCTCAGTCCTCATCCTCAATTCTCAATCCTCAAACCTCAATCCTCAATCCTCAAACCACAATCCTCAACCGTCAGTCCTCGTCCTCAATCCTCAACACTCAATTCTCAATCCTCGATCTTCAATCATCAATACTCAATCTTCAATCCTCAATCCTCAATCCTCAATCCTCAATCCTCATTCCTCAAACCTCAATCCTCAATCCTCAATCCTTAATCCTCAATCTTGAATCCTCAATCCCCAGCGCTCAATCTTCAATCCTCAATGCTCAATCCCCAATCCTCAATCCTCAATACTCAATCTTCAGTCCTCAATCCGCAATCATCAATCCTCAATCCTCAATCCTCATTCATCGATCCGCAAACCTCAGTTCTCATCCTCAATTCTCAATCCACAACCCTCAATACTCAAACCACAATCCTCAACTGTCAGTCCTCGTCCTCAACCCTCAACCCTCAATCCTCAATCCTCAATCTTCAATCATCAATACTCAATCTTCGATACTCAATCCTCAATCCTCAATCCTCATTCCTCAAACCTCAAACCTCAACCCTCCGTCATTATCCTCAAATCTCAATTCTCAATCCTCAATCCTCAATCCTCAATCTTCAATCCTCAATAATCAATCTTCAATCCTAGATCCTCAATCCCCAATCCATAATCCTTAATCCTCAACCTTCAGTCCTCAATCCTCAATACTCAATCCTCAATCTTCAATCCTCAATAATCAATATCCAATCCTCAATCCTCAATCTTCAATCCTCAATCCTCGATCCTCGATCCTCAATCCTCAATCCTCAAGCGTCAATCTCCAATCCTGAACACTCAATCTTCAATCCTCAATCCTCAATCGCCCATCCTCAATCCTCATTCTTCAATCCTCCATACCCTATCCTCAATCTACAATCCTCAATACTCAATCCTCAATTCTCAATCCTCAATCCTCAGTCCTGAGTCCTGAAACCTCAATCTTCAACCCTCAGCCCTCATCCTCAATCCTCAATCCTCAATCCTCAATCCTCAACACTCAATCTTCAATCCTCAATACTCAATCTTCAATCTTCAATCCTGAGTCCTCAAACCACAATTCTGAGTCCTCAATCCTGAATCCTCAATCTTCAGCCCTCAGTCCTCAACAATCAGTTGTCAATCCTCAATCCCCAATAGAATATCCTCAATTCACAGTATTCAATACTCAATACTCAATCTGCAATCTTCAAATCTCTATCCACAAAAATCAATACACATCACTCAACACACAACACTCAGACCTCAATGTTCAATCCTCAATACTCAATCATTAATCCTCAATCCTCAATCCTCAATCTTCAATCCTCAATCCCCAATCCTCAATCCGCATTCCTCAATCCTCAATCCTCAATCCTCAGTCATCAATCCGCAAACCTCAGTCCTCATCCTCAATTCTCAATTCTCAATCCTCAATCCTCAATCCTCAATCTTCAATCCTCAATAATCAATTTTCAATCCTAGATCCTCAATCCCCAATCCTCAATCCTTAATCCTCAATCTTCAATCCTCAATCCTCAATCCTCAATCCTCAATCCTCAATCCTCAATCCTCAATCCTCAATCCTCAATGTTCAATCCTCAATACCCAATCTTCAATCTTCAATCCTCGATCCCCTATCCTCAGTCCCCAATCCACAATCTTCAATCCTCTATCCTCAATCCTCAATCCTCAATCCTCAATCCTCAACCTTCAATCATCAATATTCAATCTTCAGTCCTCAATCCTCAGTCCTCAGTCCTCAATCCTCAATCCTCAATGTTCAATCCGCAATAGCCAATCCTCAATCCTCAGTCCTCAAACCTCAATCCTGAATCCTCAATCCTGAATCCTCAATCTTCAGACCTAAGTCCTCAACAATCAGTTGTCAATTCTCAATCCTCAATAGAATATCATCAATCCACAGTTTTCAATACTCAATACTCAATCTGCAATCTTTAAATCTCTATCCACAAACATCAATTCTCATCACTCAACACTCAGCTCTCAGTCCCCAATCCTCAATCTTCAATCCTCAATCCTCAATCCTCAATTCTTAATCCTCAACACTCAATCCTCAATCGTCAATCCTCAATCCCCAATCCTTAATGTTCAATCCTCAATCCTCAATCCTCAATCCCCAATCCTCAATCTTCAATCCTCAACCCTCAATCCTCAATCCTCATTCTCCAATACTCAATACCCAATCCTCAATCTTCAATCCTCAACCCTAAATCCTCAATTCTGAATCCTCAATCCTCAGTCCTCAGTCCTAAAACCTCAAACATCTACCCTCAGCCCTCAACCTCAATCCTCAATCCTCAACCTTCAATCCTCAATTCTCAATCTTCAATACTCAATCCTCAATCCTCAATTCTCAATCCTCAATCCTCAGTCCACAGTCCTCAAACCTCAATCCTCAACGCACAGCTCTCATCCTCAATCCTCAATCCTCAATCCTCAATCCTCAATCCTCAATACTCCATAGAATATCCTGAATTCTCACGATTCAATACTCAAACCTCAAACCTCAAACCTCAGCCCTCATCCTCAATCCTCAATCCTCAATCCACAATCCTCAACCCTCAATCCTCAACACTCAATCCTCAGTCCTCAGTCCTCAATCCTCAAACCTCAACCCTCAGCCCTTATCGTCAATCCTCAAACCTCAATCCTCAATCCTCAACCGTCAATCCTCAATACTCAATCTGCAATCCTCAATCCTCAATTCTCAATCCTCAATACTCAATCCTCAATCGACAATCCTCAATCCCCAATCCTCAATCTTCAATACTCAATCCTCAATCCTCAATTCTCAATACTCAATCCTCAGTCCTCAGTCCTCAAACCTCAATCCTCAACGCTCAGCTCTCATCCTGAATCCTAAATCCTCAATCCTCAATCCTCAATCCTCAATATTCAATCCTCAATAAACAATATTCAATCCTCAATCCTCAGTCCTCAAACCTCAATTCTGAATCCTCAATCCTGAATCCTCAATCTTCAGCCCTCAGTCCTCAACAATCAATTGTCAATCCTCAATCCTCAAGATTCAATCCTCAATACTCAATCTTCAATCCTCAATCCGCAATCATCAATCCTCAATTCTCAATCGTCAGTCATCAATCCTCGATCTTCAATACTCAATCGTCAATCCTCTGTCCTCAATCCTCAATCCTCAATCCTCGTTCCTCAAACCTCAATCCTCAACCCTCAGTGCCCATCCTCAATTCTCACTTCTCAATCCTGAATCCTCAGCCCTCAATATTCAATCCTCAATAATCAATCTCCAATCTTAGATCCCCAATCCCCAATCCTCAATCCTTAATCCTCAATCTTCAATCCTCAATCCCCAGTCCTCAATCTTCAATCCTCAATGCTCAGTCCTCACTCCTCAATCCTCAGTCCTCAATCCTCAATCCTCAATCCTCAAACCTCAATCCTCAACCGTCAGCCCTCGTCCTCAATCCTCAACACTCAATCCTCAATCCTCAGTCTTCAATCGTCAATACTAAATCCTCAATCCTCAATCTTCAGTCCTCAATCCTCAATCCTCAATCCTCAACATTCAACAGACAACCCTCAACCATCAATCCTAAATACTCAACCATCAAAACTCAATTCTCAACACTCAATAGAATATCCTGAATTCTCATGGTTCAATACTCAATCCACAATATTCAATAATCAAATCTCAATCCTCAAACATCAATTCTCATCACTCAACACTCAGCTCTCAGTCCCCAATCCTCAATCTTCAATCCTCAATCCTCAATCCTCAATTCTTAATCCTCAACACTCAATCCTCAATCGTCAATCCTCAATCCCCAATCCTTAATGTTCAATCCTCAATCCTCAATCCTCAATCCCCAATCCTCAATCTTCAATCCTCAACCCTCAATCCTCAATCCTCATTCTCCAATACTCAATACCCAATCCTCAATCTTCAATCCTCAACCCTAAATCCTCAATTCTCAATCCTCAATCCTCAGTCCTCAGTCCTAAAACCTCAAACATCTACCCTCAGCCCTCAACCTCAATCCTCAATCCTCATTCCTCAATCCTCAACCTTCAATCCTCAATTCTCAATCTTCAATACTCAATCCTCAATCCTCAATTCTCAATCCTCAATCCTCAGTCCACAGTCCTCAAACCTCAATCCTCAACGCACAGCTCTCATCCTCAATCCTCAATCCTCAATCCTCAATCCTCAATCCTCAATACTCCATAGAATATCCTGAATTCTCACGATTCAATACTCAAACCTCAAACCTCAAACCTCAGCCCTCATCCTCAATCCTCAATCCTCAATCCACAATCCTCAACCCTCAATCCTCAACACTCAATCCTCAGTCCTCAGTCCTCAATCCTCAAACCTCAACCCTCAGCCCTTATCGTCAATCCTCAAACCTCAATCCTCAATCCTCAACCGTCAATCCTCAATACTCAATCTGCAATCCTCAATCCTCAATTCTCAATCCTCAATACTCAATCCTCAATCGACAATCCTCAATCCCCAATCCTCAATCTTCAATACTCAATCCTCAATCCTCAATTCTCAATACTCAATCCTCAGTCCTCAGTCCTCAAACCTCAATCCTCAACGCTCAGCTCTCATCCTCAATCCTAAATCCTCAATCCTCAATCCTCAATCCTCAATATTCAATCCTCAATAAACAATATTCAATCCTCAATCCTCAGTCCTCAAACCTCAATTCTGAATCCTCAATCCTGAATCCTCAATCTTCAGCCCTCAGTCCTCAACAATCAATTGTCAATCCTCAATCCTCAAGATTCAATCCTCAATACTCAATCTTCAATCCTCAATCCGCAATCATCAATCCTCAATTCTCAATCGTCAGTCATCAATCCTCGATCTTCAATACTCAATCGTCAATCCTCTGTCCTCAATCCTCAATCCTCAATCCTCGTTCCTCAAACCTCAATCCTCAACCCTCAGTGCCCATCCTCAATTCTCAATTCTCAATCCTGAATCCTCAGCCCTCAATATTCAATCCTCAATAATCAATCTCCAATCTTAGATCCCCAATCCCCAATCCTCAATCCTTAATCCTCAATCTTCAATCCTCAATCCCCAGTCCTCAATCTTCAATCCTCAATGCTCAGTCCTCACTCCTCAATCCTCAGTCCTCAATCCTCAATCCTCAATCCTCAAACCTCAATCCTCAACCGTCAGCCCTCGTCCTCAATCCTCAACACTCAATCCTCAATCCTCAGTCTTCAATCGTCAATACTAAATCCTCAATCCTCAATCTTCAGTCCTCAATCCTCAATCCTCAATCCTCAACATTCAACAGACAACCCTCAACCATCAATCCTAAATACTCAACCATCAAAACTCAATTCTCAACACTCAATAGAATATCCTGAATTCTCATGGTTCAATACTCAATCCACAATATTCAATAATCAAATCTCAATCCTCAAACATCAATTCTCAACACTCAACCCTCAACACTCAGTCCTCTCTCTTCAATCCTCCATCCTCAATCCTCAATCCTCAATCTTCAATCCTCAACACTCAATACTCAATCCTCAATCCTCAGTCCTCAAACCTCAATTCTGAATCCTCAATCCTGAATCCTCAAACTTCAGCCCTCAGTCCTCGACAATCAATTGTCAATCGTCAATCCTCAATAGAATATCCTCAATTCGCAGTTTTCAATACTCGATACTCAACCTGCAATCTTGAAATCTCTATCCACAAACATTAATTCTCATCACTCAACCCTCAACACTCAGTGCCCAATCCTCAATATTCAATCCTCAATCCTCCATCCTCAATCCTCAATCCTCAATCTTCAATCCTCAATCCTCAATCCTCAATCCTCATTCTTCAATCCTCAATACCCAATCCTCAACCTTCCATCCTCAATCCTCAATCCTCAATTCTCAATCCTCAATCCTCAGTCCTCAGTCCTCAAACCTCAATCCTCAACCCTCAGCCCACATCCTCAATCCTCAATCCTTATTCCTCAGTCCTGAACCTTCAATCCTCAATACTCAATTTTCAATCCTCAATCCTCAATCCTCAATCCTCAAACCTAAATTCTCAAACATCAATCCTCAATCTTCAATACTCAATCCTCAATCCTCAATCCTGAATCCTCAATACTAAAGCATCTATCCTCAATTCTCAATACTCAATAGAACATCCTGAATTCTCAGGATTCAATACTCAAACCTCAAACCTCAAACCTCTGCCATCATCCTCAATCCTCAATCCTCAATCGTCAATCCTCAACCTTCAATCCTCAACACTCAACCTTCAACCCTCAATCCTCAATCCTGAATCGTCAATCCGCAATCCTCAATCCTCAGTCATCAATCCTCAACCTTCAATACTCAATCCTCAATCCTCAATCCTCAATCCACAATCCTCCATCCTTATTCCTCAAACCTCAATCCGCAAACCTCAGTCCTCATCCTCAATTCTCAATCCTCAAACCTCAATCCTCAATCCTCAAACCACAATCCTCAACCGTCAGTCCTCGTCCTCAATCCTCAACCCTCAATCCTCAATCCTCGATCTTCAATCATCAATACTCAATCTTCAATCCTCAATCCTCAATCCTCAATCCTCATTCCTCAAACCTCAATCCTCAATCCTCAATCCTTAATCCTCAATCTTGAATCCTCAATCCCCAGCCCTCAACCTTCAATCCTCAATGCTCAATCCCCAATCCTCAATCCTCAATACTCAATCTTCAATCCTCAATCCGCAATCATCAATCCTCAATCCTCAATCCTCATTCATCAATCCGCAAACCTCAGTCCTCATCCTCAATTCTCAATCCACAACCCTCAATCCTCAAACCACAATCCTCAACTGTCAGTCCTCGTCCTCAACCCTCAACCCTCAATCCTCAATCCTCAATCTTCAATCATCAATACTCAATCTTCGATACTCAATCCTCAATCCTCAATCCTCATTCCTCAAACCTCAAACCTCAACCCTCAGTCCCTATCCTCAACTCTCAACCCTCAATCCTCAATCTTCAATCTTCAATCATCAATACTCAATCTTCAATCCTCAATCCTCAATCCTCAACCCTCAATCCTCAATCCTCAATCCTCAGTACTCAAACCTCAATCCTGAATCCTCAATCCTGAATCCTCAATCTTCAGACCTCAGTCCTCAAAAATCAGTTGTCAATACTCAATCCTCAATTGAATATCCTCAATTCACAGTTTTCAATACTCAATGCTCAATCTGCAATCTTCAAACCTCTATCCACAAACACCAATTCTCATCACTCAACCCTCAAAACTCAATCCTCAATCGTCAATCCTCAACCTTCAATCCTCAACACTCAACCTTCAACCCTGAATCCTCAACTCTCAATCGTCAATCCGCAATCCTCAATCCTCAGTCATCAATCCTCAACCTTCAATACTCAATCCTCAATCCTCAATCCTCAGTCCTCAATCCTCAATCTTCAATCCTCAATACTGAATCTTCAATCCTCAATCCTCAATCCTCAATCCTCAATCCTCAATCCTCAGTCCTCAAACCTCGATTCTGAATCCTCAATCCTGAATCCTCAATCTTCAGTCCTCAGTCCTCAACAATCAGTTGTCAATCCTCAATCCTCAAAGAATATCCTCAATTCACAGGTTCCAATACTCAATACTCAATCTGCAACCTTCAAATCTCTATCCACAAACATTAATCCTCATCACTCAACCCTCAACACTCAGTCCCCAATACTCAATCTTCAATTCTCAATCCTCAATCCTCAATTCTCAATCCTCAATCCTCAATCTTCAATCCTCAATACTCAATCTTCAATCCTCAATCCTCAATCCTCGATCCTCAATCCTCAATCCTCAATCGTCAATCTCCAATCCTGAATACTCAATCTTCAATCCTCAATCCTCTATCGCCCATCCTCCATCCTCATTCTTCAATCCTCATTACCCTATCCTCAATCTTCAATCCTCAATCCCCAATCCTCAATTCTCAATCCTCAATCCTCAACCCTCAATACTCAATCTGCAATCTTCAATCCTCAGTCCTCAAACCACAATTCTGAATCCTCAATCCTGAATCCTCAATCTTCAGCCCTCAGTGCTCAACAATCAGTTGTCAATCCTCAATCCCCAATAGAATATCCTCAATTCACAGTTTTCAATACTCACTACCCAATCTGCAATCTTCAAACCTCTATCCACAAACACCAATTCTCATCACTCAACCCTCAACACTCAATCCTCAATCGTCAATCCTCAACCTTCAATCCTAAACACCCAACCTTCAACCCTCAATCCTCAATCCTCAATCGTCAATCCGCAATCCTCAATCCTCAGTCATCAATGCTCAACCTTCAATACTCAACCCTCAATCCTCAATCCTCATTCCTCAAAACTCAATCCTCAAACCTCAGTCCTCATCCTCAATTCTCAATCCTCAAACCTCAATCCTCAAGCCACAATCCTCAATACTCAATCTTCAATCCTCAATCCTCAATCCTCAATCTTCAATCCTCAATGCTCAATCTTCAATCCTCAATCCTCAATCCTCAATCCTCAATCCTCAATCCTCAATGCTCAGTCCTCAAACCTCAATTCAGAATCCTCAACCCTGAATCCTCAATCTTCAGCCCTCAGTCCTGAACAATCAGTTGTCAATCCTCAATCCTCAATAGAATATCCTCAACTCACAGGTTTCAATACTCAATACTCAATCTGCAATCTTCAAATCTCTATCCACAAACATCAATCCTCACCACTCAACCCTCAACACTCAGTCCCCAACCCTCAATCTTCAATTCTCAATCCTCAATCCTCAATCCTCAATCCTCAATGTTCAATCCGCAAAACCCAATCCTCAATCTTCAATCCTCAATCCTCAATCCGCAATTCTCAATCCTCGTTCCTCAGTCCTGAGTCCTCAAACCTCAATCTTCAACCCTCAGCCCTCATCCTCAATCCTCAATCCTCAATCCTCAATCCTCAACCCTGAATCCTCAATCCTCAATCTTCAATCATCAATACTCAATCTTCAATCCTCAATCCTCAATCCTCAATCCTCAATCCTCAATCCTCAATCCTCAATCCTCAATCTTCAATCCTCAATACTCAATCTTCAATCCTCAATCCTCAATCTTCAATCCTCAATCCTCATTCTTCAATCCTCAACTCCAAATCCTCAATCTTCAATACTCAAACCTCAATCCTCTATTCTCAATCCTCAATCCTCAATCCTCAATCCTCAGACCTCAAACATCAATACTCAACCCTCAGTCCTCGTCCTCAATACACAACCCTCAATCCTCAATCCTCAATCTTCAATCATCAATATTCAATCTTCAATCCCCAATCCTCAATCCTCAGCAATCAATACTCAATCTTCAGAACTCAATCCTCAATCCTCAATCCTCAATCCTCAATCCTCAATCCTCAATCCTCAATCCTCAATCTTCAATCCTCAATACTGAATCTTCAATCCTCAGTGCTCACCTCAATCCTCAATCCTCAATCCTCAATCCTCAATCCTCAGTCCTCAAACCTCGATTCTGAATTCTCAATTCTGAATCCTCAATCTTCAGCCCTCAGTCCTCAACAATCAGGTGACAATCCTCAATCCTCAATAGAATATCCTCAATTCGCAGTTTTCGATACACAATACTCAAACTGCAATCTTCAAATCTCTATCCACAAACATCAATTCTCATCACTCAACCCTCAACACTCAGTCCTCAATGTTCAATCCTCAATCCTCAATCCTCAATCCTCAATCCTCAATCCTCAATCGTCAATCTCCAATCCTGAACACTCAATCTTCTATCCTCAATCCTCAATCACCCATCCTCAATCCTCATTCTTCAATCCTCAATACCCTATCCTCAATCTTCAATCCTCAATACTCAATCCTCAATTCTCAATCCTCAATCCTCAGTCCTGAGTCCTGAAACCTCAATCTTCAACCCTCAGCCCTCATCCTCAATCCTCAATCCTCAATCCTCAATCCTCAACACTCAATCTTCAATCCTCAATACTCAATCTTCAATCTTCAATCCTCAGTCCTCAAACCACAATTCTGAATCCTCAATCCTGAATCCTCAATATTCAGCCCTCAGTCCTCAACAATCAGTTGTCAAACCTCAATCCCCAATAGAATATCCTCAATTCACAGTATTCAATACTCAATACTCAATCTGCAATCTTCAAATCTCTATCCACAAAAATCAATTCACATCACTCAACACACAACACTCAGTCCTCAATGTTCAATCCTCAATACTCAATCATTAATCCTCAATCCTCAATCCTCAATCTTCAATCCTCAATCCCCAATACTCAATCCTCAATCCTCAATCCTCAATCCTCGATCCTCAGTCATCAATCCGCAAACCCCAGTCCTCATCCTCAATTCTCAATCCACAACCCTCAATCCTCAAACCACAATCCTCAACTGTCAGTCCTCGTCCTCAACCCTCAACCCTCAATCCTCAATCCTCAATCTTCAATCATCAATACTCAATCTTCGATCCTCAATCCTCAATCCTCAATACTCATACCTCAAACCTCAAGCCTCAACCCTCAGTCCTTATCCTCAATTCTCAATTCTCAATCCTCAATCCTCAATCCTCAATCTTCAATCCTCAATAATAAATTTTCAATCCTAGATCCTCAAACCCCAATCCTCAATCCTTAATCCTCAATCATCAATCCTCAATCCTCAATCCTCAATCCTCAATCCTCAATCCTCAATCCTCAATCCTCAATGTTCAATCCTCAATACCCAATCTTCAATCTTCAATCTTCGATCCTCAATCCTCAGTCCCCAGCCCTCAATCTTCAATCCTCTATCCTCAATCCTCAATCCTCAATCCTCAATCCTCAATCTTCAATCATCAATATTCAATCTTCATTCCTCAATCCTCAGTACTCAGTCCTCAATCCTCAATCCTCAATGTTCAATCCGCAATAGCCAATCCTCAATCCTCAGTCCTCAAACCTCAATCCTGAATCCTCAATCCTGAATCCTCAATCTTCAGCCCTCAGTCCTCAACAATCAGTTGTCAAACCTCAATCCCCAATAGAATATCATCAATTCACAGTTTTCAATACTCAATACTCAATCTGCAATCTTTAAATCTCTATCCACAAACACCAATTCTCATCACTCAACCCTCAACACTCAGTCCCCAGTCCTCAATTTTCAATCCTCAATCCTCAATCCACAATCCTCAGTCCTCAATCCTCAATCCTCAATCTTCAATCCTCAATACTCAATCATCAATCCTCAATCCTCAGTCCTCAATCCTCAAACCTCAATCCTCAACCCTCAGCCCTCATTCTCAATCCTCGCTCCTCAATACTCAATTCTCAATCTTCAAACCTCAATACTCAATCTTCAATCTTCAATCCTCAACCCTCAATCCACAATCCTCAATCCTCAATCCTCAGTCATCAATACTCAATCTTCAGTACTCAATCCTCAATCCTCAAACCTCAATCCTCAATCCTCAACCCCCAATCCGCATTCCTCAAACCTCAACCCTCAGCCCTCAGTCCTCATCCTCAGTTCTCAATTCTCAATCCTCAGGCCTCAATCCTCAATCCTCAATCCTCATTCTTCAATCCTCAATACCCAATCCTCAATCTTCAATCCTCAATCCTCAATCCTCAGATCTCAGACATCAATACTCAACCCTCAGTCCTCGTCCTCAATCCACAACTCTCAATCCTCAATCATCAATCTTCAATCATCAATATTCAATCTTCAGTCCTCAATCCTCAATCCTCAATCCTCAATGTTCAATCCGCAATCCCCAATACTCAATCCTCAATCCTCAATCCTCAATCCTCAATGTTCAATCCTCAATACCCAATCCTCAATCTTAAATCCTCAATCTTCAATCCTCAATCCTCAATCCTCAATCCTCAATCCTCAGGCCTCAATCCTCTGTCCCCGAACCACAATCCTGAATCCTCAATACTGAATCCTCAATCCTGAATCCTCAATCCTCAATCCTCAACCCTCAATATTCAATCCGCAATACCCAATCCTCAATCTTCAATCCTCAATCCTCAATCCTCAATCCTCAATCCTCAATCCTCAATCCTCTGTCCTCAAACCACAATCCTGAATCCTCAATACTGAATCCTCAATCTTCAGCCCTCAGTCCTCAACAATCAGTTTTCAATCCTCAATCCTCAATAGAATATCCTCAGTTCAGAGTTTTCCATACGCAATACTCAATCTGCAATCTTCAAATCTCTATCCACAAACATCAATTCTCATCAGTCAGCCCTCAACACTCAGTCCCCAATCCTCAATCTTCAATCCTCAATCCTCAATCCTCAATCCTCAATCCACAATCTTCAATCCTCAATACTCAATCTTCAATCCTCAATCCCCAATCCTCAATCCTCAATCCTCAATCCTCAATCCTCAATCCTCAATCCTCAATCCTCAATCCTCAATCCTCAATCCTCAATCTTCAATCCTCAATAGTCAATCTTCAATCCTCAATCCTCAATCATCAATCCTCAATCCTCAATCCTCAATCCTCAATCCTCAATACTCAATCCTCAATCTTCAATCCTCAATACTCAATCTTCAATCCTCAGTCCGCAATCCTCAATCCTCAGTCCTCATTCTTCAATCCTCAATACCGAATCCTCAATCTTCAATCCTCAATCCTCAATCCTCAATTCTCAATCCTCTATCCTCAATCCTCAGACCTCAAACATCAATACTCAACCCTCAGTCCTCGTCCTGAATCCACAACCCTCAATCCTCAATCCTCAACCTTCAATCATCAATATTCATTCTTCAATCCTCAATCCTCAATCCTCAATCCCCAATCCTCAATCCTCAATGTTCAATCCTCAATACCCAATCTTCAATCTTCAATCCTCGATCCTCAATCCTCAATCCCCAATCCTCAATCCTCAATCCACAGTCCTCAAACCACAGTCCTGAATCCTCAATCCTGAATCCCCAATCTTCAGCCCTCAGTCCTCAACAATCAGTTGTCAATCCTCAATCCTCACTAGAGTATCCTCAGTTCAGAGTTTTCCATACGCAATACTCAATCTGCAATCTTCATATCTCTATCCACAAACATCAATTCTCATCACTCAACCATCAGCTCTCAGTCCCCAATCCTCAATCTTCAATCGTCAATCCTCAATCCTCAATCCTCAATCCTCAATCCTCAATCCCCAATCCTCAATCTTCAATACTCAATCCTCAATCCTCAATCCACAATCCTCAATCCTCAATCCTCAATCCTCAATCCTCAATGTACAATCCGCAATCCCCAATACTCAATCCTCAATCCTCAATACTCAATCCTCAATCATCAATCCTCAATCTTCAATATTCAGTCCTCAATCCTCAATCCTCAATACTCAATCCTCAATCATCAATCCTCAATCTTCAATCCTCAATGCTCAACCTTTAATCCTCAATCCTCAATCCTCAATCTTCAATCCTCAGTCCTCAATCCTCAATCCTCAGTCCTCAATCCTCAATCCTCAATCCTTAATCCTCAATCTTCAATCCTCAATACTCAATATTCAACTCTCAAATCTCAATCCTCAATCCTCAATCTTCAATCCTCAATCCTCAATCCTCAATCCTCAATGCTCATTCTTCAATCCTCAATACCCAATCCTCAATCTTCAATCCTCAATCCTCAATCCTCAACTCTCAATCCTCAATCCTCAATCCTCAGACCTCAGACATCAATACTCAACCCTCAGGCCTCGTCCTCAATCCACAACCCTCAATCCTCAATCATCAACCTTCAATCATCAATACTCAATCTTCAGTCCTCAATCCTCAATCCTCAATCCTCAATGTTCAATCCGCAATCCCCAATACTCAATCCTCAATCCTCAATCCTCAATCCTCAATGTTCAATCCTCAATACCCAATCCTCAATCTTAAATCCTCAATCCACAATCCTCAATCCTCAATCCTCAATCCTCAATCCTCAAGCCTCAATCCTCTGTCCTCGAACCACAATCCTGAATCCTCAGTCCTGAATCCTCAACCCTGAATCCTCAATCCTCAATCCTCAACACTCAATATTCAATCCGCAATACCCAATCCTCAATCTTCAATCCTCAATCCTCAATCCTCAATCCTCAATCCTCTGTCCTCAAACCACAATCCTGAATCCTCAATACTGAATCCTCAATCTTCAGCCCTCAGTCCTCAACAATCAGTTGTCAATCCTCAATCCTCAATAGAATATCCTCAGTTAAGAGTTTTCCATACGCAATACTCAATCTGCAATCTTCAAATCTCTATCCACAAACATCAATTCTCATCACTCAGCCCTCAACACTCAGTCCCCAATCCTCAATCTTCAATCCTCAATACTCAATCTTCAATCCTCAATCCTCAATCGTTAGTCCTCATTCCTCAAACCTCAACCCTCAGCCCTCAGTCCTCACCCTCAGTTCTCAATTCTCAATCCTCAGGCCTCAATCCTCAATCCTCAATCCTCAATCCTCAATCCTCAACACTCAATCTTCAATCCTCAATACTCAATCTTCAATCTTCAATCCTGAGTCCTCAAACCACAATTCTGAGTCCTCAATCCTGAATCCTCAATCTTCAGCCCTCAGTCCTCAACAATCAGTTGTCAATCCTCAATCCCCAATAGAATATCCTCAATTCACAGTATTCAATACTCAATACTCAATCTGCAATCTTCAAATCTCTATCCACAAAAATCAATACACATCACTCAACACACAACACTCAGACCTCAATGTTCAATCCTCAATACTCAATCATTAATCCTCAATCCTCAATCCTCAATCTTCAATCCTCAATCCCCAATCCTCAATCCGCATTCCTCAATCCTCAATCCTCAATCCTCAGTCATCAATCCGCAAACCTCAGTCCTCATCCTCAATTCTCAATTCTCAATCCTCAATCCTCAATCCTCAATCTTCAATCCTCAATAATCAATTTTCAATCCTAGATCCTCAATCCCCAATCCTCAATCCTTAATCCTCAATCTTCAATCCTCAATCCTCAATCCTCAATCCTCAATCCTCAATCCTCAATCCTCAATCCTCAATCCTCAATGTTCAATCCTCAATACCCAATCTTCAATCTTCAATCCTCGATCCCCTATCCTCAGTCCCCAATCCACAATCTTCAATCCTCTATCCTCAATCCTCAATCCTCAATCCTCAATCCTCAACCTTCAATCATCAATATTCAATCTTCAGTCCTCAATCCTCAGTCCTCAGTCCTCAATCCTCAATCCTCAATGTTCAATCCGCAATAGCCAATCCTCAATCCTCAGTCCTCAAACCTCAATCCTGAATCCTCAATCCTGAATCCTCAATCTTCAGACCTAAGTCCTCAACAATCAGTTGTCAATTCTCAATCCTCAATAGAATATCATCAATCCACAGTTTTCAATACTCAATACTCAATCTGCAATCTTTAAATCTCTATCCACAAACATCAATTCTCATCACTCAACACTCAGCTCTCAGTCCCCAATCCTCAATCTTCAATCCTCAATCCTCAATCCTCAATTCTTAATCCTCAACACTCAATCCTCAATCGTCAATCCTCAATCCCCAATCCTTAATGTTCAATCCTCAATCCTCAATCCTCAATCCCCAATCCTCAATCTTCAATCCTCAACCCTCAATCCTCAATCCTCATTCTCCAATACTCAATACCCAATCCTCAATCTTCAATCCTCAACCCTAAATCCTCAATTCTGAATCCTCAATCCTCAGTCCTCAGTCCTAAAACCTCAAACATCTACCCTCAGCCCTCAACCTCAATCCTCAATCCTCAACCTTCAATCCTCAATTCTCAATCTTCAATACTCAATCCTCAATCCTCAATTCTCAATCCTCAATCCTCAGTCCACAGTCCTCAAACCTCAATCCTCAACGCACAGCTCTCATCCTCAATCCTCAATCCTCAATCCTCAATCCTCAATCCTCAATACTCCATAGAATATCCTGAATTCTCACGATTCAATACTCAAACCTCAAACCTCAAACCTCAGCCCTCATCCTCAATCCTCAATCCTCAATCCACAATCCTCAACCCTCAATCCTCAACACTCAATCCTCAGTCCTCAGTCCTCAATCCTCAAACCTCAACCCTCAGCCCTTATCGTCAATCCTCAAACCTCAATCCTCAATCCTCAACCGTCAATCCTCAATACTCAATCTGCAATCCTCAATCCTCAATTCTCAATCCTCAATACTCAATCCTCAATCGACAATCCTCAATCCCCAATCCTCAATCTTCAATACTCAATCCTCAATCCTCAATTCTCAATACTCAATCCTCAGTCCTCAGTCCTCAAACCTCAATCCTCAACGCTCAGCTCTCATCCTGAATCCTAAATCCTCAATCCTCAATCCTCAATCCTCAATATTCAATCCTCAATAAACAATATTCAATCCTCAGTCCTCAAACCTCAATTCTGAATCCTCAATCCTGAATCCTCAATCTTCAGCCCTCAGTCCTCAACAATCAATTGTCAATCCTCAATCCTCAAGATTCAATCCTCAATACTCAATCTTCAATCCTCAATCCGCAATCATCAATCCTCAATTCTCAATCGTCAGTCATCAATCCTCGATCTTCAATACTCAATCGTCAATCCTCTGTCCTCAATCCTCAATCCTCAATCCTCGTTCCTCAAACCTCAATCCTCAACCCTCAGTGCCCATCCTCAATTCTCACTTCTCAATCCTGAATCCTCAGCCCTCAATATTCAATCCTCAATAATCAATCTCCAATCTTAGATCCCCAATCCCCAATCCTCAATCCTTAATCCTCAATCTTCAATCCTCAATCCCCAGTCCTCAATCTTCAATCCTCAATGCTCAGTCCTCACTCCTCAATCCTCAGTCCTCAATCCTCAATCCTCAATCCTCAAACCTCAATCCTCAACCGTCAGCCCTCGTCCTCAATCCTCAACACTCAATCCTCAATCCTCAGTCTTCAATCGTCAATACTAAATCCTCAATCCTCAATCTTCAGTCCTCAATCCTCAATCCTCAATCCTCAACATTCAACAGACAACCCTCAACCATCAATCCTAAATACTCAACCATCAAAACTCAATTCTCAACACTCAATAGAATATCCTGAATTCTCATGGTTCAATACTCAATCCACAATATTCAATAATCAAATCTCAATCCTCAAACATCAATTCTCATCACTCAACACTCAGCTCTCAGTCCCCAATCCTCAATCTTCAATCCTCAATCCTCAATCCTCAATTCTTAATCCTCAACACTCAATCCTCAATCGTCAATCCTCAATCCCCAATCCTTAATGTTCAATCCTCAATCCTCAATCCTCAATCCCCAATCCTCAATCTTCAATCCTCAACCCTCAATCCTCAATCCTCATTCTCCAATACTCAATACCCAATCCTCAATCTTCAATCCTCAACCCTAAATCCTCAATTCTCAATCCTCAATCCTCAGTCCTCAGTCCTAAAACCTCAAACATCTACCCTCAGCCCTCAACCTCAATCCTCAATCCTCATTCCTCAATCCTCAACCTTCAATCCTCAATTCTCAATCTTCAATACTCAATCCTCAATCCTCAATTCTCAATCCTCAATCCTCAGTCCACAGTCCTCAAACCTCAATCCTCAACGCACAGCTCTCATCCTCAATCCTCAATCCTCAATCCTCAATCCTCAATCCTCAATACTCCATAGAATATCCTGAATTCTCACGATTCAATACTCAAACCTCAAACCTCAAACCTCAGCCCTCATCCTCAATCCTCAATCCTCAATCCACAATCCTCAACCCTCAATCCTCAACACTCAATCCTCAGTCCTCAGTCCTCAATCCTCAAACCTCAACCCTCAGCCCTTATCGTCAATCCTCAAACCTCAATCCTCAATCCTCAACCGTCAATCCTCAATACTCAATCTGCAATCCTCAATCCTCAATTCTCAATCCTCAATACTCAATCCTCAATCGACAATCCTCAATCCCCAATCCTCAATCTTCAATACTCAATCCTCAATCCTCAATTCTCAATACTCAATCCTCAGTCCTCAGTCCTCAAACCTCAATCCTCAACGCTCAGCTCTCATCCTCAATCCTAAATCCTCAATCCTCAATCCTCAATCCTCAATATTCAATCCTCAATAAACAATATTCAATCCTCAATCCTCAGTCCTCAAACCTCAATTCTGAATCCTCAATCCTGAATCCTCAATCTTCAGCCCTCAGTCCTCAACAATCAATTGTCAATCCTCAATCCTCAAGATTCAATCCTCAATACTCAATCTTCAATCCTCAATCCGCAATCATCAATCCTCAATTCTCAATCGTCAGTCATCAATCCTCGATCTTCAATACTCAATCGTCAATCCTCTGTCCTCAATCCTCAATCCTCAATCCTCGTTCCTCAAACCTCAATCCTCAACCCTCAGTGCCCATCCTCAATTCTCAATTCTCAATCCTGAATCCTCAGCCCTCAATATTCAATCCTCAATAATCAATCTCCAATCTTAGATCCCCAATCCCCAATCCTCAATCCTTAATCCTCAATCTTCAATCCTCAATCCCCAGTCCTCAATCTTCAATCCTCAATGCTCAGTCCTCACTCCTCAATCCTCAGTCCTCAATCCTCAATCCTCAATCCTCAAACCTCAATCCTCAACCGTCAGCCCTCGTCCTCAATCCTCAACACTCAATCCTCAATCCTCAGTCTTCAATCGTCAATACTAAATCCTCAATCCTCAATCTTCAGTCCTCAATCCTCAATCCTCAATCCTCAACATTCAACAGACAACCCTCAACCATCAATCCTAAATACTCAACCATCAAAACTCAATTCTCAACACTCAATAGAATATCCTGAATTCTCATGGTTCAATACTCAATCCACAATATTCAATAATCAAATCTCAATCCTCAAACATCAATTCTCAACACTCAACCCTCAACACTCAGTCCTCTCTCTTCAATCCTCCATCCTCAATCCTCAATCCTCAATCTTCAATCCTCAACACTCAATACTCAATCCTCAATCCTCAGTCCTCAAACCTCAATTCTGAATCCTCAATCCTGAATCCTCAAACTTCAGCCCTCAGTCCTCGACAATCAATTGTCAATCGTCAATCCTCAATAGAATATCCTCAATTCGCAGTTTTCAATACTCGATACTCAACCTGCAATCTTGAAATCTCTATCCACAAACATTAATTCTCATCACTCAACCCTCAACACTCAGTGCCCAATCCTCAATATTCAATCCTCAATCCTCCATCCTCAATCCTCAATCCTCAATCTTCAATCCTCAATCCTCAATCCTCAATCCTCATTCTTCAATCCTCAATACCCAATCCTCAACCTTCCATCCTCAATCCTCAATCCTCAATTCTCAATCCTCAATCCTCAGTCCTCAGTCCTCAAACCTCAATCCTCAACCCTCAGCCCACATCCTCAATCCTCAATCCTTATTCCTCAGTCCTGAACCTTCAATCCTCAATACTCAATTTTCAATCCTCAATCCTCAATCCTCAATCCTCAAACCTAAATTCTCAAACATCAATCCTCAATCTTCAATACTCAATCCTCAATCCTCAATCCTGAATCCTCAATACTAAAGCATCTATCCTCAATTCTCAATACTCAATAGAACATCCTGAATTCTCAGGATTCAATACTCAAACCTCAAACCTCAAACCTCTGCCATCATCCTCAATCCTCAATCCTCAATCGTCAATCCTCAACCTTCAATCCTCAACACTCAACCTTCAACCCTCAATCCTCAATCCTGAATCGTCAATCCGCAATCCTCAATCCTCAGTCATCAATCCTCAACCTTCAATACTCAATCCTCAATCCTCAATCCTCAATCCACAATCCTCCATCCTTATTCCTCAAACCTCAATCCGCAAACCTCAGTCCTCATCCTCAATTCTCAATCCTCAAACCTCAATCCTCAATCCTCAAACCACAATCCTCAACCGTCAGTCCTCGTCCTCAATCCTCAACCCTCAATCCTCAATCCTCGATCTTCAATCATCAATACTCAATCTTCAATCCTCAATCCTCAATCCTCAATCCTCATTCCTCAAACCTCAATCCTCAATCCTCAATCCTTAATCCTCAATCTTGAATCCTCAATCCCCAGCCCTCAACCTTCAATCCTCAATGCTCAATCCCCAATCCTCAATCCTCAATACTCAATCTTCAATCCTCAATCCGCAATCATCAATCCTCAATCCTCAATCCTCATTCATCAATCCGCAAACCTCAGTCCTCATCCTCAATTCTCAATCCACAACCCTCAATCCTCAAACCACAATCCTCAACTGTCAGTCCTCGTCCTCAACCCTCAACCCTCAATCCTCAATCCTCAATCTTCAATCATCAATACTCAATCTTCGATACTCAATCCTCAATCCTCAATCCTCATTCCTCAAACCTCAAACCTCAACCCTCAGTCCCTATCCTCAACTCTCAACCCTCAATCCTCAATCTTCAATCTTCAATCATCAATACTCAATCTTCAATCCTCAATCCTCAATCCTCAACCCTCAATCCTCAATCCTCAATCCTCAGTACTCAAACCTCAATCCTGAATCCTCAATCCTGAATCCTCAATCTTCAGACCTCAGTCCTCAAAAATCAGTTGTCAATACTCAATCCTCAATTGAATATCCTCAATTCACAGTTTTCAATACTCAATGCTCAATCTGCAATCTTCAAACCTCTATCCACAAACACCAATTCTCATCACTCAACCCTCAAAACTCAATCCTCAATCGTCAATCCTCAACCTTCAATCCTCAACACTCAACCTTCAACCCTGAATCCTCAACTCTCAATCGTCAATCCGCAATCCTCAATCCTCAGTCATCAATCCTCAACCTTCAATACTCAATCCTCAATCCTCAATCCTCAGTCCTCAATCCTCAATCTTCAATCCTCAATACTGAATCTTCAATCCTCAATCCTCAATCCTCAATCCTCAATCCTCAATCCTCAGTCCTCAAACCTCGATTCTGAATCCTCAATCCTGAATCCTCAATCTTCAGTCCTCAGTCCTCAACAATCAGTTGTCAATCCTCAATCCTCAAAGAATATCCTCAATTCACAGGTTCCAATACTCAATACTCAATCTGCAACCTTCAAATCTCTATCCACAAACATTAATCCTCATCACTCAACCCTCAACACTCAGTCCCCAATACTCAATCTTCAATTCTCAATCCTCAATCCTCAATTCTCAATCCTCAATCCTCAATCTTCAATCCTCAATACTCAATCTTCAATCCTCAATCCTCAATCCTCGATCCTCAATCCTCAATCCTCAATCGTCAATCTCCAATCCTGAATACTCAATCTTCAATCCTCAATCCTCTATCGCCCATCCTCCATCCTCATTCTTCAATCCTCATTACCCTATCCTCAATCTTCAATCCTCAATCCCCAATCCTCAATTCTCAATCCTCAATCCTCAACCCTCAATACTCAATCTGCAATCTTCAATCCTCAGTCCTCAAACCACAATTCTGAATCCTCAATCCTGAATCCTCAATCTTCAGCCCTCAGTGCTCAACAATCAGTTGTCAATCCTCAATCCCCAATAGAATATCCTCAATTCACAGTTTTCAATACTCACTACCCAATCTGCAATCTTCAAACCTCTATCCACAAACACCAATTCTCATCACTCAACCCTCAACACTCAATCCTCAATCGTCAATCCTCAACCTTCAATCCTAAACACCCAACCTTCAACCCTCAATCCTCAATCCTCAATCGTCAATCCGCAATCCTCAATCCTCAGTCATCAATGCTCAACCTTCAATACTCAACCCTCAATCCTCAATCCTCATTCCTCAAAACTCAATCCTCAAACCTCAGTCCTCATCCTCAATTCTCAATCCTCAAACCTCAATCCTCAAGCCACAATCCTCAATACTCAATCTTCAATCCTCAATCCTCAATCCTCAATCTTCAATCCTCAATGCTCAATCTTCAATCCTCAATCCTCAATCCTCAATCCTCAATCCTCAATCCTCAATGCTCAGTCCTCAAACCTCAATTCAGAATCCTCAACCCTGAATCCTCAATCTTCAGCCCTCAGTCCTGAACAATCAGTTGTCAATCCTCAATCCTCAATAGAATATCCTCAACTCACAGGTTTCAATACTCAATACTCAATCTGCAATCTTCAAATCTCTATCCACAAACATCAATCCTCACCACTCAACCCTCAACACTCAGTCCCCAACCCTCAATCTTCAATTCTCAATCCTCAATCCTCAATCCTCAATCCTCAATGTTCAATCCGCAAAACCCAATCCTCAATCTTCAATCCTCAATCCTCAATCCGCAATTCTCAATCCTCGTTCCTCAGTCCTGAGTCCTCAAACCTCAATCTTCAACCCTCAGCCCTCATCCTCAATCCTCAATCCTCAATCCTCAATCCTCAACCCTGAATCCTCAATCCTCAATCTTCAATCATCAATACTCAATCTTCAATCCTCAATCCTCAATCCTCAATCCTCAATCCTCAATCCTCAATCCTCAATCCTCAATCTTCAATCCTCAATACTCAATCTTCAATCCTCAATCCTCAATCTTCAATCCTCAATCCTCATTCTTCAATCCTCAACTCCAAATCCTCAATCTTCAATACTCAAACCTCAATCCTCTATTCTCAATCCTCAATCCTCAATCCTCAGACCTCAAACATCAATACTCAACCCTCAGTCCTCGTCCTCAATACACAACCCTCAATCCTCAATCCTCAATCTTCAATCATCAATATTCAATCTTCAATCCCCAATCCTCAATCCTCAGCAATCAATACTCAATCTTCAGAACTCAATCCTCAATCCTCAATCCTCAATCCTCAATCCTCAATCCTCAATCCTCAATCCTCAATCTTCAATCCTCAATACTGAATCTTCAATCCTCAGTGCTCACCTCAATCCTCAATCCTCAATCCTCAATCCTCAATCCTCAGTCCTCAAACCTCGATTCTGAATTCTCAATTCTGAATCCTCAATCTTCAGCCCTCAGTCCTCAACAATCAGGTGACAATCCTCAATCCTCAATAGAATATCCTCAATTCGCAGTTTTCGATACACAATACTCAAACTGCAATCTTCAAATCTCTATCCACAAACATCAATTCTCATCACTCAACCCTCAACACTCAGTCCTCAATGTTCAATCCTCAATCCTCAATCCTCAATCCTCAATCCTCAATCCTCAATCGTCAATCTCCAATCCTGAACACTCAATCTTCTATCCTCAATCCTCAATCACACATCCTCAATCCTCATTCTTCAATCCTCAATACCCTATCCTCAATCTTCAATCCTCAATACTCAATCCTCAATTCTCAATCCTCAATCCTCAGTCCTGAGTCCTGAAACCTCAATCTTCAACCCTCAGCCCTCATCCTCAATCCTCAATCCTCAATCCTCAATCCTCAACACTCAATCTTCAATCCTCAATACTCAATCTTCAATCTTCAATCCTCAGTCCTCAAACCACAATTCTGAATCCTCAATCCTGAATCCTCAATATTCAGCCCTCAGTCCTCAACAATCAGTTGTCAAACCTCAATCCCCAATAGAATATCCTCAATTCACAGTATTCAATACTCAATACTCAATCTGCAATCTTCAAATCTCTATCCACAAAAATCAATTCACATCACTCAACACACAACACTCAGTCCTCAATGTTCAATCCTCAATACTCAATCATTAATCCTCAATCCTCAATCCTCAATCTTCAATCCTCAATCCCCAATACTCAATCCTCAATCCTCAATCCTCAATCCTCGATCCTCAGTCATCAATCCGCAAACCCCAGTCCTCATCCTCAATTCTCAATCCACAACCCTCAATCCTCAAACCACAATCCTCAACTGTCAGTCCTCGTCCTCAACCCTCAACCCTCAATCCTCAATCCTCAATCTTCAATCATCAATACTCAATCTTCGATCCTCAATCCTCAATCCTCAATACTCATACCTCAAACCTCAAGCCTCAACCCTCAGTCCTTATCCTCAATTCTCAATTCTCAATCCTCAATCCTCAATCCTCAATCTTCAATCCTCAATAATAAATTTTCAATCCTAGATCCTCAAACCCCAATCCTCAATCCTTAATCCTCAATCATCAATCCTCAATCCTCAATCCTCAATCCTCAATCCTCAATCCTCAATCCTCAATCCTCAATGTTCAATCCTCAATACCCAATCTTCAATCTTCAATCTTCGATCCTCAATCCTCAGTCCCCAGTCCTCAATCTTCAATCCTCTATCCTCAATCCTCAATCCTCAATCCTCAATCCTCAATCTTCAATCATCAATATTCAATCTTCATTCCTCAATCCTCAGTACTCAGTCCTCAATCCTCAATCCTCAATGTTCAATCCGCAATAGCCAATCCTCAATCCTCAGTCCTCAAACCTCAATCCTGAATCCTCAATCCTGAATCCTCAATCTTCAGCCCTCAGTCCTCAACAATCAGTTGTCAAACCTCAATCCCCAATAGAATATCATCAATTCACAGTTTTCAATACTCAATACTCAATCTGCAATCTTTAAATCTCTATCCACAAACACCAATTCTCATCACTCAACCCTCAACACTCAGTCCCCAGTCCTCAATTTTCAATCCTCAATCCTCAATCCACAATCCTCAGTCCTCAATCCTCAATCCTCAATCTTCAATCCTCAATACTCAATCATCAATCCTCAATCCTCAGTCCTCAATCCTCAAACCTCAATCCTCAACCCTCAGCCCTCATTCTCAATCCTCGCTCCTCAATACTCAATTCTCAATCTTCAAACCTCAATACTCAATCTTCAATCTTCAATCCTCAACCCTCAATCCACAATCCTCAATCCTCAATCCTCAGTCATCAATACTCAATCTTCAGTACTCAATCCTCAATCCTCAAACCTCAATCCTCAATCCTCAACCCCCAATCCGCATTCCTCAAACCTCAACCCTCAGCCCTCAGTCCTCATCCTCAGTTCTCAATTCTCAATCCTCAGGCCTCAATCCTCAATCCTCAATCCTCATTCTTCAATCCTCAATACCCAATCCTCAATCTTCAATCCTCAATCCTCAATCCTCAGATCTCAGACATCAATACTCAACCCTCAGTCCTCGTCCTCAATCCACAACTCTCAATCCTCAATCATCAATCTTCAATCATCAATATTCAATCTTCAGTCCTCAATCCTCAATCCTCAATCCTCAATGTTCAATCCGCAATCCCCAATACTCAATCCTCAATCCTCAATCCTCAATCCTCAATGTTCAATCCTCAATACCCAATCCTCAATCTTAAATCCTCAATCTTCAATCCTCAATCCTCAATCCTCAATCCTCAATCCTCAGGCCTCAATCCTCTGTCCCCGAACCACAATCCTGAATCCTCAATACTGAATCCTCAATCCTGAATCCTCAATCCTCAATCCTCAACCCTCAATATTCAATCCGCAATACCCAATCCTCAATCTTCAATCCTCAATCCTCAATCCTCAATCCTCAATCCTCAATCCTCAATCCTCTGTCCTCAAACCACAATCCTGAATCCTCAATACTGAATCCTCAATCTTCAGCCCTCAGTCCTCAACAATCAGTTTTCAATCCTCAATCCTCAATAGAATATCCTCAGTTCAGAGTTTTCCATACGCAATACTCAATCTGCAATCTTCAAATCTCTATCCACAAACATCAATTCTCATCAGTCAGCCCTCAACACTCAGTCCCCAATCCTCAATCTTCAATCCTCAATCCTCAATCCTCAATCCTCAATCCACAATCTTCAATCCTCAATACTCAATCTTCAATCCTCAATCCCCAATCCTCAATCCTCAATCCTCAATCCTCAATCCTCAATCCTCAATCCTCAATCCTCAATCCTCAATCCTCAATCCTCAATCTTCAATCCTCAATAGTCAATCTTCAATCCTCAATCCTCAATCATCAATCCTCAATCCTCAATCCTCAATCCTCAATCCTCAATACTCAATCCTCAATCTTCAATCCTCAATACTCAATCTTCAATCCTCAGTCCGCAATCCTCAATCCTCAGTCCTCATTCTTCAATCCTCAATACCGAATCCTCAATCTTCAATCCTCAATCCTCAATCCTCAATTCTCAATCCTCTATCCTCAATCCTCAGACCTCAAACATCAATACTCAACCCTCAGTCCTCGTCCTGAATCCACAACCCTCAATCCTCAATCCTCAACCTTCAATCATCAATATTCATTCTTCAATCCTCAATCCTCAATCCTCAATCCCCAATCCTCAATCCTCAATGTTCAATCCTCAATACCCAATCTTCAATCTTCAATCCTCGATCCTCAATCCTCAATCCCCAATCCTCAATCCTCAATCCACAGTCCTCAAACCACAGTCCTGAATCCTCAATCCTGAATCCCCAATCTTCAGCCCTCAGTCCTCAACAATCAGTTGTCAATCCTCAATCCTCACTAGAGTATCCTCAGTTCAGAGTTTTCCATACGCAATACTCAATCTGCAATCTTCATATCTCTATCCACAAACATCAATTCTCATCACTCAACCATCAGCTCTCAGTCCCCAATCCTCAATCTTCAATCGTCAATCCTCAATCCTCAATCCTCAATCCTCAATCCTCAATCCCCAATCCTCAATCTTCAATACTCAATCCTCAATCCTCAATCCACAATCCTCAATCCTCAATCCTCAATCCTCAATCCTCAATGTACAATCCGCAATCCCCAATACTCAATCCTCAATCCTCAATACTCAATCCTCAATCATCAATCCTCAATCTTCAATATTCAGTCCTCAATCCTCAATCCTCAATACTCAATCCTCAATCATCAATCCTCAATCTTCAATCCTCAATGCTCAACCTTTAATCCTCAATCCTCAATCCTCAATCTTCAATCCTCAGTCCTCAATCCTCAATCCTCAGTCCTCAATCCTCAATCCTCAATCCTTAATCCTCAATCTTCAATCCTCAATACTCAATATTCAACTCTCAAATCTCAATCCTCAATCCTCAATCTTCAATCCTCAATCCTCAATCCTCAATCCTCAATGCTCATTCTTCAATCCTCAATACCCAATCCTCAATCTTCAATCCTCAATCCTCAATCCTCAACTCTCAATCCTCAATCCTCAATCCTCAGACCTCAGACATCAATACTCAACCCTCAGGCCTCGTCCTCAATCCACAACCCTCAATCCTCAATCATCAACCTTCAATCATCAATACTCAATCTTCAGTCCTCAATCCTCAATCCTCAATCCTCAATGTTCAATCCGCAATCCCCAATACTCAATCCTCAATCCTCAATCCTCAATCCTCAATGTTCAATCCTCAATACCCAATCCTCAATCTTAAATCCTCAATCCACAATCCTCAATCCTCAATCCTCAATCCTCAATCCTCAAGCCTCAATCCTCTGTCCTCGAACCACAATCCTGAATCCTCAGTCCTGAATCCTCAACCCTGAATCCTCAATCCTCAATCCTCAACACTCAATATTCAATCCGCAATACCCAATCCTCAATCTTCAATCCTCAATCCTCAATCCTCAATCCTCAATCCTCTGTCCTCAAACCACAATCCTGAATCCTCAATACTGAATCCTCAATCTTCAGCCCTCAGTCCTCAACAATCAGTTGTCAATCCTCAATCCTCAATAGAATATCCTCAGTTAAGAGTTTTCCATACGCAATACTCAATCTGCAATCTTCAAATCTCTATCCACAAACATCAATTCTCATCACTCAGCCCTCAACACTCAGTCCCCAATCCTCAATCTTCAATCCTCAATACTCAATCTTCAATCCTCAATCCTCAATCGTTAGTCCTCATTCCTCAAACCTCAACCCTCAGCCCTCAGTCCTCACCCTCAGTTCTCAATTCTCAATCCTCAGGCCTCAATCCTCAATCCTCAATCCTAATTCTTCAATCCTCAATACCCAATCCTCAATCTTCAATCCTCAATCCTCAATCATCTATTCTCAATCCTCAATCCTCAATCCTCAGACCTCAAACATCAATATTCAACCCTGAGTCCTGGTCCCCAATCCACGACCCTCAATCCTCAATCCTGATTCCTCAATCCTCAATCCTCAATCCTGAATCCTCAACCTTCAATCCTCAATACTTAGTCATCAATCCTCAATCCTCAATCTTCAATCATCAATACTCAATCTTCAATCCTCAATCCTCAATCCTCAATCCTCAATCCTAAATCCTCTATCCTCAATCTTCAATCCTCAATTTTCAATCTTCAATCCTCAATCCTCAATCCTCAGTCCTCAATCCTCATTCTTCAATCCTCAACACCAAATCCTCAATCTTCATTCCTCAATCCTCAATCCTCTATTCTCAATCCTCAATCCTCAATCCTCAGACCTCAAACATCAATACTCAACCCTCAGTCCTCGTCCTCAATACACAACGCTCAATCCTCAATCCTCAATCTTCGATCATCAATATTCAACCTTCAATCCTCAATCCTCATTCCTCAGTCCTCAAACCTCAATTCTGAATCCTCAATCCTGAATCCTCAATCTTCAGCCCTCAGTCCTCAACAATAAGTTGTCAATCCTCAATCCTCAATACTCAATCCTCAATCCTCAATCCCCAATCCTCAATCCTCAATCTTCAATCCTCAATACTCAATCTTCAATCCTCAATCCTGAATCCTCAATCCTCAATCCTCATTCTTCAATCCTCAACAACAAATCCTCAATCTTCAATCCTCAATCCCCAATACTCAATCCTCAATCCTCAATCCTCCATGCTCAATCATCAATCCTCAATCTTCAATACTCAATCCTCAATCTTCAATCCTCAAACCTCAATCCTCAGTCCTCAAACCTCAATTCTGAATCCTCAATCCTGAATCCTCAATCTTCAGCCCTCAGTCCTCAACAATCGGTTGTCAATCCTCAATCCTCAATCCTCTATCCTCAATCCTCAATCCCCAATCCTCAATCCTCAATCTTCAATCCTCAATACTCAATCTTCAATCCTCAATCCTCAATCCTCAATCCTCAATCCTCATTCTTCAATACTCAACAACAAATCCTCAATCTTCAATCCTCAATCCCCAATACTCAATCCTCAATCCTCAATCCTCCATCCTCAATCATCAATCCTGAATCTTCAATACTCAATCCTCAATCCTCAATCCTCAATCCTCAATCCTCAATCATCAATCCTCAATCTTCAATCCTCAATGCTCAACCTTTAATCCTCAATCCTCAATCCTCAATCTTCAATCCTCAATCCTCAATCCTCAATCCTCAATCCTCAATCCTCAATCCTCAATCCTCAATCCGCAATCTTCAATCCTCAATACTCAATCTTCAATCCTCAATCCTCAATCCTCAATCCTCAATCCTCAATCCTCAATCCTCAATCCTCAATCCTCAATCCTCAATCCTCAATCCTCAATCCTCAATCCTCAATCTTCAATCCTCAATAGTCAATCTTCAATCCTCAATCCTCAATCATCAATCCTCAATCCTCAATCCTCAATCCTCAATCCTCAATACTCAATCCTCAATCTTCAATCCTCAATACTCAATCTTCAATCCTCAGTCCTCAATCCTCAATCCTCAGTCCTTATGCTTCAATCCTCAATACCGAATCCTCAATCTTCGATCCTCAATCCTCAATCCTCAATTCTCAATCCTCTATCCTCAATCCTCAATCCTCAATCCCCAATCCTCAATCTTCAATACTCAATCCTCAATCCTCAATCCACAATCCTCAATCCTCAATCCTCAATCCTCAATCCTCAATGTTCAATCCGCAATCCCCAATACTCAATCCTCAATCCTCAATACTCAATCCTCAATCATCAATCCTCAATCTTCAATATTCAGTCCTCAATCCTCAATCCTCAATACTCAATCCTCAATCATCAATCCTCAATCTTCAATCCTCAATGCTCAACCTTTAATCCTCATTCCTCAATCCTCAATCTTCAATCCTCAGTCCTCAATCCTCAATCCTCAGTCCTCAATCCTCAATCCTCAATCCTTAATCCTTAATCTTCAATCCTCAATACTCAATCTTCAATCCTCAATCCTCAATCCTCAATCCTCAGTCCTCATTCTTCAGTCCTCAATACCCAATCCTCAATCTTCAATCGTCAATCCTCAATCCTCAATCCTCAATCCTCAATCCTGAATCTTCAATCCTCAATACTCAATATTCAACTCTCAAACCTCAATCCTCAATCCTCAATCTTCAATCCTCAATCCTCAATCCTCAATCCTCAATGCTCATTCTTCAATCCTCAATACCCAATCCTCAATCTTCAATCCTCAATCCTCAATCCTCAGTTCTCAATCCTCAATCCTCAATCCTCAGACCTCAGACATCAATACTCAACCCTCAGTCCTCGTCCTCAATCCACAACTCTCAATCCTCAATCATCAATCTTCAATCATCAATACTCAATCTTCAGTCCTCAATCCTCAATCCTCAATCCTCAATGTTCAATCCGCAATCCCCAATACTCAATCCTCAATCCTCAATCCTCAATCCTCAATGTTCAATCCTCAATACCCAATCCTCAATCTTAAATCCTCAATCCTCAATCCTCAATCCTCAATCCTCAATCCTCAATCCTCAAGCCTCAATCCTCTGTCCTCGAACCACAATCCTGAATCCTCAATCCTGAATCCTCAATCCTGAATCCTCAATCCTCAATCCTCAACACTCAATATTCAATCCGCAATACCCAATCCTCAATCTACAATCCTCAATCCTCAATCCTCAATCCTCAATCCTCAATCCTCAATCCTCAATCCCCAATCCTCAATCCTCAATCTTCAATCCTCAATACTCAATCTTCAATCCTCAATCCTCAATCCTCAATCCTCAATCCTCATTCTTCAATACTCAACAACAAATCCTCAATCTTCAATCCTCAATCCCCAATACCAAATCCTCAATCCTCAATCCTCCATCCTCAATCATCAATCCTGAATCTTCAATACTCAATCCTCAATCCTCAATCCTCAATCATCAATCCTCAATCATCAATCCTCAATCTTCAATCCTCAATGCTCAACCTTTAATCCTCAATCATCAATCCTCAATCTTCAACCCTCAATCCTCAATCCTCAATCCTCAATCCTCAATCCTCAATCCTCAATCCTCAATCCGCAATCTTCAATCCTCAATACTCAATCTTCAATCCTCAATCCTCAATCCTCAATCCTCAATCCTCAATCCTCAATCCTCAATCCTCAATCCTCAATCCTCAATCCTCAATCCTCAATCTTCAATCCTCAATAGTCAATCTTCAATCCTCAATCCTCAATCATCAATCCTCAATCCTCAATCCTCAATCCTCAATCCTCAATACTCAATCCTCAATCTTCAATCCTCAATACTCAATCTTCAATCCTCAGTCCTCAATCCTCAATCCTCAGTCCTCATTCTTCAATCCTCAATACCGAATCCTCAATCTTCGATCCTCAATCCTCAATCCTCAATTCTCAATCCTCTATCCTCAATCCTCATACCTCAAACATCAATACTCAACCCTCAGTCCTCGTCCTGAATCCACAACCGTCAATCCTCAATCCTCAACCTTCAATCATCAATATTCATTCTTCAATCCTCAATCCTCAATCCTCAATCCTCAATCCTCAATCCTCAATCCTCAATGTTCAATCCTCAATACCCAATCTTCAATCTTCAATCCTCGATCCTCAATCCTCAATCCCCAATCCTCAATCCTCAATGTTCAATCCGAAATCCCCAATACCCAATCCTCAATCCTCAATACTCAATCCTCAATCATCAATCCTGAATCTTCAATACTCAATCCTCAATCCTCAATCCTCAATCCTCAATCCTCAATCATCAATCCTCAATCTTCAATTCTCAATGCTCAACCTTTAATCCTCAATCCTCAATCTTCAATCCTCAATCCTCAATCATCAATCCTCAATCCTCAATCCTCAATCCTCAATCCTCAATACTCAATCCTCAATCTTCAATCCTCAATACTCAATCTTCAATCCTCAGTCCTCAATCCTCAATCCTCAGTCCTCATTCTTCAATCCTCAATACCGAATCCTCAATCTTCGATCCTCAATCCTCAATCCTCAATTCTCAATCCTCTATCCTCAATCCTCAGACCTCAAACATCAATACTCAACGCTCAGTCCTCGTCCTGAATCCACAACCCTCAATCCTCAATCCTCAAACTTCAATCATCAATATTCATTCTTCAATCCTCAATCCTCAATCCTCAATCCTTAATCCTCAATCCTCAATGTTCAATCCTCAATACCCAATCTTCAATCTTCAATCCTCGATCCTCAATCCTCAATCCCCAATCCTCAATCCTCAATCCACAGTCCTCAAACCACAGTCCTGAATCCTCAATCCTGAATCCTCAATCTTCAGCCCTCAGTCCTCAACAATCAGTTGTCAATCCTCAATCCTCACCAGAGTATCCTCAGTTCAGAGTTTTCCATACACAATACTCAATCTGCAATCTTCATATCTCTATCCACAAACATCAATTCTCATCACTCAACCATCAACTCTCAGTCCCCAATCCTCAATCTTCAATCGTCAATCCTCAATCCTCAATCCTCAATCCTCAATCCTCAATCCCCAATCCTCAATCTTCAATACTCAATCCTCAATCCTCAATCCACAATCCTCAATCCTCAATCCTCAATCCTCAATCCTCAATGTTCAATCCGCAATCCCCAATACTCAATCCTCAATCCTCAATACTCAATCCTCAATCATCAATCCTCAATCTTCAATATTCAGTCCTGAATCCTCAATCCTCAATACTCAATCCTCAATCATCAATCCTCAATCTTCAGTCCTCAATGCTCAACCTTTAATCCTCAATCCTCAATCCTCAATCTTCAATCCTCAGTCCTCAATCCTCAGTCCTCAGTCCTCAATCCTCAATCCTCAATCCTTAATCCTCAATCTTCAATCCTCAATACTCAATCTTCAATCCTCAATCCTCAATCCTCAATCCTCAGTCCTCATTCTTCAATCCTCAATACCCAATCCTCAATCTTCAATCGTCAATCCTCAATCCTCAATCCTCAATCCTCAATCCTGAATCTTCAATCCTCAATACTCAATATTCAACTCTCAAACCTCAATCCTCAATCCTCAATCTTCAATCCTCAATCCTCAATCCTCAATCCTCAATGCTCATTCTTCAATCCTCAATACCCAATCCTCAATCTTCAATCCTCAATCCTCAATCCTCAATTCTCAATCCACAACTCTCAATCCTCAATCATCCATCTTCAATCATCAATACTCAATCTTCAGTCCTCAATCCTCAATCCTCAATCCCCAATGTTCAATCCGCAATCCCCAGCACTCAATCCTCAATCCTCAATCCTGAATCCTCAATCCTCAATCCTCAACACTCAATATTCAATCCGCAATACCCAATCCTCAATCTTCAATCCCCAATCCTCAATCCTCAATCCTCAATCCTCAATCCTCAATCCTCTGTCCTCAAACCACAATCCTGAATCCTCAATACTGAATCCTCAATCTTCAGCCCTCAGTCCTCAACAATCAGTTGTCAATCCTCAATCCTCAGGCCTCAATCCTCAATCCTCAATCCTAATTCTTCAATCCTCAATAGCCAATCCTCAATCTTCAATACGTCAATCCTCAATCATCTATTCTCAATCCTCAATCATCAATCTTCAGACCTCAAACATCAATATTCAACCCTGAGTCCTGGTCCCCAATCCACAATCCTCAATCCTCAATCCTCATTCCTCAATCCTCAATCCTCAATCCTGGATCCTCAATATTCAATCCTCAATCCTCAATCTGCAATCCTCAATACTCAACCTTCAATCCTCAATCCTCAATCCTCAGTCCTCAATCCTCAATCCTCAATCCTCAACCCTCAATCCTCAATCCTCAATCTTCAATCCTCAATACTCAATCTTCAATCCCCAATCCTCAATCCTCAATCCTCAATTCTCAATCCTCAATCCTCAATCCTCAGACCTCAGACATCAATACTCAACCCTCAGTCCTCGTCCTCAATCCACAACGCTCAATCCTCAATCATCAATCTTCAATCATCAATATTCAATCGTTCAGTCCTCAATCCTCAATCCTCAATCCTCAATGTTCAATCCGCAATCCCCAATACTCAATCCTCAATCCTCAATCCTCAATCCTCAATGTTCAATCCTCAATACCCAATCCTCAATCTTAAATCCTCAATCCTCAATCCTCAATCCTCAATCCTCAATCCTCAATCCTCAGGCCTCAATCCTCTGTCCTCGAACCACAATCCTGAATCCTCAATACTGAATCCTCAATCCTGAATCCTCAATCCTCAATTCTCAACCCTCAATATTCAATTCTCAATACCCAATCCTCAATCTTCAATCCGCAATCCATAATCCTCAATCCTCAATCCTCAATCCTCAATCCTCTGTCCTCAAACCACAATCCTGAATCCTCAATACTGAATCCTCAATCTTCAGCCCTCAGTCCTCAATCCTCAATCCTCAATCCTCAGTCATCAATACTCAATCTTCAGTACTCAATCCTCACTCCTCAAACCTCAATCCTCAATCCTCAACCCCCAATCCTCATTCCTCAAACCTCAACCCTCAGCCCTCAGTCCTCATCCTCAGTTCTCAATTCTCAATCCTCAGGCCTCAATCCTCAATCCTCAGTCCTGAATCCTCAATCTTCAATCCTCAATACTCAGTCATCAATCCTCAATCCTCAATCTTCAATCATCAATACTCAATCTTCAATCCTCAAACCTCAATCCTAAGTCCTCAAACCTCAATTCTGAATCCTCAATCCTGAATCCTCAATCTTCAGCCCTCAGTCCTCAACAATCAGTTGTCAATCCTCAATCCTCAATCCTCAATCCTCAATCCTCAATCCCCAATCCTCACTCCTTAATCTTCAATCCTCAATACTCAATCTTCAATCCTCAATCCCCAATACTCAATCCTCAATCCTCAATCCTCCATCCTCAATCATCAATCCTGAATCTTCAATACTCAATCCTCAATCCTCAATCCTCAATCCTCAATCCTCAATCCTCAATCATCAATCCTCAATCTTCAATCCTCAATGCTCAACCTTTAATCCTCAATCCTCAATCCTCAATCTTCAATCCTCAATCCTCAATCCTCAATCCTCAATCCTCAATCCTCAATCCTCAATCCTCAATCCTCAATCCGCAATCTTCAATCCTCAATACTCAATCTTCAATCCTCAATCCTCAATCCTCAATCCTCAATCCTCAATCCTCAATCCTCAATCCTCAATCCTCAATCCTCAATCCTCAATCCTCAATCCTCAATCTTCAATCCTATATAGTCAATCTTCAATCCTCAATCCTCAATCATCAATCCTCAATCCTCAATCCTCAATCCTCAATCCTCAATACTCAATCCTCAATCTTCAGTCCTCAATACTCAATCTTCAATCCTCAGTCCTCAATCCTCAATCCTCAGTCCTCATTCTTCAATCCTCAATACCGAATCCTCAATCTTCGATCCTCAATCCTCAATCCTCAATTCTCAATCCTCTATCCTCAATCCTCAGACCTCAAACATCAATACTCAACCCTCAGTCCTCGTCCTGAATCCACAACCCTCAATCCTCAATCCTCAACCTTCAATCATCAATATTCATTCTTCAATCCTCAATCCTCAATCCTCAATCCTCAATCCTCAATCCTCAATGTTCAATCCTCAATACCCAATCTTCAATCTTCAATCCTCGATCCTCAATCCTCAATCCCCAGTCCTCAACCCTCAATCCACAGTCCTCAAACCACAGCCCTGAATCCCCAATCCTGAATCCTCAATCTTCAGCCCTCAGTCCTCAACAATCAGTTGTCAATCCTCAATCCTCACTAGAGTATCCTCAGTTCAGAGTTTTCCATACGCAATACTCAATCTGCAATCTTCATATCTCTATCCACAAACATCAATTCTCATCACTCAACCATCAACTCTCAGTCCCCAATCCTCAATCTTCAATCGTCAATCCTCAATCCTCAATCCTCAATCCTCAATCCTCAATCTTCAATCCTCAATACTCAATCTTCAATCCTCAATCCTCAATTCTCAATCCTCAATACTCAATCCTCAATCGTCAATCCTCAATCCCCAATCCTCAATCTTCAATACTCAATCCTCAATCCTCAATCCACAATCCTCAATCCTCAATCCTCAATACTCAATCTTCAATCCTCAATCCTCAATCCTCAATCCTCAATCCTCAATCCTCAATCCTCAGTCCTCAATCCTCAATCTTCAATCCTCAATACTCAATCTTCAATCCTCAATCCTCAATCCTCAATCCTCAACCCTCATTCTTCAATCCTCAATACCCAATCCTCAATCTTCAGTCCTCAATCCTCAATCCTCAATTCTCAATCCTCAATCCTCAATCCTCAGACCTCAGACATCAATACTCAACCCTCAGTCCTCGTCCTCAATCCACAACGCTCAATCCTCAATCATCAATCTTCATTCATCAATATTCAATCTTCAGTCCTCAATCCTCAATCCTCAATCCTCAATGTTCAATCCTCAATACTCAATCCTCAATCGTCAATCCTCAATCCCCAATCCTCAATCTTCAATACTCAATCCTCAATCCTCAATCCTCAATCCACAATCCTCAATCCTCAATCCTCAATACTCAATCTTCAATCCTCAATCCTCAATCCTCAATCCTCAATCCTCAATCCTCAATCCTCAGTCCTCAATCTTCAATATTCAGTCCTCAATCCTCAATCCTCAATACTCAATCCTCAATCATCAATCCTCAATCTTCAATCCTCAATACTCAATCTTCAATCCTCAATCCTCAATCCTCAATCCTCAATCCTCATTCTTCAATCCTCAACACCAAATCCTCAATCTTCATTCCTCAATCCTCAATCCTCAATCCTCAGACCTCAAACATCAATACTCAACCCTCAGTCCTCGTCCTCAATACACAACCCTCAATCCTCAATCCTCAATCTTCGATCATCAATATTCAACCTTCAATCCTCAATCCTCAATCCTCAGTCCTCAAACCTCAATTCTGAAACCTCAATCCTGAATCCTCAATCTTCAGCCCCCTGTCCTCAACAATCAGTTGTCAATCCTCAATCCTCAATCCTCAATCCTCAATCCTCAATCCCCAACCCTCAATCCTCAATCTTCAATCCTCAATACTCAATCTGCAATCCTCAATCCTGAATCCTCAATCCTCAATCCTCATTCTTCAATCCTCAACAACAAATCCTCAACCTTCAATCCTCAATCCCCAATACTCAATCCTCAATCCTCAATCCTCCATCCTCAATCATCAATCCTCAATCTTCAATACTCAATCCTCAATCTTCAATCCTCAAACCTCAATCCTCAGTCCTCAAACTTCAATTCTGAATCCTCAATCCTGAATCCTCAATCTTCAGCCCTCAGTCCTCAACAATCAGTTGCCAATCCTCAATCCTCAATCCTCAATCCTCAATCCTCAATCCTCAATCCCCAATCCTCAATCCTCAATCTTCAATCGTCAATACTCAATCTTCAATCCTCAATCCTCAATCCTCATTCTTCAATCCTCAATACCCAGTCCTCAATCTTCAACCCTCAATCCTCAATCCTCAATCCTCAATCCTCAGACCTCAAACAACAATACTCAGCCCTCTGTCCTCGTCCTCAATCCACAACACTCAATCCTCAATCCTCAATCTTCAATCATCAATATTCAATCTTCAGTCCTCAATCCTCAATCCTCAATCCTCAATCTTCAATCCTCAATCCCCAGTCCTCAATACTCTACCATCAATGTTCAATCCTCAATCCTCAATCCTCATTCTTCAATCCTCAATACCCAGTCCTCAATCTTCAATCCTCAATCCTCAATCCTCAATACTGAATGTTCAATCCTCAATCCTCAATCCTCAATCTTCAATCCTCAATACTGAATCTTCAATCCTCAATCCTCAATCCTCAATCCTCAATCCTCAATCCTCAGTCCTCAAACCTCGATTCTGAATCCTCAATCCTGAATCCTCAATCTTCAGTCCTCAGTCCTCAACAATCAGTTGTCAATCCTCAATCCTCAAAGAATATCCTCAATTCACAGGTTCCAATACTCAATACTCAATCTGCAACCTTCAAATCTCTATCCACAAACATTAATCCTCATCACTCAACCCTCAACACTCAGTCCCCAATACTCAATCTTCAATTCTCAATCCTCAATCCTCAATTCTCAATCCTCAATCCTCAATCTTCAATCCTCAATACTCAATCTTCAATCCTCAATCCTCAATCCTCGATCCTCAATCCTCAATCCTCAATCGTCAATCTCCAATCCTGAATACTCAATCTTCAATCCTCAATCCTCTATCGCCCATCCTCCATCCTCATTCTTCAATCCTCATTACCCTATCCTCAATCTTCAATCCTCAATCCCCAATCCTCAATTCTCAATCCTCAATCCTCAACCCTCAATACTCAATCTGCAATCTTCAATCCTCAGTCCTCAAACCACAATTCTGAATCCTCAATCCTGAATCCTCAATCTTCAGCCCTCAGTGCTCAACAATCAGTTGTCAATCCTCAATCCCCAATAGAATATCCTCAATTCACAGTTTTCAATACTCACTACCCAATCTGCAATCTTCAAACCTCTATCCACAAACACCAATTCTCATCACTCAACCCTCAACACTCAATCCTCAATCGTCAATCCTCAACCTTCAATCCTAAACACCCAACCTTCAACCCTCAATCCTCAATCCTCAATCGTCAATCCGCAATCCTCAATCCTCAGTCATCAATGCTCAACCTTCAATACTCAACCCTCAATCCTCAATCCTCATTCCTCAAAACTCAATCCTCAAACCTCAGTCCTCATCCTCAATTCTCAATCCTCAAACCTCAATCCTCAAGCCACAATCCTCAATACTCAATCTTCAATCCTCAATCCTCAATCCTCAATCTTCAATCCTCAATGCTCAATCTTCAATCCTCAATCCTCAATCCTCAATCCTCAATCCTCAATCCTCAATGCTCAGTCCTCAAACCTCAATTCAGAATCCTCAACCCTGAATCCTCAATCTTCAGCCCTCAGTCCTGAACAATCAGTTGTCAATCCTCAATCCTCAATAGAATATCCTCAACTCACAGGTTTCAATACTCAATACTCAATCTGCAATCTTCAAATCTCTATCCACAAACATCAATCCTCACCACTCAACCCTCAACACTCAGTCCCCAACCCTCAATCTTCAATTCTCAATCCTCAATCCTCAATCCTCAATCCTCAATGTTCAATCCGCAAAACCCAATCCTCAATCTTCCATCCTCAATCCTCAATCCGCAATTCTCAATCCTCGTTCCTCAGTCCTGAGTCCTCAAACCTCAATCTTCAACCCTCAGCCCTCATCCTCAATCCTCAATCCTCAATCCTCAATCCTCAACCCTGAATCCTCAATCCTCAATCTTCAATCATCAATACTCAATCTTCAATCCTCAATCCTCAATCCTCAATCCTCAATCCTCAATCCTCAATCCTCAATCCTCAATCTTCAATCCTCAATACTCAATCTTCAATCCTCAATCCTCAATCTTCAATCCTCAATCCTCATTCTTCAATCCTCAACTCCAAATCCTCAATCTTCAATACTCAAACCTCAATCCTCTATTCTCAATCCTCAATCCTCAATCCTCAGACCTCAAACATCAATACTCAACCCTCAGTCCTCGTCCTCAATACACAACCCTCAATCCTCAATCCTCAATCTTCAATCATCAATATTCAATCTTCAATCCCCAATCCTCAATCCTCAGCAATCAATACTCAATCTTCAGAACTCAATCCTCAATCCTCAATCCTCAATCCTCAATCCTCAATCCTCAATCCTCAATCCTCAATCTTCAATCCTCAATACTGAATCTTCAATCCTCAGTGCTCACCTCAATCCTCAATCCTCAATCCTCAATCCTCAATCCTCAGTCCTCAAACCTCGATTCTGAATTCTCAATTCTGAATCCTCAATCTTCAGCCCTCAGTCCTCAACAATCAGGTGACAATCCTCAATCCTCAATAGAATATCCTCAATTCGCAGTTTTCGATACACAATACTCAAACTGCAATCTTCAAATCTCTATCCACAAACATCAATTCTCATCACTCAACCCTCAACACTCAGTCCTCAATGTTCAATCCTCAATCCTCAATCCTCAATCCTCAATCCTCAATCCTCAATCGTCAATCTCCAATCCTGAACACTCAATCTTCTATCCTCAATCCTCAATCACCCATCCTCAATCCTCATTCTTCAATCCTCAATACCCTATCCTCAATCTTCAATCCTCAATACTCAATCCTCAATTCTCAATCCTCAATCCTCAGTCCTGAGTCCTGAAACCTCAATCTTCAACCCTCAGCCCTCATCCTCAATCCTCAATCCTCAATCCTCAATCCTCAACACTCAATCTTCAATCCTCAATACTCAATCTTCAATCTTCAATCCTCAGTCCTCAAACCACAATTCTGAATCCTCAATCCTGAATCCTCAATATTCAGCCCTCAGTCCTCAACAATCAGTTGTCAAACCTCAATCCCCAATAGAATATCCTCAATTCACAGTATTCAATACTCAATACTCAATCTGCAATCTTCAAATCTCTATCCACAAAAATCAATTCACATCACTCAACACACAACACTCAGTCCTCAATGTTCAATCCTCAATACTCAATCATTAATCCTCAATCCTCAATCCTCAATCTTCAATCCTCAATCCCCAATACTCAATCCTCAATCCTCAATCCTCAATCCTCGATCCTCAGTCATCAATCCGCAAACCCCAGTCCTCATCCTCAATTCTCAATCCACAACCCTCAATCCTCAAACCACAATCCTCAACTGTCAGTCCTCGTCCTCAACCCTCAACCCTCAATCCTCAATCCTCAATCTTCAATCATCAATACTCAATCTTCGATCCTCAATCCTCAATCCTCAATACTCATACCTCAAACCTCAAGCCTCAACCCTCAGTCCTTATCCTCAATTCTCAATTCTCAATCCTCAATCCTCAATCCTCAATCTTCAATCCTCAATAATAAATTTTCAATCCTAGATCCTCAAACCCCAATCCTCAATCCTTAATCCTCAATCATCAATCCTCAATCCTCAATCCTCAATCCTCAATCCTCAATCCTCAATCCTCAATCCTCAATGTTCAATCCTCAATACCCAATCTTCAATCTTCAATCTTCGATCCTCAATCCTCAGTCCCCAGTCCTCAATCTTCAATCCTCTATCCTCAATCCTCAATCCTCAATCCTCAATCCTCAATCTTCAATCATCAATATTCAATCTTCATTCCTCAATCCTCAGTACTCAGTCCTCAATCCTCAATCCTCAATGTTCAATCCGCAATAGCCAATCCTCAATCCTCAGTCCTCAAACCTCAATCCTGAATCCTCAATCCTGAATCCTCAATCTTCAGCCCTCAGTCCTCAACAATCAGTTGTCAAACCTCAATCCCCAATAGAATATCATCAATTCACAGTTTTCAATACTCAATACTCAATCTGCAATCTTTAAATCTCTATCCACAAACACCAATTCTCATCACTCAACCCTCAACACTCAGTCCCCAGTCCTCAATTTTCAATCCTCAATCCTCAATCCACAATCCTCAGTCCTCAATCCTCAATCCTCAATCTTCAATCCTCAATACTCAATCATCAATCCTCAATCCTCAGTCCTCAATCCTCAAACCTCAATCCTCAACCCTCAGCCCTCATTCTCAATCCTCGCTCCTCAATACTCAATTCTCAATCTTCAAACCTCAATACTCAATCTTCAATCTTCAATCCTCAACCCTCAATCCACAATCCTCAATCCTCAATCCTCAGTCATCAATACTCAATCTTCAGTACTCAATCCTCAATCCTCAAACCTCAATCCTCAATCCTCAACCCCCAATCCGCATTCCTCAAACCTCAACCCTCAGCCCTCAGTCCTCATCCTCAGTTCTCAATTCTCAATCCTCAGGCCTCAATCCTCAATCCTCAATCCTCATTCTTCAATCCTCAATACCCAATCCTCAATCTTCAATCCTCAATCCTCAATCCTCAGATCTCAGACATCAATACTCAACCCTCAGTCCTCGTCCTCAATCCACAACTCTCAATCCTCAATCATCAATCTTCAATCATCAATATTCAATCTTCAGTCCTCAATCCTCAATCCTCAATCCTCAATGTTCAATCCGCAATCCCCAATACTCAATCCTCAATCCTCAATCCTCAATCCTCAATGTTCAATCCTCAATACCCAATCCTCAATCTTAAATCCTCAATCTTCAATCCTCAATCCTCAATCCTCAATCCTCAATCCTCAGGCCTCAATCCTCTGTCCCCGAACCACAATCCTGAATCCTCAATACTGAATCCTCAATCCTGAATCCTCAATCCTCAATCCTCAACCCTCAATATTCAATCCGCAATACCCAATCCTCAATCTTCAATCCTCAATCCTCAATCCTCAATCCTCAATCCTCAATCCTCAATCCTCTGTCCTCAAACCACAATCCTGAATCCTCAATACTGAATCCTCAATCTTCAGCCCTCAGTCCTCAACAATCAGTTTTCAATCCTCAATCCTCAATAGAATATCCTCAGTTCAGAGTTTTCCATACGCAATACTCAATCTGCAATCTTCAAATCTCTATCCACAAACATCAATTCTCATCAGTCAGCCCTCAACACTCAGTCCCCAATCCTCAATCTTCAATCCTCAATCCTCAATCCTCAATCCTCAATCCACAATCTTCAATCCTCAATACTCAATCTTCAATCCTCAATCCTCAATCCTCAATCCTCAATCCTCAATCCTCAATCCTCAATCCTCAATCCTCAATCCTCAATCCTCAATCCTCAATCCTCAATCTTCAATCCTCAATAGTCAATCTTCAATCCTCAATCCTCAATCATCAATCCTCAATCCTCAATCCTCAATCCTCAATCCTCAATACTCAATCCTCAATCTTCAATCCTCAATACTCAATCTTCAATCCTCAGTCCGCAATCCTCAATCCTCAGTCCTCATTCTTCAATCCTCAATACCGAATCCTCAATCTTCAATCCTCAATCCTCAATCCTCAATTCTCAATCCTCTATCCTCAATCCTCAGACCTCAAACATCAATACTCAACCCTCAGTCCTCGTCCTGAATCCACAACCCTCAATCCTCAATCCTCAACCTTCAATCATCAATATTCATTCTTCAATCCTCAATCCTCAATCCTCAATCCCCAATCCTCAATCCTCAATGTTCAATCCTCAATACCCAATCTTCAATCTTCAATCCTCGATCCTCAATCCTCAATCCCCAATCCTCAATCCTCAATCCACAGTCCTCAAACCACAGTCCTGAATCCTCAATCCTGAATCCCCAATCTTCAGCCCTCAGTCCTCAACAATCAGTTGTCAATCCTCAATCCTCACTAGAGTATCCTCAGTTCAGAGTTTTCCATACGCAATACTCAATCTGCAATCTTCATATCTCTATCCACAAACATCAATTCTCATCACTCAACCATCAGCTCTCAGTCCCCAATCCTCAATCTTCAATCGTCAATCCTCAATCCTCAATCCTCAATCCTCAATCCTCAATCCCCAATCCTCAATCTTCAATACTCAATCCTCAATCCTCAATCCACAATCCTCAATCCTCAATCCTCAATCCTCAATCCTCAATGTACAATCCGCAATCCCCAATACTCAATCCTCAATCCTCAATACTCAATCCTCAATCATCAATCCTCAATCTTCAATATTCAGTCCTCAATCCTCAATCCTCAATACTCAATCCTCAATCATCAATCCTCAATCTTCAATCCTCAATGCTCAACCTTTAATCCTCAATCCTCAATCCTCAATCTTCAATCCTCAGTCCTCAATCCTCAATCCTCAGTCCTCAATCCTCAATCCTCAATCCTTAATCCTCAATCTTCAATCCTCAATACTCAATATTCAACTCTCAAATCTCAATCCTCAATCCTCAATCTTCAATCCTCAATCCTCAATCCTCAATCCTCAATGCTCATTCTTCAATCCTCAATACCCAATCCTCAATCTTCAATCCTCAATCCTCAATCCTCAACTCTCAATCCTCAATCCTCAATCCTCAGACCTCAGACATCAATACTCAACCCTCAGGCCTCGTCCTCAATCCACAACCCTCAATCCTCAATCATCAACCTTCAATCATCAATACTCAATCTTCAGTCCTCAATCCTCAATCCTCAATCCTCAATGTTCAATCCGCAATCCCCAATACTCAATCCTCAATCCTCAATCCTCAATCCTCAATGTTCAATCCTCAATACCCAATCCTCAATCTTAAATCCTCAATCCACAATCCTCAATCCTCAATCCTCAATCCTCAATCCTCAAGCCTCAATCCTCTGTCCTCGAACCACAATCCTGAATCCTCAGTCCTGAATCCTCAACCCTGAATCCTCAATCCTCAATCCTCAACACTCAATATTCAATCCGCAATACCCAATCCTCAATCTTCAATCCTCAATCCTCAATCCTCAATCCTCAATCCTCTGTCCTCAAACCACAATCCTGAATCCTCAATACTGAATCCTCAATCTTCAGCCCTCAGTCCTCAACAATCAGTTGTCAATCCTCAATCCTCAATAGAATATCCTCAGTTAAGAGTTTTCCATACGCAATACTCAATCTGCAATCTTCAAATCTCTATCCACAAACATCAATTCTCATCACTCAGCCCTCAACACTCAGTCCCCAATCCTCAATCTTCAATCCTCAATACTCAATCTTCAATCCTCAATCCTCAATCGTTAGTCCTCATTCCTCAAACCTCAACCCTCAGCCCTCAGTCCTCACCCTCAGTTCTCAATTCTCAATCCTCAGGCCTCAATCCTGAATCCTCAATCCTAATTCTTCAATCCTCAATACCCAATCCTCAATCTTCAATCCTCAATCCTCAATCATCTATTCTCAATCCTCAATCCTCAATCCTCAGACCTCAAACATCAATATTCAACCCTGAGTCCTGGTCCCCAATCCACGACCCTCAATCCTCAATCCTGATTCCTCAATCCTCAATTCTCAATCCTGAATCCTCAACCTTCAATCCTCAATACTTAGTCATCAATCCTCAATCCTCAATCTTCAATCATCAATACTCAATCTTCAATCCTCAATCCTCAATCCTCAATCCTCAATCCTAAATCCTCTATCCTCAATCTTCAATCCTCAATTTTCAATCTTCAATCCTCAATCCTCAATCCTCAGTCCTCAATCCTCATTCTTCAATCCTCAACACCAAATCCTCAATCTTCATTCCTCAATCCTCAATCCTCAATCCTCAGACCTCAAACATCAATACTCAACCCTCAGTCCTCGTCCTCAATACACAACCCTCAATCCTCAATCCTCAATCTTCGATCATCAATATTCAACCTTCAATCCTCAATCCTCATTCCTCAGTCCTCAAACCTCAATTCTGAATCCTCAATCCTGAATCCTCAATCTTCAGCCCTCAGTCCTCAACAATCAGTTGTCAATCCTCAATCCTCAATACTCAATCCTCAATCCTCAATCCCCAATCCTCAATCCTCAATCTTCAATCCTCAATACTCAATCTTCAATCCTCAATCCTCAATCCTCAATCTTCAATCCTCAGTCCTCAATCCTCAATCCTCAGTCCTCAATCCTCAATCCTCAATCCTCAGTCCTCATTCTTCAATCCTCAATACCCAATCCTCAATCTTCAATCGTCAATCCTCAATCCTCAATCCTCAATCCTCAATCCTGAATCTTCAATCCTCAATACTCAATATTCAACTCTCAAATCTCAATCCTCAATCCTCAATCTTCAATCCTCAATCCTCAATCCTCAATCCTCAATGCTCATTCTTCAATCCTCAATACCCAATCCTCAATCTTCAATCCTCAATCCTCAATCCTCAACTCTCAATCCTCAATCCTCAATCCTCAGACCTCAGACATCAATACTCAACCCTCAGGCCTCGTCCTCAATCCACAACCCTCAATCCTCAATCATCAACCTTCAATCATCAATACTCAATCTTCAGTCCTCAATCCTCAATCCTCAATCCTCAATGTTCAATCCGCAATCCCCAATACTCAATCCTCAATCCTCAATCCTCAATCCTCAATGTTCAACCCTCAATACCCAATCCTCAATCTTAAATCCTCCATCCACAATCCTCAATCCTCAATCCTCAATCCTCAATCCTCAAGCCTCAATCCTCTGTCCTCAAACCACAATCCTGAATCCTCAGTCCTGAATCCTCAACCCTGAATCCTCAATCCTCAATCCTCAACACTCAATATTCAATCCGCAATACCCAATCCTCAATCTTCAATCCTCAATCCTCAATCCTCAATCCTCAATCCTCAATCCTCAATCCTCTGTCCTCAAACCACAATCCTGAATCCTCAATACTGAATCCTCAATCTTCAGCCCTCAGTCCTCAACAATCAGTTGTCAATCCTCAATCCTCAATAGAATATCCTCAGTTAAGAGTTTTCCATACGCAATACTCAATCTGCAATCTTCAAATCTCTATCCACAAACATCAATTCTCATCACTCAGCCCTCAACACTCAGTCCCCAATCCTCAATCTTCAATCCTCAATACTCAATCTTCAATCCTCAATCCTCAATCGTTAGTCCTCATTCCTCAAACCTCAACCCTCAGCCCTCAGTCCTCACCCTCAGTTCTCAATTCTCAATCCTCAGGCCTCAATCCTCAATCCTCAATCCTAATTCTTCAATCCTCAATACCCAATCCTCAATCTTCAATCCTCAATCCTCAATCATCTATTCTCAATCCTCAATCCTCAATCCTCAGACCTCAAACATCAATATTCAACCCTGAGTCCTGGTCCCCAATCCACGACCCTCAATCCTCAATCCTGATTCCTCAATCCTCAATCCTCAATCCTGAATCCTCAACCTTCAATCCTCAATACTTAGTCATCAATCCTCAATCCTCAATCTTCAATCATCAATACTCAATCTTCAATCCTCAATCCTCAATCCTCAATCCTCAATCCTAAATCCTCTATCCTCAATCTTCAATCCTCAATTTTCAATCTTCAATCCTCAATCCTCAATCCTCAGTCCTCAATCCTCATTCTTCAATCCTCAACACCAAATCCTCAATCTTCATTCCTCAATCCTCAATCCTCTATTCTCAATCCTCAATCCTCAATCCTCAGACCTCAAACATCAATACTCAACCCTCAGTCCTCGTCCTCAATACACAACGCTCAATCCTCAATCCTCAATCTTCGATCATCAATATTCAACCTTCAATCCTCAATCCTCATTCCTCAGTCCTCAAACCTCAATTCTGAATCCTCAATCCTGAATCCTCAATCTTCAGCCCTCAGTCCTCAACAATCAGTTGTCAATCCTCAATCCTCAATACTCAATCCTCAATCCTCAATCCCCAATCCTCAATCCTCAATCTTCAATCCTCAATACTCAATCTTCAATCCTCAATCCTGAATCCTCAATCCTCAATCCTCATTCTTCAATCCTCAACAACAAATCCTCAATCTTCAATCCTCAATCCCCAATACTCAATCCTCAATCCTCAATCCTCCATGCTCAATCATCAATCCTCAATCTTCAATACTCAATCCTCAATCTTCAATCCTCAAACCTCAATCCTCAGTCCTCAAACCTCAATTCTGAATCCTCAATCCTGAATCCTCAATCTTCAGCCCTCAGTCCTCAACAATCGGTTGTCAATCCTCAATCCTCAATCCTCTATCCTCAATCCTCAATCCCCAATCCTCAATCCTCAATCTTCAATCCTCAATACTCAATCTTCAATCCTCAATCCTCAATCCTCAATCCTCAATCCTCATTCTTCAATACTCAACAACAAATCCTCAATCTTCAATCCTCAATCCCCAATACTCAATCCTCAATCCTCAATCCTCCATCCTCAATCATCAATCCTGAATCTTCAATACTCAATCCTCAATCCTCAATCCTCAATCCTCAATCCTCAATCATCAATCCTCAATCTTCAATCCTCAATGCTCAACCTTTAATCCTCAATCCTCAATCCTCAATCTTCAATCCTCAATCCTCAATCCTCAATCCTCAATCCTCAATCCTCAATCCTCAATCCTCAATCCGCAATCTTCAATCCTCAATACTCAATCTTCAATCCTCAATCCTCAATCCTCAATCCTCAATCCTCAATCCTCAATCCTCAATCCTCAATCCTCAATCCTCAATCCTCAATCCTCAATCCTCAATCCTCAATCTTCAATCCTCAATAGTCAATCTTCAATCCTCAATCCTCAATCATCAATCCTCAATCCTCAATCCTCAATCCTCAATCCTCAATACTCAATCCTCAATCTTCAATCCTCAATACTCAATCTTCAATCCTCAGTCCTCAATCCTCAATCCTCAGTCCTTATTCTTCAATCCTCAATACCGAATCCTCAATCTTCGATCCTCAATCCTCAATCCTCAATTCTCAATCCTCTATCCTCAATCCTCAATCCTCAATCCCCAATCCTCAATCTTCAGTACTCAATCCTCAATCCTCAATCCACAATCCTCAATCCTCAATCCTCAATCCTCAATCCTCAATGTTCAATCCGCAATCCCCAATACTCAATCCTCAATCCTCAATACTCAATCCTCAATCATCAATCCTCAATCTTCAATATTCAGTCCTCAATCCTCAATCCTCAATACTCAATCCTCAATCATCAATCCTCAATCTTCAATCCTCAATGCTCAACCTTTAATCCTCATTCCTCAATCCTCAATCTTCAATCCTCAGTCCTCAATCCTCAATCCTCAGTCCTCAATCCTCAATCCTCAATCCTTAATCCTTAATCTTCAATCCTCAATACTCAATCTTCAATCCTCAATCCTCAATCCTCAATCCTCAGTCCTCATTCTTCAGTCCTCAATACCCAATCCTCAATCTTCAATCGTCAATCCTCAATCCTCAATCCTCAATCCTCAATCCTGAATCTTCAATCCTCAATACTCAATATTCAACTCTCAAACCTCAATCCTCAATCCTCAATCTTCAATCCTCAATCCTCAATCCTCAATCCTCAATGCTCATTCTTCAATCCTCAATACCCAATCCTCAATCTTCAATCCTCAATCCTCAATCCTCAGTTCTCAATCCTCAATCCTCAATCCTCAGACCTCAGACATCAATACTCAACCCTCAGTCCTCGTCCTCAATCCACAACTCTCAATCCTCAATCATCAATCTTCAATCATCAATACTCAATCTTCAGTCCTCAATCCTCAATCCTCAATCCTCAATGTTCAATCCGCAATCCCCAATACTCAATCCTCAATCCTCAATCCTCAATCCTCAATGTTCAATCCTCAATACCCAATCCTCAATCTTAAATCCTCAATCCTCAATCCTCAATCCTCAATCCTCAATCCTCAATCCTCAAGCCTCAATCCTCTGTCCTCGAACCACAATCCTGAATCCTCAATCCTGAATCCTCAATCCTGAATCCTCAATCCTCAATCCTCAACACTCAATATTCAATCCGCAATACCCAATCCTCAATCTACAATCCTCAATCCTCAATCCTCAATCCTCAATCCTCAATCCTCAATCCTCAATCCCCAATCCTCAATCCTCAATCTTCAATCCTCAATACTCAATCTTCAATCCTCAATCCTCAATCCTCAATCCTCAATCCTCATTCTTCAATACTCAACAACAAATCCTCAATCTTCAATCCTCAATCCCCAATACCAAATCCTCAATCCTCAATCCTCCATCCTCAATCATCAATCCTGAATCTTCAATACTCAATCCTCAATCCTCAATCCTCAATCATCAATCCTCAATCATCAATCCTCAATCTTCAATCCTCAATGCTCAACCTTTAATCCTCAATCATCAATCCTCAATCTTCAACCCTCAATCCTCAATCCTCAATCCTCAATCCTCAATCCTCAATCCTCAATCCTCAATCCGCAATCTTCAATCCTCAATACTCAATCTTCAATCCTCAATCCTCAATCCTCAATCCTCAATCCTCAATCCTCAATCCTCAATCCTCAATCCTCAATCCTCAATCCTCAATCCTCACTCTTCAATCCTCAATAGTCAATCTTCAATCCTCAATCCTCAATCATCAATCCTCAATCCTCAATCCTCAATCCTCAATCCTCAATACTCAATCCTCAATCTTCAATCCTCAATACTCAATCTTCAATCCTCAGTCCTCAATCCTCAATCCTCAGTCCTCATTCTTCAATCCTCAATACCGAATCCTCAATCTTCGATCCTCAATCCTCAATCCTCAATTCTCAATCCTCTATCCTCAATCCTCATACCTCAAACATCAATACTCAACCCTCAGTCCTCGTCCTGAATCCACAACCGTCAATCCTCAATCCTCAACCTTCAATCATCAATATTCATTCTTCAATCCTCAATCCTCAATCCTCAATCCTCAATCCTCAATCCTCAATCCTCAATGTTCAATCCTCAATACCCAATCTTCAATCTTCAATCCTCGATCCTCAATCCTCAATCCCCAATCCTCAATCCTCAATGTTCAATCCGAAATCCCCAATACCCAATCCTCAATCCTCAATACTCAATCCTCAATCATCAATCCTGAATCTTCAATACTCAATCCTCAATCCTCAATCCTCAATCCTCAATCCTCAATCATCAATCCTCAATCTTCAATTCTCAATGCTCAACCTTTAATCCTCAATCCTCAATCTTCAATCCTCAATCCTCAATCATCAATCCTCAATCCTCAATCCTCAATCCTCAATCCTCAATACTCAATCCTCAATCTTCAATCCTCAATACTCAATCTTCAATCCTCAGTCCTCAATCCTCAATCCTCAGTCCTCATTCTTCAATCCTCAATACCGAATCCTCAATCTTCGATCCTCAATCCTCAATCCTCAATTCTCAATCCTCTATCCTCAATCCTCAGACCTCAAACATCAATACTCAACGCTCAGTCCTCGTCCTGAATCCACAACCCTCAATCCTCAATCCTCAAACTTCAATCATCAATATTCATTCTTCAATCCTCAATCCTCAATCCTCAATCCTTAATCCTCAATCCTCAATGTTCAATCCTCAATACCCAATCTTCAATCTTCAATCCTCGATCCTCAATCCTCAATCCCCAATCCTCAATCCTCAATCCACAGTCCTCAAACCACAGTCCTGAATCCTCAATCCTGAATCCTCAATCTTCAGCCCTCAGTCCTCAACAATCAGTTGTCAATCCTCAATCCTCACCAGAGTATCCTCAGTTCAGAGTTTTCCATACACAATACTCAATCTGCAATCTTCATATCTCTATCCACAAACATCAATTCTCATCACTCAACCATCAACTCTCAGTCCCCAATCCTCAATCTTCAATCGTCAATCCTCAATCCTCAATCCTCAATCCTCAATCCTCAATCCCCAATCCTCAATCTTCAATACTCAATCCTCAATCCTCAATCCACAATCCTCAATCCTCAATCCTCAATCCTCAATCCTCAATGTTCAATCCGCAATCCCCAATACTCAATCCTCAATCCTCAATACTCAATCCTCAATCATCAATCCTCAATCTTCAATATTCAGTCCTGAATCCTCAATCCTCAATACTCAATCCTCAATCATCAATCCTCAATCTTCAGTCCTCAATGCTCAACCTTTAATCCTCAATCCTCAATCCTCAATCTTCAATCCTCAGTCCTCAATCCTCAGTCCTCAGTCCTCAATCCTCAATCCTCAATCCTTAATCCTCAATCTTCAATCCTCAATACTCAATCTTCAATCCTCAATCCTCAATCCTCAATCCTCAGTCCTCATTCTTCAATCCTCAATACCCAATCCTCAATCTTCAATCGTCAATCCTCAATCCTCAATCCTCAATCCTCAATCCTGAATCTTCAATCCTCAATACTCAATATTCAACTCTCAAACCTCAATCCTCAATCCTCAATCTTCAATCCTCAATCCTCAATCCTCAATCCTCAATGCTCATTCTTCAATCCTCAATACCCAATCCTCAATCTTCAATCCTCAATCCTCAATCCTCAATTCTCAATCCACAACTCTCAATCCTCAATCATCCATCTTCAATCATCAATACTCAATCTTCAGTCCTCAATCCTCAATCCTCAATCCCCAATGTTCAATCCGCAATCCCCAGCACTCAATCCTCAATCCTCAATCCTGAATCCTCAATCCTCAATCCTCAACACTCAATATTCAATCCGCAATACCCAATCCTCAATCTTCAATCCCCAATCCTCAATCCTCAATCCTCAATCCTCAATCCTCAATCCTCTGTCCTCAAACCACAATCCTGAATCCTCAATACTGAATCCTCAATCTTCAGCCCTCAGTCCTCAACAATCAGTTGTCAATCCTCAATCCTCAGGCCTCAATCCTCAATCCTCAATCCTAATTCTTCAATCCTCAATAGCCAATCCTCAATCTTCAATACGTCAATCCTCAATCATCTATTCTCAATCCTCAATCATCAATCTTCAGACCTCAAACATCAATATTCAACCCTGAGTCCTGGTCCCCAATCCACAATCCTCAATCCTCAATCCTCATTCCTCAATCCTCAATCCTCAATCCTGGATCCTCAATATTCAATCCTCAATCCTCAATCTGCAATCCTCAATACTCAACCTTCAATCCTCAATCCTCAATCCTCAGTCCTCAATCCTCAATCCTCAATCCTCAACCCTCAATCCTCAATCCTCAATCTTCAATCCTCAATACTCAATCTTCAATCCCCAATCCTCAATCCTCAATCCTCAATTCTCAATCCTCAATCCTCAATCCTCAGACCTCAGACATCAATACTCAACCCTCAGTCCTCGTCCTCAATCCACAACGCTCAATCCTCAATCATCAATCTTCAATCATCAATATTCAATCGTTCAGTCCTCAATCCTCAATCCTCAATCCTCAATGTTCAATCCGCAATCCCCAATACTCAATCCTCAATCCTCAATCCTCAATCCTCAATGTTCAATCCTCAATACCCAATCCTCAATCTTAAATCCTCAATCCTCAATCCTCAATCCTCAATCCTCAATCCTCAATCCTCAGGCCTCAATCCTCTGTCCTCGAACCACAATCCTGAATCCTCAATACTGAATCCTCAATCCTGAATCCTCAATCCTCAATTCTCAACCCTCAATATTCAATTCTCAATACCCAATCCTCAATCTTCAATCCGCAATCCATAATCCTCAATCCTCAATCCTCAATCCTCAATCCTCTGTCCTCAAACCACAATCCTGAATCCTCAATACTGAATCCTCAATCTTCAGCCCTCAGTCCTCAATCCTCAATCCTCAATCCTCAGTCATCAATACTCAATCTTCAGTACTCAATCCTCAATCCTCAAACCTCAATCCTCAATCCTCAACCCCCAATCCTCATTCCTCAAACCTCAACCCTCAGCCCTCAGTCCTCATCCTCAGTTCTCAATTCTCAATCCTCAGGCCTCAATCCTCAATCCTCAGTCCTGAATCCTCAATCTTCAATCCTCAATACTCAGTCATCAATCCTCAATCCTCAATCTTCAATCATCAATACTCAATCTTCAATCCTCAAACCTCAATCCTAAGTCCTCAAACCTCAATTCTGAATCCTCAATCCTGAATCCTCAATCTTCAGCCCTCAGTCCTCAACAATCAGTTGTCAATCCTCAATCCTCAATCCTCAATCCTCAATCCTCAATCCTCAATCCCCAATCCTCACTCCTTAATCTTCAATCCTCAATACTCAATCTTCAATCCTCAATCCCCAATACTCAATCCTCAATCCTCAATCCTCCATCCTCAATCATCAATCCTGAATCTTCAATACTCAATCCTCAATCCTCAATCCTCAATCCTCAATCCTCAATCCTCAATCATCAATCCTCAATCTTCAATCCTCAATGCTCAACCTTTAATCCTCAATCCTCAATCCTCAATCTTCAATCCTCAATCCTCAATCCTCAATCCTCAATCCTCAATCCTCAATCCTCAATCCTCAATCCTCAATCCGCAATCTTCAATCCTCAATACTCAATCTTCAATCCTCAATACTCAATCTTCAATCCTCAATCCTCAATCTTCAATCCTCAATCCTCAATCCTCAATCCTCAATCCTCATTCTTCAATCCTCAACACCAAATCCTCAATCTTCATTCCTCAATCCTCAATCCTCAATCCTCAGACCTCAAACATCAATACTCAACCCTCAGTCCTCGTCCTCAATACACAACCCTCAATCCTCAATCCTCAATCTTCGATCATCAATATTCAACCTTCAATCCTCAATCCTCAATCCTCAGTCCTCAAACCTCAATTCTGAAACCTCAATCCTGAATCCTCAATCTTCAGCCCCCTGTCCTCAACAATCAGTTGTCAATCCTCAATCCTCAATCCTCAATCCTCAATCCTCAATCCCCAACCCTCAATCCTCAATCTTCAATCCTCAATACTCAATCTGCAATCCTCAATCCTGAATCCTCAATCCTCAATCCTCATTCTTCAATCCTCAACAACAAATCCTCAACCTTCAATCCTCAATCCCCAATACTCAATCCTCAATCCTCAATCCTCCATCCTCAATCATCAATCCTCAATCTTCAATACTCAATCCTCAATCTTCAATCCTCAAACCTCAATCCTCAGTCCTCAAACTTCAATTCTGAATCCTCAATCCTGAATCCTCAATCTTCAGCCCTCAGTCCTCAACAATCAGTTGCCAATCCTCAATCCTCAATCCTCAATCCTCAATCCTCAATCCTCAATCCCCAATCCTCAATCCTCAATCTTCAATCGTCAATACTCAATCTTCAATCCTCAATCCTCAATCCTCAATCCTCAATCCTCATTCTTCAATACTCAACAACAAATCCTGAATCTTCAATCCTCAATCCCCAATACTCAATCCTCAATCATCAATCCTGAATCCTCAATCCTCAATTCTCAACTCTCAATATTCAATTCTCAATACCCAATCCTCAATCTTCAATCCGCAATCCTCAATCCTCAATTCTCAATCCTCAATACTCAATCCTCAATCGTCAATCCTCAATCCCCAATCCTCAATCTTGAATACTCAATCCTCAATCCTCAATCCTCAATCCACAATCCTGAATCCTCAATCCTCAATACTCAATCTTCAATCCTCAATCCTCAATCCTCAATCCTCAATCCTCAATCCTCAATCCTCAGTCCTCAATCCTCAATCTTCAATCCTCAATACTCAATCTTCAATCCTCAATCCTCAATCCTCAATCCTCAACCCTCATTCTTCAATCCTCAATACCCAATCCTCAATCTTCAGTCCTCAATCCTCAATCCTCAATTCTCAATCCTCAATCCTCAATCCTCAGACCTCAGACATCAATACTCAACCCTCAGTCCTCGTCCTCAATCCACAACGCTCAATCCTCAATCATCAATCTTCATTCATCAATATTCAATCTTCAGTCCTCAATCCTCAATCCTCAATCCTCAATGTTCAATCCGCAATCCCCAATACTCAATCCTCAATCCTCAATCCTCAATCCTCAATGTTCAATCCTCAATACCCAATCCTCAATCTTAAATCCTCAATCCTCAATCCTCAATCCTCAATCCTCAATCCTCAGGCCTCAATCCTCTGTCCTCGAACCACAATCCTGAATCCTCAATACTGAATCCTCAATCCTGAATCCTCAATCCTCAATTCTCAACCCTCAATATTCAATTCTCAATACCCAATCCTCAATCCTCAATCCTCAATCCTCAATCCTCTGTCCTCAAACCACAATCCTGAATCCTCAATACTGAATCCTCAATCTTCAATCCTCAATACTCAGTCATCGATCCTCAATCCTCAATCTTCAATCATCAATACTCAATCTTCAATCCTCAAACCTCAATCCTCAGTCCTCAAACCTCAATTCTGAATCCTCAATCCTGAATCCTCAATCTTCAGCCCTCAGTCCTCAACAATCAGTTGTCAATCCTCAATCCTCAATCCTCAATCCTCAATCCTCAATCCCCAATCCTCAATCCTCAATCTTCAATCCTCAATACTCAATCTTCAATCCTCAATCCTCAATCCTCAATCCTCAATCCTCATTCTTCAATACTCAACAACAAATCCACAATCTTCAACTCTCAATCCCCAATACTCAATCCTCAATCCTCAATCCTCAATCCTCAATCCTCAATCCTCAATCCTCAATCCTCAATCTTCAATCCTCAATAGTCAATCTTCAATCCTCAATCCTCAATCCTCAATCCTCAATCCTCAATCCTCAATCCGCAATCTTCAATCCTCAATACTCAATCTTCAATCCTCAATCCTCAATCCTCAATCCTCAATCCTCAATCCTCAATCCTCAATCCTCAATCCTCAATCCTCAATCCTCAATCCTCAATCCTCAATCTTCAATCCTCAATAGTCAATCTTCAATCCTCAATCCTCCATTCTCAATCCTCTATCCTCAATCCTCAGACCTCAAACATCAATACTCAATCCTCAATCCTCAAACCTCAATCCTCAATCCTCAATCCTCAATCCTCAATCCTCAATCTTCAATCATAAATACTCTATCTTCAATACTCAATCCTCAATCCTCAATCCACAATCCTCAATCTTCAATCCTCAATACTCAATCTTCAATCCTCAATCCTCAATCCTCAATCCTCAATCCTCATTCTTCAATCCTCAATACCCAATCCCCAATCTTCAGTCCTCAGTCCTCAATCCTCAATTCTCAATCCTCAATCCTCAATCCTCAGACCTCAGACATCAATACTCAACCCTCAGTCCTCGTCCTCAATCCACAACTCTCAATCCTCAATCATCAATCTTCAATCATCAATATTCAATCTTCAATCCTCAATCCTCAATCCTCATTTCTCAATCCTCTGTCCTCAATCCTCAGACCTCAAATATCAATACTCAACCCTCAGTCCTCGTCCTGAATCCACAACCCTCAATCCTCAATCCTCAACCTTCAATCATCATTATTCAATCTTCAATCCTCAATCCTCAATCCTCAATCCACAATCCACAATCCTCATTCTTCAATCCTCAATACCCAATCCTCAATCTTCAATCCTCAATCCTCAATCCTCAATCGTCAATCCTCAATCCTCAATCCTCAATCCTCAATTCTCAATCTTCAATCCTCAATACTCAATCTTCAATCCTCAACCCTCAATCCTCAATCCTCAATCCTCATTCTTCTATCCTCAACACCAAATCCTCAATCTTCATTCCTCAATCCTCAATCCTCTATTCTCAATCCTCAATCCTCAATCCTCAGACCTCAAACATCAATACTCAACCCTCAGTCCTCGTCCTCAATACACAACACTCAATCCTCAATCCTCAATCTTCGATCATCAATATTCAATCTTCAATCCTCAATCCTCAATCCTCAGTCCTCAAACCTCAATTCTGAATCCTCAATCCTGAATCCTCAATCTTCAGCCCTCAGTCCTCAACAATCAGTTGTCAATCCTCAATCCTCAATCCTCAATCCCCAATCCTCAATCCTCAATCTTCTATCCTCAATACTCAATCTTCAATCCTCAATCATCAATCCTCAATCCTCAATCCTCATTCTTCAATCCTCAACAACAAATCCTCAATCTTTAATCCTCAATCCCCAATACTCAATCCTCAATCCCAGTCCTCCATCCTCAATCATCAATCCTCAATCTTCAATCTTCAGTCCTCAATCCTCAATCCTCAATCCTCAATCCTCAATCATCAATTCTCAATCTTCAATCCTCAATGCTCAACGTTCAATCCTCAATCCTCAATCCTCAATCTTCAATCCTCAATCCTCAATCCTCAATCCTCAATCCTCAATCCTCAATCCTCAATCCTCAATCCTCAATCTTCAATCCTCTATACTCAATCTTCAATCCTCAATACTCAATCCTCAATCCTCAATCCTCAATCCTCAATCCTCAATCCTCAATTCTCAATCCTCAATCCTCAATCCTCAATCCTGAATCCTCAATCTTCAATCCTCAATACTCAATCTTCAATCCTCAATCCTCAATCCTCAATCCTCAATCCTCAATCCTCAATCCTCAATCCTAATTCTTCAATTCTCAATACCCAATCCTCAATCTTCAATCCTCAATCCTCAATCATCTATTCTCAATCCTTAATCCTCAATCCTCAGACCTCAGGCATCAATATTCAACCCTCAGTCCTGGTCCCCAATCCACAACACTCAATCCTCAATCCTCATTCCTCAATCCTCAATCCTCAATCCTCAATCCTCAATCCTCAATCTTCAATCCTCAATACTCAGTCATCAATCCTCAATCCTCAACCTTCAATCATCAATACTCAATCTTTAATCCTCAATCCTCAATCCTCAATCCTCAATCCTCAATCCTCAATCCTCAATCTTCAATCCTCAATACTCAATCTTCAATCCTCAATCCTCAATTCTCAATCCTCAATCCTCATTCTTCAATCCTCAACACCAAATCCTCAATCTTCATTCCTCAATCCTCAATCCTCTATTCTCAATCCTCAATTCTCAATCCTCAGACCTCAAACATCAATACTCAACCCTCAGTCCTCGTCCTCAATACACAACCCTCAATCCTCAATCCTCAATCTTCGATCATCAATATTCAATCTTCAATCCTCAATCCTCAATCCTCAGTCCTCAAACCTCAATTCTGAATCCTCAATCCTGAATCCTCAATCTTCAGCCCTCAGTCCTCAACAATCAGTTGTCAATCCTCAATCCTCAATACTCAATCCTCAATCCTCAATCCCCAATCCTCAATCCTCAATCTTCAATCCTCAATACTCAATCTTCAATCCTCAATCCTCAATCCTCAATCCTCAATCCTCAATCCTCAATCCTCAATGTTCAATCCTCAATACCCAATCCTCAATCTTAAATCCTCAATCCTCAATCCTCAATCCTCAATCCTCAATCCTCAATCCTGAATCTTCAATCCTCAATACTCAATCTTCAACTCTCAAACCTCAATCCTCAATCCTCAATCTTCAATCCTCAATACTCAATCCTCAATCCTCAATGCTCATTCTTCAATCCTCAATACCCAATCCTCAATCTTCAATCCTCAGTCCTCAATCCTCAATTCTCAATCCTCAATCCTCAATCCTCAGACCTCAGACATCAATACTCAACCCTCAGTCCTCGTCCTCAATCCATAACCCTCAATCCTCAATCATCAATCTTCAATCATCAATACTCAATCTTCAGACCTCAATCCTCAATCCTCAATCGTCAATCCTCAATCCTCAATCCTCAATCCTCAATCCTCAATCCCCAATCCTCAATCTTCAATACTCAATCCTCAATCCTCAATCCACAATCCTCAATCCTCAATCCTCAATCCTCAATCCTCAATGTTCAATCCGCAATCCCCAATACTCAATCCTCAATCCTCAATACTCAATCCTCAATCATCAATCCTCAATCTTCAATATTCAGTCCTCAATCCTCAATCCTCAATACTCAATCCTCAATCATCAATCCTCAATCTTCAATCCTCAATACTCAATCTTCAATCCTCAATCCTCAATCCTCAATCCTCAATCCTCATTCTTCAATCCTCAACACCAAATCCTCAATCTTCATTCCTCAATCCTCAATCCTCAATCCTCAGACCTCAAACATCAATACTCAACCCTCAGTCCTCGTCCTCAATACACAACCCTCAATCCTCAATCCTCAATCTTCGATCATCAATATTCAACCTTCAATCCTCAATCCTCAATCCTCAGTCCTCAAACCTCAATTCTGAATCCTCAATCCTGAATCCTCAATCTTCAGCCCTCAGTCCTCAACAATCAGTTGTCAATCCTCAATCCTCAATACTCAATCCTCAATCCTCAATCCCCAATCCTCAATCCTCAATCTTCAATCCTCAATACTCAATCTTCAATCCTCAATCCTCAATCCTCAATCCTCAATCCTCAATCCTCAATCCTCAATGTTCAATCCTCAATACCCAATCCTCAATCTTAAATCCTCAATCCTCAATCCTCAATCCTCAATCCTCAATCCTCAATCCTGAATCTTCAATCCTCAATACTCAATCTTCAACTCTCAAACCTCAATCCTCAATCCTCAATCTTCAATCCTCAATACTCAATCCTCAATCCTCAATGCTCATTCTTCAATCCTCAATACCCAATCCTCAATCTTCAATCCTCAGTCCTCAATCCTCAATTCTCAATCCTCAATCCTCAATCCTCAGACCTCAGACATCAATACTCAACCCTCAGTCCTCGTCCTCAATCCATAACCCTCAATCCTCAATCATCAATCTTCAATCATCAATACTCAATCTTCAGACCTCAATCCTCAATCCTCAATCGTCAATCCTCAATCCTCAATCCTCAATCCTCAATCCTCAATCCCCAATCCTCAATCTTCAATACTCAATCCTCAATCCTCAATCCACAATCCTCAATCCTCAATCCTCAATCCTCAATCCTCAATGTTCAATCCGCAATCCCCAATACTCAATCCTCAATCCTCAATACTCAATCCTCAATCATCAATCCTCAATCTTCAATATTCAGTCCTCAATCCTCAATCCTCAATACTCAATCCTCAATCATCAATCCTCAATCTTCAATCCTCAATACTCAATCTTCAATCCTCAATCCTCAATACTCAATCCTCAATCCTCATTCTTCAATCCTCAACACCAAATCCTCAATCTTCATTCCTCAATCCTCAATCCTCAATCCTCAGACCTCAAACATCAATACTCAACCCTCAGTCCTCGTCCTCAATACACAACCCTCAATCCTCAATCCTCAATCTTCGATCATCAATATTCAACCTTCAATCCTCAATCCTCAATCCTCAGTCCTCAAACCTCAATTCTGAAACCTCAATCCTGAATCCTCAATCTTCAGCCCTCTGTCCTCAACAATCAGTTGTCAATCCTCAATCCTCAATCCTCAATCCTCAATCCTCAATCCCCAACCCTCAATCCTCAATCTTCAATCCTCAATACTCAATCTTCAATCCTCAATCCTCAATCCTCATTCTTCAATCCTCAACAACAAATCCTCAACCTTCAATCCTCAATCCCCAATACTCAATCCTCAATCCTCAATCCTCCATCCTCAATCATCAATCCTCAATCTTCAATACTCAATCCTCAATCTTCAATCCTCAAACCTCAATCCTCAGTCCTCAAACTTGAATTCTGAATCCTCAATCCTGAATCCTCAATCTTCAGCCCTCAGTCCTCAACAATCAGTTGTCAATCCTCAGTCCTCAATCCTCAATCCTCAATCCTCAATCCCCAATCCTCAATCCTCAATCTTCAATCGTCAATACTCAATCTTCAATCCTCAATCCTCAATCCTCAATCCTCAATCCTCATTCTTCAATACTCAACAACAAATCCTGAATCTTCAATCTTCAATCCCCAATACTCAATCCTCAATCATCAATCCTGAATCCTCAATCCTCAATTCTCAACCCTCAATATTCAATTCTCAATACCCAATCCTCAATCTTCAATCCGCAATCCTCAATCCTCAATCCTCAATCCTCAATCCTCTGTCCTCAAACCACAATCCTGAATCCTCAATACTGAATCCTCAATCTTCAGCCCTCAGTCCTCAATCCTCAATCCTCAATCCTCAGTCATCAATACTCAATCTTCAGTACTCAATCCTCAATCCTCAAACCTCAATCCTCAATCCTCAACCCCCAATCCTCATTCCTCAAACCTCAACCCTCAGCCCTCAGTCCTCATCCTCAGTTCTCAATTCTCAATCCTCAGGCCTCAATCCTCAATCCTCAATCCTGAATCCTCAATCTTCAATCCTCAATACTCAGTCATCAATCCTCAATCCTCAATCTTCAATCATCAATACTCAATCTTCAATCCTCAAACCTCAATCCTCAGTCCTCAAACCTCAATTCTGAATCCTCAATCCTGAATCCTCAATCTTCAGCCCTCAGTCCTCAACAATCAGTTGTCAATCCTCAATCCTCAATCCTCAATCCTCAATCCTCAATCCCCAATCCTCAATCCTTAATCTTCAATCCTCAATACTCAATCTTCAATCCTCAATCCTCAATCCTCAATCCTCAATCCTCATTCTTCAATACTCAACAACAAATCCACAATCTTCAATCCTCAATCCCCAATACTCAATCCTCAATCCTCAATCCTCCATCCTCAATCATCAATCCTGAATCTTCAATACTCAATCCTCAATCCTCAATACTCAATCTTCAATCCTCAATCCTCAATCCTCAATCCTCAATCCTCAATCCTCAATCCTCAATCCCCAATCCTCAATCCTCAATCCTCAATCCTCAATCTTCAATCCTCAATAGTCAATCTTCAATCCTCAATCCTCAATCATCAATCCTCAATCCTCAATCCTCAATCCTCAATCCTCAATACTCAATCCTCAATCTTCAATCCTCAATACTCAATCTTCAATCCTCAGTCCTCAATCCTCAATCCTCAGTCCTCATTCTTCAATCCTCAATACCGAATCCTCAATCTTCGATCCTCAATCCTCAATCCTCAATTCTCAATCCTCTATCCTCAATCCTCAGACCTCAAACATCAATACTCAACCCTCAGTCCTCGTCCTGAATCCACAACCCTCAATCCTCAATCCTCAACCTTCAATCATCAATATTCATTCTTCAATCCTCAATCCTCAATCCTCAATCCTCAATCCTCAATCCTCAATGTTCAATCCTCAATACCCAATCTTCAATCTTCAATCCTCGATCCTGAATCCTCAATCCCCAATCCTCAATCCTCAATCCACAGTCCTCAAACCACAGTCCTGAATCCTCAATCCTGAATCCTCAATCTTCAGCCCTCAGTCCTCAACAATCAGTTGTCAATCCTCAATCCTCACTAGAGTATCCTCAGTTCAGAGTTTTCCATACGCAATACTCAATCTGCAATCTTCATATCTCTATCCACAAACATCAATTCTCATCACTCAACCATCAACTCTCCGTCCCCAATCCTCAATCTTCAATCGTCAATCCTCAATCTTCAATCATAAATACTCAATCTTCAATCCTCAATCCTCAATTCTCAATCCTCAATCTTCAATACTCAGTCCTCAATCCTCAATCCACAATCCTCAATCTTCAATCCTCAATACTCAATCTTCAATCCTCAATCCTCAATCCTCAATCCTCAATCCTCATTCTTCAATCCTCAATACCCAATCCTCAATCTTCAGTCCTCAGTCCTCAATCCTCAATTCTCAATCCTCAATCCTCAATCCTCAGACCTCAGACATCAATACTCAACCCTCAGTCCTCGTCCTCAATCCACAACTCTCAATCCTCAATCATCAATCTTCAATCATCAATATTCAATCTTCAATCCTCAATCCTCAATCCTCATTTCTCAATCCTCTGTCCTCAATCCTCAGACCTCAAACATCAATACTCAACCCTCAGTCCTCGTCCTGAATCCACAACCCTCAATCCTCAATCCTCAACCTTCAATCATCATTATTCAATCTTCAATCCTCAATCCTCAATCCTCAATCCTCAATCCTCAATCCTCATTCTTCAATCCTCAATACCCAATCCTCAATCTTCAATCCTCAATCCTCAATCCTCAATCCTCAATCCTCAATCCTCAATCCTCAATATTCAATCCTCAATACTCTATCTTCAATCCTCAATCCTCAATCCTCAATCCTCAATCCTCATTCTTCAATCCTCAACACCAAATCCTCAATCTTCATTCCTCAATCCTCAATCCTCTATTCTCAATCCTCAATCCTCAATCCTCAGACCTCAAACATCAATACTCAACCCTCAGTCCTCGTCCTCAATACACAACCCTCAATCCTCAATCCTCAATCTTCGATCATCAATATTCAATCTTCAATCCTCAATCCTCAATCCTCAGTCCTCAAACCTCAATTCTGAATCCTCAATCCTGAATCCTCAATCTTCAGCCCTCAGTCCTCAACAATCAGTTGTCAATCCTCAATCCTCAATCCTCAATCCCCAATCCTCAATCCTCAATCTTCTATCCTCAATCCTCAATCCTCAATCCTCATTCTTCAATCCTCAATACCCAATCCTCAATCTTCAATCCTCAATCCTCAATCCTCAATCCTCAATCCTCAATCCTCAATCCTCAATCTTCAATCCTCAATACTCAATCTTCAATCCTCAATCCTCAATCCTCAATCCTCAATCCTCATTCTTCAATCCTCAACACCAAATCCTCAATCTTCATTCCTCAATCCTCAATCCTCTATTCTCAATCCTCAATCCTCAATCCTCAGACCTCAAACATCAATACTCAACCCTCAGTCCTCGTCCTCAATACACAACCCTCAACCCTCAATCCTCAATCTTCGATCATCAATATTCAATCTTCAATCCTCAATCCTCAATCCTCAGTCCTCAAACCTCAATTCCGAATCCTCAATCCTGAATCCTCAATCTTCAGCCCTCAGTCCTCAACAATCAGTTGTCAATCCTCAATGTTCAATCCTCAATACCCAATCCTCAATCTTAAATCCTCAATCCTCAATCCTCAATCCTCAATCCTCAATCCTCAATCCTGAATCTTCAATCCTCAATACTCAATCTTCAACTCTCAAACCTCAATCCTCAATCCTCAATCTTCAATCCTCAATCCTCAATCCTCAATGCACATTCTTCAATCCTCAATACCCAATCCTCAGTCTTCAATCCTCAATCCTCAATCCTCAATTCTCTATCCTCAATCCTCAATCCTCAGACCTCAGACATCAATACTCAACCCTCAGTCCTCGTCCTCAATCCATAACCCTCAATCCTCAATCATCAATCTTCAATCATCAATACTCAATCTTCAGTCCTCAATCCTCAATCCTCAATCTTCAATCCTCAGTCCTCAATACTCAATCCTCAATCCTCAATCCTCAATCCTCAATCCTCAATCCTCAATCCTCAATCCTCAATCCTCAATCCTCAATCTTCAATCCTCAATACTCAATCTTCAATCCTCAATCCTCAATCCTCAATCCTCAATCCTCAATCCTCAATCCTCAATCCTCAATCCTCAATCCTCAATCCTCAATCCTCAATCTTCAATCCTCAATACTCAATCTTCAATCCTCAATCCTCAATCCTCAATCCTCAATCCTCAATCCTCAGACCTCAAACATCAATACTCAATCCTCAGTCCTCGTCCTGAATCCACAACCCTCAATCCTCAACCTTCAATCATCAATATTCAATCTTCAATCCTCAATCCTCAATCCTCAATCCTCAATCCTCAATCCTCAATCCTCAATGTTCAATTCTCAATACCCAATCTTCAATCTTCAATCCTCGATCCTCAATCCTCAATCCCCAATCCTCAATCCTCAATCCACTGTCCTCAAACCACAGTCCTGAATCCTCAATCCTGAATCCTCAATCTTCAGCCCTCAGTCCTAAACAATCAGTTGTCAATCCTCAATCCTCACTAGAGTATCCTCAGCTCAGAGTTTTCCATACGCAATACTCAATCTGCAATCTTCATATCTCTTTCCACAAACATCAATTCTCATCGCTCAACCATCAACTCTCAGTCCCCAATCCTCAATCTTGAATCGTCAATCCTCAATCCTCAATCCTCAATCCTCAATCCTCAATCCCCAATCCTCAATCTTCAATACTCAATCCTCAATCCTCAATCCACAGTCCTCAATCCTCAATCCTCAATCCTCAATCCTCAATGATCAATCCGCAATCCCCAATACTCAATCCTCAATCCTCAATACTCAATCCTCAATCATCAATCCTCAATCCTCAATCCTCATTCTTCAATCCTCAATACCCAATCCTCAATCTTCAGTCCTCAATCCTCAATCCTCAATTCTCAATCCTCATTCCTCAATCCTCAGACCTCAGACATCAATACTCAACCCTCAGTCCTCGTCCTCAATCCACAACTCTCAATCCTCAATCATCAATCTTCAATCATCAATATTCAATCCTCAGTCCTCAATCCTCAATCCTCAATCCTCAATGTTCAATCCGCAATCCCCAATACTCAATCCTCAATCCTCAATGCTCAATCCTCAATGTTCAATCCTCAATACCCAATCCTCAATCTTAAATCCTCAATCCTCAATCCTCAATCCTCAATCCTCAATCCTCAATCCTCAATCCACAATCTTCAATCATCAATACTCAATCTTCAATCCTCAAACCTCAATCGTTAGTCCTCATTCCTCAAACCTCAACCCTCAGCCCTCAGTCCTCACCCTCAGTTCTCAATTCTCAATCCTCAGGCCTCAATCCTCAATCCTCAATCCTAATTCTTCAATCCTCAATACCCAATCCTCAATCTTCAATCCTCAATCCTCAATCATCTATTCTCAATCCTCAATCCTCAATCCTCAGACCTCAAACATCAATATTCAACCCTGAGTCCTGGTCCCCAATCTACAACCCTCAATCCTCAATCCTCATTCCTCATTCCTCAATCCTCAATCCTGAATCCTCAATCTTCAATCCTCAATACTTAGTCATCAATCCTCAATCCTCAATCCTCAATCTTCAATCATCAATACTCAATCTTCAATCCTCAATCCTCAATCCTCAATCCTCAATCCTCAATGTTCAATCCGCAATCCCCAATACTCAATCCTCAATCCTCAATCCTCAATCCTCAATGTTCAATCCTCAATACCCAATCCTCAATCTTAAATCCTCAATCCTCAATCCTCAATCCTCAATCCTCAATCCTCAATCCTCAAGCCTCAATCCTCTGTCCTCGAACCACAATCCTGAATCCTCAATCCTGAATCCTCAATCCTGAATCCTCAATCCTCAATCCTCAACACTCAATATTCAATCCGCAATACCCAATCCTCAATCTTCAATCCTCAATCCTCAATCCTCAATCCTCAATCCTCAATCCTCAATCCTCTGTCCTCAAACCACAATACTGAATCCTCAATACTGAATCCTCAATCTTCAGCCCTCAGTCCTCAACAATCAGTTGTCAATCCTCAATCCTCAATAGAATATCCTCAGTTAAGAGTTTTCCATACGCAATACTCAATCTGCAATCTTCAAATCTCTATCCACAAACATCAATTCTAATCACTCAGCCCTCAACACTCAGTCCCCAATCCTCAATCTTCAATCCTCAATACTCAATCTTCAATCCTCAATCCTCAATCGTTAGTCCTCATTCCTCAAACCTCAACCCTCAGCCCTCAGTCCTCACCCTCAGTTCTCAATTCTCAATCCTCAGGCCTCAATCCTCATTCTTCAATCCTCAATACCCAATCCTCAATCTTCAATCCTCAATCCTCAATCCTCAATTCTCTATCCTCTATCCTCAATCCTCAGACCTCAAACATCAATACTCAACCCTCAGTCCTCGTCCTGAATCCACAACCCTCAATCCTCAATCCTCAACCTTCAATCATCAATATTCAATCTTCAATCCTCAGTCCTCAATCCTCAATCCTCAATCCTCAATCCTCAATGTTCATTCCTCAATACCCAATCTTCAATCTTCAATCCTCGATCCTCAATCCTCAATCCCCAATCCTCAATCCTCAACCCACAGTCCTCAAAACACAGTCCTGAATCCTCAATCCTGAATCCTCAATCTTCAGCCCTCAGTCCTCAACAATCAGTTGTCAATCCTCAATCCTCACTAGAGTATCCTCAGTTCAGAGTTTTCCATACGCAATACTCAATCTGCAATCTTCATATCTCTATCCACAAACATCAATTCTCATCACTCAACCATCAACTCTCAGTCCCCAATCCTCAATCTTCAATCGTCAATCCTCAATCCTCAATCCTCAATCCTCAATCCTCAATCTTCAATCCTGAATACTCAATCTTCAATCCTCAATCCTCAATTCTCAATCCTCAATACTCAATCCTCAATCGTCAATCCTCAATCCCCAATCCTCAATCTTCAATACTCAATCCTCAATCCTCAATTCACAATCCTCAATCTTCAATCCTCAATACTCAATCTTCAATCCTCAATCCTCAATCCTCAATCCTCAATCCTCAATCCTCAATCCTCAGTCCTCAATCCTCAATCTTCAATCCTCAATACTCAATCTTGAATCCTCAATCCTCAATCCTCAATCCTCAATCCTCATTCTTCAATCCTCAATACCCAATCCTCAATCTTCAGTCCTCAATCCTCAATCCTCAATTCTCAATCCTCAATCCTCAATCCTCAGACCTCAGACATCAATACTCAACCCTCAGTCCTCGTCCTCAATCCACAACGCTCAATCCTCAATCATCAATCTTCAATCATCAATATTCAATCTTCAGTCCTCAATCCTCAATCCTCAATCCTCAATGTTCTATCCGCAATCCCCAATACTCAATCCTCAATCCTCAATCCTCAATCCTCAATGTTCAATCCTCAATACCCAATCCTCAATCTTAAATCCTCAATCCTCAATCCTCAATCCTCAATCCTCAATCCTCAGGCCTCAATCCTCTGTCCTCGAACCACAATCCTGAATCCTCAATACTGAATCCTCAATCCTGAATCCTCAATCCTCAATTCTCAACCCTCAATATTCAATTCTCGATACCCAATCCTCAATCTTCAATCCGCAATCCTCAATCCTCAATCCTCAACCCTCAATCCTCAATCCTCTGTCCTCAACCCACAATCCTGAATCCTCAATACTGAATCCTCAATCTTCAGCCCTCAGTCCTCAATCCTCAATCCTCAATCCTCAGTCATCAATACTCAATCTTCAGTACTCAATCCTCAATCCTCAAACCTCAATCCTCAATCCTCAACCCCCAATCCTCATTCCTCAAACCTCAACCCTCAGCCCTCAGTCCTCATCCTCAGTTCTCAATTCTCAATCCTCAGGCCTCAATCCTCAATCCTCAATCCTGAATCCTCAATCTTCAATCCTCAATACTCAGTCATCAATCCTCAATCCTCAATCTTCAATCATCAATACTCAATCTTCAATCCTCAAACCTCAATTCTCAGTCCTCAAACCTCAATTCTGAATCCTCAATCCTGAATCCTCAATCTTCAGCCCTCAGTCCTCAACAATCAGTTGTCAATCCTCAATCCTCAATCCTCAATCCTCAATCCTCAATCCCCAATCCTCAATCCTCAATCTTCAATCCTCAATACTCAATCTTCAATCCTCAATCCTCAATCCTCAATCCTCAATCCTCATTCTTCAATACTCAACAACAAATCCTCAATCTTCAATACTCAATCCCCAATACTCAATCCGCAATCCTCAATCCTCCATCCTCAATCATCAATCCTGAATCTTCAATACTCAATCCTCAATCCTCAATCCTCAATCCTCAATGCTCAATCATCAATCCTCAATCTTCAATCCTCAATGCTCAACCTTTAATCCTCAATCCTCAATCCTCAATCTTCAATCCTCAATCCTCAATCCTCAATCCTCAATCCTCAATCCTCAATCCTCAATCCTCAATCCGCAATCTTCAATCCTCAATACTCAATCTTCAATCCTCAATCCTCAATCCTCAATCCTCAATCCTCAATCCTCAATCCTCAATCCTCAATCCTCAATCCTCAATCCTCAATCCTCAATCTTCAATCCTCAATAGTCAATCTTCAATCCTCAATCCTCAATCATCAATCCTCAATCCTCAATCCTCAATCCTCAATCCTCAATACTCAATCCTCAATCTTCAATCCTCAATACTCAATCTTCAATCCTCAGTCCTCAATCCTCAATCCTCAGTCCTCATTCTTCAATCCTCAATACCGAATCCTCAATCTTCGATCCTCAATCCTCAATCCTCAATTCTCAATCCTCTATCCTCAATCCTCATACCTCAAACATCAATACTCAACCCTCAGTCCTCGTCCTGAATCCACAACCCTCAATCCTCAATCCTCAACCTTCAATCATCAATATTCTTTCTTCAATCCTCAATCCTCAATCCTCAATCCTCAATCCTCAATCCTCAATGTTCAATCCTCAATACCCAATCTTCAATCTTCAATCCTCGATCCTGAATCCTCAATCCCCAATCCTCAATCCTCAATCCACAGTCCTCAAACCACAGTCCTGAATCCTCAATCCTGAATCCTCAATCTTCAGCCCTCAGTCCTCAACAATCAGTTGTCAATCCTCAATCCTCACTAGAGTATCCTCAGTTCAGAGTTTTCCATACGCAATACTCAATCTGCAATCTTCATATCTCTATCCACAAACATCAATTCTCATCACTCAACCATCAACTCTCAGTCCCCAATCCTCAACCTTCAATCGTCAATCCTCAATCCTCAATCCTCAATCCTCAATCCTCAATCCCCAATCCACAATCTTCAATACTCAATCCTCAATCCTCAATCCTCAATCCTTAATCCTCAATCTTCAATCCTCAATACTCAATCTTCAATCCTCAATCCTCAATCCTCAATCCTCAATCCTGAATCTTCAATCCTCAATGCTCAATATTCAACTCTCAAACCTCAATCCTCAATCCTCAATCTTCAATCCTCAATCCTCAATCCTCAATCCTCAATGCTCATTCTTCAATCCTCAATACCCAATCCTCAATCTTCAATCGTCAATCCTCAATCCTCAATCCTCAATCCTCAATCCTCAATCCTCAGGCCTCAATCCTCTGTCCTCGAACCACAATCCTGAATCCTCAATACTGAATCCTCAATCCTGAATCCTCAATCCTCAATTCTCAACCCTCAATATTCAATTCTCAATACCCAATCCTCAATCTTCAATCCGCAATCCTCAACCCTCAATCCTCAATACTCAATCCTCAATCCTCTGTCCTCAAACCACAATCCTGAATCCTCAATACTGAATCCTCAATCTTCAGCCCTCAGTCCTCAATCCTCAATCCTCAATCCTCAGTCATCAATACTCAATCTTCAATCCTCAATAGTCAATCTTCAATCCTCAATCCTCAATCATCAATCCTCAATCCTCAATCCTCAATCCTCAATCCTCAATACTCAATCCTCAATCTTCAATCCTCAATACTCAATCTTCAATCCTCAGTCCTCAATCCTCAATCCTCAGTCCTCATTCTTCAATCCTCAATACCGAATCCTCAATCTTCGATCCTCAATCCTCAATCCTCAATTCTCAATCCTCTATCCTCAATCCTCAGACCTCAAACATCAATACTCAACCCTCAGTCCTCGTCCTGAATCCACAACCCTCAATCCTCAATCCTCAACCTTCAATCATCAATATTCATTCTTCAATCCTCAATCCTCAATCCTCAATCCTCAATCCTCAATCCTCAATGTTCAATCCTCAATACCCAATCTTCAATCTTCAATCCTCGATCCTGAATCCTCAATCCCCAATCCTCAATCCTCAATCCACAGTCCTCAAACCACAGTCCTGAATCCTCAATCCTGAATCCTCAATCTTCAGCCCTCAGTCCTCAACAATCAGTTGTCAATCCTCAATCCTCACTAGAGTATCCTCAGTTCAGAGTTTTCCATACGCAATACTCAATCTGCAATCTTCATATCTCTATCCACAAACATCAATTCTCATCACTCAACCATCAACTCTCAGTCCCCAACCCTCAATCTTCAATCGTCAATCCTCAATCTTCAATCATAAATACTCAATCTTCAATCCTCAATCCTCAATTCTCAATCCTCAATCTTCAATACTCAGTCCTCAATCCTCAATCCACAATCCTCAATCTTCAATCCTCAATACTCAATCTTCAATCCTCAATCCTCAATCCTCAATCCTCAATCCTCATTCTTCAATCCTCAATACCCAATCCTCAATCTTCAGTCCTCAGTCCTCAATCCTCAATTCTCAATCCTCAATCCTCAATCCTCAGACCTCAGACATCAATACTCAACCCTCAGTCCTCGTCCTCAATCCACAACTCTCAATCCTCAATCATCAATCTTCAATCATCAATATTCAATCTTCAATCCTCAATCCTCAATCCTCATTTCTCAATCCTCTGTCCTCAATCCTCAGACCTCAAACATCAATACTCAACCCTCAGTCCTCGTCCTGAATCCACAACCCTCAATCCTCAATCCTCAACCTTCAATCATCATTATTCAATCTTCAATCCTCAATCCTCAATCCTCAATCCTCAATCCTCAATCCTCATTCTTCAATCCTCAATACCCAATCCTCAATCTTCAATCCTCAATCCTCAATCCTCAATCCTCAATCCTCAATCCTCAATCCTCAATCTTCAATCCTCAATACTCAATCTTCAATCCTCAATCCTCAATCCTCAATCCTCAATCCTCATTCTTCAATCCTCAACACCAAATCCTCAATCTTCATTCCTCAATCCTCAATCCTCTATTCTCAATCCTCAATCCTCAATCCTCAGACCTCAAACATCAATACTCAACCCTCAGTCCTCGTCCTCAATACACAACCCTCAATCCTCAATCCTCAATCTTCGATCATCAATATTCAATCTTCAATCCTCAATCCTCAATCCTCAGTCCTCAAACCTCAATTCTGAATCCTCAATCCTGAATCCTCAATCTACAGCCCTCAGTCCTCAACAATCAGTTGTCAATCCTCAATCCTCAATCCTCAATCCCCAATCCTCAATCCTCAATCTTCTATCCTCAATCCTCAATCCTCAATCCTCATTCTTCAATCCTCAATACCCAATCCTCAATCTTCAATCCTCAATCCTCAATCCTCAATCCTCAATCCTCAATCCTCAATCCTCAATCTTCAATCCTCAATACTCAATCTTCAATCCTCAATCCTCAATCCTCAATCCTCAATCCTCATTCTTCAATCCTCAGCACCAAATCCTCAATCTTCATTCCTCAATCCTCTATCCTCTATTCTCAATCCTCAATCCTCAATCCTCAGACCTCAAACATCAATACTCAACCCTCAGTCCGCGTCCTCAATACACAACCCTCAACCCTCAATCCTCAATCTTCGATCATCAATATTCAATCTTCAATCCTCAATCCTCAATCCTAAGTCCTCAAACCTCAATTCCGAATCCTCAATCCTGAATCCTCAATCTTCAGCCCTCAGTCCTCAACAATCAGTTGTCAATCCTCAATGTTCAATCCTCAATACCCAATCCTCAATCTTAAATCCTCAATCCTCAATCCTCAATCCTCAATCCTCAATCCTCAATCCTGAATCTTCAATCCTCAATACTCAATCTTCAACTCTCAAACCTCAATCCTCAATCCTCAATCTTCAATCCTCAATCCTCAATCCTCAATGCTCATTCTTCAATCCTCAATACCCAATCCTCAGTCTTCAATCCTCAATCCTCAATCCTCAATTCTCTATCCTCAATCCTCAATCCTCAGACCTCAGACATCAATACTCAACCCTCAGTCCTCGTCCTCAATCCATAACCCTCAATCCTCAATCATCAATCTTCAATCATCAATACTCAATCTTCAGTCCTCAATCCTCAATCCTCAATCTTCAATCCTCAGTCCTCAATACTCAATCCTCAATCCTCAATCCTCAATCCTCAATCCTCAATCCTCAATCCTCAATCCTCAATCCTCAATCTTCAATCCTCAATACTCAATCGTCAATCCTCAATCCTCAATCCTCAATCCTCAATCCTCAATCCTCAATCCTCAATCCTCAATCCTCAATCCTCAATCCTCAATCCTCAATCTTCAATCCTCAATACTCAATCTTCAATCCTCAATCCTCAATCCTCAATCCTCAATCCTCAATCCTCAGACCTCAAACATCAATACTCAATCCTCAGTCCTCGTCCTGAATCCACAACCCTCAATCCTCAACCTTCAATCATCAATATTCAATCTTCAATCCTCAAACCTCAATCCTCAATCCTCAATCCTCAATCCTCAATCCTCAATGTTCAATTCTCAATACCCAAACTTCAATCTTCAATCCTCGATCCTCAATCCTCAATCCCCAATCCTCAATCCTCAATCCACTGTCCTCAAACCACAGTCCTGAATCCTCAATCCTGAATCCTCAATCTTCAGCCCTCAGTCCTAAACAATCAGTTGTCAATCCTCAATCCTCACTAGAGTATCCTCAGCTCAGAGTTTTCCATACGCAATACTCAATCTGCAATCTTCATATCTCTTTCCACAAACATCAATTCTCATCGCTCAACCATCAACTCTCAGTCCCCAATCCTCAATCTTGAATCGTCAATCCTCAATCCTCAATCCTCAATCCTCAATCCTCAATCCCCAATCCTCAATCTTCAATACTCAATCCTCAATCCTCAATCCACAGTCCTCAATCCTCAATCCTCAATCCTCAATCCTCAATGATCAATCCGCAATCCCCAATACTCAATCCTCAATCCTCAATACTCAATCCTCAATCATCAATCCTCAATCCTCAATCCTCATTCTTCAATCCTCAATACCCAATCCTCAATCTTCAGTCCTCAATCCTCAATCCTCAATTCTCAATCCTCATTCCTCAATCCTCAGACCTCAGACATCAATACTCAACCCTCAGTCCTCGTCCTCAATCCACAACTCTCAATCCTCAATCATCAATCTTCAATCATCAATATTCAATCCTCAGTCCTCAATCCTCAATCCTCAATCCTCAATGTTCAATCCGCAATCCCCAATACTCAATCCTCAATCCTCAATGCTCAATCCTCAATGTTCAATCCTCAATACCCAATCCTCAATCTTAAATCCTCAATCCTCAATCCTCAATCCTCAATCCTCAATCCTCAATCCTCAATCCACAATCTTCAATCATCAATACTCAATCTTCAATCCTCAAACCTCAATCGTTAGTCCTCATTCCTCAAACCTCAACCCTCAGCCCTCAGTCCTCACCCTCAGTTCTCAATTCTCAATCCTCAGGCCTCAATCCTCAATCCTCAATCCTAATTCTTCAATCCTCAATACCCAATCCTCAATCTTCAATCCTCAATCCTCAATCATCTATTCTCAATCCTCAATCCTCAATCCTCAGACATCAAACATCAATATTCAACCCTGAGTCCTGGTCCCCAATCCACAACCCTCAATCCTCAATCCTCATTCCTCATTCCTCAATCCTCAATCCTGAATCCTCAATCTTCAATCCTCAATACTTAGTCATCAATCCTCAATCCTCAATCCTCAATCTTCAATCATCAATACTCAATCTTCAATCCTCAATCCTCAATCCTCAATCCTCAATCCTCAATGTTCAATCCGCAATCCCCAATACTCAATCCTCAATCCTCAATCCTCAATCCTCAATGTTCAATCCTCAATACCCAATCCTCAATCTTAAATCCTCAATCCTCAATCCTCAATCCTCAATCCTCAATCCTCAATCCTCAAGCCTCAATCCTCTGTCCTCGAACCACAATCCTGAATCCTCAATCCTGAATCCTCAATCCTGAATCCTCAATCCTCAATCCTCAATCTTCAATCCTGAATACTCAATCTTCAATCCTCAATCCTCAATTCTCAATCCTCAATACTCAATCCTCAATCGTCAATCCTCAATCCCCAATCCTCAATCTTCAATACTCAATCCTCAATCCTCAATTCACAATCCTCAATCTTCAATCCTCAATACTCAATCTTCAATCCTCAATCCTCAATCCTCAATCCTCAATCCTCAATCCTCAATCCTCAGTCCTCAATCCTCAATCTTCAATCCTCAATACTCAATCTTCAATCCTCAATCCTCAATCCTCAATCCTCAATCCTCATTCTTCAATCCTCAATACCCAATCCTCAATCTTCAGTCCTCAATCCTCAATCCTCAATTCTCAATCCTCAATCCTCAATCCTCAGACCTCAGACATCAATACTCAACCCTCAGTCCTCGTCCTCAATCCACAACGCTCAATCCTCAATCATCAATCTTCAATCATCAATATTCAATCTTCAGTCCTCAATCCTCAATCCTCAATCCTCAATGTTCAATCCGCAATCCCCAATACTCAATCCTCAATCCTCAATCCTCAATCCTCAATGTTCAATCCTCAATACCCAATCCTCAATCTTAAATCCTCAATCCTCAATCCTCAATCCTCAATCCTCAATCCTCAGGCCTCAATCCTCTGTCCTCGAACCACAATCCTGAATCCTCAATACTGAATCCTCAATCCTGAATCCTCAATCCTCAATTCTCAACCCTCAATATTCAATTCTCGATACCCAATCCTCAATCTTCAATCCGCAATCCTCAATCCTCAATCCTCAACCCTCAATCCTCAATCCTCTGTCCTCAGACCACAATCCTGAATCCTCAATACTGAATCCTCAATCTTCAGCCCTCAGTCCTCAATCCTCAATCCTCAATCCTCAGTCATCAATACTCAATCTTCAGTACTCAATCCTCAATCCTCAAACCTCAATCCTCAATCCTCAACCCCCAATCCTCATTCCTCAAACCTCAACCCTCAGCCCTCAGTCCTCATCCTCAGTTCTCAATTCTCAATCCTCAGGCCTCAATCCTCAATCCTCAATCCTGAATCCTCAATCTCCAATCCTCAATACTCAGTCATCAATCCTCAATCCTCAATCTTCAATCATCAATACTCAATCTTCAATCCTCAAACCTCAATCCTCAGTCCTCAAACCTCAATTCTGAATCCTCAATCCTGAATCCTCAATCTTCAGCCCTCAGTCCTCAACAATCAGTTGTCAATCCTCAATCCTCAATCCTCAATCCTCAATCCTCAATCCCCAATCCTCAATCCTCAATCTTCAATCCTCAATACTCAATCTTCAATCCTCAATCCTCAATCCTCAATCCTCAATCCTCATTCTTCAATCCTCAACAACAAATCCTCAATCTTTAATCCTCAATCCCCAATACTCAATCCTCAATCCCAATCCTCCATCCTCAATCATCAATCCTCAATCTTCAATCTTCAGTCCTCAATCCTCAATCCTCAATCCTCAATCCTCAATCATCAATTCTCAATCTTCAATCCTCAATGCTCAACGTTCAATCCTCAATCCTCAATCCTCAATCTTCAATCCTCAATCCTCAATCCTCAGTCCTCAATCCTCAATCCTCAATCCTCAATCCTCAATCCTCAATCTTCAATCCTCTATACTCAATCTTCAATCCTCAATACTCAATCCTCAATCCTGAATCCTCAATCCTCAATTCTCAATCCTCAATCCTCAATCCTCAATCCTGAATCCTCAATCTCCAATCCTCAATACTCAATCTTCAATCCTCAATCCTCAATCCTCAATCCTCAATCCTCAATCCTCAATCCTCAATCCTAATTCTTCAATTCTGAATACCCAATCCTCAATCTTCAATCCTCAATCCTAAATCATCTATTCTCAATCCTCAATCCTCAATCCTCAGACCTCAGGCATCAATATTCAACCCTCAGTCCTGGTCCCCAATCCACGACCCTCAATCCTCAATCCTCATTCCTCAATCCTCAATCCTCAATCCTCAATCCTCAATCCTCAATCTTCAATCCTCAATACTCAGTCATCAGTCCTCAATCCTCAACCTTCAATCATCAATACTCAATCTTTAATCCTCAATCCTCAATCCTCAATCCTCAGTCCTCAATCCTCAATCCTCAATCTTCAATCCTCAATACTCAATCTTCAATCCTCAATCCTCAATTCTCAATCCTCAATCCTCATTCTTCAATCCTCAACACCAAATCCTCAATCTTCATTCCTCAATCCTCAATCCTCTATTCTCAATCCTCAATCCTCAATCCTCAGACCTCAAACATCAATACTCAACCCTCAGTCCTCGTCATCAATACACAACCCTCAATCCTCAATCCTCAATCTTCGATCATCAATATTCAATCTTCAATCCTCAATCCTCAATCCTCAGTCCTCAAACCTCAATCCTGAATCCTCAATCCTGAATCCTCAATCTTCAGCCCTCAGTCCTCAACAATCAGTTGTCAATCCTCAATCCTCAATACTCAATCCTCAATCCTCAATCCCCAATCCTCAATCCTCAACCTTCAATCCTCAATACTCAATCTTCAATCCTCAATCCTCAATCCTCAATCCTCAATACTCAATCCTCAATCCTCAATGTTCAATCCTCAATACCCAATCCTCAATCTTAAATCCTCAATCCTCAATCCTCAATCCTCAATCCTCAATCCTCAATCCTGAATCCTCAATCCTCAATACTCAATATTCAACCCTCAAACCTCAATCCTCAATCCTCAATCTTCAATCCTCAATCCTCAATCCTCAATCCTCAATGCTCATTCTTCAATCCTCAATACCCATCCTCAATCTTCAATCCTCAATCCTCAATCCTCAGTCCTCAAACCTCAATTCTGTATCCTCAATCCTGAATCCTCAATCTTCAGCCCTCAGTCCTCAACAATCAGTTGTCAATCCCCAATCCTCAATCCTCTATCCTCAATCCTCAATCCCCAATCCTCAATCCCCAATCTTCAATCCTCAATAATCAATCTTCAATCCTCAATCCTCAATCCTCAATCCTCAATCCTCATTCTTCAATCCTCAACAACAAATCCCCAATACTCAGTCCTCAATCCCCAATACTCAAACCTCAATCATCAATCCTCAATCTTCAATATTCAGTCCTCAATCCTCAATCCTCAATCCTCAATCCTCAATCATCAACCCTCAATCTTCAATCCTCAATGCCCAACCTTTAATCCTCAATCCTCAATCCTCAATCTTCAATCCTCAGTCCTCAATCCTCAATCCTCAATCCTCAGTCCTCAATCCTCAATCCTTAATCTTCAATCCTCAATAGTCAATCTTCAATCCTCAATCCTCAATCCTCAATCCTCAATCCTCAATCCTCAATCCTCAATCCTCAATAGTCAATCCTCAATCTTCAATCCTCAATACTCAATCTTCAATCCTCAATCCTCAATCCTCAATCCCCAGTCCTCATTCTTCAATCCTCAATACCCAATCCTCAATCTTCAATCCTCAATCCTCAATCCTCAATTCTCAATCCTCTATCCTCAATCCTCAGACCTCAAACATCAATACTCAACCCTCAGTCCTCGTCCTGAATCCACAACCCTCAATCCTCAATCCTCAACCTTCAATCATCAATATTCATTCTTCAATCCTCAATCCTCAATCCTCAATCCTCAATCATCAATGTTCAATGTTCAATCCTCAATACCCAATCTTCAATCTTCAATCCTCGATCCTCAATCCTCAATCCCCAATCCCCAATCCTCAATCCACAGTCCTCAAACCACAGTCCTGAATCCTCAATCCTGAATCCTCAATCTTCAGCCCTCAGTCCTCAACAATCAGTTGTCAATCCTCAATCCTCACTAGAGTATCCTCAGTTCAGAGATTTCCATACGCAATACTCTATCTGCAATCTTCATATCTCTATCCACAAACATCAATTCACATCACTCAGCCATCAACTCTCAGTCCCCAATCATCAATCTTCAATCGTCAATCCTCAATCCTCAATCCTCAATCCTCAATCCTCAATCCCCAATCCTCAATCTTCAATACTCAACCCTCAATCCTCAATCCACAATCCTCAATCCTCAATCCTCAATCCTCAATCCTCAATGTTCAGTACGCAATCCCCAATACTCAATCCTCAATCCTCAATACTCAATCCTCAATCATCAATCCTCAATCTTCAATATTCAGTCCTCAATCCTCAATCCTCAATCCTCAATCCTCAATCCTCAATCATCAATCCTCAATCTTCAATCGTCAATGCTCAACCTTTAATCCTCAATCCTCAATCCTCAATCTTCAATCCTCAGTCCTCAATCCCCAATCCTCAATCCTCAATCCTCAATCCTCAATCCTCAATCCTCAACCTTCAATCCTCAATACTCAATCTTCAATCCTCAATCCTCAATCCTCAGTCCTCAAACCTCAATTCTGAATCCTCAATCCTGAATCCTCAATCTTCAGCCCTCAGTCCTCAACAATCAGTTGTCAATCCTCAATCCTCAATACTCAATCCTCAATCCTCAATCCCCAATCCTCAATCCTCGATCTTCAATCCTCAATACTCAATCTTCAATGCTCAATCCTCAATCCTCAATCCTCAATCCTCATTCTTCAATCCTCAACAACAAATCCTCAATCTTCAATCCTCAATCCCCAATACTCAATCCTCAATCCTCAATCCTCAATCCTCCATCCTCAATCATCAATCCTCAATCTTCAATCCTCAATACTCAATCTCCAATCCTCAATCCTCAATCCTCAATCCTCAGTCCTCATTCTTCAATCCTCAATACCCAATCCTCAATCTTCAATCCTCAATCCTCAATCCTCAATTCTCAATCCTCTATCCTCAATCCTCAGACCTCAAACATCAATACTCAACCCTCAGTCCTCGTCGTGAATCCACAACCCTCAATCCTCAATCCTCAACCTTCAATCATCAATATTCATTCTTCAATCCTCAATCCTCAATCATCAATCCTCAATCCTCAATCCCCAATCCTCAATCCTCAATCCACAGTCCTCAAACCACAGTCCTGAATCCTCAATCCTGAATCCTCAATGTTCAGCCCTCAGTCCTCAACAATCAGTTGTCAATCCTCAATCCTCACTAGAGTATCCTCAGTTCAGAGTTTTCCATACGCAATGCTCAATCTGCAATCTTCATATCTCAATCCACAAACATCAATTCTCATCACTCAACCATCAACTCTCAGTCCCCAATCCTCAATCTTCAATCGTCAATCCTCAATCCTCAATCCTCAATCCTCAATCCTCAATCCCCAATCCTCAATCTTCAATACTCAATCCTCAATCCTCAATCCACCATCCTCAATCTTCAATCCTCAATCCTCAATCATCTATTCTCAATCCTCAATCCTCAATCCTCAGACCTCAGACATCAATATTCAACCCTCAGTCCTGGTCCCCAATCCACAACCCTCAATCCTCAATCCTCATTCCTCAATCCTCAATCCTCAATCCTCAATCCTCAATCTACAATCCTCAATACTCAGTCATCAATCCTCAATCCTCAATCTTCAATCATCAATACTCAATCTTTAATCCTCAATCCTCAATCCTCAATCCTCAATCCTCAATCCTCAATCCTCAATCTTCAATCCTCAATACTCAATCTTGAATCCTCAATCCTCAATTCTCAATCCTCAATCCTCATTCTTCAATCCTCAACACCAAATCCTCAATCTTCATTCCTCAATCCTCAATCCTCTATTCTCAATCCTCAATCCTCAATCCTCAGACCTCAAGCATCAATACTCAACCCTCAGTCCTCGTCCTCAATACACAACCCTCAATCCTCAATCCTCAATCTTCGACCATCAATATTCAATCTTCAATCCTCAATCCTGAATCCTCAATCTCCAATCCTCAATACTCAATCTTCAATCCTCAATCCTCAATCCTCAATCCTCAATCCTCAATCCTCAATCCTCAATCCTAATTCTTCAATTCTGAATACCCAATCCTCAATCTTCAATCCTCAATCCTAAATCATCTATTCTCAATCCTCAATCCTCAATCCTCAGACCTCAGGCATCAATATTCAACCCTCAGTCCTGGTCCCCAATCCACGACCCTCAATCCTCAATCCTCATTCCTCAATCCTCAATCCTCAATCCTCAATCCTCAATCCTCAATCTTCAATCCTCAATACTCAGTCATCAGTCCTCAATCCTCAACCTTCAATCATCAATACTCAATCTTTAATCCTCAATCCTCAATCCTCAATCCTCAGTCCTCAATCCTCAATCCTCAATCTTCAATCCTCAATACTCAATCTTCAATCCTCAATCCTCAATTCTCAATCCTCAATCCTCATTCTTCAATCCTCAACACCAAATCCTCAATCTTCATTCCTCAATCCTCAATCCTCTATTCTCAATCCTCAATCCTCAATCCTCAGACCTCAAACATCAATACTCAACCCTCAGTCCTCGTCATCAATACACAACCCTCAATCCTCAATCCTCAATCTTCGATCATCAATATTCAATCTTCAATCCTCAATCCTCAATCCTCAGTCCTCAAACCTCAATCCTGAATCCTCAATCCTGAATCCTCAATCTTCAGCCCTCAGTCCTCAACAATCAGTTGTCAATCCTCAATCCTCAATACTCAATCCTCAATCCTCAATCCCCAATCCTCAATCCTCAACCTTCAATCCTCAATACTCAATCTTCAATCCTCAATCCTCAATCCTCAATCCTCAATACTCAATCCTCAATCCTCAATGTTCAATCCTCAATACCCAATCCTCAATCTTAAATCCTCAATCCTCAATCCTCAATCCTCAATCCTCAATCCTCAATCCTGAATCCTCAATCCTCAATACTCAATATTCAACCCTCAAACCTCAATCCTCAATCCTCAATCTTCAATCCTCAATCCTCAATCCTCAATCCTCAATGCTCATTCTTCAATCCTCAATACCCATCCTCAATCTTCAATCCTCAATCCTCAATCCTCAGTCCTCAAACCTCAATTCTGTATCCTCAATCCTGAATCCTCAATCTTCAGCCCTCAGTCCTCAACAATCAGTTGTCAATCCCCAATCCTCAATCCTCTATCCTCAATCCTCAATCCCCAATCCTCAATCCCCAATCTTCAATCCTCAATAATCAATCTTCAATCCTCAATCCTCAATCCTCAATCCTCAATCCTCATTCTTCAATCCTCAACAACAAATCCCCAATACTCAGTCCTCAATCCCCAATACTCAAACCTCAATCATCAATCCTCAATCTTCAATATTCAGTCCTCAATCCTCAATCCTCAATCCTCAATCCTCAATCATCAACCCTCAATCTTCAATCCTCAATGCCCAACCTTTAATCCTCAATCCTCAATCCTCAATCTTCAATCCTCAGTCCTCAATCCTCAATCCTCAATCCTCAGTCCTCAATCCTCAATCCTTAATCTTCAATCCTCAATAGTCAATCTTCAATCCTCAATCCTCAATCCTCAATCCTCAATCCTCAATCCTCAATCCTCAATCCTCAATAGTCAATCCTCAATCTTCAATCCTCAATACTCAATCTTCAATCCTCAATCCTCAATCCTCAATCCCCAGTCCTCATTCTTCAATCCTCAATACCCAATCCTCAATCTTCAATCCTCAATCCTCAATCCTCAATTCTCAATCCTCTATCCTCAATCCTCAGACCTCAAACATCAATACTCAACCCTCAGTCCTCGTCCTGAATCCACAACCCTCAATCCTCAATCCTCAACCTTCAATCATCAATATTCATTCTTCAATCCTCAATCCTCAATCCTCAATCCTCAATCATCAATGTTCAATGTTCAATCCTCAATACCCAATCTTCAATCTTCAATCCTCGATCCTCAATCCTCAATCCCCAATCCCCAATCCTCAATCCACAGTCCTCAAACCACAGTCCTGAATCCTCAATCCTGAATCCTCAATCTTCAGCCCTCAGTCCTCAACAATCAGTTGTCAATCCTCAATCCTCACTAGAGTATCCTCAGTTCAGAGATTTCCATACGCAATACTCTATCTGCAATCTTCATATCTCTATCCACAAACATCAATTCACATCACTCAGCCATCAACTCTCAGTCCCCAATCATCAATCTTCAATCGTCAATCCTCAATCCTCAATCCTCAATCCTCAATCCTCAATCCCCAATCCTCAATCTTCAATACTCAACCCTCAATCCTCAATCCACAATCCTCAATCCTCAATCCTCAATCCTCAATCCTCAATGTTCAGTACGCAATCCCCAATACTCAATCCTCAATCCTCAATACTCAATCCTCAATCATCAATCCTCAATCTTCAATATTCAGTCCTCAATCCTCAATCCTCAATCCTCAATCCTCAATCCTCAATCATCAATCCTCAATCTTCAATCGTCAATGCTCAACCTTTAATCCTCAATCCTCAATCCTCAATCTTCAATCCTCAGTCCTCAATCCCCAATCCTCAATCCTCAATCCTCAATCCTCAATCCTCAATCCTCAACCTTCAATCCTCAATACTCAATCTTCAATCCTCAATCCTCAATCCTCAATCCTCAGTCCTCATCCTTCAATCCTCAATACCCAATCCTCAATCTTCAATCGTCAATCCTCAATCCTCAATCCTCAATCCTAAATCCTGAATCTTCAATCCTCAATACTCTATCTTCAGCTCTCAAACCTCAATCCTCATTCCTCAATCTTCAATGCTCAATCCTCAATTCTCAATCCTCAATGCTCATTCTTCAATCCTCAATACCCAATCCTCAATCTTCAATCCTCAATCCTCAATCCTCAATCCTCAATCCTCAATCCTCAATCTTCAATCCTCAATACTCAATCTTCAATCCTCAATCCTCAATTCTCAATCCTCAATCCTCATTCTTCAATCCTCAACACCAAATCCTCAATCTTCATTCCTCAATCCTCAATCCTCTATTCTCAATCCTCAATCCTCAATCCTCAGACCTCAAGCATCAATACTCAACCCGCAGTCCTCGTCCTCAATACACAACCCTCAATCCTCAATCCTCAATCTTCGATCATCAATATTCAATCTTCAATCCTCAATCCTCAATCCTCAGTCCTCAAACCTCAATTCTGAATCCTCAATCCTGAATCCTCAATCTTCAGCCCTCAGTCCTCAACAATCAGTTGTCAATCCTCAATCCTCAATACTCAATCCTCAATCCTCAATCCCCAATCCTCAATCCTCGATCTTCAATCCTCAATACTCAATCTTCAATGCTCAATCCTCAATCCTCAATCCTCAATCCTCATTCTTCAATCCTCAACAACAAATCCTCAATCTTCAATCCTCAATCCCCAATACTCAATCCTCAATCCTCAATCCTCAATCCTCCATCCTCAATCATCAATCCTCAATCTTCAATCCTCAATACTCAATCTCCAATCCTCAATCCTCAATCCTCAATCCTCAGTCCTCATTCTTCAATCCTCAATACCCAATCCTCAATCTTCAATCCTCAATCCTCAATCCTCAATTCTCAATCCTCTATCCTCAATCCTCAGACCTCAAACATCAATACTCAACCCTCAGTCCTCGTCGTGAATCCACAACCCTCAATCCTCAATCCTCAACCTTCAATCATCAATATTCATTCTTCAATCCTCAATCCTCAATCATCAATCCTCAATCCTCAATCCCCAATCCTCAATCCTCAATCCACAGTCCTCAAACCACAGTCCTGAATCCTCAATCCTGAATCCTCAATGTTCAGCCCTCAGTCCTCAACAATCAGTTGTCAATCCTCAATCCTCACTAGAGTATCCTCAGTTCAGAGTTTTCCATACGCAATGCTCAATCTGCAATCTTCATATCTCAATCCACAAACATCAATTCTCATCACTCAACCATCAACTCTCAGTCCCCAATCCTCAATCTTCAATCGTCAATCCTCAATCCTCAATCCTCAATCCTCAATCCTCAATCCCCAATCCTCAATCTTCAATACTCAATCCTCAATCCTCAATCCACCATCCTCAATCTTCAATCCTCAATCCTCAATCATCTATTCTCAATCCTCAATCCTCAATCCTCAGACCTCAGACATCAATATTCAACCCTCAGTCCTGGTCCCCAATCCACAACCCTCAATCCTCAATCCTCATTCCTCAATCCTCAATCCTCAATCCTCAATCCTCAATCTACAATCCTCAATACTCAGTCATCAATCCTCAATCCTCAATCTTCAATCATCAATACTCAATCTTTAATCCTCAATCCTCAATCCTCAATCCTCAATCCTCAATCCTCAATCCTCAATCTTCAATCCTCAATACTCAATCTTGAATCCTCAATCCTCAATTCTCAATCCTCAATCCTCATTCTTCAATCCTCAACACCAAATCCTCAATCTTCATTCCTCAATCCTCAATCCTCTATTCTCAATCCTCAATCCTCAATCCTCAGACCTCAAGCATCAATACTCAACCCTCAGTCCTCGTCCTCAATACACAACCCTCAATCCTCAATCCTCAATCTTCGACCATCAATATTCAATCTTCAATCCTCAATCCTCAATCCTCAGTCCTCAAACCTCAATTCTGAATCCTCAATCCTGAATCCTCAATCTTCAGCCCTCAGTCCTCAACAATCAGTTGTCAATCCTCAATCCTCAATACTCAATCCTCAATCCTCAATCCTCAATCCTCAATCCTCAATCCTCAATCTTCAATCCTCAATACTCAATCTTCAATCCTCAATCCTCAATTCTCTATCCTCAATACTCAATCCTCAATCGTCAATCCTCAATCCCCAATCCTCAATCTTCAATACTCAATCCTCAATCCTCAATCCACAATCCTCAATCTTCAATCCTCAATACTCAATCTTCAATCCTCAATCCTCAATCCTCAATCCTCAATCCTCAATCCTCAATCCTCAATCCTCAGTCCTCAATCCTCAATCTTCAATCCTCAATACTCAATCTTCAATCCTCAATCCTCAATCCTCAATCCTCAATCCTCATTCTTCAGTCCTCAATACCCAATCCTCAATCTTCAGTCCTCAATACTCAATCCTCAATTCTCAATCCTCAATCCTCAATCCTCAGACCTCAGACATCAATACTCAACCCTCAGCCCTCGTCCTCAGTCCACAACTCTCAATCCTCAATCATCAATCTTCAATCATCAATATTCAATCTTCAATCCTCAATCCTCAATCCTCAATCCTCAATGTTCAATCCGCAATCCCCAATACTCAATCCTCAATCCTCAATCCTCAATCCTCAATGTTCAATCCACAATACCCAATTCTCAATCTTAAATCCTCAATCCTCAATTATCAATCCTCAATCCTCAATCCTCAATCCTCAGGCCTCAATCCTCTGTCCTCGAACCACAATCCTGAATCCTCAATACTGAATCCTCAATCCTGAATCCTCAATCCTCAATCCTCAACCCTCAATATTCAATCCGCAATACCCAATCCTCAATCTTCAATCCTCAATCCTCAATCCTCAATCCTCAATCCTCAATCCTCAATCCTCTGTCCTCAAACCACAATCCTGAATCCTCAATACTGAATCCTCAATCTTCAGCCCTCAGTCCACAATCCTCAATCCTCAGTCATCAATACTCAATCTTCAGTACTCAATCCTCAATCCACAAACCTCAATCCTCAATCCTCAGCCCCGAATCCTCATTCCTCAAACCTCAACCCTCAGGCCTCAGTCCTCATCCTCAGTTCTCAATTCTCAATCCTCAGGCCTCAATCTTCAATCCTCAATCCTCATACTTCAATCCTCAATACCCAATCCTCAATCTTCAATCCTCAATCCTCAATCCTCAATTCTCAATCCTCAATCCTCAATCCTCAGACCTCAAACGTCAATATTCAACCCTCAGTCCTGGTCCCCAATCCACATCCCTCAATCCCCACTCCTCAATCTTCAATCATCAATATTCAATCTTAAGTCCTCAATCCTCAATCCTCAATCCTCAATGTTCAATCCGCAATCCCCAATACTCACTCCTCAATCCTCAATCCTCAATCCTCAATCCTCAATGTTCAATCCACAATACCCAATCCTCAATCTTAAATCCTCAATCCTCAATTATCAATCCTCAGTCCTCAATCCTCAGTCCTCAGGCCTCAATCCTCTGTCCTCGAACTACAATCCTGAATCCTCAATACTGAATCCTCAATCCAGAATCCTCAATCCTCAATCCTCAACCCTCAATATTCAATCCGCAATACCCAATCCTCAATCTTCAATCCTCAATCCTCAATCCTCAATCCTCAATCCTCAATCCTCAATCCTCTGTCCTCAAACCACAATCCTGAATCCTCAATACTGAATCCTCAATCTTCAGCCCTCAGTCCTCAATCCTCAGTCCTCAGTCATCAATACTCAATCTTCAGTACCCAATCCTCAATCCTCAAACCTCAATCCTCAATCCTCAGCCCCCAATCCTCATTCCTCAAACCTCAACCCTCAGGCCTCAGTCCTCATCCTCAGTTCTCAATTCTCAATCCTCAGGCCTCAATCCTCAATCCTCAATCCTCATTCTTCAACCCTCAATACCCAATCCTCAATCTTCAATCCTCAATCCTCAATCCTCAATTCGCAATCCTCAATCCTCAATCCTCAGACCTCAAACGTCAATATTCAACCCTCAGTCCTGATCCCCAATCCACATCCCTCAATCCCCACTACTCAATCTTCAATCATCAATATTCAATCTTCAGTCCTCAATTCTCAATCCTCAATCCTCAATCCTCAATGTTCAATTCTCAATACCCAATCCTCAATCTTAAATCCTCAATCCTCAATCCTCAATCCTCAAGCCTCAATCCTCTGTCCTCGAACCACAATCCTGAATCCTCAATTCTGAATCCTCAATTCTGAATCCTCAATCCTCAATCCTCAATCCTCAATACTCAATCCTCAATTCTCAATCCTCTATCCTCAATCCTCAGACCTCAAACGTCAATCCTCAATCCTCAATCCTCAATCCTCAATCCTCAATCCTCAATCCTCAACTTTCAATCCTCAATACTCAATCTTCAATCCTCAATCCTCAATCCTCAATCCTCAATCCTCATTCTTCAATCCTCAACACCAAATCCTCAATCCTCATTCCTCAATCCTCAATCCTCTATTCTCAATCATCAATCCTCAATCCTCAGACCTCAAACATCAATACTCAACCATCAGTCCTCGTCCTCAATACACAACCCTCAATCCTCAATCCTCAATCTTCGATCATCAACATTCAATCTTCAATCCTCAATCCTCAATCCTCAGTCCTCAAACCTCAATTCTGAATCCTCAATCCTGAATCCTCAATCTTCAGCCCTCAGTCCTCAACAATCAGTTGTCAATCCCCAATCCTCAATCCTCTATCCTCAATCCTCAATCCCCAATCCTCAATCCTCAATCTTCAATCCTCAATAATCAATCTTCAATCCTCAATCCTCAATCCTCAATCCTCAATCCTCATTCTTCAATCCTCAACAACAAATCCCCAATACTCAGTCCTCAATCCCCAATACTAAAACCTCAATCATCAATCCTCAATCTTCAATATTCAGTCCTCAATCCTCAATCCTCAATCCTCAATCCTCAATCATCAACCCTCAATCTTCAATCCTCAATGCTCAACCTTTAATCCTCAATCCTCAATCCTCAATCTTCAATCCTCAATCCTCAATTCTCAATCCTCAATACTCAATCCTCAATCGTCAATCCTCAATCCCCAATCCTCAATCCTCAATACTCAATCCTCAATCCTCAATCCACAATCCTCAATCTTGAATCCTCAATACTCAATCGTCAATCCTCAATCCTCAATCCTCAATCCTCAATCCTCAATCCTCAATCCTCAATCCTCAGTCCTCAATCCTCAATCTTCAATCCTCAATACTCAATCTTCAATCCTCAATCCTCAATCCTCAATCCTCAATCCTCATTCTTCAGTCCTCAATACCCAATCCTCAATCTTCAGTCCTGAATCCTCAATCCTCAATTCTCAATCCTCAATCCTCAATCCTCAGACCTCAGACATCAATACTCAACCCTCAGTCCTCGTCCTCAGTCCACAACTCTCAATCCTCAATCATCAATCTTCAATCATCAATATTCAATCTTCAATCCTCAATCCTCAATCCTCAATCGTCAATGTTCAATCCGCAATCCCCAATACTCAATCCTCAATCGTCAATCCTCAATCCCCAATCCTCAATCCTCAATACTCAATCCTCAATCCTCAATCCACAATCCTCAATCTTGAATCCTCAATACTCAATCTTCAATCCTCAATCCTCAATCCTCAATCCTCAATCTTCAACTCTCAAACCTCAATCCTCAATCCTCAATCCTCAATCCTCAATCCTCAATCCTCAATCCTGAATCTTCAATCCTCAATACTCAATCTTCAACTCTCAAACCTCAATCCTCAATCCTCAATCTTCAATCCTCAATCCTCAATCCTCAATGCTCATTCTTCAATCCTCAATACCCAATCCTCAGTCTTCAATCCTCAATCCTCAATCCTCAATTCTCTATCCTCAATCCTCAATCCTCAGACCTCAGACATCAATACTCAACCCTCAGTCCTCGTCCTCAATCCATAACCCTCAATCCTCAATCATCAATCTTCAATCATCAATACTCAATCTTCAGTCCTCAATCCTCAATCCTCAATCTTCAATCCTCAGTCCTCAATACTCAATCCTCAATCCTCAATCCTCAATCCTCAATCCTCAATCCTCAATCCTCAATCCTCAATCCTCAATCTTCAATCCTCAATACTCAATCGTCAATCCTCAATCCTCAATCCTCAATCCTCAATCCTCAATCCTCAATCCTCAATCCTCAATCCTCAATCCTCAATCCTCAATCCTCAATCTTCAATCCTCAATACTCAATCTTCAATCCTCAATCCTCAATCCTCAATCCTCAATCCTCAATCCTCAGACCTCAAACATCAATACTCAATCCTCAGTCCTCGTCCTGAATCCACAACCCTCAATCCTCAACCTTCAATCATCAATATTCAATCTTCAATCCTCAAACCTCAATCCTCAATCCTCAATCCTCAATCCTCAATCCTCAATGTTCAATTCTCAATACCCAATCTTCAATCTTCAATCCTCGATCCTCAATCCTCAATCCCCAATCCTCAATCCTCAATCCACTGTCCTCAAACCACAGTCCTGAATCCTCAATCCTGAATCCTCAATCTTCAGCCCTCAGTCCTAAACAATCAGTTGTCAATCCTCAATCCTCACTAGAGTATCCTCAGCTCAGAGTTTTCCATACGCAATACTCAATCTGCAATCTTCATATCTCTTTCCACAAACATCAATTCTCATCGCTCAACCATCAACTCTCAGTCCCCAATCCTCAATCTTGAATCGTCAATCCTCAATCCTCAATCCTCAATCCTCAATCCTCAATCCCCAATCCTCAATCTTCAATACTCAATCCTCAATCCTCAATCCACAGTCCTCAATCCTCAATCCTCAATCCTCAATCCTCAATGATCAATCCGCAATCCCCAATACTCAATCCTCAATCCTCAATACTCAATCCTCAATCATCAATCCTCAATCCTCAATCCTCATTCTTCAATCCTCAATACCCAATCCTCAATCTTCAGTCCTCAATCCTCAATCCTCAATTCTCAATCCTCATTCCTCAATCCTCAGACCTCAGACATCAATACTCAACCCTCAGTCCTCGTCCTCAATCCACAACTCTCAATCCTCAATCATCAATCTTCAATCATCAATATTCAATCCTCAGTCCTCAATCCTCAATCCTCAATCCTCAATGTTCAATCCGCAATCCCCAATACTCAATCCTCAATCCTCAATGCTCAATCCTCAATGTTCAATCCTCAATACCCAATCCTCAATCTTAAATCCTCAATCCTCAATCCTCAATCCTCAATCCTCAATCCTCAATCCTCAATCCACAATCTTCAATCATCAATACTCAATCTTCAATCCTCAAACCTCAATCGTTAGTCCTCATTCCTCAAACCTCAACCCTCAGCCCTCAGTCCTCACCCTCAGTTCTCAATTCTCAATCCTCAGGCCTCAATCCTCAATCCTCAATCCTAATTCTTCAATCCTCAATACCCAATCCTCAATCTTCAATCCTCAATCCTCAATCATCTATTCTCAATCCTCAATCCTCAATCCTCAGACATCAAACATCAATATTCAACCCTGAGTCCTGGTCCCCAATCCACAACCCTCAATCCTCAATCCTCATGCCTCATTCCTCAATCCTCAATCCTGAATCCTCAATCTTCAATCCTCAATACTTAGTCATCAATCCTCAATCCTCAATCCTCAATCTTCAATCATCAATACTCAATCTTCAATCCTCAATCCTCAATCCTCAATCCTCAATCCTCAATGTTCAATCCGCAATCCCCAATACTCAATCCTCAATCCTCAATCCTCAATCCTCAATGTTCAATCCTCAATACCCAATCCTCAATCTTAAATCCTCAATCCTCAATCCTCAATCCTCAATCCTCAATCCTCAATCCTCAAGCCTCAATCCTCTGTCCTCGAACCACAATCCTGAATCCTCAATCCTGAATCCTCAATCCTGAATCCTCAATCCTCAATCCTCAACACTCAATATTCAATCCGCAATACCCAATCCTCAATCTTCAATCCTCAATCCTCAATCCTCAATCCTCAATCCTCAATCCTCAATCCTCTGTCCTCAAACCACAATACTGAATCCTCAATACTGAATCCTCAATCTTCAGCCCTCAGTCCTCGACAATCAGTTGTCAATCCTCAATCCTCAATAGAATATCCTCAGTTAAGAGTTTTCCATACGCAATACTCAATCTGCAATCTTCAAATCTCTATCCACAAACATCAATTCTCATCACTCAGCCCTCAACACTCAGTCCCCAATCCTCAATCTTCAATCCTCAATACTCAATCTTCAATCCTCAATCCTCAATCGTTAGTCCTCATTCCTCAAACCTCAACCCTCAGCCCTCAGTCCTCACCCTCAGTTCTCAATTCTCAATCCTCAGGCCTCAATCCTCATTCTTCAATCCTCAATACCCAATCCTCAATCTTCAATCCTCAATCCTCAATCCTCAATTCTCTATCCTCTATCCTCAATCCTCAGACTTCAAACATCAATACTCAACCCTCAGTCCTCGTCCTGAATCCACAACCCTCAATCCTCAATCCTCAACCTTCAATCATCAATATTCAATCTTCAATCCTCAGTCCTCAATCCTCAATCCTCAATCCTCAATCCTCAATGTTCATTCCTCAATACCCAATCTTCAATCTTCAATCCTCGATCCTCAATCCTCAATCCCCAATCCTCAATCCTCAACCCACAGTCCTCAAAACACAGTCCTGAATCCTCAATCCTGAATCCTCAACCTTCAGCCCTCAGTCCTCAACAATCAGTTGTCAATCCTCAATCCTCACTAGAGTATCCTCAGTTCAGAGTTTTCCATACGCAATACTCAATCTGCAATCTTCAATCTCTCTATCCACAAACATCAATTCTCATCACTCAACCATCAACTCTCAGTCCCCAATCCTCAATCTTCAATCGTCAATCCTCAATCCTCAATCCTCAATCCTCAATCCTCAATCTTCAATCCTGAATACTCAATCTTCAATCCTCAATCCTCAATTCTCAATCCTCAATACTCAATCCTCAATCGTCAATCCTCAATCCCCAATCCTCAATCTTCAATACTCAATCCTCAATCCTCAATTCACAATCCTCAATCTTCAATCCTCAATACTCAATCTTCAATCCTCAATCCTCAATCCTCAATCCTCAATCCTCAATCCTCAATCCTCAGTCCTCAATCCTCAATCTTCAATCCTCAATACTCAATCTTCAATCCTCAATCCTCAATCCTCAATCCTCAATCCTCATTCTTCAATCCTCAATACCCAATCCTCAATCTTCAGTCCTCAATCCTCAATCCTCAATTCTCAATCCTCAATCCTCAATCCTCAGACCTCAGACATCAATACTCAACCCTCAGTCCTCGTCCTCAATCCACAACGCTCAATCCTCAATCATCAATCTTCAATCATCAATATTCAATCTTCAGTCCTCAATCCTCAATCCTCAATGTTCAATCCGCAATCCCCAATACTCAATCCTCAATCCTCAATCCTCAATCCTCAATGTTCAATCCTCAATACCCAATCCTCAATCTTAAATCCTCAATCCTCAATCCTCAATCCTCAATCCTCAATCCTCAGGCCTCAATCCTCTGTCCTCGAACCACAATCCTGAATCCTCAATACTGAATCCTCAATCCTGAATCCTCAATCCTCAATTCTCAACCCTCAATATTCAATTCTCGATACCCAATCCTCAATCTTCAATCCGCAATCCTCAATCCTCAATCCTCAACCCTCAATCCTCAATCCTCTGTCCTCAGACCACAATCCTGAATCCTCAATACTGAATCCTCAATCTTCAGCCCTCAGTCCTCAATCCTCAATCCTCAATCCTCAGTCATCAATACTCAATCTTCAGTACTCAATCCTCAATCCTCAAACCTCAATCCTCAATCCTCAACCCCCAATCCTCATTCCTCAAACCTCAACCCTCAGCCCTCAGTCCTCATCCTCAGTTCTCAATTCTCAATCCTCAGGCCTCAATCCTCAATCCTCAATCCTGAATCCTCAATCTCCAATCCTCAATACTCAGTCATCAATCCTCAATCCTCAATCTTCAATCATCAATACTCAATCTTCAATCCTCAAACCTCAATCCTCAGTCCTCAAACCTCAATTCTGAATCCTCAATCCTGAATCCTCAATCTTCAGCCCTCAGTCCTCAACAATCAGTTGTCAATCCTCAATCCTCAATCCTCAATCCTCAATCCTCAATCCCCAATCCTCAATCCTCAATCTTCAATCCTCAATACTCAATCTTCAATACTCAATCCTCAATCCTCAATCCTCAATCCTCATTCTTCAATCCTCAACAACAAATCCTCAATCTTTAATCCTCAATCCCCAATACTCAATCCTCAATCCCAATCCTCCATCCTCAATCATCAATCCTCAATCTTCAATCTTCAGTCCTCAATCCTCAATCCTCAATCCTCAATCCTCAATCATCAATTCTCAATCTTCGATCCTCAATGCTCAACGTTCAATCCTCAATCCTCAATCCTCAATCTTCAATCCTCAATCCTCAATCCTCAGTCCTCAATCCTCAATCCTCAATCCTCAATCCTCAATCCTCAATCTTCAATCCTCTATACTCAATCTTCAATCCTCAATACTCAATCCTCAATCCTCAATCCTCAATCCTCAATTCTCAATCCTCAATCCTCAATCCTCAATCCTGAATCCTCAATCTCCAATCCTCAATACTCAATCTTCAATCCTCAATCCTCAATCCTCAATCCTCAATCCTCAATCCTCAATCCTCAATCCTAATTCTTCAATTCTGAATACCCAATCCTCAATCTTCAATCCTCAATCCTAAATCATCTATTCTCAATCCTCAATCCTCAATCCTCAGACCTCAGGCATCAATATTCAACCCTCAGTCCTGGTCCCCAATCCACGACCCTCAATCCTCAATCCTCATTCCTCAATCCTCAATCCTCAATCCTCAATCCTCAATCCTCAATCTTCAATCCTCAATACTCAGTCATCAGTCCTCAATCCTCAACCTTCAATCATCAATACTCAATCTTTAATCCTCAATCCTCAATCCTCAATCCTCAGTCCTCAATCCTCAATCCTCAATCTTCAATCCTCAATACTCAATATTCAATCCTCAATCCTCAATTCTCAATCCTCAATCCTCATTCTTCAATCCTCAACACCAAATCCTCAATCTTCATTCCTCAATCCTCAATCCTCTATTCTCAATCCTCAATCCTCAATCCTCAGACCTCAAACATCAATACTCAACCCTCAGTCCTCGTCATCAATACACAACCCTCAATCCTCAATCCTCAATCTTCGATCATCAATATTCAATCTTCAATCCTCAATCCTCAATCCTCAGTCCTCAAACCTCAATCCTGAATCCTCAATCCTGAATCCTCAATCTTCAGCCCTCAGTCCTCAACAATCAGTTGTCAATCCTCAATCCTCAATACTCAATCCTCAATCCTCAATCCCCAATCCTCAATCCTCAACCTTCAATCCTCAATACTCAATCTTCAATCCTCAATCCTCAATCCTCAATCCTCAATACTCAATCCTCAATCCTCAATGTTCAATCCTCAATACCCAATCCTCAATCTTAAATCCTCAATCCTCAATCCTCAATCCTCAATCCTCAATCCTCAATCCTGAATCCTCAATCCTCAATACTCAATATTCAACCCTCAAACCTCAATCCTCAATCCTCAATCTTCAATCCTCAATCCTCAATCCTCAATCCTCAATGCTCATTCTTCAATCCTCAATACCCATCCTCAATCTTCAATCCTCAATCCTCAATCCTCAGTCCTCAAACCTCAATTCTGTATCCTCAATCCTGAATCCTCAATCTTCAGCCCTCAGTCCTCAACAATCAGTTGTCAATCCCCAATCCTCAATCCTCTATCCTCAATCCTCAATCCCCAATCCTCAATCCCCAATCTTCAATCCTCAATAATCAATCTTCAATCCTCAATCCTCAATCCTCAATCCTCAATCCTCATTCTTCAATCCTCAACAACAAATCCCCAATACTCAGTCCTCAATCCCCAATACTCAAACCTCAATCATCAATCCTCAATCTTCAATATTCAGTCCTCAATCCTCAATCCTCAATCCTCAATCCTCAATCATCAACCCTCAATCTTCAATCCTCAATGCCCAACCTTTAATCCTCAATCCTCAATCCTCAATCTTCAATCCTCAGTCCTCAATCCTCAATCCTCAATCCTCAGTCCTCAATCCTCAGTCCTTAATCTTCAATCCTCAATAGTCAATCTTCAATCCTCAATCCTCAATCCTCAATCCTCAATCCTCAATCCTCAATCCTCAATCCTCAATAGTCAATCCTCAATCTTCAATCCTCAATACTCAATCTTCAATCCTCAATCCTCAATCCTCAATCCCCAGTCCTCATTCTTCAATCCTCAATACCCAATCCTCAATCTTCAATCCTCAATCCTCAATCCTCAATTCTCAATCCTCTATCCTCAATCCTCAGACCTCAAACATCAATACTCAACCCTCAGTCCTCGTCCTGAATCCACAACCCTCAATCCTCAATCCTCAACCTTCAATCATCAATATTCATTCTTCAATCCTCAATCCTCAATCCTCAATCCTCAATCATCAATGTTCAATGTTCAATCCTCAATACCCAATCTTCAATCTTCAATCCTCGATCCTCAATCCTCAATCCCCAATCCCCAATCCTCAATCCACAGTCCTCAAACCACAGTCCTGAATCCTCAATCCTGAATCCTCAATCTTCAGCCCTCAGTCCTCAACAATCAGTTGTCAATCCTCAATCCTCACTAGAGTATCCTCAGTTCAGAGATTTCCATACGCAATACTCTATCTGCAATCTTCATATCTCTATCCACAAACATCAATTCACATCACTCAGCCATCAACTCTCAGTCCCCAATCATCAATCTTCAATCGTCAATCCTCAATCCTCAATCCTCAATCCTCAATCCACAATCCCCAATCCTCAATCTTCAATACTCAACCCTCAATCCTCAATCCACAATCCTCAATCCTCAATCCTCAATCCTCAATCCTCAATGTTCAGTACGCAATCCCCAATACTCAATCCTCAATCCTCAATACTCAATCCTCAATCATCAATCCTCAATCTTCAATATTCAGTCCTCAATCCTCAATCCTCAATCCTCAATCCTCAATCCTCAATCATCAATCCTCAATCTTCAATCCTCAATGCTCAACCTTTAATCCTCAATCCTCAATCCTCAATCTTCAATCCTCAGTCCTCAATCCCCAATCCTCAATCCTCAATCCTCAATCCTCAATCCTCAATCCTCAACCTTCAATCCTCAATACTCAATCTTCAATCCTCAATCCTCAATCCTCAATCCTCAGTCCTCATCCTTCAATCCTCAATACCCAATCCTCAATCTTCAATCGTCAATCCTCAATCCTCAATCCTCAATCCTAAATCCTGAATCTTCAATCCTCAATACTCTATCTTCAGCTCTCAAACCTCAATCCTCATTCCTCAATCTTCAATCCTCAATCCTCAATTCTCAATCCTCAATGCTCATTCTTCAATCCTCAATACCCAATCCTCAATCTTCAATCCTCAATCCTCAATCCTCAATCCTCAATCCTCAATCTTCAATCCTCAATACTCAATCTTCAATCCTCAATCCTCAATTCTCAATCCTCAATCCTCATTCTTCAATCCTCAACACCAAATCCTCAATCTTCATTCCTCAATCCTCAATCCTCTATTCTCAATCCTCAATCCTCAATCCTCAGACCTCAAGCATCAATACTCAACCCGCAGTCCTCGTCCTCAATACACAACCCTCAATCCTCAATCCTCAATCTTCGATCATCAATATTCAATCTTCAATCCTCAATCCTCAATCCTCAGTCCTCAAACCTCAATTCTGAATCCTCAATCCTGAATCCTCAATCTTCAGCCCTCAGTCCTCAACAATCAGTTGTCAATCCTCAATCCTCAATACTCAATCCTCAATCCTCAATCCCCAATCCTCAATCCTCGATCTTCAATCCTCAATACTCAATCTTCAATGCTCAATCCTCAATCCTCAATCCTCAATCCTCATTCTTCAATCCTCAACAACAAATCCTCAATCTTCAATCCTCAATCCCCAATACTCAATCCTCAATCCTCAATCCTCAATCCTCCATCCTCAATCATCAATCCTCAATCTTCAATCCTCAATACTCAATCTCCAATCCTCAATCCTCAATCCTCAATCCTCAGTCCTCATTCTTCAATCCTCAATACCCAATCCTCAATCTTCAATCCTCAATCCTCAATCCTCAATTCTCAATCCTCTATCCTCAATCCTCAGACCTCAAACATCAATACTCAACCCTCAGTCCTCGTCGTGAATCCACAACCCTCAATCCTCAATCCTCAACCTTCAATCATCAATATTCATTCTTCAATCCTCAATCCTCAATCATCAATCCTCAATCCTCAATCCCCAATCCTCAATCCTCAATCCACAGTCCTCAAACCACAATCCTGAATCCTCAATCCTGAATCCTCAATGTTCAGCCCTCAGTCCTCAACAATCAGTTGTCAATCCTCAATCCTCACTAGAGTATCCTCAGTTCAGAGTTTTCCATACGCAATGCTCAATCTGCAATCTTCATATCTCAATCCACAAACATCAATTCTCATCACTCAACCATCAACTCTCAGTCCCCAATCCTCAATCTTCAATCGTCAATCCTCAATCCTCAATCCTCAATCCTCAATCCTCAATCCCCAATCCTCAATCTTCAATACTCAATCCTCAATCCTCAATCCACCATCCTCAATCTTCAATCCTCAATCCTCAATCATCTATTCTCAATCCTCAATCCTCAATCCTCAGACCTCAGACATCAATATTCAACCCTCAGTCCTGGTCCCCAATCCACAACCCTCAATCCTCAATCCTCATTCCTCAATCCTCAATCCTCAATCCTCAATCCTCAATCTACAATCCTCAATACTCAGTCATCAATCCTCAATCCTCAATCTTCAATCATCAATACTCAATCTTTAATCCTCAATCCTCAATCCTCAATCCTCAATCCTCAATCCTCAATCCTCAATCTTCAATCCTCAATACTCAATCTTGAATCCTCAATCCTCAATTCTCAATCCTCAATCCTCATTCTTCAATCCTCAACACCAAATCCTCAATCTTCATTCCTCAATCCTCAATCCTCTATTCTCAATCCTCAATCCTCAATCCTCAGACCTCAAGCATCAATACTCAACCCTCAGTCCTCGTCCTCAATACACAACCCTCAATCCTCAATCCTCAATCTTCGACCATCAATATTCAATCTTCAATCCTCAATCCTCAATCCTCAGTCCTCAAACCTCAATTCTGAATCCTCAATCCTGAATCCTCAATCTTCAGCCCTCAGTCCTCAACAATCAGTTGTCAATCCTCAATCCTCAATACTCAATCCTCAATCCTCAATCCTCAATCCTCAATCCTCAATCCTCAATCTTCAATCCTCAATACTCAATCTTCAATCCTCAATCCTCAATTCTCTATCCTCAATACTCAATCCTCAATCGTCAATCCTCAATCCCCAATCCTCAATCTTCAATACTCAATCCTCAATCCTCAATCCACAATCCTCAATCTTCAATCCTCAATACTCAATCTTCAATCCTCAATCCTCAATCCTCAATCCTCAATCCTCAATCCTCAATCCTCAATCCTCAGTCCTCAATCCTCAATCTTCAATCCTCAATACTCAATCTTCAATCCTCAATCCTCAATCCTCAATCCTCAATCCTCATTCTTCAGTCCTCAATACCCAATCCTCAATCTTCAGTCCTCAATACTCAATCCTCAATTCTCAATCCTCAATCCTCAATCCTCAGACCTCAGACATCAATACTCAACCCTCAGCCCTCGTCCTCAGTCCACAACTCTCAATCCTCAATCATCAATCTTCAATCATCAATATTCAATCTTCAATCCTCAATCCTCAATCCTCAATCCTCAATGTTCAATCCGCAATCCCCAATACTCAATCCTCAATCCTCAATCCTCAATCCTCAATGTTCAATCCACAATACCCAATTCTCAATCTTAAATCCTCAATCCTCAATTATCAATCCTCAATCCTCAATCCTCAATCCTCAGGCCTCAATCCTCTGTCCTCGAACCACAATCCTGAATCCTCAATACTGAATCCTCAATCCTGAATCCTCAATCCTCAATCCTCAACCCTCAATATTCAATCCGCAATACCCAATCCTCAATCTTCAATCCTCAATCCTCAATCCTCAATCCTCAATCCTCAATCCTCAATCCTCTGTCCTCAAACCACAATCCTGAATCCTCAATACTGAATCCTCAATCTTCAGCCCTCAGTCCACAATCCTCAATCCTCAGTCATCAATACTCAATCTTCAGTACTCAATCCTCAATCCACAAACCTCAATCCTCAATCCTCAGCCCCGAATCCTCATTCCTCAAACCTCAACCCTCAGGCCTCAGTCCTCATCCTCAGTTCTCAATTCTCAATCCTCAGGCCTCAATCTTCAATCCTCAATCCTCATACTTCAATCCTCAATACCCAATCCTCAATCTTCAATCCTCAATCCTCAATCCTCAATTCTCAATCCTCAATCCTCAATCCTCAGACCTCAAACGTCAATATTCAACCCTCAGTCCTGGTCCCCAATCCACATCCCTCAATCCCCACTCCTCAATCTTCAATCATCAATATTCAATCTTAAGTCCTCAATCCTCAATCCTCAATCCTCAATGTTCAATCCGCAATCCCCAATACTCACTCCTCAATCCTCAATCCTCAATCCTCAATGTTCAATCCACAATACCCAATCCTCAATCTTAAATCCTCAATCCTCAATTATCAATCCTCAGTCCTCAATCCTCAGTCCTCAGGCCTCAATCCTCTGTCCTCGAACCACAATCCTGAATCCTCAATACTGAATCCTCAATCCAGAATCCTCAATCCTCAATCCTCAACCCTCAATATTCAATCCGCAATACCCAATCCTCAATCTTCAATCCTCAATCCTCAATCCTCAATCCTCAATCCTCAATCCTCAATCCTCTGTCCTCAAACCACAATCCTGAATCCTCAATACTGAATCCTCAATCTTCAGCCCTCAGTCCTCAATCCTCAGTCCTCAGTCATCAATACTCAATCTTCAGTACCCAATCCTCAATCCTCAAACCTCAATCCTCAATCCTCAGCCCCCAATCCTCATTCCTCAAACCTCAACCCTCAGGCCTCAGTCCTCATCCTCAGTTCTCAATTCTCAATCCTCAGGCCTCAATCCTCAATCCTCAATCCTCATTCTTCAACCCTCAATACCCAATCCTCAATCTTCAATCCTCAATCCTCAATCCTCAATTCGCAATCCTCAATCCTCAATCCTCAGACCTCAAACGTCAATATTCAACCCTCAGTCCTGATCCCCAATCCACATCCCTCAATCCCCACTACTCAATCTTCAATCATCAATATTCAATCTTCAGTCCTCAATTCTCAATCCTCAATCCTCAATCCTCAATGTTCAATTCTCAATACCCAATCCTCAATCTTAAATCCTCAATCCTCAATCCTCAATCCTCAATGTTCATTCCTCAATACCCAATCTTCAATCTTCAATCCTCGATCCTCAATCCTCAATCCCCAATCCTCAATCCTCAACCCACAGTCCTCAAAACACAGTCCTGAATCCTCAATCCTGAATCCTCAACCTTCAGCCCTCAGTCCTCAACAATCAGTTGTCAATCCTCAATCCTCACTAGAGTATCCTCAGTTCAGAGTTTTCCATACGCAATACTCAATCTGCAATCTTCATATCTCTATCCACAAACATCAATTCTCATCACTCAACCATCAACTCTCAGTCCCCAATCCTCAATCTTCAATCGTCAATCCTCAATCCTCAATCCTCAATCCTCAATCCTCAATCTTCAATCCTGAATACTCAATCTTCAATCCTCAATCCTCAATTCTCAATCCTCAATACTCAATCCTCAATCGTCAATCCTCAATCCCCAATCCTCAATCTTCAATACTCAATCCTCAATCCTCAATTCACAATCCTCAATCTTCAATCCTCAATACTCAATCTTCAATCCTCAATCCTCAATCCTCAATCCTCAATCCTCAATCCTCAATCCTCAGTCCTCAATCCTCAATCTTCAATCCTCAATACTCAATCTTCAATCCTCAATCCTCAATCCTCAATCCTCAATCCTCATTCTTCAATCCTCAATACCCAATCCTCAATCTTCAGTCCTCAATCCTCAATCCTCAATTCTCAATCCTCAATCCTCAATCCTCAGACCTCAGACATCAATACTCAACCCTCAGTCCTCGTCCTCAATCCACAACGCTCAATCCTCAATCATCAATCTTCAATCATCAATATTCAATCTTCAGTCCTCAATCCTCAATCCTCAATCCTCAATGTTCAATCCGCAATCCCCAATACTCAATCCTCAATCCTCAATCCTCAATCCTCAATGTTCAATCCTCAATACCCAATCCTCAATCTTAAATCCTCAATCCTCAATCCTCAATCCTCAATCCTCAATCCTCAGGCCTCAATCCTCTGTCCTCGAACCACAATCCTGAATCCTCAATACTGAATCCTCAATCCTGAATCCTCAATCCTCAATTCTCAACCCTCAATATTCAATTCTCGATACCCAATCCTCAATCTTCAATCCGCAATCCTCAATCCTCAATCCTCAACCCTCAATCCTCAATCCTCTGTCCTCAGACCACAATCCTGAATCCTCAATACTGAATCCTCAATCTTCAGCCCTCAGTCCTCAATCCTCAATCCTCAATCCTCAGTCATCAATACTCAATCTTCAGTACTCAATCCTCAATCCTCAAACCTCAATCCTCAATCCTCAACCCCCAATCCTCATTCCTCAAACCTCAACCCTCAGCCCTCAGTCCTCATCCTCAGTTCTCAATTCTCAATCCTCAGGCCTCAATCCTCAATCCTCAATCCTGAATCCTCAATCTCCAATCCTCAATACTCAGTCATCAATCCTCAATCCTCAATCTTCAATCATCAATACTCAATCTTCAATCCTCAAACCTCAATCCTCAGTCCTCAAACCTCAATTCTGAATCCTCAATCCTGAATCCTCAATCTTCAGCCCTCAGTCCTCAACAATCAGTTGTCAATCCTCAATCCTCAATCCTCAATCCTCAATCCTCAATCCCCAATCCTCAATCCTCAATCTTCAATCCTCAATACTCAATCTTCAATCCTCAATCCTCAATCCTCAATCCTCAATCCTCATTCTTCAATCCTCAACAACAAATCCTCAATCTTTAATCCTCAATCCCCAATACTCAATCCTCAATCCCAATCCTCCATCCTCAATCATCAATCCTCAATCTTCAATCTTCAGTCCTCAATCCTCAATCCTCAATCCTCAATCCTCAATCATCAATTCTCAATCTTCAATCCTCAATGCTCAACGTTCAATCCTCAATCCTCAATCCTCAATCTTCAATCCTCAATCCTCAATCCTCAGTCCTCAATCCTCAATCCTCAATCCTCAATCCTCAATCCTCAATCTTCAATCCTCTATACTCAATCTTCAATCCTCAATACTCAATCCTCAATCCTCAATCCTCAATCCTCAATTCTCAATCCTCAATCCTCAATCCTCAATCCTGAATCCTCAATCTCCAATCCTCAATACTCAATCTTCAATCCTCAATCCTCAATCCTCAATCCTCAATCCTCAATCCTCAATCCTCAATCCTAATTCTTCAATTCTGAATACCCAATCCTCAATCTTCAATCCTCAATCCTAAATCATCTATTCTCAATCCTCAATCCTCAATCCTCAGACCTCAGGCATCAATATTCAACCCTCAGTCCTGGTCCCCAATCCACGACCCTCAATCCTCAATCCTCATTCCTCAATCCTCAATCCTCAATCCTCAATCCTCAATCCTCAATCTTCAATCCTCAATACTCAGTCATCAGTCCTCAATCCTCAACCTTCAATCATCAATACTCAATCTTTAATCCTCAATCCTCAATCCTCAATCCTCAGTCCTCAATCCTCAATCCTCAATCTTCAATCCTCAATACTCAATCTTCAATCCTCAATCCTCAATTCTCAATCCTCAATCCTCATTCTTCAATCCTCAACACCAAATCCTCAATCTTCATTCCTCAATCCTCAATCCTCTATTCTCAATCCTCAATCCTCAATCCTCAGACCTCAAACATCAATACTCAACCCTCAGTCCTCGTCATCAATACACAACCCTCAATCCTCAATCCTCAATCTTCGATCATCAATATTCAATCTTCAATCCTCAATCCTCAATCCTCAGTCCTCAAACCTCAATCCTGAATCCTCAATCCTGAATCCTCAATCTTCAGCCCTCAGTCCTCAACAATCAGTTGTCAATCCTCAATCCTCAATACTCAATCCTCAATCCTCAATCCCCAATCCTCAATCCTCAACCTTCAATCCTCAATACTCAATCTTCAATCCTCAATCCTCAATCCTCAATCCTCAATACTCAATCCTCAATCCTCAATGTTCAATCCTCAATACCCAATCCTCAATCTTAAATCCTCAATCCTCAATACTCAATCCTCAATCCTCAATCCTCAATCCTGAATCCTCAATCCTCAATACTCAATATTCAACCCTCAAACCTCAATCCTCAATCCTCAATCTTCAATCCTCAATCCTCAATCCTCAATCCTCAATGCTCATTCTTCAATCCTCAATACCCATCCTCAATCTTCAATCCTCAATCCTCAATCCTCAGTCCTCAAACCTCAATTCTGTATCCTCAATCCTGAATCCTCAATCTTCAGCCCTCAGTCCTCAACAATCAGTTGTCAATCCCCAATCCTCAATCCTCTATCCTCAATCCTCAATCCCCAATCCTCAATCCCCAATCTTCAATCCTCAATAATCAATCTTCAATCCTCAATCCTCAATCCTCAATCCTCAATCCTCATTCTTCAATCCTCAACAACAAATCCCCAATACTCAGTCCTCAATCCCCAATACTCAAACCTCAATCATCAATCCTCAATCTTCAATATTCAGTCCTCAATCCTCAATCCTCAATCCTCAATCCTCAATCATCAACCCTCAACCTTCAATCCTCAATGCCCAACCTTTAATCCTCAATCCTCAATCCTCAATCTTCAATCCTCAGTCCTCAATCCTCAATCCTCAATCCTCAGTCCTCAATCCTCAATCCTTAATCTTCAATCCTCAATAGTCAATCTTCAATCCTCAATCCTCAATCCTCAATCCTCAATCCTCAATCCTCAATCCTCAATCCTCAATAGTCAATCCTCAATCTTCAATCCTCAATACTCAATCTTCAATCCTCAATCCTCAATCCTCAATCCCCAGTCCTCATTCTTCAATCCTCAATACCCAATCCTCAATCTTCAATCCTCAATCCTCAATCCTCAATTCTCAATCCTCTATCCTCTATCCTCAGACCTCAAACATCAATACTCAACCCTCAGTCCTCGTCCTGAATCCACAACCCTCAATCCTCAATCCTCAACCTTCAATCATCAATATTCATTCTTCAATCCTCAATCCTCAATCCTCAATCCTCAATCATCAATGTTCAATGTTCAATCCTCAATACCCAATCTTCAATCTTCAATCCTCGATCCTCAATCCTCAATCCCCAATCCCCAATCCTCAATCCACAGTCCTCAAACCACAGTCCTGAATCCTCAATCCTGAATCCTCAATCTTCAGCCCTCAGTCCTCAACAATCAGTTGTCAATCCTCAATCCTCACTAGAGTATCCTCAGTTCAGAGATTTCCATACGCAATACTCTATCTGCAATCTTCATATCTCTATCCACAAACATCAATTCACATCACTCAGCCATCAACTCTCAGTCCCCAATCATCAATCTTCAATCGTCAATCCTCAATCCTCAATCCTCAATCCTCAATCCTCAATCCCCAATCCTCAATCTTCAATACTCAACCCTCAATCCTCAATCCACAATCCTCAATCCTCAATCCTCAATCCTCAATCCTCAATGTTCAGTACGCAATCCCCAATACTCAATCCTCAATCCTCAATACTCAATCCTCAATCATCAATCCTCAATCTTCAATATTCAGTCCTCAATCCTCAATCCTCAATCCTCAATCCTCAATCCTCAATCATCAATCCTCAATCTTCAATCCTCAATGCTCAACCTTTAATCCTCAATCCTCAATCCTCAATCTTCAATCCTCAGTCCTCAATCCCCAATCCTCAATCCTCAATCCTCAATCCTCAATCCTCAATCCTCAACCTTCAATCCTCAATACTCAATCTTCAATCCTCAATCCTCAATCCTCAATCCTCAGTCCTCATCCTTCAATCCTCAATACCCAATCCTCAATCTTCAATCGTCAATCCTCAATCCTCAATCCTCAATCCTAAATCCTGAATCTTCAATCCTCAATACTCTATCTTCAGCTCTCAAACCTCAATCCTCATTCCTCAATCTTCAATCCTCAATCCTCAATTCTCAATCCTCAATGCTCATTCTTCAATCCTCAATACCCAATCCTCAATCTTCAATCCTCAATCCTCAATCCTCAATCCTCAATCCTCAATCTTCAATCCTCAATACTCAATCTTCAATCCTCAATCCTCAATTCTCAATCCTCAATCCTCATTCTTCAATCCTCAACACCAAATCCTCAATCTTCATTCCTCAATCCTCAATCCTCTATTCTCAATCCTCAATCCTCAATCCTCAGACCTCAAGCATCAATACTCAACCCGCAGTCCTCGTCCTCAATACACAACCCTCAATCCTCAATCCTCAATCTTCGATCATCAATATTCAATCTTCAATCCTCAATCCTCAATCCTCAGTCCTCAAACCTCAATTCTGAATCCTCAATCCTGAATCCTCAATCTTCAGCCCTCAGTCCTCAACAATCAGTTGTCAATCCTCAATCCTCAATACTCAATCCTCAATCCTCAATCCCCAATCCTCAATCCTCGATCTTCAATCCTCAATACTCAATCTTCAATGCTCAATCCTCAATCCTCAATCCTCAATCCTCATTCTTCAATCCTCAACAACAAATCCTCAATCTTCAATCCTCAATCCCCAATACTCAATCCTCAATCCTCAATCCTCAATCCTCCATCCTCAATCATCAATCCTCAATCTTCAATCCTCAATACTCAATCTCCAATCCTCAATCCTCAATCCTCAATCCTCAGTCCTCATTCTTCAATCCTCAATACCCAATCCTCAATCTTCAATCCTCAATCCTCAATCCTAAATTCTCAATCCTCTATCCTCAATCCTCAGACCTCAAACATCAATACTCAACCCTCAGTCCTCGTCGTGAATCCACAACCCTCAATCCTCAATCCTCAACCTTCAATCATCAATATTCATTCTTCAATCCTCAATCCTCAATCATCAATCCTCAATCCTCAATCCCCAATCCTCAATCCTCAATCCACAGTCCTCAAACCACAGTCCTGAATCCTCAATCCTGAATCCTCAATGTTCAGCCCTCAGTCCTCAACAATCAGTTGTCAATCCTCAATCCTCACTAGAGTATCCTCAGTTCAGAGTTTTCCATACGCAATGCTCAATCTGCAATCTTCATATCTCAATCCACAAACATCAATTCTCATCACTCAACCATCAACTCTCAGTCCCCAATCCTCAATCTTCAATCGTCAATCCTCAATCCTCAATCCTCAATCCTCAATCCTCAATCCCCAATCCTCAATCTTCAATACTCAATCCTCAATCCTCAATCCACCATCCTCAATCTTCAATCCTCAATCCTCAATCATCTATTCTCAATCCTCAATCCTCAATCCTCAGACCTCAGACATCAATATTCAACCCTCAGTCCTGGTCCCCAATCCACAACCCTCAATCCTCAATCCTCATTCCTCAATCCTCAATCCTCAATCCTCAATCCTCAATCTACAATCCTCAATACTCAGTCATCAATCCTCAATCCTCAATCTTCAATCATCAATACTCAATCTTTAATCCTCAATCCTCAATCCTCAATCCTCAATCCTCAATCCTCAATCCTCAATCTTCAATCCTCAATACTCAATCTTGAATCCTCAATCCTCAATTCTCAATCCTCAATCCTCATTCTTCAATCCTCAACACCAAATCCTCAATCTTCATTCCTCAATCCTCAATCCTCTATTCTCAATCCTCAATCCTCAATCCTCAGACCTCAAGCATCAATACTCAACCCTTAGTCCTCGTCCTCAATACACAACCCTCAATCCTCAATCCTCAATCTTCGACCATCAATATTCAATCTTCAATCCTCAATCCTCAATCCTCAGTCCTCAAACCTCAATTCTGAATCCTCAATCCTGAATCCTCAATCTTCAGCCCTCAGTCCTCAACAATCAGTTGTCAATCCTCAATCCTCAATACCCAATCCTCAATCCTCAATCCTCAATCCTCAATCCTCAATCCTCAATCTTCAATCCTCAATACTCAATCTTCAATCCTCAATCCTCAATTCTCTATCCTCAATACTCAATCCTCAATCGTCAATCCTCAATCCCCAATCCTCAATCTTCAATACTCAATCCTCAATCCTCAATCCACAATCCTCAATCTTCAATCCTCAATACTCAATCTTCAATCCTCAATCCTCAATCCTCAATCCTCAATCCTCAATCCTCAATCCTCAATCCTCAGTCCTCAATCCTCAATCTTCAATCCTCAATACTCAATCTTCAATCCTCAATCCTCAATCCTCAATCCTCAATCCTCATTCTTCAGTCCTCAATACCCAATCCTCAATCTTCAGTCCTCAATACTCAATCCTCAATTCTCAATCCTCAATCCTCAATCCTCAGACCTCAGACATCAATACTCAACCCTCAGCCCTCGTCCTCAGTCCACAACTCTCAATCCTCAATCATCAATCTTCAATCATCAATATTCAATCTTCAATCCTCAATCCTCAATCCTCAATCCTCAATGTTCAATCCGCAATCCCCAATACTCAATCCTCAATCCTCAATCCTCAATCCTCAATGTTCAATCCACAATACCCAATTCTCAATCTTAAATCCTCAATCCTCAATTATCAATCCTCAATCCTCAATCCTCAATCCTCAGGCCTCAATCCTCTGTCCTCGAACCACAATCCTGAATCCTCAATACTGAATCCTCAATCCTGAATCCTCAATCCTCAATCCTCAACCCTCAATATTCAATCCGCAATACCCAATCCTCAATCTTCAATCCTCAATCCTCAATCCTCAATCCTCAATCCTCAATCCTCAATCCTCTGTCCTCAAACCACAATCCTGAATCCTCAATACTGAATCCTCAATCTTCAGCCCTCAGTCCACAATCCTCAATCCTCAGTCATCAATACTCAATCTTCAGTACTCAATCCTCAATCCACAAACCTCAATCCTCAATCCTCAGCCCCGAATCCTCATTCCTCAAACCTCAACCCTCAGGCCTCAGTCCTCATCCTCAGTTCTCAATTCTCAATCCTCAGGCCTCAATCTTCAATCCTCAATCCTCATACTTCAATCCTCAATACCCAATCCTCAATCTTCAATCCTCAATCCTCAATCCTCAATTCTCAATCCTCAATCCTCAATCCTCAGACCTCAAACGTCAATATTCAACCCTCAGTCCTGGTCCCCAATCCACATCCCTCAATCCCCACTCCTCAATCTTCAATCATCAATATTCAATCTTAAGTCCTCAATCCTCAATCCTCAATCCTCAATGTTCAATCCGCAATCCCCAATACTCACTCCTCAATCCTCAATCCTCAATCCTCAATGTTCAATCCACAATACCCAATCCTCAATCTTAAATCCTCAATCCTCAATTATCAATCCTCAGTCCTCAATCCTCAGTCCTCAGGCCTCAATCCTCTGTCCTCGAACCACAATCCTGAATCCTCAATACTGAATCCTCAATCCAGAATCCTCAATCCTCAATCCTCAACCCTCAATATTCAATCCGCAATACCCAATCCTCAATCTTCAATCCTCAATCCTCAATCCTCAATCCTCAATCCTCAATCCTCAATCCTCTGTCCTCAAACCACAATCCTGAATCCTCAATACTGAGTCCTCAATCTTCAGCCCTCAGTCCACAATCCTCAATCCTCAGTCATCAATACTCAATCTTCAGTACTCAATCCTCAATCCACAAACCTCAATCCTCAATCCTCAGCCCCGAATCCTCATTCCTCAAACCTCAACCCTCAGGCCTCAGTCCTCATCCTCAGTTCTCAATTCTCAATCCTCAGGCCTCAATCTTCAATCCTCAATCCTCATACTTCAATCCTCAATACCCAATCCTCAATCTTCAATCCTCAATCCTCAATCCTCAATTCTCAATCCTCAATCCTCAATCCTCAGACCTCAAACGTCAATATTCAACCCTCAGTCCTGGTCCCCAATCCACATCCCTCAATCCCCACTCCTCAATCTTCAATCATCAATATTCAATCTTAAGTCCTCAATCCTCAATCCTCAATCCTCAATGTTCAATCCGCAATCCCCAATACTCACTCCTCAATCCTCAATCCTCAATCCTCAATGTTCAATCCACAATACCCAATCCTCAATCTTAAATCCTCAATCCTCAATTATCAATCCTCAGTCCTCAATCCTCAGTCCTCAGGCCTCAATCCTCTGTCCTCGAACCACAATCCTGAATCCTCAATACTGAATCCTCAATACAGAATCCTCAATCCTCAATCCTCAACCCTCAATATTCAATCCGCAATACCCAATCCTCAATCTTCAATCCTCAATCCTCAATCCTCAATCCTCAATCCTCAATCCTCAATCCTCTGTCCTCAAACCACAATCCTGAATCCTCAATACTGAATCCTCAATCTTCAGCCCTCAGTCCTCAATCCTCAGTCCTCAGTCATCAATACTCAATCTTCAGTACCCAATCCTCAATCCTCAAACCTCAATCCTCAATCCTCAGCCCCCAATCCTCATTCCTCAAACCTCAACCCTCAGGCCTCAGTCCTCATCCTCAGTTCTCAATTCTCAATCCTCAGGCCTCAATCCTCAATCCTCAATCCTCATTCTTCAACCCTCAATACCCAATCCTCAATCTTCAATCCTCAATCCTCAATCCTCAATTCGCAATCCTCAATCCTCAATCCTCAGACCTCAAACGTCAATATTCAACCCTCAGTCCTGATCCCCAATCCACATCCCTCAATCCCCACTACTCAATCTTCAATCATCAATATTCAATCTTCAGTCCTCAATTCTCAATCCTCAATCCTCAATCCTCAATGTTCAATTCTCAATACCCAATCCTCAATCTTAAATCCTCAATCCTCAATCCTCAATCCTCAAGCCTCAATCCTCTGTCCTCGAAACACAATCCTGAATCCTCAATTCTGAATCCTCAATTCTGAATCCTCAATCCTCAATCCTCAATCCTCAATACTCAATCCTCAATTCTCAATCCTCTATCCTCAATCCTCAGACCTCAAACGTCAATCCTCAATCCTCAATCCTCAATCCTCAATCCTCAATCCTCAATCCTCAACTTTCAATCCTCAATACTCAATCTTCAATCCTCAATCCTCAATCCTCAATCCTCAATCCTCATTCTTCAATCCTCAACACCAAATCCTCAATCCTCATTCCTCAATCCTCAATCCTCTATTCTCAATCCTCAATCCTCAATCCTCAGACCTCAAACATCAATACTCAACCATCAGTCCTCGTCCTCAATACACAACCCTCAATCCTCAATCCTCAATCTTCGATCATCAACATTCAATCTTCAATCCTCAATCCTCAATCCTCAGTCCTCAAACCTCAATTCTGAATCCTCAATCCTGAATCCTCAATCTTCAGCCCTCAGTCCTCAACAATCAGTTGTCAATCCCCAATCCTCAATCCTCTATCCTCAATCCTCAATCCCCAATCCTCAATCCTCAATCTTCAATCCTCAATAATCAATCTTCAATCCTCAATCCTCAATCCTCAATCCTCAATCCTCATTCTTCAATCCTCAACAACAAATCCCCAATACTCAGTCCTCAATCCCCAATACTAAAACCTCAATCATCAATCCTCAATCTTCAATATTCAGTCCTCAATCCTCAATCCTCAATCCTCAATCCTCAATCATCAACCCTCAATCTTCAATCCTCAATGCTCAACCTTTAATCCTCAATCCTCAATCCTCAATCTTCAATCCTCAATCCTCAATTCTCAATCCTCAATACTCAATCCTCAATCGTCAATCCTCAATCCCCAATCCTCAATCCTCAATACTCAATCCTCAATCCTCAATCCACAATCCTCAATCTTGAATCCTCAATACTCAATCTTCAATCCTCAATCCTCAATCCTCAATCCTCAATCCTCAATCCTCAATCCTCAATCCTCAGTCCTCAATCCTCAATCTTCAATCCTCAATACTCAATCTTCAATCCTCAATCCTCAATCCTCAATCCTCAATCCTCATTCTTCAGTCCTCAATACCCAATCCTCAATCTTCAGTCCTGAATCCTCAATCCTCAATTCTCAATCCTCAATCCTCAATCCTCAGACCTCAGACATCAATACTCAACCCTCAGTCCTCGTCCTCAGTCCACAACTCTCAATCCTCAATCATCAATCTTCAATCATCAATATTCAATCTTCAATCCTCAATCCTCAATCCTCAATCGTCAATGTTCAATCCGCAATCCCCAATACTCAATCCTCAATCGTCAATCCTCAATCCCCAATCCTCAATCCTCAATACTCAATCCTCAATCCTCAATCCACAATCCTCAATCTTGAATCCTCAATACTCAATCTTCAATCCTCAATCCTCAATCCTCAATCCTCAATCTTCAACTCTCAAACCTCAATCCTCAATCCTCAATCTTCAATCCTCAATCCTCAATCCTCAATCCTCAATGCTCATTCTTCAATCCTCAATACCCAATCCTCAATCATCAATCCTCAATCCTCAATCCTCAATTCTCAATCCTCAATCCTCAATCCTCAGACCTCAGACATCAATACTCAACCCTCAGTCCTCTTCCTCAATCCATAACCCTCAATCCTCAATCATCAATCTTCAATCATCAATACTCAATCTTCAGTCCTCAATCCTCAATCCTCAATCCTCAATGTTCAATCCGCAAAACCCAATCCTCAATCTTCAATCCTCAATTCTCAATGCTCAATCCTCAATCCTCAATCCTCAATCCTCTATCCTCAATCCTCAGTCCTCAAACCTCAATCCTGGATCCTCAATCCTGAATCCTCAATCTTCAGACCTCAGTCCTCAACAATCAGTTGCCAATTCTCAATCCTCAATAGAATATCATCAACTCACAGTTTTCAATACTCAATACTCAATCTGCAATCTTTAAATCTCTATCCACAAACACCAATTCTCATCACTCAACCCTCAACACTCAGTCCCCAGTCCTCAATTTTCAATCCTCAATCCTCAATCCTCAATCCTCAATCCTCAATCCTCAATCCTCAATCCTCAATCATCAATCTTCAATCCTCAATGCTCAATCATCAATCCTCAATCCCCAGTCCTCAATCCTCAAACCTCAATCCTCAACCCTCAGCCCTCACCCTCAATCCCCGATCCTCAATACTCAATCCTCAATCTTCAATCCTCAATACTCAATCTTCAATCCTCAATCCTCAACCCTCAATACACAATCCTCAATCCTCAATCCTCAGTCATCAATACTCAATCTTCAGTACTCAATCCTCAATCCTCAAACCTCAATCCTCAATCCTCAACCCCCAATCCTCATTCCTCAAACCTCAATCCTCAGCCCTCAGTCCTCATCCTCAGTTCTCAATTCTCTATCCTCAGGCCTCAATCCTCAATCCTCAATCCTCATTCTTCAATCCTCAATACCCAATCCTCAATCTTCAATCCTCAATCCTCAATCCTCAAATCTCAATCCTGAATCCTCAATCCTCAGACCTCAAACGTTAATATTCAACCCTCAGTCCTGGTCCCCAATCCACATCCCTCAATCCCCAATCCTCAATCTTCAATCATCAATATTCAATCTTCAGTCCTCAATCCTCAATCCTCAATCATCAATCCTCAATGTTCAATCCTCAATACCCAATCCTCAATCTTAAATCCTCAATCCTCAATCCTCAATCCTCAATCCTCAATCCTCAATCCTCAATCCTCAAGACTCAATCCTCTGTCCTCGAACCACAATCCTGAATCCTCAATTCTGAATCCTCAATCCTGAATCCTCAATCCTCAATCCTCAATCCTCAATCCTCAATCCTCAATTCTCGATCCTCTATCCTCATTCCTCAGACCTCAAACATCAATCCTCAATCATCAATCCTCAATCCTCAATCCTCAATCCTCAATCCTCAATCCTCAATCCTCAATCTTCAATCTTCAATCCTCAATACTCAATCTTCAATCCTCAATCCTCAATTCTCAATCCTCAATACTCAATCCTCAATCGTCAATCCTCAATCCCCAATCCTCAATCCTCAATACTCAATCCTCAATCCTCAATCCACAATCCTCAATCTTGAATCCTCAATACTCAATCTTCAATCCTCAATCCTCAATCCTCAATCCTCAATCCTCAATCCTCAATCCTCAATCCTCAGTCCTCAATCCTCAATCTTCAATCCTCAATACTCAATCTTCAATCCTCAATCCTCAATCCTCAATCCTCAATCCTCATTCTTCAGTCCTGAATACCCAATCCTCAATCTTCAGTCCTGAATCCTCAATCCTCAATTCTCAATCCTCAATCCTCAATCCTCAGACCTCAGACATCAATACTCAACCCTCAGTCCTCGTCCTCAGTCCACAACTCTCAATCCTCAATCATCAATCTTCAATCATCAATATTCAATCTTCAATCCTCAATCCTCAATCCTCAATCGTCAATGTTCAATCCGCAATCCCCAATACTCAATCCTCAATCCTCAATCCTCAATCCTCAATCCTCAATCCTCAGTCCTCATTCTTCAATCCTCAATACCCAATCCTCAATCTTCAATCCTCAATCCTCAATCGTCAATTCTCAATCCTCAATCCTCAATCCTCAGACCTCAAACGTCAATATTCAACCCTCAGTCCTGGTCCCCAATCCACATCCCTCAATCCCCACTCCTCAATCTTCAATCATCAATATTCAATCTTAAGTCCTCAATCCTCAATCCTCAATCCTCAATGTTCAATCCGCAATCCCCAAAACTCAATCCTCAATCCTCAATCCTCAAACCTCAATGTTCAATCCACAATACCCAATCCTCAATCTTAAATCCTCAATCCTCAATTATCAATCCTCAATCCTCAATCCTCAATCCTCAGGCCTCAATCCTCTGTCCTCGAACCACAATCCTGATTCCTCAATACTGAATCCTCAATCCTGAATCCTCAATCCTCAATCCTCAACCCTCAATATTCAATCCGCAATACCCAATCCTCAATCTTCAATCCTCAATCCTCAATCCTCAATCCTCAATCCTCAATCCTCAATCCTCTGTCCTCAAACCACAATCCTGAATCCTCAATACTGAATCCTCAATCTTCAGCCCTCAGTCTTCAATCCTCAATCCTCAGTCATCAATACTCAATCTTCAGTACTCAATCCTCAATCCTCAAACCTCAATCCTCAATCCTCAGCCCCCAATCCTCATTCCTCAAACCTCAACCCTCAGGCCTTAGTCCTCATCCTCAGTTCTCAATTCTCAATCCTCAGGGCTCAATCCTCAATCCTCAATCCTCATTCTTCAATCCTCAATACCCAATCCTCAATCTTCAATCCTCAATCCTTAATCCTCAGTTCTCAATCCTCAATCCTCAATCCTCAGACCTCAAACGTCAATATTCAACCCTCAGTCCTGGTCCCCAATCCACATCCCTCAATCCCCACTCCTCAATCTTCAATCATCAATATTCAATCTTCAGTCCTCAATCCTCAATCCTCAATCCTCAATCCTCAATGTTCAATCCTCAATACCCAATCCTCAATCTTAAATCCTCAATCCTCAATCCTCAATCCTCAAGCCTCAATCCTCTGTCCTCGAACCACAATCCTGAATCCTCAATTCTGAATCCTCAATCCTGAATCCTCAATCCTCAATCCTCAATCCTCAATACTCAATCCTCAATCCTCAATCCTCAATCCTAATTCTTCAATCCTCAATACCCAATCCTCAATCTTCAATCCTCAATCCTCAATCATCTATTCTCAATCCTCAATCCTCAATCCTCAGACCTCAGACATCAATATTCAACCCTCAGTCCTGGTCCCCAATCCACAACCCTCAATCCTCAATCCTCATTCCTCAATCCTCAATCCTCAATCGTGAATCCTCAATCTTCAATCCTCAATACTCAGTCATCAATCCTCAATCCTCAATATTCAATCATCAATACTCAATCTTCAATCCTCAATCCTCAATCCTCAATCCTCAATCCTCAATCCTCAATCCTCAATCCTCAATCTTCAATCCTCAATACTCAATCTTCAATCCTCAATCCTCAATCCTCAATCCTCAATCCTCATTCTTCAATCCTCAACGCCAAATCCTCAATCTTCATTCCTCAATCCTCAATCCTCTATTCTCAATCCTCAATCCTCAATCCTCAGACCTCAAACATCAATACTCAACCCTCAGTCCTCGTCGTCAATACACAACACTCAATCCTCAATCCTCAATCTTCGATCATCAATATTCAATCTTCAATCCTCAATCCTCTATCCTCAGTCCTCAAACCTCAATTCTGAATCCTCAATCCTGAATCCTCAATCTTCAGCCCTCAGTCCTCAACAATCAGTTGTCAATCCTCAATCCTCCATCCTCAATCCTCAATCTTCAATCCTCAATAATCAATCTTCAATCCTCAATCCTCAATCCTCAATCCTCAATCCTCATTCTTCAATCCTCAACAACAAATCCCCAATACTCAGTCCTCAATCCCCAATACTCAATCCTCAATCATCAATCCTCAATCTTCAATATTCAGTCCTCAATCCTCAATCCTCAATCCTCAATCCTCAATCATCAACCCTCAATCTTCAATCCTCAATGCTCAACCTTTAATCCTCAATCCTCAATCCTCAATCTTCAATCCTCAGTCCTCAATCCTCAATCCTCAATCCTCAATCCTCAATCCTCAATCCTCAATCCTCAATCTTCAATCCTCAATACTCAATCTTCAATCCTCAATACTCAATCTTCAATCCTCAATCCTCAATCCTGAATCCTGAATCCTCAATCCTCAATCCTCAATCCTCAATCCTCAGTCCTCAATCCTCAATCCTCAATCTTCAATCCTCAATAGTCAATCTTCAATCCTCAATCCTCAATCCTCAATCCTCAATCCTCAATCCTCAATCCTCAATCCTCAATACTCAATCCTCAATCTTCAATCCTCAATACTCAATCTTCAATCCTCAATCCTCAATCCTCAATCCTCAGTCCTCATTCTTCAATCCTCAATACTCAATCTTCAATCCTCAATCCTCAATCCTCAATCCTCAGTCCTCATTCTTCAATCCTCAATACCCAATACTCAATCTTCAATCATCAATCCTCAATCCTCAATCCTCAATCCTCAATCCTGAATCTTCAATCCTCAATACTCAATCTTCAATCCTGAAACCTCAATCCTCAATCCTCAATCCTCAATCCTCAATCCTCAATCCTCAATCCTCAATGCTCATTCTGCAATCCTCAATACCCAATCCTCAATCTTCAATCCTCAGTCCTCATCCTTCAATCCTCAATACCCAATCCTCAATCTTCAATCGTCAATCCTCAATCCTCAATCCACAATCCTAAATCCTGAATCTTCAATCCTCAATACTCAATCTTCAACTCTCAAACCTCAATCCTCAATCCTCAATCTTCAATCCTCTATCCTCAATTCTCAATCCTCAATGCTCATTCTTCAATCCTCAATACCCAATCCTCAATCTTCAATCCTCAATCCTCAATCCTCAATTCTCAATCCTCAATCGTCCATCCTCAGACCTCAGACATTAATACTCAACCCTCAGTCCTCGTCCTCCATCCATAACCCTCAATCCTCAATCATCAATCTTCAATCGTCAATACTCAATCTTCAGTCCTCAATCCTCAATCCTCAATCCTCAATGTTCAATCCGCAAAACCCAATCCTCAATATTCAATCCGCAATCCTCAATCTTCAATCCTCAATCCTCAATCCTCAATCCTCAATCCTCAATCCTCAATCCTCAATCCTCAATCCTAATTCTTCAATCCTCAATACCCAATCTTCAATCTTCGATCCTCAATCCTCAATCATCTATTCTCAATCCTCAATCCTCAATCCTCAGACCTCAGACATCAATATTAAACCCTCAGTCCTGGTCCCCATTCCACAACCCTCAATCCTCAATCCTCATTCCTCAATCCTCAATCCTCAATCCTCAATCCTCAATCTTCAATCCTCAATACTCAGTCATCAATCCTCAATCCTCAATCTTCAATCATCAATACTCAATCTTTAATCCTCAATCCTCAATCCCCAATCCTCAATCCTCAATCCTCAATCCTCAATCTTCAATCCTCAATACTCAATCTTCAATCCTCAATCCTCAATTCTCAATCCTCAATCCTCATTCTTCAATCCTCAACACCAAATCCTCAATCTTCATTCCTCAATCCTCAATCCTCTATTCTCAATCCTCAATCCTCAATCCTCAGACCTCAAACATCAATACTCAACCCTCAGTCCTCGTCCTCAATACACAACCCTCAATCCTCAATCCTCAATCTTCGATCATCAATATTCAATCTTCAATCCTCAATCCTCAATCCTCAGTCCTCAAACCTCAATTCTGAATCCTCAATCCTGAATCCTCAATCTTCAGCCCACAGTCCTCAACAATCAGTTGTCAATCCTCAATCCTCAATACTCAATCCTCAATCCTCAATCCCCAATCCTCAATCCTCAATCTTCAATCCTCAATACTCAATCTTCAATCCTCAATCCTCAATCCTCAATCCTCAATGCTCAATCCTCAATCATCAATCCTCAATCTTCAATATTCAGTCCTCAATCCTCAATCCTCGATCCTCAATCCTCAATCATCAACCCTCAATCTTCAATCCTCAATGCTCAACCTTTAATCCTCAATCCTCAATCCTCAATCTTCAATCCTCAGTCCTCAATCCTCAATCCTCAATCCTCAATCCTCAATCCTCAATCCTCAATCTTCAATCCTCAATACTCAATCTTCAATCCTCAATCCACAATCCTCAATCCTCAGTCCTCATTCTTCAATCTTCAATCCTCAATACTGAATCTTCAATCCTCAATCCTCAATCCTCAATCCTCAATCCTCAATCCTCAAACCTCAGTCCTCAAACCTCGATTCTGAATCCTCAATCCTGAATCCTCAATCTTCAGCCCTCAGTCCTCAACAATCAGTTGTCAATCCTCAATCCTCAATAGAATATCCTCAATTCACAGGTTCCAATACTCAATACTCAATCTGCAATCTTCAAATCTCTATCCACAAACATCAATCCTCATCACTCAACCCTCAACACTCAGTCCCCAATACTCAGTCTTCAATTCTCAATCCTCAATCCTCAATCCTCAATCCTCAATCTGCAATCCTCAATACTCAATCTTCAATCCTCAATCCTCAATTCTCGATCCTCAATCCTCAATCCTCAATCCTCAATCTCCAATCCTGAATACTCAATCTTCAGTCCTCAATCCTCAATCGCCCATCCTCCATCCTCATTCTTCAATCCTCAATACCCTATCCTCAATCTTCAATCCTCAATCCTCAATCCTCAATTCTCAATCCTCAATCCTCAGTCCTGAGTCCTCAAACCTCAATCTTCAACCCTCAGCCCTCATCCTCAATCCTCAATCCTCAATCCTCAATCCTCAACCTTCAATCATCAATATTCAATCTTCAATCCTCAATCCTCAATCCTCAATCCTCAATACTCAATCCTCAATCCTCAATCCTCAATCCTCAATCCTCAATCCTCAATCCTCAATCCTCAATCCTCAATCCTCAATCCTCAATCCTCAATCTTCAATCCTCAATACTCAATCTTCAATCCTCAATCCACAATCCTCAATCCTCAATCCTCAATCCTCAATCCTCAATCCTCAATCCTCAATCCTCAATCTTCAATCCTCAATACTCAATCTTCAATCCTCAATCCTCAATCCTCAATCCTCAGTCCTCATTCTTCAATCCTCAATACCCAATCCTCAATCTTCAATCCTCAATCCTCAATCCTCAATTCTCAATCCTCAATCCTCAATCCTCAGACCTCAAACATCAATACTCAACCCTCAGCCCTCGTCCTGAATCCACAACCCTCAATCCTCAATCCTCAACCTTCAATCATCAATATTCAATCTTCAATCCTCAATCCTCAATCCTCAATCCTCAATCCTCAATCCAGAGTCCCCAAACCACAGTCCTGAATCCTCAATCCTGAATCCTCAATCTTCAGCACTCAGTCCTCAACAATCAGTTGTCAATCCTCAATTCTCACTAGAGTATCCTCAGTTCAGAGATTTCCATACGCAATACTCAATCTGCAATCTTCATATCTCTATCCACAAACATCAACTCTCATCACTCAACCATCAACTCTCAGTCCCCAATCCTCAATCTTCAATCGTCAATCCTCAATCCTCAATCCTCAATCCTCAATCCTCAATCCCCAATCCTCAATCTTCAATACTCAATCCTCAATCCTCAATCCACAATCCTCAATCCTCAATCCTCAATCCTCAATCCTCAATCCTCAATGTTCAATCCGCAATCCCCAATACTCAATCCTCAATCCTCAATACTCAATCCTCAATCATCAATCCTCAATCTTCAATATTCAGTCCTCAATCCTCATTCCTCAATCCTCAATCCTCAATCATCAACCCTCAATCTTCAATCCTCAATGCTCAACCTTTAGTCCTCAATCCTCAATCCTCAATCTTCAATCCTCAGTCCTCAATCCTCAATCCTCAATCCTCAATCCTCAATCCTCAATCCTCAATCCTCAATGCTCATTCTGCAATCCTCAATACCCAATCCTCAATCTTCAATCCTTAGTCCTCAATCCTCAGTCCTCAATCCTCAAACCTCAATCCTCAACCCTCAGCCCTCATTCTCAGTCCTCGATCCTCAATCCTCAACCCCCAATCCTCATTCCTCAAACCTCAACCCTCAGCCCTCAGTCCTCGTCCTCAGTTCTCAATTCTCAATCCTCAGGCCTCAATCCTCAATCCTCAATCCTCATTCTTCAATCCTCAATACCCAATCCTCAATCTTCAATCCTCAATCCTCAATCCTCAATTCTCAATCCTCAATCCTCAATCCTCAGACCTCAAACGTCAATATTCAACCCTCAGTCCTGGTCCCCAATCCACATCCCTGAATCCTCAATCCTCAATCTTCGATCATCAATATTCAATCTTCAATCCTCAATCCTCAATCCTCAGTCCTCAAACCTCAATTCTGAATCCTCAATCCTGAATCCTCAATCTTCAGCCCTCAGTCCTCAACATTCAGTTGTCAATCCTCAATCCTCAATCCTCAATCCTCAATCCTCAATCCTCAATCCTCAATCCTCAATCCTCAATCTTCAATCCTCAATACTCAATCTTCAATCCTCAATCCTCGATCCTCAATCCACAATCCTCAATCCTCAATCCTCAATCCTCAATCCTCAATGTTCAATCCGCAATCCCCAATACTCAATCCTCAATCCTCAATACTCAATCCTCAATCATCAATCCTCAATCTTCAATATTCAGTCCTCAATCCTCAATCCTCGATCCTCAATCCTCAATCATCAACCCTCAATCTTCAATCCTCAATGCTCAACATTTAATCCTCAATCCTCAATCCTCAATCTTCAATCCTCAGTCCTCATACCTCAATCCTCAATCCTCAATCCTCAATCCTCAATCCTCAATCTTCAAACCTCAATACTCAATCTTCAATCCTCAATCCACAATCCTCAATCCTCAGTCCTCATTCTTCAATCTTCAATCCTCAATACTGAATCTTCAATCCTCAATCCTCAATCCTCAATCCTCAATCCTCAATCCTCAATCCTCAAACCTCAGTCCTCAAACCTCGATTCTGAATCCTCAATCCTGAATTCTCAATCTTCGGCCCTCAGTCCTCAACAATCAGTTGTCAATCCTCAATCCTCAATAGAATATCCTCAATTCACAGGTTCCAATACTCAATACTCAATCTGCAATCTTCAAATCTCTATCCACAAACATCAATCCTCATCACTCAACCCTCAACACTCAGTCCCCAATACTCAATCTTCAATTCTCAATCCTCAATGCTCAATCCTCAATCCTCAATCTGCAATCCTCAATACTCAATCTTCAATCCTCAATCCTCAATTCTCGATCCGCAATCCTCAATCCTCAATCCTCAATCTCCAATCCTGAATACTCAATCTTCAGTCCTCAATCCTCAATCGCCCATCCTCCATCCAAATTCTTCAATCCTCAATACCCTATCCTCAATCTTCAATCCTCAATCCTCAATCCTCAATTCTCAATCCTCAATCCTCAGTCCTGAGTCCTCAAACCTCAATCTTCAACCCTCAGCCCTCATCCTCAATCCTCAATCCTCAATCCTCAATCCTCAACCTTCAATCATCAATATTCAATCTTCAATCCTCAATCCTCAATCCTCAATCCTCAATCCTCAATCCTCAATCCTCAATCCTCAATCCTCAATCCTCAATGTTCAATCCTCAATATCCAATCTTCAATCTTCAATCCTCGATCCTCAGTCCTCAATCCCCAATCCTCAACCCTCAATCCACAGTACTCAAACAACAGTCCTGAATCCTCAATCCTGAATCCTCAATCATCAGCACTCAGTCCTCAACAATCAGTTGTCAATCCTCAATCCTCACTAGAGTATCCTCAGTTCAGAATTTTCCATACGCAATACTCAATCTGCAATCTTCATATCTCTATCCACAAACATCAATTCTCATCACTCAACCATCAACTCTCAGTCCCCAATTCTCAACCTTCAATCGTCAATCCTCAATCCTCAATCCTCAATCCTCAATCCTCAATCCCCAATCCTCAATCTTCAATACTCAATCCTCAATCCTCAATCCACAATCCTCAGTCCTCAATCCTCAATCCTCAATCCTCAATATTCAAGCCGCAATCCCCAATACTCAATCCTCAATCCTCATTGCTCAATCCTCAATCATCAATCCGCAATCTTCAATATTCAGTCCTCGATCCTCAATCCTCAATCCTCAATCCTCAATCATCAATCCTCAATCTTCAATCCTCAATGCTCAACCTTTAATCCTCAATCCTCAATCCTCAATCTTCAATCCACAATACTCAATCTTCAACGCTCAAACCTCAATCCTCAATCCTCAATCCTCAATCCTCAATCCTCAATCCTCAATCCTCAATGCTCATTCTTCAATCCTCAATACCCAATTCTCAATCTTCAATCCTCAATCCTCAACCCTCAATTCTCAATCCTCAATCTTCAGCCCTGAGTCCTCAACAATCAGTTGTCAATCCTCAATACCCAATAGAATATCCTCAATTCACAGTTTTCCATACTCAATACCCAATCTGCAATCTTCAAATCTCTACCCACAAACATCAATTCTCATCACTCAACCCTCAACACTCAGTCCTCAATGTTCAATCCTCAATCCTCAATTCTCAATCTTCAATCCTCAATACTCAATCATTAATCCTCAATCCTCAATCCTCAATCTTCAATCCTCAATCCCCAATACTCAATCCTCAATCCTCAATCCACCATCCTCAATCATCAATCCTCAATCTTCAATACTCAATCCTCAATCCTCAATCCTCAATCCTCAATCCTCAGTCATCAAACCTCAGTCCTCAAACCTCGATTCTGAATCCTCAATCCTGAGTCCTCAATCTTCAGCCCTCAGTCCTCAACAATCAGTTGTCAATCCACAATCCTCAATAGAATATCCTCAATTCACAGGTTCCAATACTCAATACTCAATCTGCAATCTTCAAATCTCTATCCACAAACATCAATCCTCATCACTCAACCCTCAACACTCAGTCCCCAATACTCAATCTTCAATTCTCAATCCTCAATCCTCACTCCTGAATCCTCAATCCTCAATCTGCAATCCTCAATACTCAACCTTCAATACTCAATCCTCAATTCTCGATCCTCAATCCTCAATCCTCAATCCTCAATCGTCAATCTCCAATCCTGAATACTCAATCCTCAAGCCTCAATCCTCTGTCCTCGAACCACAACCCTGAATCCTCAATCCTGAATCCTCAATCATGAATCCTCAATCCTCAATCCTCAATCCTCAATCCTCAATCCTCAATCTTCAATCCTCAATACTCAATCTTCAATCCTCAATCCTCAATTCTCGATCCTCAATCCTCAATCCTCAATCGTCAATCTCCAATCCTGAATACTCAATCTTCAGTCCTCAATCCTCAATCGCCCATCCTCCATCCTCATTCTTCAATCCTCAATACCCTATCCTCAATCCTCAATACTCAATCCTCAATTCTCAATCCTCAATACTCAATCCTCAATCGTCAATCCTCAATCCCCAATCCTCAATCTTCAATACTCAATCCTCAATCCTCAATCCACAGTCCTCAATCTTCAATCCTCAATACTCAATCTTCAATCCTCAATCCTCAATCCTCAATCCTCCATCCTCAATCCTCAATCCTCAGTACTCAATCCTCAATCTTCAATCCTCAATACTCAATCTTCAATGCTCAATCCTCAATCCTCAATCCTCAATCCTCAGTCCTCAGATATCAATACTCAACCCTCAGTCCTCGTCCTCAATCCACAACTCTCAATCCTCAATCATCAATCTTCAATCATCAATATTCAATCTTCAGTCCTCAATCCTCAATCCTCAATCCTCAATGTTCAATCCGCAATCCCCAATACTCAATCCTCAATCCTCAATCCTCAATCCTCAATGTTCAATCCTCAATACCCAATCCTCAATCTTAAATCCTCAATCCTCAATCCTCAATCCTCAATCCTCAATCCTCAATCCTCAAGCCTCAACCCTCTGTCCTCGAACCACAATCCTGAATCCTCAATACTGAATCCTCAATCCTGAATCCTCAATCCTCAATACTCAACCCTCAATATTCAATCCGCAATACCCAACCCTCAATCTTCAATCCTCAATCCTCAATCCTCAATCCTCAATCCTCAATCCTCAAACCTCAGTCCTCAAACCTCGATTCTGAATCCTCAATCCTGAATCCTCAATCTTCAGCCCTCAGTCCTCAACAATCAGTTGTCAATCCTCAATCCTCAATAGAATATCCTCAATTCACAGGTTCCAATACTCAATACTCAATCTGCAATCTTCAAATCTCTATCCACAAACATCAATCCTCATCACTCCACCCTCAACACTCAGTCCCCAATACTCAATCTTCAATTCTCAATCCTCAATGCTCAATCCTCAATCCTCAATCTGCAATCCTCAATACTCAATCTTCAATCCTCAATCCTCAATTCTCGATCCTCAATCCTCAATCCTCAATCCTCAATCTCCAATCCTGAATACTCAATCTTCAGTCCTCAATCCTCAATCGCCCATCCTCCATCCTCATTCTTCAATCCTCAATACCCTATCCTCAATCTTCAATCCTCAATCGTCAATCCTCAATTCTCAATCCTCAATCCTCGGTCCTGAGTCCTCAAACCTCAATCTTCAACCCTCAGCCCTCATCCTCAATCCTCAATCCTCAATCCTCAATCCTCAACCTTCAATCATCAATATTCAATCTTCAATCCTCAATCCTCAATCCTCAATCCTCAATCCTCAATCCTCAATCCTCAATCCTCATTCCTCAATCCTCAATCCTCAATGTTCAATCCTCAATACCCAATCTTCAATCTTCAATCCTCGATCCTCAATCCTCAATCCCCAATCCTCAATCCTCAATCCACAGTCCTCAAACAACAGTCCTGAATCCTCAATCCTGAATCCTCAATCATCAGCACTCAGTCCTCAACAATCAGTTGTCAATCCTCAATCCTCACTAGAGTATCCTCAGTTCAGAGTTTTCCATACGCAATACTCAATCTGCAATCTTCATATCTCTATCCACAAACATCAATTCGCATCACTCAACCATCAACTCTCAGTCCCCAATCCTCAATCTTCAATCGTCAAACCTCAATCCTCAATCCTCAATCCTCAATCCTCAATCCCCAATCCTCAATCTTCAATACTCAATCCTCAATTCTCAATCCACAATCCTCAATCCTAAATCCTCAATCCTCAATCCTCAATGATCAATCTTCAATCCTCAATACTCAATCTTCAATCCTCAATCCTCAATTCTCAATCCTCAATACTCAATCCTCAATCGTCAATCCTCAATCCCCAATCCTCAATCTTCAATACTCAATCCTCAATCCTCAATCCACAATCCTCAATCTTCAATCCTCAATACTCAATCTTCAATCCTCAATCCTCAATCCTCAATCCTCAATCCTCAATCCTCAATCCTCAGTGCTCAATCCTCAATCTTCAATCCTCAATACTCAAACTTCAATCCTCAATCCTCAATCCTCAATCCTCAATCCTCATTCTTCAATCCTCAATACCCAATCCTCAATCCTCAGTCCTCAATCCTCAGTCCTCAATTCTCAATCCTCAATCCTCAATCCTCAGACCTCAGACATCAATACTGAACCCTCAGTCCTCGACCTCAATCCACAACTCTCAATCCTCAATCATCAATCTTCAATCATCAATATTCAATCTTCAGTCCTCAATCCTCAGTCCTCAATCCTCAATGTTCAATCCGCAATCCCCAATACTCAATCCTGAATCCTCAATCCTCAATTCTCAATGTTCAATCCTCAATACCCTATCCTCAATCTTAAATCCTCATTCCTCAATCCTCAATCCTCAATCCTCAATCCTCAATCCTCAAGCCTCAATCCTCTGTCCTCGAACCACAATCCTGAATCCTCAATACTGAATCCTCAATCCTGAATCCTCAATCCTCAATACTCAACCCTCAATATTCAATCCGCAATACCCAATCCTCAATCTTCAATCCTCAATCCTCAATCCTCAATCCTCAATCCTCAATCCTCTGTCCTCAAACCACAATCCTGAATCCTCAATACTGAATCCTCAATCTTCAGCCCTCTGTCCTCAACAATCAGTTGTCAATCCTCAATCCTCACTAGAGTATCCTCAGTTCAGAGTTTTCCATACGCAATACTCAATCTGCAATCTTCATATCTCTATCCACAAACATCAATTCTCATCACTCAACCATCAACTCTCAGTCCCCAATCCTCAATCTTCAATCGTCAATCCTCAATCCTCAATCCTCAATCCTCAATCCTCAATCCTCAATCCTCAATCCTCAATCCCCAATCCTCAATCTTCAATACTCAATCCTCAATCCTCAATCCACAATCGTCAATCCTAAATCCTCAATCCTCAATCCTCAATCCTCAATCTCCAATCCTCAATATTCAATCTTCAATCCTCAATCCTCAATTCTCAATCCTCAATACTCAATCCTCAATCGTCAATCCTCAATCCCCAATCCTCAATCTTCAATACTCAATCCTCAATCCTCAATCCACAATCCTCAATCTTCAATCCTCAATACTCAATCTTCAATCCTCAATCCTCAATCCTCAATCCTCAATCCTCAATCCTCAATCCTCAGTCCTCAATCCTCAATCTTCAATCCTCAATACTCAATCTTCAATCCGCAATCCTCAATCCTCAATCCTCAATCCTCATTCTTCAATCCTCAATACCCAATCCTCAATCTTCAGTCCTCAATCCTCCATCCTCAATTCTCAATCCTCAATCGTCAATCCTCAAACCTCAGACATCAATACTCAACCCTCAGTCCTCGTCCTCAATCCACAACTCTCAATCCTCAATCATCAATCTTCAATCATCAATATTCAATCTTCAGTCCTCGATCCTCAATCCTCAATCCTCAATGTTCAATCCGCCTTCCCCAATACTTAATCCTCAATCCTCAATCCTCAATCCTCAATGTTCAATCCTCAATACCCAATCCTCAATCTTAAATCTTCAATCCTCAATCCTCAATCCTCAATTCTCAATCCTCAATCCTCAAGCCTCAATCCTCTGTCCTCGAACCACAATCCTGAATCCTCAAAACTGAATCCTCAATCCTGAATCCTCAATCCTCAATCCTCAATCCTCAATCCTCAATCCTCAATCCTCAATCCTCAATCCTCAATCCTCAATCCTCAATCTTCAATCCTCAATAGAATATCCTCAATTCACAGGTTCCAATACTCAATACTCAATCTGCAATCTTCAAATCTCTATCCACAAACATCAATCCTCATCACTCAACCCTCAACACTCAGTCCCCAATACTCAATCTTCAATTCTCAATCCTCAATCCTCACTCCTGAATCCTCAATCCTCAATCTGCAATCCTCAATACTCAATCTTCAATACTCAATCCTCAATTCTCGATCCTCAATCCTCAATCCTCAATCCTCAATCGTCAATCTCCAATGCTGAATACTCAATCCTCAAGCCTCAATCCTCTGTCCTCGAACCACAACCCTGAATCCTCAATCCTGAATCCTCAATCATGAATCCTCAATCCTCAATCCTCAATCCTCAATCCTCAATCCTCAATCTTCAATCCTCAATACTCAATCTTCAATCCTCAATCCTCAATTCTCGATCCTCAATCCTCAATCCTCAATCGTCAATCTCCAATCCTGAATACTCAATCTTCAGTCCTCAATCCTCAATCGCCCATCCTCCATCCTCATTCTTCAATCCTCAATACCCTATCCTCAATCTTCAATCCTCAATACTCAATCCTCAATTCTCAATCCTCAATCCTCAGTCCTGAGACCTCAAACCTCAATCTTCAACCCTCAGCCCTCATCCTCAATCCTCAATCCTCAATCCTCAATCCTCAACCTTCAATCATCAATATTCAATCTTCAATCCTAAATCCTCAATCCTCAATCCTCAATCCTCAATCCTCAATGTTCAATCCTCAATACCCAATCTTCAATCTTCAATCCTCGATCCTCAATCCTCAATCCCCAAACCTGAATCCTCAATCCACAGTCCTCAAACCACCGTCCTGAATCCTCAATCCTGAATCCTCAATCTTCAGCCCTCAGTCCTCAACAATCAGTTGTCAATCCTCAATCCTCACTAGAGTATCCTCAGTTCAGAGTTTTCCATACGCAATACTCAATCTGCAATCTTCATATCTCTATCCACAAACATCAATTCGCATCACTCAACCATCAACTCTCAGTCCCCAATCCTCAATCTTCAATCGTCAAACCTCAATCCTCAATCCTCAATCCTCAATCCTCAATCCCCAATCCTCAATCTTCAATACTCAATCCTCAATTCTCAATCCACAATCCTCAATCCTAAATCCTCAATCCTCAATCCTCAATGATCAATCTTCAATCCTCAATACTCAATCTTCATTCCTCAATCCTCAATTCTCAATCCTCAATACTCAATCCTCAATCGTCAATCCTCAATCCCCAATCCTCAATCTTCAATACTCAATCCTCAATCCTCAATCCACAATCCTCAATCTTCAATCCTCAATACTCAATCTTCAATCCTCAATCCTCAATCCTCAATCCTCAATCCTCAATCCTCAATCCTCAGTGCTCAATCCTCAATCTTCAATCCTCAATACTCAATCTTCAATCCTCAATCCTCAATCCTCAATCCTCAATCCTCATTCTTCAATCCTCAATACCCAATCCTCAATCCTCAGTCCTCAATCCTCAATCCTCAATTCTCAATCCTCAATCCTCAATCCTCAGACCTCAGACATCAATACTCAACCCTCAGTCCTCGACCTCAATCCACAACGCTCAATCCTCAATCATCAATCTTCAATCATCGATATTCAATCTTCAGTCCTCAATCCTCAGTCCTCAATCCTCAATGTTCAATCCGCAATCCCCAATACTCAATCCTCAATCCCCAATCCTCAATTCTCAATGTTCAATCCTCAATACCCTATCCTCAATCTTAAATCCTCATTCCTCAATCCTCAGTCCTCAATCCTCAATCCTCAATCCTCAAGCCTCAATCCTCTGTCCTCGAACCACAATCCTGAATCCTCAATACTGAATCCTCAATCCTGAATCCTCAATCCTCAATACTCAACCCTCAATATTCAATCCGCAATACCCAATCCTCAATCTTCAATCCTCAATCCTCAATCCTCAATCCTCAATCCTCAATCCTCAATCCTCTGTCCTCAAACCACAATCCTGAAACCTCAATACTGAATCCTCAATCTTCAGCCCTCAGTCCTCAACAATCAGTTGTCAATCCTCAATCCTCACTAGAGTATCCTCAGTTCAGAGTTTTCCATACGCAATACTGAATCTGCAATCTTCATATCTCTATCCACAAACATCAATTCACATCACTCAACCATCAACTCTCAGTCCCCAATCCTCAATCTTCAATCGTCAATCCTCAATCCTCAATCCTCAATCCTCAATCCTCAATCCCCAATCCTCAATCTTCAATACTCAATCCTCAATTCTCAATCCACAATCGTCAATCCTAAATCCTCAATCCTCAATCCTCAATCCTCAATCTCCAATCCTCAATATTCAATCTTCAATCCTCAATCCACAATCCTCAATCTTCAATCCTCAATACTCAATCTTCAATCTTCAGTCCTCAATCCTCAATCCTCAATTCTCAATCCTCAATCCTCAATCCTCAGACCTCAGACATCAATACTCAACCCTCAGTCCTCGTCCTCAATCCACAACTCTCAATCCTCAATCATCAATCTTCAATCATCAATATTCAATCTTCAGTCCTCGATCCTCAATCCTCAATCCTCAATGTTCAATCCGCCTTCCCCAATACTTAATCCTCAATCCTCAATCCTCAATCCTCAATGTTCAATCCTCAATACCCAATCCTCAACCTTAAATCTTCAATCCTCAATCCTCAATCCTCAATTCTCAATCCTCAATCCTCAAGCCTCAATCCTCTGTCCTCGAACCACAATCCTGAATCCTCAATACAGAATCCTCAATCCTGAATCCTCAATCCTCAATCCTCAACCCTCAATATTCAATCCGCAATACCCAATCCTCAATCTTCAATCCTCAATCCTCAATCCTCAATCCTCAATCCTCTGTCCTCAAAGCACAATCCTGAATCCTCAATACTGAATCCTCAATCTTCAGCCCTCAGTCCTCAACAATCAGTTGTCAATCCTCAATCCTCATTAGAATATCCTCAGTTCAGAGTTTTCCATACGCAATACTCAATCTGCAATCTTCAAATCTCTATCCACAAACATCAATTCTCATCACTCAGCCCTCAACACTCAGTCCCCAATCCTCAATATTCAATCCTCAATCCTGAATCCTCAATCCTCAATCCACAATCCTCAATCCTCAATCCTCAATCCTCAATCCTCAATCTTCAATCCTCAATACTCAATCTTCAATCCTCAATCCTCAATCCTCAATCCGCAATCCTCATTCTTCAATCCTCAACACCAAATCCTCAATCTTCATTCCTCAATCCTCAATCCTCTATTCTCAATCCTCAATCCTCAATCCCCGGACCTCAAACAACAATACTCAACCCTCAGTCCTTGTCCTCAATACACAACTCTCAATCCTCAATCCTCAATCTTCGATCATCAATATTCAATCTTCAATCCTCTATCCTCAATCCTCAGTCCTCAAACCTCAATTCTGAATCCTCAATCCTGAATCCTCAATCTCCAGCCCTCAGTCCTCAACAATCAGTTGTCAATCCTCAATCCTCAAACCTCAATCCTCAATCCTCAATCCCCAATCCTCAATCCTCAATCTTCAATCCTCAATACTCAACCTTCAATCCTCAATCCTCAATCCTCAATCCTCAATCCTTATTCTTCAATCCTCAACAACAAATCCTCAATCTTCAATCCTCAATACCCAGTACTCAATCCTCAATCCCGAATCCTCCATCCTCAATCATCAATCCTCAATCTTCAATACTCAATCCTCAATCCTCAATCCTCAATCCTCAATCCTCAATCATCAATCCTCAATCTTCAATCCTCAATGCTCAACCTTTAATCCTCAATCCTCAATCCTCAATCTTCAAACCTCAATCCTCAATCCTCAATCCTCAATCCTCAATCCTCAATCCTCAATCCTCAATCCTCAATCCTCAATCTTCAATCGTCAATCCTCAATCCTCAATCCTCAATCCTCAATCCTGAATCTTCAATCCTCAATACTCAATCTTCAATTCTGAAACCTCAATCCTCAATCCTCAATCCTCAATCCTCAATCCTCAATCCTCAATCCTCAAAGCTCATTCTTCAATCCTCAATACCCAATCGTCAATCTTCAATCCTCAATCCTCAATCCTCAATTCTCAATCCTCAACCCTCAATCCTCAGACCTCAGACATCAATGCTCAACCCTCAGTCGTCGTCCTCAATCCATAACCCTCAATCCTCAATCATCAATCTTCAATCATCAATACTCAATCTTCAGTCCTCAATCCTCAATCCTCAACCCTCAATGTTCAATCCGCAAAACCCAATCCTCAATCTTCAATCCTCAATCCTCAATGCTCAATCCTCAATCCTCAATCCTCAATCCTCAATCCTCAATCCTCAATCTTCAATCCTCAATACTCAATCATCAATACTCAATCCTCAGTCCTCAACCCTCAAGCCTCAATCCTCAACCCTCAGCCCTCATTCTCAATCCTCGATCCTCAATACTCAATCCTCAATACCCATTCCTCAATCTTAAATCCTCAATCCTCAATCCTCAATCCTCAATCCTCAATACTCAATCCTCAATCGTCAATCTCCAATCCTGAATACTCAATCCTCAAGCCTCAATCCTCTGTCCTCGAACCACAACCCTGAATCCTCAATCCTGAATCCTCAATCATGAATCCTCAATCCTCAATCCTCAATCCTCAATCCTCAATCCTCAATCTTCAATCCTCAATACTCAATCTTCAATCCTCAATCCTCAATTCTCGATCCTCAATCCTCAATCCTCAATCGTCAATCTCCAATCCTGAATACTCAATCTTCAGTCCTCAATCCTCAATCGCCCATCCTCCATCCTCATTCTTCAATCCTCAATACCCTATCCTCAATCCTCAATACTCAATCCTCAATTCTCAATCCTCAATACTCAATCCTCAATCGTCAATCCTCAATCCCCAATCCTCAATCTTCAATACTCAATCCTCAATCCTCAATCCACAGTCCTCAATCTTCAATCCTCAATACTCAATCTTCAATCCTCAATCCTCAATCCTCAATCCTCCATCCTCAATCCTCAATCCTCAGTACTCAATCCTCAATCTTCAATCCTCAATACTCAATCTTCAATGCTCAATCCTCAATCCTCAATCCTCAATCCTCAGTCCTCAGATATCAATACTCAACCCTCAGTCCTCGTCCTCAATCCACAACTCTCAATCCTCAATCATCAATCTTCAATCATCAATATTCAATCTTCAGTCCTCAATCCTCAATCCTCAATCCTCAATGTTCAATCCGCAATCCCCAATACTCAATCCTCAATCCTCAATCCTCAATCCTCAATGTTCAATCCTCAATACCCAATCCTCAATCTTAAATCCTCAATCCTCAATCCTCAATCCTCAATCCTCAATCCTCAATCCTCAAGCCTCAACCCTCTGTCCTCGAACCACAATCCTGAATCCTCAATACTGAATCCCCAATCCTGAATCCTCAATCCTCAATACTCAACCCTCAATATTCAATCCGCAATACCCAACCCTCAATCTTCAATCCTCAATCCTCAATCCTCAATCCTCAATCCTCAATCCTCAAACCTCAGTCCTCAAACCTCGATTCTGAATCCTCAATCCTGAATCCTCAATCTTCAGCCCTCAGTCCTCAACAATCAGTTGTCAATCCTCAATCCTCAATAGAATATCCTCAATTCACAGGTTCCAATACTCAATACTCAATCTGCAATCTTCAAATCTCTATCCACAAACATCAATCCTCATCACTCCACCCTCAACACTCAGTCCCCAATACTCAATCTTCAATTCTCAATCCTCAATGCTCAATCCTCAATCCTCAATCTGCAATCCTCAATACTCAATCTTCAATCCTCAATCCTCAATTCTCGATCCTCAATCCTCAATCCTCAATCCTCAATCTCCAATCCTGAATACTCAATCTTCAGTCCTCAATCCTCAATCGCCCATCCTCCATCCTCATTCTTCAATCCTCAATACCCTATCCTCAATCTTCAATCCTCAATCGTCAATCCTCAATTCTCAATCCTCAATCCTCGGTCCTGAGTCCTCAAACCTCAATCTTCAACCCTCAGCCCTCATCCTCAATCCTCAATCCTCAATCCTCAATCCTCAACCTTCAATCATCAATATTCAATCTTCAATCCTCAATCCTCAATCCTCAATCCTCAATCCTCAATCCTCAATCCTCAATCCTCATTCCTCAATCCTCAATCCTCAATGTTCAATCCTCAATACCCAATCTTCAATCTTCAATCCTCGATCCTCAATCCTCAATCCCCAATCCTCAATCCTCAATCCACAGTCCTCAAACAACAGTCCTGAATCCTCAATCCTGAATCCTCAATCATCAGCACTCAGTCCTCAACAATCAGTTGTCAATCCTCAATCCTCACTAGAGTATCCTCAGTTCAGAGTTTTCCATACGCAATACTCAATCTGCAATCATCATATCTCTATCCACAAACATCAATTCGCATCACTCAACCATCAACTCTCAGTCCCCAATCCTCAATCTTCAATCGTCAAACCTCAATCCTCAATCCTCAATCCTCAATCCTCAATCCCCAATCCTCAATCTTCAATACTCAATCCTCAATTCTCAATCCACAATCCTCAATCCTAAATCCTCAATCCTCAATCCTCAATGATCAATCTTCAATCCTCAATACTCAATCTTCAATCCTCAATCCTCAATTCTCAATCCTCAATACTCAATCCTCAATCGTCAATCCTCAATCCCCAATCCTCAATCTTCAATACTCAATCCTCAATCCTCAATCCACAATCCTCAATCTTCAATCCTCAATACTCAATCTTCAATCCTCAATCCTCAATCCTCAATCCTCAATCCTCAATCCTCAATCCTCAGTGCTCAATCCTCAATCTTCAATCCTCAATACTCAAACTTCAATCCTCAATCCTCAATCCTCAATCCTCAATCCTCATTCTTCAATCCTCAATACCCAATCCTCAATCCTCAGTCCTCAATCCTCAGTCCTCAATTCTCAATCCTCAATCCTCAATCCTCAGACCTCAGACATCAATACTGAACCCTCAGTCCTCGACCTCAATCCACAACTCTCAATCCTCAATCATCAATCTTCAATCATCAATATTCAATCTTCAGTCCTCAATCCTCAGTCCTCAATCCTCAATGTTCAATCCGCAATCCCCAATACTCAATCCTGAATCCTCAATCCTCAATTCTCAATGTTCAATCCTCAATACCCTATCCTCAATCTTAAATCCTCATTCCTCAATCCTCAATCCTCAATCCTCAATCCTCAATCCTCAAGCCTCAATCCTCTGTCCTCGAACCACAATCCTGAATCCTCAATACTGAATCCTCAATCCTGAATCCTCAATCCTCAATACTCAACCCTCAATATTCAATCCGCAATACCCAATCCTCAATCTTCAATCCTCAATCCTCAATCCTCAATCCTCAATCCTCAATCCTCTGTCCTCAAACCACAATCCTGAATCCTCAATACTGAATCCTCAATCTTCAGCCCTCTGTCCTCAACAATCAGTTGTCAATCCTCAATCCTCACTAGAGTGTCCTCAGTTCAGAGTTTTCCATACGCAATACTCAATCTGCAATCTTCATATCTCTATCCACAAACATCAATTCTCATCACTCAACCATCAACTCTCAGTCCCCAATCCTCAATCTTCAATCGTCAATCCTCAATCCTCAATCCTCAATCCTCAATCCTCAATCCTCAATCCTCAATCCTCAATCCCCAATCCTCAATCTTCAATACTCAATCCTCAATCCTCAATCCACAATCGTCAATCCTAAATCCTCAATCCTCAATCCTCAATCCTCAATCTCCAATCCTCAATATTCAATCTTCAATCCTCAATCCTCAATTCTCAATCCTCAATACTCAATCCTCAATCGTCAATCCTCAATCCCCAATCCTCAATCTTCAATACTCAATCCTCAATCCTCAATCCACAATCCTCAATCTTCAATCCTCAATACTCAATCTTCAATCCTCAATCCTCAATCCTCAATCCTCAATCCTCAATCCTCAATCCTCAGTCCTCAATCCTCAATCTTCAATCCTCAATACTCAATCTTCAATCCGCAATCCTCAATCCTCAATCCTCAATCCTCATTCTTCAATCCTCAATACCCAATCCTCAATCTTCAGTCCTCAATCCTCCATCCTCAATTCTCAATCCTCAATCGTCAATCCTCAAACCTCAGACATCAATACTCAACCCTCAGTCCTCGTCCTCAATCCACAACTCTCAATCCTCAATCATCAATCTTCAATCATCAATATTCAATCTTCAGTCCTCGATCCTCAATCCTCAATCCTCAATGTTCAATCCGCCTTCCCCAATACTTAATCCTCAATCCTCAATCCTCAATCCTCAATGTTCAATCCTCAATACCCAATCCTCAATCTTAAATCTTCAATCCTCAATCCTCAATCCTCAATTCTCAATCCTCAATCCTCAAGCCTCAATCCTCTGTCCTCGAACCACAATCCTGAATCCTCAAAACTGAATCCTCAATCCTGAATCCTCAATCCTCAATCCTCAATCCTCAATCCTCAATCCTCAATCCTCAATCCTCAATCCTCAATCCTCAATCCTCAATCTTCAATCCTCAATAGAATATCCTCAATTCACAGGTTCCAATACTCAATACTCAATCTGCAATCTTCAAATCTCTATCCACAAACATCAATCCTCATCACTCAACCCTCAACACTCAGTCCCCAATACTCAATCTTCAATTCTCAATCCTCAATCCTCACTCCTGAATCCTCAATCCTCAATCTGCAATCCTCAATACTCAATCTTCAATACTCAATCCTCAATTCTCGATCCTCAATCCTCAATCCTCAATCCTCAATCGTCAATCTCCAATGCTGAATACTCAATCCTCAAGCCTCAATCCTCTGTCCTCGAACCACAACCCTGAATCCTCAATCCTGAATCCTCAATCATGAATCCTCAATCCTCAATCCTCAATCCTCAATCCTCAATCCTCAATCTTCAATCCTCAATACTCAATCTTCAATCCTCAATCCTCAATTCTCGATCCTCAATCCTCAATCCTCAATCGTCAATCTCCAATCCTGAATACTCAATCTTCAGTCCTCAATCCTCAATCGCCCATCCTCCATCCTCATTCTTCAATCCTCAATACCCTATCCTCAATCTTCAATCCTCAATACTCAATCCTCAATTCTCAATCCTCAATCCTCAGTCCTGAGACCTCAAACCTCAATCTTCAACCCTCAGCCCTCATCCTCAATCCTCAATCCTCAATCCTCAATCCTCAACCTTCAATCATCAATATTCAATCTTCAATCCTAAATCCTCAATCCTCAATCCTCAATCCTCAATCCTCAATGTTCAATCCTCAATACCCAATCTTCAATCTTCAATCCTCGATCCTCAATCCTCAATCCCCAAACCTGAATCCTCAATCCACAGTCCTCAAACCACCGTCCTGAATCCTCAATCCTGAATCCTCAATCTTCAGCCCTCAGTCCTCAACAATCAGTTGTCAATCCTCAATCCTCACTAGAGTATCCTCAGTTCAGAGTTTTCCATACGCAATACTCAATCTGCAATCTTCATATCTCTATCCACAAACATCAATTCGCATCACTCAACCATCAACTCTCAGTCCCCAATCCTCAATCTTCAATCGTCAAACCTCAATCCTCAATCCTCAATCCTCAATCCTCAATCCCCAATCCTCAATCTTCAATACTCAATCCTCAATTCTCAATCCACAATCCTCAATCCTAAATCCTCAATCCTCAATCCTCAATGATCAATCTTCAATCCTCAATACTCAATCTTCATTCCTCAATCCTCAATTCTCAATCCTCAATACTCAATCCTCAATCGTCAATCCTCAATCCCCAATCCTCAATCTTCAATACTCAATCCTCAATCCTCAATCCACAATCCTCAATCTTCAATCCTCAATACTCAATCTTCAATCCTCAATCCTCAATCCTCAATCCTCAATCCTCAATCCTCAATCCTCAGTGCTCAATCCTCAATCTTCAATCCTCAATACTCAATCTTCAATCCTCAATCCTCAATCCTCAATCCTCAATCCTCATTCTTCAATCCTCAATACCCAATCCTCAATCCTCAGTCCTCAATCCTCAATCCTCAATTCTCAATCCTCAATCCTCAATCCTCAGACCTCAGACATCAATACTCAACCCTCAGTCCTCGACCTCAATCCACAACGCTCAATCCTCAATCATCAATCTTCAATCATCGATATTCAATCTTCAGTCCTCAATCCTCAGTCCTCAATCCTCAATGTTCAATCCGCAATCCCCAATACTCAATCCTCAATCCCCAATCCTCAATTCTCAATGTTCAATCCTCAATACCCTATCCTCAATCTTAAATCCTCATTCCTCAATCCTCAGTCCTCAATCCTCAATCCTCAATCCTCAAGCCTCAATCCTCTGTCCTCGAACCACAATCCTGAATCCTCAATACTGAATCCTCAATCCTGAATCCTCAATCCTCAATACTCAACCCTCAATATTCAATCCGCAATACCCAATCCTCAATCTTCAATCCTCAATCCTCAATCCTCAATCCTCAATCCTCAATCCTCAATCCTCTGTCCTCAAACCACAATCCTGAAACCTCAATACTGAATCCTCAATCTTCAGCCCTCAGTCCTCAACAATCAGTTGTCAATCCTCAATCCTCACTAGAGTATCCTCAGTTCAGAGTTTTCCATACGCAATACTGAATCTGCAATCTTCATATCTCTATCCACAAACATCAATTCACATCACTCAACCATCAACTCTCAGTCCCCAATCCTCAATCTTCAATCGTCAATCCTCAATCCTCAATCCTCAATCCTCAATCCTCAATCCCCAATCCTCAATCTTCAATACTCAATCCTCAATTCTCAATCCACAATCGTCAATCCTAAATCCTCAATCCTCAATCCTCAATCCTCAATCTCCAATCCTCAATATTCAATCTTCAATCCTCAATCCACAATCCTCAATCTTCAATCCTCAATACTCAATCTTCAATCTTCAGTCCTCAATCCTCAATCCTCAATTCTCAATCCTCAATCCTCAATCCTCAGACCTCAGACATCAATACTCAACCCTCAGTCCTCGTCCTCAATCCACAACTCTCAATCCTCAATCATCAATCTTCAATCATCAATATTCAATCTTCAGTCCTCGATCCTCAATCCTCAATCCTCAATGTTCAATCCGCCTTCCCCAATACTTAATCCTCAATCCTCAATCCTCAATCCTCAATGTTCAATCCTCAATACCCAATCCTCAACCTTAAATCTTCAATCCTCAATCCTCAATCCTCAATTCTCAATCCTCAATCCTCAAGCCTCAATCCTCTGTCCTCGAACCACAATCCTGAATCCTCAATACAGAATCCTCAATCCTGAATCCTCAATCCTCAATCCTCAACCCTCAATATTCAATCCGCAATACCCAATCCTCAATCTTCAATCCTCAATCCTCAATCCTCAATCCTCAATCCTCTGTCCTCAAAGCACAATCCTGAATCCTCAATACTGAATCCTCAATCTTCAGCCCTCAGTCCTCAACAATCAGTTGTCAATCCTCAATCCTCATTAGAATATCCTCAGTTCAGAGTTTTCCATACGCAATACTCAATCTGCAATCTTCAAATCTCTATCCACAAACATCAATTCTCATCACTCAGCCCTCAACACTCAGTCCCCAATCCTCAATATTCAATCCTCAATCCTGAATCCTCAATCCTCAATCCACAATCCTCAATCCTCAATCCTCAATCCTCAATCCTCAATCTTCAATCCTCAATACTCAATCTTCAATCCTCAATCCTCAATCCTCAATCCGCAATCCTCATTCTTCAATCCTCAACACCAAATCCTCAATCTTCATTCCTCAATCCTCAATCCTCTATTCTCAATCCTCAATCCTCAATCCCCGGACCTCAAACAACAATACTCAACCCTCAGTCCTTGTCCTCAATACACAACTCTCAATCCTCAATCCTCAATCTTCGATCATCAATATTCAATCTTCAATCCTCTATCCTCAATCCTCAGTCCTCAAACCTCAATTCTGAATCCTCAATCCTGAATCCTCAATCTCCAGCCCTCAGTCCTCAACAATCAGTTGTCAATCCTCAATCCTCAAACCTCAATCCTCAATCCTCAATCCCCAATCCTCAATCCTCAATCTTCAATCCTCAATACTCAACCTTCAATCCTCAATCCTCAATCCTCAATCCTCAATCCTTATTCTTCAATCCTCAACAACAAATCCTCAATCTTCAATCCTCAATACCCAGTACTCAATCCTCAATCCCGAATCCTCCATCCTCAATCATCAATCCTCAATCTTCAATACTCAATCCTCAATCCTCAATCCTCAATCCTCAATCCTCAATCATCAATCCTCAATCTTCAATCCTCAATGCTCAACCTTTAATCCTCAATCCTCAATCCTCAATCTTCAAACCTCAATCCTCAATCCTCAATCCTCAATCCTCAATCCTCAATCCTCAATCCTCAATCCTCAATCCTCAATCTTCAATCGTCAATCCTCAATCCTCAATCCTCAATCCTCAATCCTGAATCTTCAATCCTCAATACTCAATCTTCAATTCTGAAACCTCAATCCTCAATCCTCAATCCTCAATCCTCAATCCTCAATCCTCAATCCTCAAAGCTCATTCTTCAATCCTCAATACCCAATCGTCAATCTTCAATCCTCAATCCTCAATCCTCAATTCTCAATCCTCAACCCTCAATCCTCAGACCTCAGACATCAATGCTCAACCCTCAGTCGTCGTCCTCAATCCATAACCCTCAATCCTCAATCATCAATCTTCAATCATCAATACTCAATCTTCAGTCCTCAATCCTCAATCCTCAACCCTCAATGTTCAATCCGCAAAACCCAATCCTCAATCTTCAATCCTCAATCCTCAATGCTCAATCCTCAATCCTCAATCCTCAATCCTCAATCCTCAATCCTCAATCTTCAATCCTCAATACTCAATCATCAATACTCAATCCTCAGTCCTCAACCCTCAAGCCTCAATCCTCAACCCTCAGCCCTCATTCTCAATCCTCGATCCTCAATACTCAATCCTCAATACCCATTCCTCAATCTTAAATCCTCAATCCTCAATCCTCAATCCTCAATCCTCAATACTCAATCCTCAAGCCTCAATCCTCTGTCCTCGAACCACAATCCTGAATCCTCAATCCTGAATCCTCAATCATGAATCCTCAATCCTCAATCCTCAATCCTCAATCCTCAATCCTCAATTCTCAATCCTCTATCCTCAATCCTCAGACCTCAAACATCAATACTCAATCCTCAATCCTCAATCCTCAATCCTCAATCCTCAATCCTCAATCCTCAATCTTCAATCCTCAATACTCAATCTTCAATCCTCAATCCTCAATCATCAATCCTCAATCCTCAATCCTCAATCCTCAATCCTCAATCCTCAATCCTCAATCTTCAATACTCAATACTCAATCTTCAATCCTCAATCCTCAATCCTCAATCCTCAGTCCTCACTATTCAATCTTCAATCCTCAATACTGAATCTTCAATCCTCAATCCTCAATCCTCAATCCTCAATCCTCAATCCTCAAACCTCAGTCCTCAAACCTCGATTCTGAATCCTCAATCCTGAATCCTGAATCTTCAGCCCTCAGTCCTCAACAATCAGTTGTCAATCCTCGATCCTCAATAGAATATCCTCAATCCACAGGTTCCAATACTCAATACTCAATCTGCAATCTTCAAATCTCTATCCACAAACATCAATCCTCATCACTCAACCCTCAACACTCTGTCCCCAATACTCAATCTTCAATTCTCAATCCTCAATCCTCAATCCTCAATCCTCAATCCTCAATCCTCAATCTGCAATCCTCAATACTCAATCTTCAATCCTCAATCCTCAATCCTCAATTCTCAATCCTCAATCCTCAGTCCTGAGTCCTCAAACCTCAATCTTCAACCCTCAGCCCTCATCCTCAATCCTCAATCCTCAATCCTCAATCCTCAACCTTCAATCATCAATATCCAATCTTCAATCCTCAATCCTCAATCCTCAATCCTCAATCCTCAATCCTCAATGTTCAATCCTCAATACCCAATCTTCAATCTTCAATCCTCGATCCTCAATCCTCAATCCCCAAACCTCAATCCTCAATCCACAGTCCTTAAACCACCGTCCTGAATCCTCAATCCTGAATCCTCAATCTTCAGCCCTCAGTCCTCAACAATCAGTTGTCAATCCTCAATCCTCACTAGAGTATCCTCAGTTCAGAGTTTTCCATACGCAATACTCAATCTGCAATCTTCATATCTCTATCCTCAGACATCAATTCGCATCACTCAACCATCAGCTTTCAGTACCCAACCCTCAATCTTCAATCGTCAATCCTCAATACTCAATCCTCAATCCTCAATCCTCAATCCCCAATCCTCAATCTTCAATACTCAATCCTCAATCTTCAATCCACAATACTCAATCCTAAATCCTCAATCCCCAATCCTCAATCCTCAATCTTCAATCCTCAATACTCAATACTCAATATTCAATCCTCAATCCTCAATCCTCAATCCTCAATCCTCATTCTTCAATCCTCAATACCCAATCCTCAATCTTCAGTCCTCAATCCTCAATCCTCAATTATCAATCCTCAATCCTCAATCATCAGACCTCAGACATCAATACTCAACCCTCAGTCCTCGTCCTCAATCCACAACTCTCAATCCTCAATCATCAATCTTCAATCCTCAATACCCAATCCTCAATCTTAAATCCTCAATCCTCAATCCTCAATCCTCAATCCTCAATCCTCAATCCTCAAGCCTCAATCCTCTGTCCTCGAACCACAATCCTGAATCCTCAATACTGAATCCTCAATCCTGAATCCTCAATCCTCAATACTCAACCCTCAATATTCAATCCGCAATACCCAATCCTCAATCTTCAATCCTCAATCCTCAATCCTCAATCCTCAATCCTCAATCCTCAATCCTCTGTCCTCAAACCACAATCCTGAATCCTCAATACTGAATCCTCAATCTTCAGCCCTCAGTCCTCAACAATCAGTTGTCAATCCTCAATCCTCAATAGAATATCCTCAGTTCAGAGTTTTCCATACGCAATACTCAATCTGCAATCTTCAATATCTCTATCCACAAACATCAATTCTCATCACTCAGCCCTCAACACTCAGTCCCCAATCCTCAATCTTCAATCCTCAATCCTTAATTCTCAATCCTCAATCCACAATCTTCAATCCTGAATACTCAATCTTCAATCCTCAATCCTCAATCGTTAGTCCTCATTCCTCAAACCTCAACCCTCAGCCCTCAGTCCTCACCCTCAGTTCTCAATTCTCAATCCTCAGGCCTCAATCCTCAATCCTCAATCCTAATTCTTCTATCCTCAATACCCAATCCTCAATCTTCAATCCTCAATCCTCAATCATCTACTCTCAATCCTCAATCATCTACTCTCAATCCTCAATCCTCAATCCTCAGACCTCAAACATCAATATTCAACCCTCAGTCCTGGTCCCCAATCCACAACCCTCAATCCTCAATCCTCATTCCTCAATCCTCAATCCTCAATCCTGAATCCTCAATCTTCAATCCTCAATACTCAGTCATCAATCCTTAATCCTCAATCTTCAATCATCAATACTCAATCATCAATCCTCTATCCTCAATACTCAATACTCAATCTTCAATCCTCAATCCTCAATCTTCAATCCTCAATACTCAATCTTCAATCCTCAATCCTCAATCCTCAATCCTCAATCCTCATTCTTCAATCCTCAACACCAAATCCTCAATCTTCATTCCTCAATCCTCAATCCTCAATCCTCAATGCTCTTTCTTCAATCCTCAATACCCAATTCTCAATCTTCAATCCTCAATCCTCAACCCTCAATTCTCAATCCTCAACCTTCAGCCCTCAGTCCTCAACAATCAGATGTCAATCCTCAATCCCCAATAGAATATCCTCAATTCACAGTTTTCCATACTCAATACCCAATCTGCAATCTTCAAATCTCTACCCACAAACATCAATTCTCATCACTCAACCCTCAACACTCAGTCCTCAATGTTCAATCCTCAATCCTCAATTCTCAATCTTCAATCCTCAATACTCAATCATTAATCCTCAATCCTCAATCCTCAATCTTCAATCCTCAATCCCCAATACTCAATCCTCAATCCTCAATCCTCAATCTGCAATCCTCAATACTCAATCTTCAATCCTCAGTCCTCAATTCTCGATCCTCAATCCTCAATCCTCAATCGTCAATCTCCAATCCTGAATACTCAATCCTCAAGCCTCAATCCTCTGTCCTCGAACCACAATCCTGAATCCTCAATCCTGAATCCTCAATCATGAACCCTCAATCCTCAATCCTCAATCCTCAATCCTCAATCCTCAATTCTCAATACTCTATCCTCAATCCTCAGACCTCAAACAACAATCCTCAATCCTCAATCCTCAATCCTCAATCCTCAATCCTCAATCCTCAATCCTCAATCTTCAATCCTCAATACTCAATCTTCAATCCTCAATCCTCAATCATCAATCCTCAATCCTCAATCCTCAATCCTCAATCCTCAATCCTCAATCCTCAATCTTCAATCCTCAATACTCAATCTTCAATCCTCAATCCTCAATCCTCAATCCTCAGTCCTCATTCTTCAATCTTCAATCCTCAATACTGAATCTTCAATCCTCAATCCTCAATCCTCAATCCTCAATCCTCAATCCTCAATCCTCAAACCTCAGTCCTCAAACCTCGATTCTGAATCCTCAATCCTGAATCCTCAACCTTCAGCCCTCAGTCCTCAACAATCAGTTGGCAATCCTCAATCCTCAATAGAATATCCTCAATTCACAGGTTCCAATACTCAATACTCAATCTGCAATCTTCAAATCTCTATCCACAAACATCAATCCTCATCACTCAACCCTCAACACTCAGTCCGCAATACTCAATCTTCAATTCTCAATCCTCAATCCTCAATCCTCAATCCTCAATCCTCAACCTTCAATCATCAATATTCAATCTTCAATCCTCAATCCTCAATCCTCAATCCTCAATCCTCAATCCTCAATGTTCAATCCCCAATACCCAATCTTCAATCTTCAATCCTCGATCCTCAATCCTCAATCCCCAAACCTCAATCCTCAATCCACAGTCCTCAAACCACCGTCCTGAATCCTCAATCCTGAATCCTCAATCTTCAGCCCTCAGTCCTCAACAATCAGTTGTCAATCCTCAATCCTCAGTAGAGTATCCTCAGTTGAGAGTTTTCCATACGCAATACTCAATCTGCAATCTTCATATCTCTATCCACAAACATCAATTCGCATCACTCAACCATCAACTCTCAGTCCCCAATCCTCAATCTTCAATCGTCAATCCTCAATCCTCAATCCTCAATCCTCGATCCTCAATCCCCAATCCTCAATCTTCAATACTCAATCCTCAATCCTCAATCCACAATCCTCAATCCTAAATCCTCAATCCTCAATCCTCAATCCTCAATCTTCAATCCTCAATACTCAATCTTCAATCCTCAATCCTCAATTCTCAATCCTCAATACTCAATCCTCAATCGTCAATACTCAATCCCCAATCCTCAATCTTCAATACTCAATCCTCAATCCTCAATCCTCAATCCTCAATCTTCAATCCTCAATACTCAATCTTCAATCCTCAATCCTCAATTCTCAATCCTCAATACTCAATCCTCAATCGTCAATCCTCAATCCCCAATCCTCAATCTTCAATACTCAATCCTCAATCCTCAATCCACAATCCTCAATCCTCAATCCTCAATATTCAATCCGCAATCCCCAATACTCAATCCTCAATACTCAATCCTCAATCATCAATACTCAATCTTCAATATTCAGTCCTCAATCCTCAATCCTCAATCCTCAATCCTCAATCATCAATCCTCAATCTTCAATCCTCAATGCTCAACCTTTAATCCTCAACCCTCAATCCTCAATCTTCAATCCTCAGTCCTCAATCCTCAATCCTCAATCCTCAATCCTCAATCCTCAATCCCCAATCCTCAATCTTCAATCCTCAATACTCAATCTTCAATCCTCAATCCTCAATCCTCAATCCTCAGTCCACATTCATCAATCCTCAATACCCAATCCTCAATCTTCAATCGTCAATCCTCAATCCTCAATCCTCAATCCTCAATCCTGAATCTTCAATCCTCAATACTCAATCTTCAACTCTCAAACCTCAATCCTCAATCCTCAATCCTCAATCCTCAATCCTCAATCCTCAATCCTCAGTCCTCATTCTTGAATCCTCAATACCCAATCCTCAATCTTCAATCCTCAATCCTCAATCATCAATTCTCAATCCTCTACCCTCAATCCTCAGACCTCTTCCTCAATCCACAACACTCAATCCTCAATCCTCAATCTTCAATCATCAATATTCAATCTTCAATCCTCGATCCTCAATCCTCAATCCTCAATCCTCATTCCTCAGTCCTCATTCTTCAATCCTCAATACCCAATCCTCAATCTTCAATCCTCAATCCTCAATCCTCAATTCTCAATCCTCTATCCTCAATCCTCAGACCTCAAACATCAATACTCAACCCTCAGACCTCGTCCTGAATCCACAACCCTCAATCCTCAATCCTCAACCTTCAATCATCAATATTCAATCTTCAATCCTCAATCCTCAATCCTCAATCCTCAATCCTCAATCCTCAACGTTCAATCCTCAATACCCAATCTTCAATCTTCAATCCTCGATCCTCAATCCTCAATCCCCAATCCTCAATCCTCAATCCACAGTCCTCAAACCACAGTCCTGAATCCTCAATCCTGAATCCTCAATCTTCAGCCCTCAGTCCTCAACAATCAGTTGTCAATCCTCAATCCTCACTAGAGTATCCTCAGTTCAGAGCTTTCCATATGCAATACTCAATCTGCAATCTTCATATCTCTATACACAAACATCAATTCTCATCACTCAACGATCAACCCTCAGTCCCCAATCCTCAATCTTCAATCGTCAATCCTCAATCCTCAATCCTCAATCCTCAATCCTCAATCTCCAATCCTCAATCTACAATACTCAATCCTCAATCCTCAATCCACAATCCTCAATCCTCAATCCTCAATCCTCAATCCTCAATGTTCAATCCGCAATCCCCAATACTCAATCCTCAATACTCAATACTCAATCCTCAATCATCAATCCTCAATCTTCAATATTCAGTCCTCAATCCTCAATCCTCAATCCTCAATCCTCAATCCTCAATCATCAATCCTCAATCTTCAATCCTCAATGCTCAGCCTTTAATCCTCAATCCTCAATCCTCAATCTTCAATCCTCAGTCCTCAATCCTCAATCCTCAATCCTCAATCCTCAATCCTCAATCCTCAATCCTCAATTCTCAATCCTCAATCCTCAATCCTCAGACCTCAAACGACAATATTCAACCCTCAGTCCTGGTCCCCAATCCACATCCCTCAATCCCCAATCCTCAGTCTTCAATCATCAATATTCAATCTTCAGTCCTCAATCCTCAACCCTCAATCCTCAATCCTCATTGTTCAATCCTCAATACCCAATCCTCAATCTTAAATCCTCAATCCTCAATCCTCAATCCTCAATCCTCAATCCTCAATCCTCAAGCCTCAATCCTCTGTCCTCGAACCACAATCCTGAATCCTCAATCCTGAATCCTCTTACCTGAATCCTCAATCCTCAATCCTCAATCCTCAATTCTCAATCCTCTATCCTCAATCCTCAGACCTCAAACATCAATCCTCAATCCTCAATCCTCAATCCTCAATCCTCAATCGTCAATCCTCAATCCTCAATCTTCTATCCTCAATACTCAATCTTCAATCCTCAATCCTCAATCATCAATCCTCAATCCTCAATCCTCAATCCTCAATCCTCAATCCTCAATCCTCAATCTTCAATCCTCAATACTCAATCTTCAATCCTCAATCCTCAATCCTCAATCCACAGTCCTCATTCTTCAATCCTCAATACCCAATCCTCAATCTTCAATCCTCAATCCTCAATCCTCAATTCTCAATCCTCAATCCTCAATCCTGAGACCTCAGACATCAATACTCAACACTCAGTCCTCGTCCTCAATCCACAACTCTCAATCCTCAATCATCAATCTTCAATCATCAATATTCAATCTTCAGTCCTCAATCCTCAATCCTCAATCCTCAATGTTCAATCCGCAATCCCCAATACTCAATCCTCAATCCTCAGTCCTCAATCCTCAATCCTCAATCCTCAATCCTCAATGTTCAACCCTCAATCCTCAATCCTCAATCCTCAATCCTCAATCCTCAATCCTGAGTATTCAATCCTCAGTCCCCAATCCTCAATCCTCAATCATCAATCCTCATCCTTCAATCCTCAATACCCAATCCTCAATCTTCAATCCTCAATCCTCAATCCTCAATTCTCAATCCTCAATCCTCAATCCTCAGACCTCAGACATCAATACTCAACCCTCAGTCCTCGTCCTCAATCCATAACCCTCAATCCTCAATCATCAATCTTCAATCATCAATACTCAATCTTCTGTCCTCAATCCTCAATCCTCAATCCTCAATGTTCAATCCGCAAAACCCAATCCTCAATCTTCAATCCTCGATCCTCAATACTCAATCCTCAATCCTCAATCCTCAATCCTCTATCCTCAATCCTCAGTCCTCAAACCTCAATCCTGGATCCTCAATCCTGAATCGTCAATCTTCAGACCTCAGACCTCAACAATCACTTGTCAATTCTCAATCCTCAATAGAATATCATCAATTCACAGATTTCAATACTCAATACTCAATCTGCAATCTTTAAATCTCTATCCACAAACACCAATTCTCATCACTCAACCCTCAACACTCAGTCCCCAGTCCTCAACTTTCAATCCTCAATCCTCAATCCTCAATCCTCAATCCTCAATCCTCAATCCTCAATCTTCAATCCTCAATACTCAATCATCAATTCTCAATCCTCAGTCCTCAATCCTCAATCCTCAATCCTCAATTCTCAGTCCTCAACCCCCAATCCTCATTCCTCAAACCTCAACCCTCAGCCCTCAGTGCTCATCCTCAGTTCTCAATTCTCAATCCTCAGGCCTCAATCCTCAATCCTCAATCCTCATTCTTCAATCCTCAATACCCAATCCTCAATCTTCAATCCTCAATCCTCAATCCTCAATTCTCAATCCTCAATCCTCAATCCTCAGACCTCAAGCGTCAATATTCAACCCTCAGTCCTGGTCCCCAATCCACATCCCTCAATCCCCAATCCTCAATCTTCAATCATCAATATTCAATCTTCAGTCCTCAATCCTCAATCCTCAATCCTCAATCCTCAATGTTCAATCCTCAATACCCAATCCTCAATCTTAAATCCTCAATCCTCAATACTCAATCCTCAATCCTCAATCCTCAATACTCAAGCCTCAATACTCTGTCCTCGAACCACAATCCTGAATCCTCAATCCTGAATCCTCAATCATGAATCCTCAATCCTCAATTCTCAATCCTCAATCCTCAATCCTCAATTCTCAATCCTCTATCCTCAATCCTCAGACCTCAAACATCAATCCTCAATCCTCAATCCTCAATCCTCAATCCTCAATCCTCAATCCTCAATCCTCAATCTTCAATCCTCAATACTCAATCTTCAATCCTCAATCCTCAATCATCAATCCTCAACCTTCAATCCTCAATCCTCAATCCTCAATCCTCAATCCTCAGACCACAAACATCAATATTCAACCCCCAGTCCTCGTCCACAATCCACAAACCTCAATCCTGAATCCTCAATCTTCAATCATCAATATTCAATCTTCAATCCTCAATCCTCAATCCTCAATACTCAATCCTCAATCCTCAATATTCAATCCTCAATCCTCAATCCTCAATCCTCAATCCTCAATCTTCAATCCTCGATACTCAATCCTCAATCCTCAATCCTCAATCCTCAATCCTCAATCCTCAATCTTCAATCCTCAATACTCAATCTTCAATCCTCCGACCTCAATACTCAATCCTCAATCCTCATTCTTCAATCCCCATTCTTCAATCCTCAATACCCAATCCTCAATCTTCAATCCTCAATCCTCAATCCTCAGTTCGCAATCCTCAATCCTCAATCCTCAGACCTCAAGCATCAATACTCATCCCTCAGTCTTCGTCCTCAATCCACAACCCTCAATCCTCAATCCTCAATGTTCATTCATCAATATTCAACATTCAATCCTCAATCCTCAATCCTCAATCCTCAATCATCAATCTTCAATCGTCAATACTCAATCCTCAATCCTCAATCCTCTGTCATCAAAACTCAATCCTGTGTCCTCAATCCTGAATCCTCAAGCTGCAGCACTCAGTCCTCAGCATTCAGTTGTCAATCCTCTATCCTCAATAGAATATCCTCAATTCACAGTTTTCAATACTCAATCCCCAATCTTCAATCTTCAAATCTCAATCCACAAACATCAATTCTCATCACTCAACCCTCAACACTCAGTCCTCAATCTTCAATCCTCAATCCTCAATCCTCAATCTTCAATCCTCAATACTCAATCTTCAATCCTCAATCCTCACTTCTCAATCCTCAAAACTCAATCCTCAATCCTCAATCCTCAATCCTCAATCCTCAATCCTCATTCCTCAATCATCAATCCTCAATCCTCAATCCACAGTCTTCATTCCTCAATACTCAATCTTCAATCCTCAATACTCAATCTTCAATCCTCAATTCTCAACACTCATTCTTCAATCCTCAATACACAATCGTCAATCTTCAACCCTCAATCCTCAATCCTCAATACTCAATCCTCAATCATCAACCCTCAGACCTCAAACATCAATACTCAACGCTCAGTCCTCGTCCTAATTCCACAAACCTCAATCCTCAATCCTCAATCTTCAATCCTCAATCCTCAATCCTCAATCTTCAATACTCAATCCTCAATCCTCAATCATCAATCCTAAATTCTCAGTCCTCAATCCTCAATCCTCAATCTTCAATCCTCAATACTCAATCTTCAATCCTCAATCCTCAACCTTCGGTCCTCAGACCTCAAACATAAATACTCAACCCTCTGTCCTCGTCCTAAATCCACAACCCTCAATTCTCAATCCTCAATCTTCAATCCTCAATCCTCAATCCAAATCCTCAATCCTCAGTCCTCAAACCTCAATGCTGAATCCTCAATCCTGAATCCTCAATCTTCACCCTCAGTCCTCTACAATCGGCTGTCTATCCTCAATCCTCAATAGAATATCATCAATTCACAGTTTTCATTACTCAATACTCAATCTGCAATCTTCAAATCTCTACACACAACCATCAATTCTCGTCACTCAACCCTCAACACTCAGTCCCCAATCCTCAATATTCAATCCTCAATCCTCAATCCTCAATCCACAATCCTCAACATTCAATCCACAATACTCAATCTTCAATCCTCAATCCTCAATCCTCAATCCTCAATCCTCAATTCTCAATTCTCGATCGTCAATCTTCAATCCTCAGTCCTCAATCCTCAATCTTCAATCCTCAATACTCAATCTTCAATCCTCAATCCTCAATCCTCAATCCTCAATGCTCAACCCTCAATCCTCAATCCTCAACACTCAACCTTCAATCCTCAATACTAAATCTGCAATCCTCAATCCTCAATCCTCATTCTTCAATCCTCAATACCCAGTCCTCAATCTTCAATCCTCAATCCTCAATCCTCAATCCTCAATTCTCAATCCTCAATCCTCAATCCTCAGACCTCAAACATCCACATTCAACCCCCAGTCCTCGACCTCAATCCATAACACTCAATCCTCAATCCTCAATATTGAATCATCAATATTCAATTTTCAATCCATAATTCTCAATTCTCAATCCTCAATCCTCAATCCTCAATACCCAATCCTCAGTCTTCAACCCTCAATCCTCAATCCTCAATCCTCAATCCTCAATCCTCGATCCTCAATCTTCAATCCTCAGTCCCAAATCCTCAATCTTCAATACTCAATCCTCAATCCTCAATCTTCAATCCACAATACTCAATCTTCAATCCTCAATCCTCAATCCTCAATCCTCAATACTCAATCCTCATTCTTCAATCCACAATACCCAATCCTCAATCTTCAACCCTCAATCCTCAATCCTCAATTCTCAATCCTCAATCCTCAGTCCTCAGAGATCAAACCTCAATCCTCAACCATCAGCCCTCATCCTCAATCCTCAATCCTCAATCCTCAATCCTCAATCTTCAATCCTCAATACTCAATCTTCAATCCTCAATCCTCTGTCCTCAAATCTCAATTCTGAATCCTCAACCCTGAACCCTCAATCTTCAGACCTCAGACCTCAACAATCAGTTGTCAATCCTCAATCCTCAATAGAGTATACTCAATTCACAGTTTTCAATACACAATACGCAGTCTGCAATCTTCAAATCTCTATCCACAAACATCAATTCTCATCACTCAACCCTCAGCACTCAGTCCTCAATGTTCAATGGTCAATACTCAATTCTCAATTTTCAGTCCTCAATACTGAATCTTCAATCCTCGATCCTCAATCCTCAATCCTCAGACCACAAACATCAATATTCAACCCCCAGTCCTCGTCCACAATCCACAATCCTCAATCCTCAATCCTCAATCTTCAATCATCAATTTTCAATCTTCAATCCTCAATCCTCAATCCTCAATCCTCAATCCTCAATCTTCAATCCTCAATCCTCAATCCTCAATCCTCAATCCACAATCTTCAATCCTCAACACTCAATCTTCAATCCTCAATAATCAATCCTCAATCCTCAATCCTCAATCTTCAATCCTTAGTCATCAATACTCAATCTTCAATACTCAATCCTCAATCCTCAATCATCAATCCTCAATCCTCAATCCTCAATCCTCAATCATCCAACCTCAATCCTCAACAGTCAGTCCTCGTCCTCAATCCTCAAACCTCAATCCTCAATCCTCAGTCTTCAATCATCAATACGCAATCTTCAATTCTCAATCCTCAATCCTCAATCCTCAACCCTCAATCCACTATCCTCAATATTCAACACACAACCGTCAACCATCAATCCTCAATACTCAACCATCTATCCTCAATTCTCAATACTCAATAGAATATCCTGAATTCTCATGGTTCAATACTCAATCCACAAAATTCAATAATCAAATCTCAAACCTCAAACATCAATTCTAGACACTCAATCCTCAATACTCAGTCCTCTATCTTCAATCCTCCATCCTCAATCCTCAATCCTCAAGCGTCAACCCTCAATCCTCAATCCTCAATCCTCAATCTTCAATCCTCAATCCTCAGTCCTCAAACCTCAATTCTGCATCCTCAATCCTGAATCCGCAATCCTCAATCCTCAATCCTCATTATTCAATCCTCAATACCCAATCCTCAACCTTCAATCCTCAATCCTCAATCCCCAATCCTCAATCCTCAATCCTCAATCCTCAATCCTCAATCCTCAATCTTCAATCCTCAATCCTCAATCCTCAATCCTCATTCCTCAATCTTCAATCCTCAATACTCGATCTTCAATCCTCAATCCTCAATCCTCAATCCTCAATCCTCAATCTTCAATCCTCAATACTCAATCTCCAATCCTCAATCCTCAATACTCAATCCTCAATCCATATTCTTCAATCCTCATTCTTCAATCCTCAATACCCAATCCTCAATCTTCAATCCTCAATCCTCAATCCTCAGTTCGCAATCCTCAATCCCCAATCCTCAGACCTCAGGCATCAATGATCAACCCTCAGTCCTCGTCCTCAATCCACAACCCTCAATCCTCAATCCTCAATCTTCATTCATCAATATTCAACCTACTATCCTCAATACTCAATCCTCAAACCTCAATCCGCAATCCTCAATATTCAATCCTCAACACCCAATCCTCAATTTTCAATCGTCAATCCTCAGTCCTCAATCCTCAATCCCCAACCCTCAATCCTCTGTCCTCAAACCTCAATCCTGAATCCTCAATCCTGAGTCCTCAAGCTTCAGCCCTCAGTCCTCAACTATCAGTTGTGAATCCTCAATCCTCAATAGAACATCATCAATTCACAGTTTTCAACACTCATTACTCAATCTGCAATCTTCAAATCTCTATCCACAAGCATCAGTCCTCATCACTCAACCCTCAACACTCTGTCCCCAATCCTCAATATTCAATCCTCACTCCTCAATCCTCAATCCACAATCCTCAACCTTCAATCCACAATACTCAATCTTCAATCCTCAATCCTCAATCCTCAATCCTCAATTCTCAATTCTCGATCGTCAATCTTCAATCCTCAATACTCAGTCATCAATCCTCAATCCTCAATCCTCAATCCTCGATCCTCATTCTTCAATCCTCAATACCCAATCCTCAATCTTCAACCCTCAATCCTCAATCCTCAATTCTCAATCATCAATCCTCAGTCCTCAGTCCTCAAACCTCAAACCTCAATCCTCATTCCTCAATCATCAATCCTCAATCCTCAAGCCTCAATCTTCAATCCTCAATCCTCAATCCTCAATCTTCAATACTCGGTCCTCAATCCTCAATCATCAATCCTCAATCCTCAATCTTCAATCCTCAATACTCAATCTTCAATCGTCAATACTCAATCTTCAATCCTCAATCCTCAATCCTCATTCGTCAATCCTCAATACCCAATCGTCAATCTTCAATCCTCAATCCTCAATCCTCAATTCTCAATCCTCAATCATCAACCCTCAGACCTCAAACATCAATACTCAACCCTCAGTCCTCGTCCTAATTCCACAACCCTCAATCCTCAATCCTCAATCTTCAATCCTCAATCGTCAATCCTCAATCTTCAATACTCAATCCTCAATCCTCAATCATCAATCCTAAATTCTCAATCCTCAATCCTCAATCCTCAATCTTCAATCCTCAATACTCAATCTTCAATCCTCAATCCTCAATCTTCAATCCTCAATCCTCAATCCTCATTCTTCAATCCTCAATACCCAATCCTCAATCTTCAATCCTCAATCGTCAATCCTCAATTCTCAATCCTCAATCTTCAATCCTCAGACCTCAAACATAAATACTCAACCCTCAGTCCTCGTCCTAAATCCACAACCCTCAATCCTCAATCCTCAATATTCAATCCTCAATCCTCAATCCTCAATCCACAATCCTCAACATTCAATCCACAATACTCAATCTTGAATCCTCAATCCTCAATCCTCAATCCTCAATCCTCAATTCTCAATTCTCGATCGTCAATCTTCAATCCTCAGTCCTCAATCCTCAATCTTCAATCCTCAATACTCAATCTTCAATCCTCAATCCTCAATCCTCAATCCTCAATGCTCAACCCTCAATCCTCAATCCTCAACACTCAACCTTCAATCCTCAATAATCAATCCTCAATCCTCAATCCTCAATCTTCAATCCTCAGTCATCAATACTCAATCTTCAATACTCAATCCTCAATCCTCAATCCTCAATCCTCAATCCTCAATCCTCAACCCTCAATCCTCATTCCTCAAACCTCAATCCTCAACCCTCAGTCCTTATCCTCAATTCTCAATTCTCAATTCTCAATACTCAATCCTTAATACTCAATCTTTAATCCTCATTCCCCAGTCCTCAATCTTCAATCCTCAATGCTCAATCCTCAATCCTCAATCCTCAGTCCTCAATCCTCAATCCTCAATCATCCAACCTCAATCCTCAACAGTCGGTCCTCGTCCTCAATCCTCAAACCTCAATCCTCAATCCTCAAGCGTCAACCCTCAATCCTCAACTTCAATCCTCAATCCTCAGTCCTGAAACCTCAATTCTGCATCCTCAATGCTGAATCCTCAATCCTCAATCCTCAATCCTCATTATTCAATCCTCAATACCCAATCCTCAATCCTCAATCTTCAATCCTCAATCCTCAATCCTCAATCCTCATTCCTCAATCTTCAATCCTCAATCCTCAATCTTCAATCCTCAATACTCAATCTTCAATCCTCAATCCTCAATCCTCAATCCTCAATCCTCATTCTTCAATCCTCAATACCCAATCCTCAATCTTCAATCCTCAATCCTCAATCCCCAATTCTCAATCCTCAATCCTCAATCCTCAGACCTCAAACTACAATATTCAACCCTCAGTCCTGGTCCCCAATCCACATCCCTCAATCCCCAATCCTCAATCTTCAAACATCTATATTCAATCTTCAGTCCTCAATCCTCAATCCTCAATCCTGAATCCTCAATGTTCAATCCTCAATACCCAATCCTCAATATTAAATACTCAATCCTCAATCCTCAACCCTCAATCCTCAATCCTCAATACTCAAGCCTCAATCCTCTGTCCTCGAACCACAATCCTGAATCCTCAATCCTGAATCCTCAATCATGAATCCTCAATCCCCAATCCTCAATCCTCATTCCTCAATCCTCAATCCTCAATCCTCAATCTTCAATACTCGGTCCTCAATCCTCAATCATCAATCCTCAATCCTCAATCTTCAATCCTCAATACTCAATCTTCAATCGTCAATACTCAATCTTCAATCCTCAATCCTCAATCCTCATTCGTCAATCCTCAATACCCAATCGTCAATCTTCAATCCTCAATCCTCAATCCTCAATTCTCAATCCTCAATCATCAACCCTCAGACCTCAAACATCAATACTCAACCCTCAGTCCTCGTCCTAATTCCACAACCCTCAATCCTCAATCCTCAATCTTCAATCCTCAATCGTCAATCCTCAATCTTCAATACTCAATCCTCAATCCTCAATCATCAATCCTAAATTCTCAAACCTCAATCCTCAATCCTCAATCTTCAATCCTCAATACTCAATCTTCAATCCTCAATCCTCAATCTTCAATCCTCAATCCTCAATCCTCATTCTTCAATCCTCAATACCCAATCCTCAATCTTCAATCCTCAATCGTCAATCCTCAATTCTCAATCCTCAATCTTCAATCCTCAGACCTCAAACATAAATACTCAACCCTCAGTCCTCGTCCTAAATCCACAACCCTCAATCCTCAATCCTCAATATTCAATCCTCAATCCTCAATCCTCAATCCGCAATCCTCAACATTCAATCCACAATACTCAATCTTGAATCCTCAATCCTCAATCCTCAATCCTCAATCCTCAATTCTCAATTCTCGATCGTCAATCTTCAATCCTCAGTCCTCAATCCTCAATCTTCAATCCTCAATACTCAATCTTCAATCCTCAATCCTCAATCCTCAATCCTCAATGCTCAACCCTCAATCCTCAATCCTCAACACTCAACCTTCAATCCTCAATAATCAATCCTCAATCCTCAATCCTCAATCTTCAATCCTCAGTCATCAATACTCAATCTTCAATACTCAATCCTCAATCCTCAATCCTCAATCCTCAATCCTCAATCCTCAACCCTCAATCCTCATTCCTCAAACCTCAATCCTCAACCCTCAGTCCTTATCCTCAATTCTCAATTCTCAATTCTCAATACTCAATCCTTAATACTCAATCTTTAATCCTCATTCCCCAGTCCTCAATCTTCAATCCTCAATGCTCAATCCTCAATCCTCAATCCTCAGTCCTCAATCCTCAATCCTCAATCATCCAACCTCAATCCTCAACAGTCGGTCCTCGTCCTCAATCCTCAAACCTCAATCCTCAATCCTCAAGCGTCAACCCTCAATCCTCAACTTCAATCCTCAATCCTCAGTCCTCAAACCTCAATTCTGCATCCTCAATGCTGAATCCTCAATCCTCAATCCTCAATCCTCATTATTCAATCCTCAATACCCAATCCTCAATCCTCAATCTTCAATCCTCAATCCTCAATCCTCAATCCTCATTCCTCAATCTTCAATCCTCAATCCTCAATCTTCAATCCTCAATACTCAATCTTCAATCCTCAATCCTCAATCCTCAATCCTCAATCCTCATTCTTCAATCCTCAATACCCAATCCTCAATCTTCAATCCTCAATCCTCAATCCCCAATTCTCAATCCTCAATCCTCAATCCTCAGACCTCAAACTACAATATTCAACCCTCAGTCCTGGTCCCCAATCCACATCCCTCAATCCCCAATCCTCAATCTTCAAACATCTATATTCAATCTTCAGTCCTCAATCCTCAATCCTCAATCCTGAATCCTCAATGTTCAATCCTCAATACCCAATCCTCAATATTAAATACTCAATCCTCAATCCTCAACCCTCAATCCTCAATCCTCAATACTCAAGCCTCAATCCTCTGTCCTCGAACCACAATCCTGAATCCTCAATCCTGAATCCTCAATCATGAATCCTCAATCCCCAATCCTCAATCCTCATTCCTCAATCCTCAATCCTCAATCCTCAATCTTCAATTCTCAATACTCAATCTTCAATCCTCAATCCTCAATCCTCAATCCTCAATCCTCAATCCTCAATCCTCAATCCTCAATGTTCAATCCGCAATCCCCAATACTCAATCCTCAATCCTCAATACTCAATCCTCAATCATCAATCCTCAATCTTCAATATTCAGTCCTCAATCCTCAATCCTCAATCCTCAATCCTCAATCCTCAATCATCAATCCTCAATCTTCAATCCTCAATGCTCAGCCTTTAATCCTCAATCCTCAATCCTCAATCTTCAATCCTCAGTCCTCAATCCTCAATCCTCAATCCTCAATCCTCAATCCTCAATCCTCAATCCTCAATTCTCAATCCTCAATCCTCAATCCTCAGACCTCAAACGACAATATTCAACCCTCAGTCCTGGTCCCCAATCCACATCCCTCAATCCCCAATCCTCAATCTTCAATCATCAATATTCAATCTTCAGTCCTCAATCCTCAACCCTCAATCCTCAATCCTCATTGTTCAATCCTCAATACCCAATCCTCAATCTTAAATCCTCAATCCTCAATCCTCAATCCTCAATCCTCAATCCTCAATCCTCAAGCCTCAATCCTCTGTCCTCGAACCACAATCCTGAATCCTCAATCCTGAATCCTCAAACCTGAATCCTCAATCCTCAATCCTCAATCCTCAATTCTCAATCCTCTATCCTCAATCCTCAGACCTCAAACATCAATCCTCAATCCTCAATCCTCAATCCTCAATCCTCAATCGTCAATCCACAATCCTCAATCTTCTATCCTCAATACTCAATCTTCAATCCTCAATCCTCAATCATCAATCTTCAATCCTCAATCCTCAATCCTCAATCCTCAATCCTCAATCCTCAATCTTCAATCCTCAATACTCAATCTTCAATCCTCAATCCTCAATCCTCAATCCACAGTCCTCATTCTTCAATCCTCAATACCCAATCCTCAATCTTCAATCCTCAATCCTCAATCCTCAATTCTCAATCCTCAATCCTCAATCCTCAGACCTCAGACATCAATACTCAACACTCAGTCCTCGTCCTCAATCCACAACTCTCAATCCTCAATCATCAATCTTCAATCATCAATATTCAATCGTCAGTCCTCAATCCTCAATCCTCAATCCTCAATGTTCAATCCGCAATCCCCAATACTCAATCCTCAATCCTCAATCCTCAATCCTCAATGTTCAATCCTCAATCTTCAATCCTCAATTCTCAATCCTCAATCCTCAATCCTCAAGCCTCAATCCTCAGTTCTCATTCTTCAATCCTCAATACCCAATCCTCAGTCTTCAATCCTCAATCCTCAATCCTCTATTCTCAATCCTCTATCCTCAATCCTCAGGCCTCAAACATCAATACTCAACCCTCAGTCCTCGTCCTGAATCCACAACCCTCAATCCTCAATCCTCAACCTTCAATAATCAATATTCAATCTTCAATCCTCAGTCCTCAATCCTCAATCCTCAATCCTCAATCCTCAATGTTCAACCCTCAATCCTCAATCCTCAATCCTCAATCCTCAATCCTCAATCCTGAGTATTCAATCCTCAGTCCCCAATCCTCAATCCTCAATCATCAATCCTCATCCTTCAATCCTCAATACCCAATCCTCAATCTTCAATCCTCAATCCTCAATCCTCAATTCTCAATACTCAATCTTCAATCCTCCGACCTCAATACTCAATCCTCAATCCTCATTCTTCAATCCCCATTCTTCAATCCTCAATACCCAATCATCAATCTTCAATCCTCAATCCTCAATCCTCAGTTCGCAATCCTCAATCCTCAATCCTCAGACCTCAAGCATCAATACTCATCCCTCAGTCTTCGTCCTCAATCCACAACCCTCAATCCTCAATCCTCAATGTTCATTCATCAATATTCAACATTCAATCCTCAATCCTCAATCCTCAATCCTCAATCCTCAATCCTCAATCCTCTGTCATCAAAACTCAATCCTGTATCCTCAATCCTGAATCCTCAAGCTGCAGCACTCAGTCCTCAGCATTCAGTTGTCAATCCTCTATCCTCAATAGAATATCCTCAATTCACAGTTTTCAATACTCAATCCCCAATCTTCAATCTTCAAATCTCAATCCACAAACATCAATTCTCATCACTCAACCCTCAACACTCAGTCCTCAATCTTCAATCCTCAATCCTCAATCCTCAATCTTCAATCCTCAATACTCAATCTTCAATCCTCAATCCTCACTTCTCAATCCTCAAAACTCAATCCTCAATCCTCAATCCTCAATCCTCAATCCTCATTCCTCAATCATCAATCCTCAATCCTCAATCCTCAATCTTCATTCCTCAATACTCAATCTTCAATCCTCAATACTCAATCTTCAATCCTCAATTCTCAACACTCATTCTTCAATCCTCAATACACAATCGTCAATCTTCAACCCTCAATCCTCAATCCTCAATACTCAATCCTCAATCATCAACCCTCAGACCTCAAACATCAATACTCAACCCTCAGTCCTCGTCCTAATTCCACAAACCTCAATCCTCAATCCTCAATCTTCAATCCTCAATCCTCAATCCTCAATCTTCAATACTCAATCCTCAATCCTCAATCATCAATCCTAAATTCCCAATCCTCAATCCTCAATCCTCAATCTTCAATCCTCAATACTCAATCTTCAATCCTCAATCCTCAACCTTCGATCCTCAGACCTCAAACATAAATACTCAACCCTCTGTCCTCGTCCTAAATGCATAACCCTCAATTCTCAATCCTCAATCTTCAATCCTCAATCCTCAATCCAAATCCTCAATCCTCAGTCCTCAAACCTCAATGCTGAATCCTCAATCCTGAATCCTCAATCTTCACCCTCAGTCCTCTACAATCGGCTGTCTATCCTCAATCCTCAATAGAATATCATCAATTCACAGTTTTCATTACTCAATACTCAATCTGCAATCTTCAAATCTCTACACACAAACATCAATTCTCATCACTCAACCCTCAACACTCAGTCCCCAATCCTCAATATTCAATCCTCAATCCTCAATCCTCAATCCACAATCCTCAACATTCAATCCACAATACTCAATCTTCAATCCTCAATCCTCAATCCTCAATACCCAATCCTCAGTCTTCAACCCTCAATCCTCAATCCTCAATCCCCAATACTCAATCCTCAATCCTCAATCTTCAATCCTCAATACTCAATCTTCAATCCTCAATCCTCAATCCTCAATCCTCAATGCTCAACCCTCAATCCTCAATCCTCAACACTCAACCTTCAATCCTCAATACTAAATCTGCAATCCTCAATCCTCAATCCTCATTCTTCAATCCTCAATACCCAGTCCTCAGTCTTCAATCCTCAATCCTCAATCCTCAATCCTCAATTCTCAATCCTCAATCCTCAATCCTCAGACCTCAAACATCCACATTCAACCCCCAGTCCTCGACCTCAATCCACAACACTCAATCCTCAATCCTCAATATTGAATCATCAATATTCAATTTTCAATCCATAATTCTCAATTCTCAATCCTCAATCCTCAATCCTCAATACCCAATCCTCAGTCTTCAACCCTCAATCCTCAATCCTCAATCCTCAATCCTCAATCCTCGATCCTCAATCTTCAATCCTCAGTCCCAAATCCTCAATCTTCAATACTCAATCCTCAATCCTCAATCTTCAATCCCCAATACTCAATCTTCAATCCTCAATCCTCAATCCTCAATCCTCAATACTCAATCCTCATTCTTCAATCCACAATACCCAATCCTCAATCTTCAACCCTCAATCCTCAATCCTCAATTCTCAATCCTCAATCCTCAGTCCTCAGAGATCAAACCTCAATCCTCAACCATCAGCCCTCATCCTCAATCCTCAATCCTCAATCCTCAATCCTCAATCTTCAATCCTCAATACTCAATCTTCAATCCTCAATCCTCTGTCCTCAAATCTCAATTCTGAATCCTCAACCCTGAACCCTCAATCTTCAGACCTCAGACCTCAACAATCAGTTGTCAATCCTCAATCCTCAATAGAGTATACTCAATTCACAGTTTTCAATACACAATACGCAGTCTGCAATCTTCAAATCTCTATCCACAAACATCAATTCTCATCACTCAACCCTCAACACTCAGTCCTCAATGTTCAATGGTCAATCCTCAATTCTCAATCTTCAATCCTCAATACTGAATCTTCAATCCTCGATCCTCAATCCTCAATCCTCAGACCACAAACATCAATATTCAACCCCCAGTCCTCGTCGACAATCCACAATCCTCAATCCTCAATCCTCAATCTTCAATCATCAATTTTCAATCTTCAATCCTCAATCCTCAATCCTCAATCCTCAATCCTCAATCTTCAATCCTCAATCCTCAATCCTCAATCCTCAATCCTCAATCTTCAATCCTCAACACTCAATCTTCAATCCTCAATAATCAATCCTCAATCCTCAATCCTCAATCTTCAATCCTTAGTCATCAATACTCAATCTTCAATACTCAATCCTCAATCCTCAATCCTCAATCCTCAATCCTCAATCCTCAATCCTCAATCATCCACCCTCAATCCTCAACAGTCAGTCCTCGTCCTCAATCCTCAAACCTCAATCCTCAATCCTCAGTCTTCAATCATCAATACGCAATCTTCAATTCTCAATCCTCAATCCTCAATCCTCAACCCTCAATCCACAATCCTCAATATTCAACACACAACCGTCAACCATCAATCCTCAATACTCAACCATCTATCCTCAATTCTCAATACTCAATAGAATATCCTGAATTCTCATGGTTCAATACTCAATCCACAAAATTCAATAATCAAATCTCAAACCTCAAACATCAATTCTAGACACTCAATCCTCAATACTCAGTTCTCTATGTTCAATCCTCCATCCTCAATCCTCAACACTCAACCTTCAATCCTCAATACTAAATCTGCAATCCTCAATCCTCAATACTCATTCTTCAATCCTCAATACCCAGTCCTCAGTCTTCAATCCTCAATCCTCAATCCTCAATCCTCAATTCTCAATCCTCAATCCTCAATCCTCAGACCTCAAACATCCACATTCAACCCCCAGTCCTCGACCTCAATCCACAACACTCAATCCTCAATCCTCAATATTGAATCATCAATATTCAATTTTCAATCAATAATTCTCAATTCTCAATCCTCAATCCTCAATCCTCAATACCCAATCCTCAGTCTTCAACCCTCAATCCTCAATCCTCAATCCTCAATCCTCAATCCTCGATCCTCAATCTTCAATCCTCAGTCCCAAATCCTCAATCTTCAATACTCAATCCTCAATCCTCATTCTTCAATGCCCAATACTCAATCTTCAATCCTCAATCCTCAATCCTCAATTCTCAATACTCAATCCTCATTCTTCAATCCACAATACCCAATCCTCAATCTTCAACCCTCAATCCTCAATCCTCAATTCTCAATCCTCAATCCTCAGTCCTCAGAGATCAAACCTCAATCCTCAACCATCAGCCCTCATCCTCAATCCTCAATCCTCAATCCTCAATCCTCAATCTTCAATCCTCAATACTCAATCTTCAATCCTCAATCCTCTGTCCTCAAATCTCAATTCTGAATCCTCAACCCTGAACCCTCAATCTTCAGACCTCAGAACTCAACAATCAGTTGTCAATCCTCAATCCTCAATAGAGTATACTCAATTCACAGTTTTCAATACACAATACGCAGTCTGCAATCTTCAAATCTCTATCCACAAACATCAATTCTCATCACTCAACCCTCAACACTCAGTCCTCAATGTTCAATGGTCAATCCTCAATTCTCAATCTTCAATCCTCAATACTGAATCTTCAATCCTCGATCCTCAATCCTCAATCCTCAGACCACAAACATCAATATTCAACCCCCAGTCCTCGTCGACAATCCACAATCCTCAATCCTCAATCCTCAATCTTCAATCATCAATTTTCAATCTTCAATCCTCAATCCTCAATCCTCAATCCTCAATCCTCAATCTTCAATCCTCAATCCTCAATCCTCAATCCTCAATCCTCAATCTTCAATCCTCAACACTCAATCTTCAATCCTCAATAATCAATCCTCAATCCTCAATCCTCAATCTTCAATCCTTAGTCATCAATACTCAATCTTCAATACTCAATCCTCAATCCTCAATCCTCAATCCTCAATCCTCAATCCTCAATCCTCAATCATCCAACCTCAATCCTCAACAGTCAGTCCTCGTCCTCAATCCTCAAACCTCAATCCTCAATCCTCAGTCTTCAATCATCAATACGCAATCTTCAATTCTCAATCCTCAATCCTCAATCCTCAACCCTCAATCCACAATCCTCAATATTCAACACACAACCGTCAACCATCAATCCTCAATACTCAACCATCTATCCTCAATTCTCAATACTCAATAGAATATCCTGAATTCTCATGGTTCAATACTCAATCCACAAAATTCAATAATCAAATCTCAAACCTCAAACATCAATTCTAGACACTCAATCCTCAATACTCAGTTCTCTATCTTCAATCCTCCATCCTCAATCCTCAATCCTCAAGCGTCAACCCTCAATCCTCAATCTTCAATCCTCAATCCTCAGTCCTCAAACCTCAATTCTGCATCCTCAATCCTAAATCCTCAATCCTCAAACCTCAATCCTCATTATTCAATCCTCAATACCCAATCCTCAACCTTCAATCCTCAATCCTCAATCCCCAATACTCAATCCTCAATCCTCAATCCTCAATCCTCAATCCTCAATCTTCAATCCTCAATCCTCAATCCTCAATCATCATTCCTCAATCTTCAATCCTCAATACTCGATCTTCAATCCTCAATCCTCAATCCTCAATCCTCAATCCTCAATCTTCAATCCTCAATACTCAATCTCCAATCCTCAATCCTCAATACTCAATCCTCAATCCACATTCTTCAATCCTCATTCTTCAATCCTCAATACCCAATCCTCAATCTTCAATCCTCAATCCTCAATCCTCAGTTCGCAATCCTCAATCCTCAATCCTCAGACCTCAGGCATCAATAATCAACCCTCAGTCCTCGTCCTCAATCCACAACCCTCAATCCTCAATCCTCAATCTTCATTCATCAATATTCAACCTACTATCCTCAATACTCAATCCTCAAACCTCAATCCGCAATCCTCAAAATTCAATCCTCAACACCCAATCCTCAATCTTCAATCCTCAATCCTCAGTCCTCAATCCTCAATCCCCAACCCTCAATCCTCTGTCCTCAAACCTCAATCCTGAATCCTCAATCCTGAGTCCTCAAGCTTCAGCCCTCAGTCCTCAACTATCAGTTGTGAATCCTCAATCCTCAATAGAACATCATCAATTCACAGTTTTCAACACTCATTACTCAATCTGCAATCTTCAAATCTCTATCCACAAGAATCAGTTCTCATCACTCAACCCTCAACACTCTGTCCCCAATCCTCAATATTCAATCCTCACTCCTCAATCCTCAATCCACAATCCTCAACCTTCAATCCACAATACTCAATCTTCAATCCTCAATCCTCAATCCTCAATCCTCAATTCTCAATTCTCGATCGTCACTCTTCAATCCTCAATACTCAGTCTTCAATCCTCAATCCTCAATCCTCAATCCTCAATCCTCATTCTTCAATCCTCAATACCCAATCCTCAATCTTCAACCCTCAATCCTCAATCCTCAATTCTCAATCATCAATCCTCAGTCCTCAGACCTCAAACCTCAAACCTCAATCCTCATTCCTCAATCATCAATCCTCAATCCTCAAGCCTCAATCTTCAATCCTCAATCCTCAATCCTCAATCTTCAATACTCGGTCCTCAATCCTCAATCATCAAACCTCAATCCTCAATCTTCAATCCTCAATACTCAATCTTCAATCGTCAATACTCAATCTTCAATCCTCAATCCTCAATCCTCATTCGTCAATCCTCAATACCCAATCGTCAATCTTCAATCCTCAATCCTCAATCCTCAATTCTCAATCCTCAATCATCAACCCTCAGACCTCAAACATCAATACTCAACCCTCAGTCCTCGTCCTAATTCCACAACCCTCAATCCTCAATCCTCAATCTTCAATCCTCAATCGTCAATCCTCAATCCTCAATACTCAATCCTCAATCCTCAATCATCAATCCTAAATTCTCAATCCTCAATCCTCAATCCTCAATCTTCATTCCTCAATACTCAATCTTCAATCCTCAATCCTCAATCTTCAATCCTCAATCCTCAATCCTCATTCTTCAATCCTCAATACCCAATCCTCAATCTTCAATCCTCAATCGTCAATCCTCAATTCTCAATCCTCAATCTTCAATCCTCAGACCTCAAACATAAATACTCAACCCTCAGTCCTCGTCCTAAATCCACAACCCTCAATTCTCAATCCTCAATATTCAATCCTCAATCCTCAATCCTCAATCCACAATCCTCAACATTCAATCCACAATACTCAATCTTCAATCCTCAATCCTCAATCCTCAATCCTCAATCCTCAATTCGCAATTCTCGATCGTCAATCTTCAATCCTCAGTCCTCAATCCTCAATCTTCAATCCTCAATACTCAATCCTCAATCCTCAATCCTCAATCCTCAATCCTCAATCCTCAACCCTCAATCCTCATTCCTCAAACCTCAATCCTCAACCCTCAGTCCTTATCCTCAATTCTCAATTCTCAATTCTCAATACTCAATCCTTAATACTCAATCTTTAGTCCTCATTCCCCAGTCCTCAATCTTCAATCCTCAATGCTCAATCCTCAATCCTCAATCCTCAGTCCTCAATCCTCAATCCTCAATCATCCAACCTCAATCCTCAACAGTCGGTCCTCGTCCTCAATCCTCAAACCTCAATCCTCAATCCTCAAGCGTCAACCCTCAATCCTCAACTTCTATCCTCAATCCTCAGTCCTCAAACCTCAATTCTGCATCCTCAATGCTGAATCCTCAATCCTCAATCCTCAATCCTCATTATTCAATCCTCAATACCCAATCCTCAATCCTCAATCTTCAATCCTCAATCCTCAATCCTCAATCCTCATTCCTCAATCTTCAATCCTCAATCCTCAATCTTCAATCCTCAATACTCAATCTTCAATCCTCAATCCTCAATCCTCAATCCTCAATCCTCATTCTTCAATCCTCAATACCCAATCCTCAATCTTCAGTCCTCAATCCTCAATCCTCAATTCTCAATCCTCAATCCTCAATCCTCAGACCTCAGACATCAATACTCAACCCTCAGTCCTCGTCCTCAATCCACAACTCTCAATCCTCAATCATCAATCTTCAATCATTAATATTCAATCTTCAGTCCTCAATCCTCAATCCTCAATCCTCAATGTTCAATCCGCAATCCCCAATACTCAATCCTCAATCCTCAATCCTCAATCCTCAATGTTCAATCCTCAATACCCAATCCTCAATCTTAAATCCTCAATCCTCAATCCTCAATCCTCAATCCTCAATCCTCAATCCTCAATCCTCAAGCCTCAATCCTCTGTCCTCGAACCACAATCCTGAATCCTCAATCCTGAATCCTCAATCCTGAATCCTCAATCCTCAATCCTCAACCCTCAATATTCAATCCGCAATACCCAATCCTCAATCTTCAATCCTCAATCCTCAATGCTCAATCCTCAATCCTCAATCCTTCATCCTCTATCCTCAATCCTCAGTCCTCAAACCTCAGTCATGGATCCTCAATCCTGAATCCTCAGTCTTCAGACCTCAGTCCTCAACAATCAGTTTTCAATTCTCAATCCTCAATAGAATATCATCAATTCACAGTTTTCAATACTCAATACTCAATCTGCAATCTTTAAGTCTCTATCCACAAACACCAATTCTCATCGCTCAACCCTCAGCACTCAGTCCCCAGTCCTCAATTTTCAATCCTCAATCCTCAATCCTCAATCCTCAAACCTCAATCCTCAATCCTCAATCTTCAATCCTCAATACTCAATCATCAATCCTCAATCCTCAGTCCTCAATCCTCAAACCTCAATGCTCAACCCTCAGCCCTCATCCTCAATCCTCGATCCTCAATACTCAATCCTCAATCTTCAATCCTCAATACTCAATCTTCAATCCTCAATCCTCAACCCTCAATCCACAACCCTCAATCCTCAATCCTCAGTCATCAATACTCAATCTTCAGAACTCAATCCTCAATCCTCAATCCTCAATCCTCAATCCTCAACCCCCAAACTTCATTCCTCAAACCTCAACCCTCAGCCCTCAGTCCTCATCCTCAGTTCTCAATTCTCAATCCTCAGGCCTCAATCCTCAATCCTCAATCCTCATTCTTCAATCCTCAATACCCAATCCTCAATCTTCAATCCTCAATCCTCAATCCTCAATTCTCAATCCTCAATCCTCAATCCTCAGACCTCAAACTACAATATTCAACCCTCAGTCCTGGTCCCCAATCCACATCCCTCAATCCCCAATCCTCAATCTTCAAACATCAATATTCAATCTTCAGTCCTCAATCCTCAATCCTCAATCCTGAATCCTCAATGTTCAATCCTCAATACCCAATCCTCAATATTAAATACTCAATCCTCAATCCTCAATCCTCAATCCTCAATCCTCAATACTCAAGCCTCAATCCTCTGTCCTCGAACCACAATCCTGAATCCTCAATCCTGAATCCTCAATCATGAATCCTCAATCCTCAATCCTCAATCCTCAATCCTCAATCCTCAATCCTCAATCCTCAATCCTCAATCCTCAATACTCAATCTTCAATCCTCAATCCTCAATCCTCAATCCTCAATCCTCAATCCTCAATCCTCAATCCTCAATCCTCAATCCTCAATCCTCAATCTTCAATCCTCAATACTCAATCTTCAATCCTCAATCCTCAATCCTCAATCCTCAGTCCTCATTCTTCAATCCTCAATACCCAATCCTCAATCTTCAATCCTCAATCCTCAATCCTCAATTCTCAATCCTCTATCCTCAATCCTCAGACCTCAAACATCAATACTCAACCCTCAGTCCTCGTCCTGATTCCACAACCCTCAATCCTCTATCCTCAACCTTCAATCATCAATATTCAATCTTCAATCCTCAATCCTCAATCCTCAATCCTCAATCCTCAATCCTCAACGTTCAATCCTCAATACCCAATCTTCAATCTTCAATCCTCGATCCTCAATCCTCAATCCCCAATCCTCAATCCTCAATCCACAGTCCTCAAACCACAGTCCTGAATCCTCAATCCTGATTCCTCAATCTTCAGCCCTCAGTCCTCAACAATCAGTTGTCAATCCTCAATCCTCACTAGAGTATCCTCAGTTCAGAGTTTTCCATACGCAATACTCAATCTGCAATCTTCATATCTCTATCCACAAACATCAATTCTCATCACTCAACCATCAACTCTCAGTCCCCAATCCTCAATCTTCAATCGTCATTCCTCAATCCTCAATCCTCAATCCTCAATCCTCAATCTCCAATCCTCAATCTACAATACTCAATCCTCAATCCTCAATCCACAATCCTCAATCCTCAATCCTCAATCCTCAATCCTCAATGTTCAATCCGCAATCCCCAATACTCAATCCTCAATCCTCAATACTCAATCCTCAATCATCAATCCTCAATCTTCAATATTCAGTCCTCAATCCTCAATCCTCAATCCTCAATCCTCAATCCTCAATCATCAATGCTCAATCTCCAATCCTCAATGCTCAGCCTTTAATCCTCAATCCTCAATCCTCAATCTTCAATCCTCAGTCCTCAATCCTCAATCCTCAATCCTCAATCCTCAATCCTCAATCCTCAATCCTCAATTCTCAATCCTCAATCCTCAATCCTCAGACCTCAAACGACAATATTCAACCCTCAGTCCTGGTCCCCAATCCACATCCCTCAATCCCCAATCCTCAACCTTCAATCATCAATATTCAGTCATCAGTCCTCAATCCTCAACACTCAATCCTCAATCCTCATTGTTCAATCCTCAATACCCAATCCTCACTCTTAAATCCTCAATCCTCAATCCTCAATCCTCAATCCTCAATCCTCAATCCTCAAGCCTCAATCCTCTGTCCTCGAACCACAATCCTGAATCCTCAATCCTGAATCCTCAAACCTGAACCCTCAATCCTCAATCCTCAACCCTCAATTCTCAATCCTCTATCCTCAATCCTCAGACCTCAAACATCAATCCTCAATCCTCAATCCTCAATCCTCAATCCTCAATCGTCAATCCTCAATCCTCAATCTTCTATCCTCAATACTCAATCTTCAATCCTCAATCCTCAATCATCAATCCTCAATCCTCAATCCTCAATCCTCAATCCTCAATCCTCAATCCTCAATCTTCAATCCTCAATACTCAATCTTCAATCCTCAATCTTCAATCCTGAATCCTCAATCCTCAATCCTCAATGCTCATTCTTCAATCCTCAATACCCAATCCTCAATCTTCAATCCTCAACCCACAATCCTCAACTCTCAATCCTCAATCCTCAATCCTCAATCTTCAATCCTCAATCCTCAATTCTCAATCCTCAATACTCAATCCTCAATCGTCAATCCTCAATCCCCAATCCTCAATCTTCATTACTCAATCCTCAATCCTCAATCCACAATCCTCAATCTTCAATCCTCAATACTCAATCTTCAATCCTCAATCCTCAATCCTCAATCCTCAATCCTCAATCCTCAATCCTCAGTCCTCAATCCTCAATCTTCAATCCTCAATACTCAATCTTCAATCCTCAATCCTCAATCCTCAATCCTCAATCCTCATTCTTCAATCCTCAATACCCAATCCTCAATCTTCAGTCCTCAATCCTCAATCCTCAATTCTCAATCCTCAATCCTCAATCCTCAGACCTCAGACATCAATACTCAACCCTCAGTCCTCGTCCTCAATCCACAACTCTGAATCCTCAATCATCAATCTTCAATCATTAATATTCAATCTTCAGTCCTCAATCCTCAATCCGCAATCCTCAATGTTCAATACGCAATCCCCAATACTCAATCCTCAATCCTCAATCCTCAATCCTCAATGTTCAATCCTCAATACCCAATCCTCAATCTTAAATCCTCAATCCTCAATCCTCAATCCTCAATCCTCAATCCTCAATCCTCAATCCTCAGTCATTAGTCCTCAATCCTCAATCCTCAATATTCAATCCTCAATCGCCAATACTCAATCCTCAATTCTCAATCCTCAATCCTCAATCCTCAATCATCAATCCTCAATCTTCAATACTCAATCCTCAATCCTCAATCCTCAATCCTCAATCCTCAATCATCAATCCTCAATCTTCAATCCTCAATACTCAACGTTTAATCCTCAATCCTCAATCCTCAATCTTCAATCCGCAATCCTCAATCCTCAATCCTCAATCCTCAATCCTCAATCCTCAATCCACAATCCTCAATCCTCAATCCTCAATCCTCAATCCTCAATGTTCAATCCGCAATCCCCAATACTCAATCCTCAATCCTCAATACTCAATCCTCAATCATCAATCTTCAATCCTCAATGCTCAGCCTTTAATCCTCAATCCTCAATCCTCAATCTTCAATCCTCAGTCCTCAATCCTCAATCCTCAGACCTCAAACGACAATATTCAACCCTCAGTCCTGGTCCCCAATCCACATCCCTCAATCCCCAATCCTCAATCTTAAATCCTCAATCCTCAATCCTCAATCCTCAATCCTCAATCCTCAATCCTCAAGCCTCAATCCTCTGTCCTCGAACCACAATCCTGAATCCTCAATCCTGAATCCTCAAACCTGAATCCTCAATCCTCAATCCTCAATCCTCAATTCTCAATCCTCTATCCTCAATCCTCAGACCTCAAACATCAACCCTCAATCCTCAATCCTCAATCCTCAATCCTCAATCGTCAATCCTCAATCCTCAATCTTCTATCCTCAATACTCAATCTTCAATCCTCAATCCTCAATCATCAATCCTCAATCCTCAATCCTCAATCCTCAATCCTCAATCCTCAATCCTCAATCTTCAATCCTCAATACTCAATCTTCAATCCTCAATCCTCAAACCTCAATCCTCAATTCTCAATCCTCAATCCTCAATCCTCAGACCTCAAACGACAATATTCAACCCTCAGTCCTGGTCCCCAATCCACATCCCTCAATCCCCAATCCTCAATCTTCAATCATCAATATTCAATCTTCAGTCCTCAATCCTCAACCCTCAATCCTCAATCCTCATTGTTCAATCCTCAATACCCAATCCTCAATCTTAAATCCTCAATCCTCAATCCTCAATCCTCAATCCTCAATCCTCAATCCTCAAGCCTCAATCCTCTGTCCTCGAACCACAATCCTGAATCCTCAATCCTGAATCCTCAAACCTGAATCCTCAATCCTCAATCCTCAATCCTCAATTCTCAATCCTCTATCCTCAATCCTCAGACCTCAAACATCAATCCTCAATCCTCAATCCTCAATCCTCAATCCTCAATCGTCAATCCTCAATCCTCAATCTTCTATCCTCAATACTCAATCTTCAATCCTCAATCCTCAATCATCAATCCTCAATCCTCAATCCTCAATCCTCAATCCTCAATCCTCAATCCTCAATCTTCAATCCTCAATACTCAATCTTCAATCCTCAATCTTCAATCCTCAATCCTCAATCCTCAATCCTCAATCCTCAGGCCTCAAACATCAATACTCAACCCTCAGTCCTCGTCCTGAATCCACAACCCTCAATCCTCAACCTTCAATCATCAATATTCAATCTTCAATCCTCAGTCCTCAATCCTCAATCCTCAATCCTCAATCCTCAATGTTCAACCCTCAATCCTCAATCCTCAATCCTCAATCCTCAATCCTCAACCCACAATCCTCAACTCTCAATCCTCAATCCTCAATCCTCAATCTTCAATCCTCAATCCTCAATTCTCAATCCTCAATACTCAATCCTCAATCGTCAATCCTCAATCCCCAATCCTCAATCTTCATTACTCAATCCTCAATCCTCAATCCACAATCCTCAATCTTCAATCCTCAATACTCAATCTTCAATCCTCAATCCTCAATCCTCAATCCTCAATCCTCAATCCTCAATCCTCAGTCCTCAATCCTCAATCTTCAATCCTCAATACTCAATCTTCAATCCTCAATCCTCAATCCTCAATCCTCAATCCTCATTCTTCAATCCTCAATACCCAATCCTCAATCTTCAGTCCTCAATCCTCAATCCTCAATTCTCAATCCTCAATCCTCAATCCTCAGACCTCAGACATCAATACTCAACCCTCAGTCCTCGTCCTCAATCCACAACTCTGAATCCTCAATCATCAATCTTCAATCATTAATATTCAATCTTCAGTCCTCAATCCTCAATCCGCAATCCTCAATGTTCAATACGCAATCCCCAATACTCAATCCTCAATCCTCAATCCTCAATCCTCAATGTTCAATCCTCAATACCCAATCCTCAATCTTAAATCCTCAATCCTCAATCCTCAATCCTCAATCCTCAATCCTCAATCCTCAATCCTCAGTCATTAGTCCTCAATCCTCAATCCTCAATATTCAATCCTCAATCGCCAATACTCAATCCTCAATTCTCAATCCTCAATCCTCAATCCTCAATCATCAATCCTCAATCTTCAATACTCAATCCTCAATCCTCAATCCTCAATCCTCAATCCTCAATCATCAATCCTCAATCTTCAATCCTCAATACTCAACGTTTAATCCTCAATCCTCAATCCTCAATCTTCAATCCGCAATCCTCAATCCTCAATCCTCAATCCTCAATCCTCAATCCTCAATCCACAATCCTCAATCCTCAATCCTCAATCCTCAATCCTCAATGTTCAATCCGCAATCCCCAATACTCAATCCTCAATCCTCAATACTCAATCCTCAATCATCAATCTTCAATCCTCAATGCTCAGCCTTTAATCCTCAATCCTCAATCCTCAATCTTCAATCCTCAGTCCTCAATCCTCAATCCTCAGACCTCAAACGACAATATTCAACCCTCAGTCCTGGTCCCCAATCCACATCCCTCAATCCCCAATCCTCAATCTTAAATCCTCAATCCTCAATCCTCAATCCTCAATCCTCAATCCTCAATCCTCAAGCCTCAATCCTCTGTCCTCGAACCACAATCCTGAATCCTCAATCCTGAATCCTCAAACCTGAATCCTCAATCCTCAATCCTCAATCCTCAATTCTCAATCCTCTATCCTCAATCCTCAGACCTCAAACATCAACCCTCAATCCTCAATCCTCAATCCTCAATCCTCAATCGTCAATCCTCAATCCTCAATCTTCTATCCTCAATACTCAATCTTCAATCCTCAATCCTCAATCATCAATCCTCAATCCTCAATCCTCAATCCTCAATCCTCAATCCTCAATCCTCAATCTTCAATCCTCAATACTCAATCTTCAATCCTCAATCCTCAAACCTCAATCCTCAATTCTCAATCCTCAATCCTCAATCCTCAGACCTCAAACGACAATATTCAACCCTCAGTCCTGGTCCCCAATCCACATCCCTCAATCCCCAATCCTCAATCTTCAATCATCAATATTCAATCTTCAGTCCTCAATCCTCAACCCTCAATCCTCAATCCTCATTGTTCAATCCTCAATACCCAATCCTCAATCTTAAATCCTCAATCCTCAATCCTCAATCCTCAATCCTCAATCCTCAATCCTCAAGCCTCAATCCTCTGTCCTCGAACCACAATCCTGAATCCTCAATCCTGAATCCTCAAACCTGAATCCTCAATCCTCAATCCTCAATCCTCAATTCTCAATCCTCTATCCTCAATCCTCAGACCTCAAACATCAATCCTCAATCCTCAATCCTCAATCCTCAATCCTCAATCGTCAATCCTCAATCCTCAATCTTCTATCCTCAATACTCAATCTTCAATCCTCAATCCTCAATCATCAATCCTCAATCCTCAATCCTCAATCCTCAATCCTCAATCCTCAATCCTCAATCTTCAATCCTCAATACTCAATCTTCAATCCTCAATCTTCAATCCTCAATCCTCAATCCTCAATCCTCAATCCTCAGGCCTCAAACATCAATACTCAACCCTCAGTCCTCGTCCTGAATCCACAACCCTCAATCCTCAACCTTCAATCATCAATATTCAATCTTCAATCCTCAGTCCTCAATCCTCAATCCTCAATCCTCAATCCTCAATGTTCAACCCTCAATCCTCAATCCTCAATCCTCAATCCTCAATCCTCAATCCTGAATATTCAATCCTCAGTCCCCAATCCTCAATCCTCAATCATCAATCCTCATCCTTCAATCCTCAATACCCAATCCTCAATCTTCAATCCTCAATCCTCAATCCTCAATTCTCAATCCTCAATCCTCAATCCTCAGACCTCAGACATCAATACTCAACCCTCAGTCCTCGTCCTCAATCCATAACCCTCAATCCTCAATCATCAATCTTCAATCATCAATACTCAATCTTCTGTCCTCAATCCTCAATCCTCAATCCTCAATGTTCAATCCGCAAAACCCAATCCTCAATCTTCAATCCTCAATCCTCAATACTCAATCCTCAATCCTCAATCCTCAATCCTCTATCCTCAATCCTCAGTCCTCAAACCTCAATCCTGGATCCTCAATCCTGAATCGTCAATCTTCAGACCTCAGTCCTCAACAATCACTTGTCAATTCTCAATCCTCAATAGAATATAATCAATTCACTGATTTCAATACTCAATACTCAATCTGCAATCTTTAAATCTCTATCCACAAACACCAATACTCATCACTCAACCCTCAACACTCAGTCCCCAGTCCTCAATTTTCAATCCTCAATCCTCAATCCTCAATCCCCAATCCTCAATCCTCAATCCTCAATCTTCAATCCTCAATACTCAATCATCAATTCTCAATCCTCAGTCCTCAATCCTCAAACCTCAATCCTCAACCCTCAGCCCTCATTCTCAATCCTCGATCCTCTATACTCAATCCTCAATCTTCAATCCTCAATACTCAATCTTCAATCATCAATATTCAATCTTCAGTCCTCAATCCTCAATCCTCAATCCTGAATCCTCAATGTTCAATCCTCAATACCCAATCCTCAATCTTAAATCCTCAATCCTCAATCCTCAATCCTCAATCCTCAGTCCTCAATCCTCAATCTTCCGTCCTCAATACTCAATCCTCAATCCTCAATCCTCAATGCTCATTCTTCAATCCTCAATACCCAATCCTCAACCTTCAATCCTCAACCCACAATCCTCAACTCTCAATCCTCAATCCTCAATCCTCAATCTTCAATCCTCAATCCTCAATTCTCAATCCTCAATACTCAATCCTCAATCGTCAATCCTCAATCCCCAATCCTCAATCTTCATTACTCAATCCTCAATCCTCAATCCACAATCCTCAATCTTCAATCCTCAATACTCAATCTTCAATCCTCAATCCTCAATCCTCAATCCTCAATCCTCAATCCTCAATCCTCAGTCCTCAATCCTCAATCTTCAATCCTCAATACTCAATCTTCAATCCTCAATCCTCAATCCTCAATCCTCAATCCTCAATCCTCAATCCTCAATCATCAATCCTCAATCTTCAATACTCAATCCTCAATCCTCAATCCTCAATCCTCAATCCTCAGTCATCAATCCTCAATCTTCAATCCTCAATACTCAACGTTTAATCCTCAATCCTCAATCCTCAATCTTCAATCCGCAATCCTCAATCCTCAATCCTCAATCCTCAATCCTCAATCCTCAATCCTCAATCCTCAATCTTCAATCCTCAATTCTCAATCTTCAATCCTCAATCCTCAATCCTCAATCCTCAGTTCTCATTCTTCAATCGTCAATACCCAATCCTCAATCTTCAATCCTCAATCCTCAATCGTCAATTCTCAATCCTCTATCCTCAATCCTCAGGCCTCAAACATCAATACTCAACCCTCAGCCCTCGTCCTGAATCCACAACCCTCAATCCTCAATCCTCAACCTTCAATCATCAATATTCAATCTTCAATCCTCAGTCCTCAATCCTCAATCCTCAATCCTCAATCCTCAATGTTCAACCCTCAATCCTCAATCCTCAATCCTCAATCCTCAATCCTCAATCCTGAATATTCAATCCTCAGTCCCCAATCCTCAATCCTCAATCATCAATCCTCATCCTTCAATCCTCAATACCCAATCCTCAATCTTCAATCCTCAATCCTCAATCCTCAATTCTCAATCCTCAATCCTCAATCCTCAGACCTCAGACATCAATACTCAACCCTCAGTCCTCGTCCTCAATCCATAACCCTCAATCCTCAATCATCAATCTTCAATCATCAATACTCAATCCTCTGTCCTCAATCCTCAATCCTCAATCCTCAATGTTCAATCCGCAAAACCCAATCCTCAATCTTCAATCCTCAATCCTCAATACTCAATCCTCAATCCTCAATCCTCAATCCTCTATCCTCAATCCTCAGTCCTCAAACCTCAATCCTGGATCCTCAATCCTGAATCGTCAATCTTCAGACCTCAGTCCTCAACAATCACTTGTCAATTCTCAATCCTCAATAGAATATCATCAATTCACAGATTTCAATACTCAATACTCAATCTGCAATCTTTAAATCTCTATCCACAAACACCAATTCTCATCACTCAACCCTCAACACTCAGTCCCCAGTCCTCAATTTTCAATCCTCAATCCTCAATCTTCAATCCTCAATCCTCAATCCTCAATCCTCAATCCTCAATCTTCAATCCTCAATACTCAATCAACAATTCTCAATCCTCAGTCCTCAATCCTCAAACCTCAATCCTCAACCCTCAGCCCTCATTCTCAATCCTCGATCCTCTATACTCAATCCTCAATCTTCAATCCTCAATACTCAATCTTCAATCATCAATATTCAATCTTCAGTCCTCAATCCTCAATCCTCAATCCTCAATCCTCAATGTTCAATCCTCAATACCCAATCCTCAATCTTAAATCCTCAATCCTCAATCCTCAATCCTCAATCCTCAATCCTCAATCCTCAATCCTCAATCCTCTGTCCTCGAACCACAATACTGAATCCTCAATCCTGAATCCTCAATCCTGAATCCTCAATCCTCAACCCTCAATCCTCAATCCTCAATCTTCAATCCTCAATACTCAATCTTCAATCCTCAATCCTCAATCCTCAATCCTCAATCCTCAATCCTCAATCCTCAATCCTCAATCCTCAATCCGCAATCCTCAATCTTCAATCCTCAATACTCAATCTTAAATCCTCAATCCTTAATCCTCAATCCTTAATCCTCAATCCTCAATACTCAAGCCTCAATCCTCTGTCCTCGAACCACAATCCTGAATCCTCATTCCTGAGTCCTCAATCATGAATCCTCAATCCTCAATCCTCAATCCTCAATCCTCAATCCTCAATTCTCAATCCTCTATCCTCAATCCTCAGACCTCAAACATCAATCCTCAATCCTCAATCCTCAATCCTCATTCCTCAATCATCAATCCTCAATCCTCAAGCCTCAATCTTCAATCCTCAATCCTCAATCCTCAATCTTCAATACTCAGTCCTCAATCCTCAATCCTCAATCCTCAATCCTCAACCTTCATTCCTCAATACTCAATCTTCAATCCTCAATACTCAATCTTCAATCCTCAATTCTCAACCCTCATTCTTCAATCCTCAATACCCAATCCTCAATCCTCAATCCTCAGACCTCAAACGTCAATATTCAACCCTCAGTCCTGGTCCCCAATCCACATCCCTCAATCCCCAATCCTCAATCTTCAATCATCAATATTCAATCTTCAGTCCTCAATCCTCAATCCTCAATCCTCAATCCTCAATGTTCAATTCTCAATACCCAATCCTCAATCTTAAATCCTCAATCCTCAATCCTCAATCCTCAATCCTCAATCCTCAATCCTCAATCCTCAAGCCTCAATCGTCTGTCCTCGAACCACAATCCTGAATCCTCAATCCTGAATCCTCAATCCTGAATCCTCAATCCTCAATCCTCAATCCTCAATCCTGAATCTTCAATCCTCAATACTCAATCTTCAATCCTCAATCCTCAATCCTCAATCCTCAATCCCCAATCCTCAATCCTCAATCCTCAATCCTCAATACTCAATCCTCAATCTTCAATCCTCAATACTCAATCTTCAATCCTCAATCCTCAATCCTCAATCCTCAGTCCTCATTCTTCAATCCTCAATACCCAATCCTCAATCTTCAATCCTCAATCCTCAATCCCCAATTCTCAATCCTCTATCCTCAATCCTCAGACCTCAAACATCAATACTCAACCCTCAGTCCTCGTCCTGAATCGACAACCCTCAATCCTCAATCCTCAACCTTCAATCATCAATATTCAATCTTCAATCCTCAATCCTCAATCCTCAATCCTCAATCCTCAATCCTCAACGTTCAATCCTCAATACCCAATCTTCAATCTTCAATCCTCGATCCTCAATCCTCAATCCCCAATCCTCAATCCTCAATCCACAGTCCTCGAACCACAGTCCTGTATCCTCAATCCTGAATCCTCAATCTTCAGCCCTCAGTCCTCAACAATCAGTTGTCGATCCTCAATCCTCACTAGAGTATCCTCAGTTCAGAGTTTTCCATACGCAATATTCAATCTGCAATCTTCATATCTCTATCCACAAACATCAATTCTCATCACTCAACCATCAACTCTCAGTCCCCAATCCTCAATCTTCAATCGTCAATCCTCAATCCTCAATCCTCAATCCTCAATCCTCAATCTCCAATCCTCAATCTACAATACTCAATCCTCAATCCTCAATCCACAATCCTCAATCATCAATCCTCAATCCTCAATCCACAATGTTCAATCCGCAATCCCCAAAACTCAATCCTCAATCCTCAATACTCAATCCTCAATCATCAATCCTCAATCTTCAATATTCAGTACTCAATCCTCAAACCTGAATCCTCAATCCTCAATCCTCAATCCTCAATTCGCAATCCTCTATCCTCAATCCTCAGATCTCAAACATCAATCCTCAATCCTCAATCCTCAATCCTCAATCATCAATCGTCAATCCTCAATCCTCAATCTTCAATCCTCAATACTCAATCTTCAATCCTCAATCCTCAATCATCAATCCTCAATCCTCAATCCTCAATCCTCAATCCTCAATCCTCAATCCTCAATCTTCAATCCTCAATACTCAATCTTCAATCCTCAACCCTCAATCCTCAATCCACAGTCCTCATTCTTCAATCCTCAATCCTCAATCGTCAATTCTCAATCCTCTATCCTCAATCCTCAGGCCTCAAACATCAATACTCAACCCTCAGCCCTCGTCCTGAATCCACAACCCTCAATCCTCAATCCTCAACCTTCAATCATCAATATTCAATCTTCAATCCTCAGTCCTCAATCCTCAATCCTCAATCCTCAATCCTCAATGTTCAACCCTCAATCCTCAATCCTCAATCCTCAATCCTCAATCCTCAATCCTGAATATTCAATCCTCAGTCCCCAATCCTCAATCCTCAATCATCAATCCTCATCCTTCAATCCTCAATACCCAATCCTCAATCTTCAATCCTCAATCCTCAATCCTCAATTCTCAATCCTCAATCCTCAATCCTCAGACCTCAGACATCAATACTCAACCCTCAGTCCTCGTCCTCAATCCATAACCCTCAATCCTCAATCATCAATCTTCAATCATCAATACTCAATCCTCTGTCCTCAATCCTCAATCCTCAATCCTCAATGTTCAATCCGCAAAACCCAATCCTCAATCTTCAATCCTCAATCCTCAATACTCAATCCTCAATCCTCAATCCTCAATCCTCTATCCTCAATCCTCAGTCCTCAAACCTCAATCCTGGATCCTCAATCCTGAATCGTCAATCTTCAGACCTCAGTCCTCAACAATCACTTGTCAATTCTCAATCCTCAATAGAATATCATCAATTCACAGATTTCAATACTCAATACTCAATCTGCAATCTTTAAATCTCTATCCACAAACACCAATTCTCATCACTCAACCCTCAACACTCAGTCCCCAGTCCTCAATTTTCAATCCTCAATCCTCAATCTTCAATCCTCAATCCTCAATCCTCAATCCTCAATCCTCAATCTTCAATCCTCAATACTCAATCAACAATTCTCAATCCTCAGTCCTCAATCCTCAAACCTCAATCCTCAACCCTCAGCCCTCATTCTCAATCCTCGATCCTCTATACTCAATCCTCAATCTTCAATCCTCAATACTCAATCTTCAATCATCAATATTCAATCTTCAGTCCTCAATCCTCAATCCTCAATCCTCAATCCTCAATGTTCAATCCTCAATACCCAATCCTCAATCTTAAATCCTCAATCCTCAATCCTCAATCCTCAATCCTCAATCCTCAATCCTCAATCCTCAATCCTCTGTCCTCGAACCACAATACTGAATCCTCAATCCTGAATCCTCAATCCTGAATCCTCAATCCTCAACCCTCAATCCTCAATCCTCAATCTTCAATCCTCAATACTCAATCTTCAATCCTCAATCCTCAATCCTCAATCCTCAATCCTCAATCCTCAATCCTCAATCCTCAATCCTCAATCCGCAATCCTCAATCTTCAATCCTCAATACTCAATCTTAAATCCTCAATCCTTAATCCTCAATCCTTAATCCTCAATCCTCAATACTCAAGCCTCAATCCTCTGTCCTCGAACCACAATCCTGAATCCTCATTCCTGAGTCCTCAATCATGAATCCTCAATCCTCAATCCTCAATCCTCAATCCTCAATCCTCAATTCTCAATCCTCTATCCTCAATCCTCAGACCTCAAACATCAATCCTCAATCCTCAATCCTCAATCCTCATTCCTCAATCATCAATCCTCAATCCTCAAGCCTCAATCTTCAATCCTCAATCCTCAATCCTCAATCTTCAATACTCAGTCCTCAATCCTCAATCCTCAATCCTCAATCCTCAACCTTCATTCCTCAATACTCAATCTTCAATCCTCAATACTCAATCTTCAATCCTCAATTCTCAACCCTCATTCTTCAATCCTCAATACCCAATCCTCAATCCTCAATCCTCAGACCTCAAACGTCAATATTCAACCCTCAGTCCTGGTCCCCAATCCACATCCCTCAATCCCCAATCCTCAATCTTCAATCATCAATATTCAATCTTCAGTCCTCAATCCTCAATCCTCAATCCTCAATCCTCAATGTTCAATTCTCAATACCCAATCCTCAATCTTAAATCCTCAATCCTCAATCCTCAATCCTCAATCCTCAATCCTCAATCCTCAATCCTCAAGCCTCAATCGTCTGTCCTCGAACCACAATCCTGAATCCTCAATCCTGAATCCTCAATCCTGAATCCTCAATCCTCAATCCTCAATCCTCAATCCTGAATCTTCAATCCTCAATACTCAATCTTCAATCCTCAATCCTCAATCCTCAATCCTCAATCCCCAATCCTCAATCCTCAATCCTCAATCCTCAATACTCAATCCTCAATCTTCAATCCTCAATACTCAATCTTCAATCCTCAATCCTCAATCCTCAATCCTCAGTCCTCATTCTTCAATCCTCAATACCCAATCCTCAATCTTCAATCCTCAATCCTCAATCCCCAATTCTCAATCCTCTATCCTCAATCCTCAGACCTCAAACATCAATACTCAACCCTCAGTCCTCGTCCTGAATCGACAACCCTCAATCCTCAATCCTCAACCTTCAATCATCAATATTCAATCTTCAATCCTCAATCCTCAATCCTCAATCCTCAATCCTCAATCCTCAACGTTCAATCCTCAATACCCAATCTTCAATCTTCAATCCTCGATCCTCAATCCTCAATCCCCAATCCTCAATCCTCAATCCACAGTCCTCGAACCACAGTCCTGTATCCTCAATCCTGAATCCTCAATCTTCAGCCCTCAGTCCTCAACAATCAGTTGTCGATCCTCAATCCTCACTAGAGTATCCTCAGTTCAGAGTTTTCCATACGCAATATTCAATCTGCAATCTTCATATCTCTATCCACAAACATCAATTCTCATCACTCAACCATCAACTCTCAGTCCCCAATCCTCAATCTTCAATCGTCAATCCTCAATCCTCAATCCTCAATCCTCAATCCTCAATCTCCAATCCTCAATCTACAATACTCAATCCTCAATCCTCAATCCACAATCCTCAATCATCAATCCTCAATCCTCAATCCACAATGTTCAATCCGCAATCCCCAAAACTCAATCCTCAATCCTCAATACTCAATCCTCAATCATCAATCCTCAATCTTCAATATTCAGTACTCAATCCTCAAACCTGAATCCTCAATCCTCAATCCTCAATCCTCAATTCGCAATCCTCTATCCTCAATCCTCAGATCTCAAACATCAATCCTCAATCCTCAATCCTCAATCCTCAATCATCAATCGTCAATCCTCAATCCTCAATCTTCAATCCTCAATACTCAATCTTCAATCCTCAATCCTCAATCATCAATCCTCAATCCTCAATCCTCAATCCTCAATCCTCAATCCTCAATCCTCAATCTTCAATCCTCAATACTCAATCTTCAATCCTCAACCCTCAATCCTCAATCCACAGTCCTCATTCTTCAATCCTCAATACCCAATCCTCAATCTTCAATCCTCAATCCTCAATCCTCAATTCTCAATCCTCTATCCTCAATCCTCAGACCTCAAACATCAATGCTCAACCCTCAGTCCTTGTCCTGAATCCATAACCCTCAATCCTCAATCCTCAACCTTCAATCATCAATATTCAATCTTCAATCCTCAATCCTCAATCCTCAACCCTCAATCCTCAATACTCAATGTTCAATCCTCAATACCCAATCTTCAATCTTCAATCCTCGATCCTCAATCCTCAATCCCCAATCCTCAATCCTCAATCCTCAATTCTCGATCCTCAATCCTCAATCCTCAGACCTCAGACATCAATACTCAACCCTCAGTCCTCGTCCTCAATCCACAACTCTCAATCCTCAAGAATCAATCTTCAATCATCAATATTCAATCTTCAGTCCTCAATCCTCAATCCTCAATCCTCAATGTTCAATCCGCAATTCCCAATACTCAATCCTCAATCCTCAATCCTCAATCCTCAATGTTCAATCCTCAATCCTCAATCCTCAATCCTCAATCCTCAATCCTCAATCCTCAATCCTCAATCCTCAAGCCTCAATCCTCTGTCCTCGAACCACAATCCTGAATCCTCAACACTGAATCCTCAATCATGAATCCTCAATCCTCAATCCTCAATCCTCAATCCTCAATCCTCAATTCTCAGTCCTCAACCCCCAATCCTCATTCCTCAAACCTCAACCCTCAGCCCTCAGTCCTCATCCTCAGTTCGCAATTCTCAATCCTCAGGCCTCAATCCTCAAACCTCAATCCTCATTCTTCAATCCTCAATACCCAATCCTCAATCTTCAATCCTCAATCCTCAATCCTCAATTCTCAATCCTCAATCCTCAATCCTCAGACCTCAAACGTCAATATTCAACCCTCAGACCTGGTCCCCAATCCACATCCCTCAATCCCCAATCCTCAATCTTCAATCATCAATATTCAATCTTCAGTCCTCAATCCTTAATCCTCAATCCTCAATCCTCAATGTTCAATCCTCAATACCCAATCCTCAATCTTAAATCCTCAATCCTCAATCCTCAATCCTCAATCCTCAATCCTCAATACTCAAGCCTCAATCCTCTGTCCTCGAACCACAATCCTGAATCCTCAATCCTGAATCCTCAATCATGAATCCTCAATCCTCAATCCTCAATCCTCAATCCTCAATCCTCAATTCTCAATCCTCTATCCTCAATCCTCAGACCTCAAACATCAATCCTCAATCCTCAATCCTCAATCCTCATTCCTCAATCATCAATCCTCAATCCTCAAGCCTCAATCTTCAATCCTCAATCCTCAATACTCAATCTTCAATACTCAGTCCTCAATCCTCAATCCTCAATCCTCAATCCTCAATCTTCATTCCTCAATACTCAATCTTCAATCCTCAATACTCAATCTTCAATCCTCAATTCTCAACCCTCATTCTTCAATCCTCAATACCCAATCGTCAATCTTCAATCCTCAATCCTCAATCCTCAATACTCAATCCTCAATCATCAACCCTCAGACCTCAAACATCAATACTCAACCCTCAGTCCTCGTCCTAATTCCACAAACCTCAATCCTCAATCCTCAATCTTCAATCCTCAATCCTCAATCCTCAATCTTCAACACTCAATCCTCAATCCTCAATCATCAATCCTAAATTCTCAATCCTCAATCCTCAATCCTCAATCTTCAATCCTCATTCCTCAATCATCAATCCTCAATCCTCAAGCCTCAATCTTCAATCCTCGGTCCTCAATCCTCAATCATCAATCCTCAATCCTCAATCCTCAATCTTCAATACTCAATCCTCAATCCTCAATCATCAATCCTAAATTCTCAATCCTCAATCCTCAATCCTCAATCTTCAATCCTCAATACTCAATCTTCAATCCTCAATCCTCAATCTTCAATCCTCAATCCTCAATCCTCATTCTTCAATCCTCAATACCCAATCCTCAATCTTCAATCCTCAATCGTCAATCCTCAATTCTCAATCCTCAATCTTCAATCCTCAGACCTCAAATATAAATACTCAACCCTCAGTCCTCGTCCTAAATCCACAACCCTCAATTCTCAATCCTCAATCTTCAATCCTCGATACTCAATCCCCAATCCTCAATCCAAATCCTCAATCCTCAGTCCTCAAACCTCAATGCTGAATCCTCAATCCTGAATCCTCAATCTTCACACTCAGTCCTCTACAATCGGCTGTCTATCCTCAATCCTCAATAGAATATCATCAATTCACAGTTTTCATTACTCAATACTCAATCTGCAATCTTCAAATCTCTACACACAAACATCAATTCTCATCACTCAACCCTCAACACTCAGTCCCCAATCCTCAATATTCAATCCTCAATCCTCAATCCTCAATCCACAATCCTCAACATTCAATCCACAATACTCAATCTTCAATCCTCAATCCTCAATCCTCAATCCTCAATCCTCAATTCTCAATTCTCGATCGTCAATCTTCAATCCTCAGTCCTCAATCCTGAATCTTCAATCCTCAATACTCAATCTTCAATCCTCAATCCTCAATCCTCAATCCTCAATGCTCAACCCTCAATCCTCAATCCTCAACACTCAACCTTCAATCCTCAATAATCAATCCTCAATGCTCAATCTTCAATCCTCAATCCTCAATTCTCAATCCTCAATGCTCAACCCTCAATCCTCAACCCTCAACACTCAACCTTCAACCCTCAATACTAAATCTGCAATCCTCAATCCTCAATCCTCAATCCTCAATCCTCAATCCTCATTCTTCAATCCTCAATACCCAGTCCTCAATCTTCAATCCTCAATCCTCAATCCTCAATTCTCAATCCTCAATCCTCAATCCTCAGACCTCAAACATCCATATTCAACCCCCAGTCCTCGACCTCAATCCACAACACTCAATCCTCAATCCTCAATATTGGATCATCAATATTCAATTTTCAATCCATAATTCTCAATCCTCAATCCCCAATCCTCAATCCTCAATACCCAATCCTCAGTCTTCAACCCTCAATCCTCAATCCTCAATCCTCAATCCTCAATCCTCGATCCTCAATCTTCAATCCTCAATCACAAATCCTCAATCTTCAATACTCAATCCTCAATCCTCAATCTTCAATCCCCAATACTCAATCTTCAATCCTCAATCCACAATCCTCAATATTCAATACTCAATCCTCATTCTTCAATCCTCAACACCCAATCCTCAATCTTCAACCCTCAATCCTCAATCCTCAATTCTCAATCCTCAATCCTCAGTCCTCAGACATCAAACGTCAATCCTCAACCCTCAGCCCTCATCCTCAATCCTCAATCCTCAATCCTCAATCCTCAATCGTCAATCCTCAATACTCAATCTTCAATCCTCAATCCTCAGTCCTCAAATCTCAATTCTGAATCCTCAACCCTGAACCCTCAATCTTCAGACCTCAGTCCTCAACAATCAGTTGTCAATCCTCAATCCTCAATAGAGTATACTCAATTCACAGTTTTCAATACACAATACTCAGTCTGCAACCTTCAAATCTCTATCCACAAACAACAATTCTCATCACTCAACCCTCAACACTCAGTCCTCAATGTTCAATCCTCAATCCTCAATCCTCAATCTTCGATCCTCAATACTGAATCTTCAATCCTCAATCCTCAATCCTCAATCCTCAATCCTCATTCTCCAAACCTCAATACCCAATTCTCAATCTTCATTCCTCAATCCTCAATCCTCAATTCTCAATCCTCAATCCTCAATCCTCAATCCTCAGACCACAAACATCAATATTCAACCCCCAGTACTCGTCCACAATCCACAAACCTCAATCCTCAATCCTCAATCTTCAATCATCAATATTCAATCTTCAATCATCAATCCTCAATCCTCAATCCTCAATCCTCAATCCTCTATCTTCAATCCTCAATACTCAATCCTCAATCCTCAATCCTCAATCCTCAATCCTCAATCCTCAATCTTCAATCCTCAATACTCAATCTTCAATCCTCCGACCTCTATACTCAATCCTCAATCCTCATTCTTCAATCCCCATTCTTCAATCCTCAATACCCAATCCTCAATCTTCAATCCTCAATCCTCAATCCTCAGTTCGCAATCCTCAATCCTCAATCCTCACACATCAAGCATCAATACTCATCCCTCAGTCCTGGTCCTCAATCCACAACACTCAATCCTCAATCCTCAATGTTCATACATCAATATTCAACATTCAATCCTCAATCCTCAATCCTCAACTCTCAATCCTCAATCCTCAATGTTCAATCCTCAACACCCCATCCTCAATCTTCAATCCTCAATCCTCAATCCTCAATCCTCAATCCTCAATCCTCAATCCTCAATCCTCAATCCTCAATCCTCTGTACTCAAACCTCAATCCTGAATCCTCAATCCTGAATCCTCAAGCTTCAGCACTCAGTCCTCAACATTCAGTTGTCAATCCTCAATCCTCAATAGAATATCCTCAATTCACAGTTTTCAATACTCAATCCCCAATCTTCAATCTTCATATCTCAATCCACAAACATCAATTCTCATCACTCAACCCTCAACACTCAGTCCTCAATCTTCAATCCTCAAACCTCAATCCTCAACCTTCAATCCTCAATACTCAATCTTCAATCCTCAATCCTCACTTCTCAATCCTCAAAACTCAATCCTCAATCCTCAATCCTCAAAGCTCAATCCTCAATCCTCAATCCTCATTCCTCAATCATCAACCCTCAATCCTCAAGCCTCAATCTTCAATCCTCAATCCTCAATCCTCAATCTTCAATACTCAATCCTCAATCCTCAATCCTCAACCCTCAATCTTCAATCCTCAATCCTCAATCCTCATTCTTCAATCCTCAACACCCAATCCTCAATCTTCAATCCTCAATCGTCAATCCTCAATTCTCAATCCTCAATCTTCAATCCTCAGACCTCAAACATAGATACTCAACCATCAGTCCTCGTCCTAAATCCACAACCCTCAATCCTCAATCCTCAATCTTCAATCCTCAATCCTCAATCCTCAATCCTCAATCCAAATCCTCAATCCTCAGTCCTCAAACCTCAATGCTGAATCCTCAATCCTGAATCCTCAATCTTCACCCTCAGTCCTCTACAATCGGCTGTCTATCCTCAATCCTCAATAGAATATCATCAATTCACAGTTTTCATTACTCAATACTCAATCTGCAATCTTCAAATCTCTACACACAAACATCAATTCTCATCACTCAACCCTCAACACTCAGTCCCCAATCCTCAATATTCAATCCTCAATCCTCAATCCTCAATCCACAATCCTCAACATTCAATCCACAATACTCAATCTTCAATCCTCAATCCTCAATCCTCAATCCTCAATCCTCAATTCTCAATTCTCGATCGTCAATCTTCAATCCTCAATACTCAGTCTTCAATCCTCAATCCTCAATTCTCAATCCTCAATCGTCAATCCTCTATCCCCAATCCTCAATCTTCAATACTCAATCCTCAATCCTCAGTCCTCAATCCTCAATCTTCAATCCTCAATACTCAATCTTCAATCCTCAATCCTCAATCCTCAATCTTCAATGCTCAACCCTCAATCCTCAATCCTCAACACTCAACCTTCAATCCTCAATACTAAATCTGCAATCCTCAATCCTCAATCCTCAATCCTCAATCCTCATTCTTCAATCCTCAATACCCAGTCCTCAATCTTCAATCCTCAATCCTCAATCCTCAATTCTCAATCCTCAATCCTCAATCCTCAGACCTCAAACATCCATATTCAACCCCCAGTCCTCGACCTCAATCCACAACACTCAATCCTCAATCCTCAATATTGAATCATCAATATTCAATTTTCAATCCATAATTCTCAATCCTCAATCCTCAATCCTCAATCCTCAATACCCAATCCTCAGTCTTCAACCCTCAATCCTCAGACCTCAATCCTCAATCCTCAATCCTCGATCCTCAATCTTCAATCCTCAGTCCCAAATCCTCAATCTTCAATACTCAATCCTCAATCCTCAATCTTCAATCCCCAATACTCAATCTTCAATCCTCAATCCTCAATCCTCAATCCTCAATACTCAATCCTCATTCTTCAATCCTCAATACCAAATCCTCAATCTTCAACCCTCAATCCTCAATCCCCAATTCTCAATCCTCAATCCTCAGTCCTCAGACATCAAACCTCAATCCTCAACCCTCAGCCCTCATCCTCAATCCTCAATCCTCAATCCTCAATCCTCAATCTTCAATCCTCAATCCTCAATCCTCAATCCTCAATCCTCAATCTTCAATCCTCAATACTCAATCTTCAATCCTCCGTCCTCAATACTCAATCCTCAATCCTCATCCTTCAATCCCCATTCTTCAATCCTCAATACCCAATCCTCAATCTTCAATCCTCAATCCTCGATCCTCAGTTCGCAATCCTCAATCCTCAATCCTCAGACCTCAAGCATCAATACTCATCCCTCAGTCCTCGTCCTCAATCCACAACCCTCAATCCTCCATCCTCAATGTTCAATCATCAATATTCAACATTCAATCCTCAATCCTCAATCCTCGACTCTCAATCCTCAATCCTCAATGTTCAATCCTCAACACCCCACCCTCAATCCTCAATCCTCAATCCTCAATCCTCAATCCTCAATCCTCAATCCTCAATCCTCAATCCTCAATCCTCAATCCTCAATCCTCTGTCCTCAAACCTCAATCCTGAATCCTCAATCCTGAATCCTCAAGCTTCAGCACTCAGTCCTCAACATTCAGTTGTCAATCCTCAATCCTCAATAGAATATCCTCAATTCACAGTTTTCAATACTCAATCCCCATTCTTCAATCTTCAAATCTCAATCCACAAACATCAATTCTCATCACTCAACCCTCAACACTCAGTCCTCAATCTTCAATCCTCAATCCTCATTCCTCAATCTTCAATCCTCAATACTCAATCTTCAATCCTCAATCCTCACTTCTCAATCCTCAAAACTCAATCCTCAATCCTCAATCCTCAATCCTCAATCCTCAATTCTCAATCCTCATTCCTCAATCACCAATCCTCAATCCTCAAGCCTCAATCTTCAATCCTCAATCCTCAATCCTCAATCTTCAATACTCAATCCTCAATCCTCAATCCTCAATCCTCAATCCTCAATCTTCGATCCTCAATATTCAATCCTCAATCCTCAATACTCAATCCACAATCCTCAACCTTCAATCCTCAATACTCAACCTTCAATGCTCATTCCTCAATCCTCAATCCTCAATTCTCAATCCTCAATCGTCAATCTTCAATCCTCAATACTGAATCTTCAGTCCTCAATCCTCAATTCTCAGCCCTCATCATCAATCCTCAATCGACAATCCGCAATCCTCAATCTTCAATCCTCAATACTCAATCTTCAATCCTCAATCCTCAGTCCTCAAACCTCAATTCTGAATCCTCAATCCTGGGTCCTCAGCCTTCAGCCCTCAGTCCTCAAAAATCGGTAGTCAATCCTCAATCCTCAATAGAATATCCTCAATTCACAGATTTCAACACTCAATACTCAATCTGGAATCTTCAAACCTCTATCCACAAACATCAATTCTCATCCCTCAACCCTCAACACTCAGTCCTCAATGTTCAATCGTCAATCCTCAATTCTCAATCTTCAATCCTCAATACTGAATCTTCAATCCTCAATCCTCAATCCTCAATCCTCAATCCTCAATCCTCAATCTTCAACCCTCAGTCCCCAATCCTCAATCTTCTATCCTCAATCCTCAATCCTCAGTCCTCAATCCTCAATCCTCAATCCTCAATCCTCATTCCTCAATCATCAATCCTCAATCCTCAAGCCTCAATCTTCAATCCTCAATCCTCAATCCTCAATCTTCAATACTCAGTCCTCAATCCTCAATCCTCAATCCTCAATCCTCAATCTTCAATCCTCAATACTCAATCTTCAATCCTCAATACTCAAGCTTCAATCAGCAATCCTCAATACCCATTCTTCAATCCTCAATACCCAATCGTCAATCTTCAATCCTCAATCCTCAATCCTCAATTCTCAATCCTCAATCATCAACCCTCAGACCTCAAACATGAATACTCAACCCTCAGTCCTCGTCCTAAATCCCCAACCCTCAATCCTCAATCCTCAATCCTCAATCCTCAATCTTCAATCCTCAATCCTCAATCCTCAATCTTCAATACTCAATCCTCAATCCTCAATCCTCAATCCTAAATCCTCAATCCTCAATCCTCAATCCTCAATCTTCAATCCTCAATACTCAATCTTCAATCCTCAATTTTCAATCTTCAATCCTCAATCATCAATCCTCATTCTTCAATCCTCAATACCCAATCCTCAATCTTCAATCCTCAATCGTCAATCCTCAATTCTCAATCCTCAATATTCAATCCTCAGACCTCAAACATAAATACTCAACCCTCAGTCCTCGTCCTAAATCCACAACCCTCAATCCTCAATCCTCAATCTTCAATCCTCAATCCTCAATCCTCAATCCTCAATCCAAATCCTCAATCCTCAGTCCTCAAACCTCAATGCAGAATCCTCAATCCTGAATCCTCAATCTTCAGCCCTCAGTCCTCTACAATCGGCTGTCTATCCTCAATCCTCAATAGAATATCATCAATTCACAGTTTTCATTACTCAATACTCAATCTGCAATCTTCAAATATCTACCCACAAACATCAATTCTCATCACTCAACCCTCAACTCTCAGTCCCCAATCCTCAATATTCAATCCTCAATCCTCAATACTCAATCCACAAACCTCAACCTTCAATCCTCAATACACAACCTTCAATGCTCATTCCTCAATCCTCAATCCTCAATTCTCAATCCTCAATCGTCAATCTTCAATCCTCAATACTGAATCTTCAGTCCTCAATCCTCAATCCTCAATCGACAATCCGCAATCCTCAATCTTCAATCCTCAATACTCAATCTTCAGTCCTCAATCCTCAGTCCTCAAACCTCAATTCTGAATCCTCAATCCTGAGTCCTCAATCTTCAGCCCTGAGTCCTCAACAATCAGTAGTCAACCCTCAATCCTCAATAGAATATCCTCAATTCACAGTTTTCAACACTCAATACTCAATCTGGAATCTTCAAACCTCTATCCACAAACAACAATTCTCATCCCTCAACCCTCAACACTGAGTCCTCAATGTTCAATCGTCAATCCTCAATTCTCAATCTTCAATCCTCAATACTGAATCTTCAATCCACAATCCTCAACCCTCAATCGTCAATCCTCAATCTTCAATCATCAATATTCAATCTTCAATCCTCAATCCTCAATCCTCAATCCTCAACCCTCAGTCCTCATTCTTCAACCCTCAATAACCAATCCTCAATCTTCAATCCTCCATCCTCAATCCTCAATCCTCAATCCTCAATCATCAAGCCTCAATCTTCAATACTCAATACTCAATCTTTAATCCTCAATAATCAATCCTCAATCTTCAATCTTCAATCCTCAATCCGCAATCCTCAATCTTCAGCCGTCGGTCCTCAACAATCAATTGTCAATCCTCAATCCTCAATAGAATATCCTCAATTCAGTTTTCAATACTCAATCCCCATTCTTCAATCTTCAAATCTCAATCCACAAACATCAATTCTCATCACTCATCCTTCAACACTCAGTACTCAATCTTCAATCCTCAATCCTCAATCCTCAATCTTCAATCCTCAATACTCAATCTTCAATCCTTAATCCTCAATTCTCAATCCTCAATACTCAATCCTCAATCCTCAATCCTCAATCCTCAATCCTCAATCCTCAATCCTCATTCTTCAATCCTCAATACCCAATCGTCAATCTTCAATCCTCAATCCTCAATCCTCAATTCTCAATCCTCAATCATCAACCCTCAGATCTCAAACATCAATACTCAACCCTCAGTCCTCGTCCTAAATCCACAAGCCTCAGTCATCAATCCTCAATATTCAATCCTCAATCCTCAATCCTCAATCCTCAATACTCAATCCTCAATCCTCAACCCTCAATCCTCAATCCTCAATCCTTAATCCTCATTCTTCAATCCTCAATACCCAATCCTCAATCTTCAATCCCCAATACTCAATCCTCAATTCTCAATCCTCAATCCTCAATCTTCAATCCTCAATACTCAATCTTCAATCCTCAATTCTCAATCTTCGATCCTCAATCCTCAATCCTCAATCTTCAATCCTCAATAATCTATCTTCAATCCTCAATACTCAATCTTCAATCCTCAATCCTCAATCCTCATTCTTCAGTCCTCAATACCCAATCGTCAATCTTCAATCCTCAATCCTCAATCCTCAATTCTCAATCCTCAATCATCATCCCTCAGACCTCAAACATCAATACTCAACCCTCAGACCTCGTCCTAAATCCACAACCCTCAATCCTCAATCCTCAATCTTCAATCCTTAATCCTCAATCCTCAATCCTCAATCCTCAATCCTCAATCATCAATCCTCAATCTTCAATACTCAATCCTCAATCCTCCATCCTCAATCCTCAATCCTCAATCCTCAATCATCAAGCCTCAATCTTCAATCCTCAATACTCAATCTTTAATCCTCAATAATCAATCCTCAATCTTCAATCTTCAATCCTCAATCCGCAATCCTCAGTCCTCAATCCTCAATCCTCAATCCTCAATCCTAAATCTTCAATCCTCAATACTCAATCTTCAATCCTCAATCCTCAATCCTCAATCCTCAGTCCTCATTCTTCAATCCTCAATACCCAATCCTCAATCTTCAATCCTCAAACCTCAATCCACAATTCTCAATCCTCAATCGTCAATCCTCAATCTTCAATCCTCAATACTCAATTTTTAATCCTCAATCCTCAATCCGCAATCCTCAGATCTCAAACATCAATACTCAACCCTCAGTCCTCGTCCTCAATCCACAAACCTCAATCCTCAATACTCAATCTTCAATCATCAATATTCAATCTTCAGTCGTCAATCCTCAATCCTCAACACTCAATCCTCAATCCTCAATGTTCAATCAGCAATACGCAATCCTCAATCTTCAATCCTCAATCCTCAATCCTCAACACTCAGTCCCCAATCCTCAATCTTCAATCCTCAATCCTCAAAACTCAATCCTCAATCCTCAATCTTCATTCCTCAATACTCAATCTTCAATCCTCAATCCTCAATCCTCAATCCTCATTCTTCATTCCTCAATCCTCAATCCTCAATCCTCAATCCTCATTCTTCAATCATCAATACCCAATCCTCAAGCGTCAATCCTCAATCTCCAGTCCTCAATACTCAATTTTTAATCCTCAATCCTCAATCCTCAATCTTCAATACTCAATCCTCAGTCCTCAATCCTCAATCCTCAATCCTCAATCCTGAATCCTCAATCCCCAATCCTCAATCCTCAATCCTCAATCCTCAATCCTCAATCCTCAATCGTCAATCCTCAATCTTCAATCCTCAATACTCAATCTTTAATCCTCAATCCTCAATCCTCAATCTTCAATCTTCAATCCTCAATCCGCAATCCTCAATCCTCAATCCTTAATCCTCAATCCTCAATCCTCAATCTTCAATCCTCAATACTCAATCTTCAATCCTCAATCCTCAATCCTCAACCCTCAGTCCTCATTCTTCAATCCCCAATACCCAATCCTCAATCTTCAATCCTCAATCCTCAATCCTCAATTCTCAATCTTCAATCCTCAATACTCAATCTTAAATCCTCAATCCTCAATCCTCAATCTTCAATCCTCAATCCTCAATACTCAATCCTCAACCCTCAATCCTCAATCCTCAATCCTCAGACCTCAAACATCAATACTCAACCCTTATCCTCGTCCTCAATTCACAACCCTCAATCCTCAATACTCAAACTTCAATCATCAATATTCAATCTTCAGTCGTCAATCCTCAATCCTCAACACTCAATCCTCAATCCTCAATGTTCAATCAGCAATACGCAATCCTCAATCTTCAATCCTCAATCCTCAATCCTCAATCCTCAATCCTCAATCCTCAATCCTCAATCCTCAATCCTCAATCCACAATCCTCAGTCCTCAAACCTCAATCCTGAATCCTCAATCCTGAATCCTCAATCTTCAGACCTCAGTCCTCAACAATCAGTTATCAATTCTCAATCCTCAATAGAATATCATCAATTCACAGTTTTCAATACTCAATACTGAATCTGTAATCTTTAAATCTCTATCCACAAACATCAATTCTCATCACTCAAACCTCAACACTCGGTCCCCAACCCTCAATCCTCAATCCTCAATCCTCAACCCTCATCCTTCAATCCTCAATACCCAATCCTCAATCTTCAATCATCAATCCTCAATCCTCAATTCTCAATCCTCAATCCTCAGTCCTCAGTCCTTAAACCTCAAACCTCAACCCTCAGCCCTTATCCTCAACCCTCAATCCTCAATCCTCAATCCTTAATCTTCAAACCTCAATACTCAATCTTCAATCCTCAATCCTCAAACCTCAATGTTCAATCCTCAATGTTCAATCCTCAATACCCAATCCTCAATCTTCAATCCTCAATCCTCAATCCTCAATCCTCACTCCTCAATCCTCAATCCTCAGTCCTCAAACCACAATCCTGAATCCTCAATCCTGAATCCTCAATCTTCAGCCCTCAGTCCTCAACAATCAGTTGTCAATCCTCAATCCTCACTAGAATATCCTCAGTTCAGAGTTTTCCATACGCAATACTCAATCTGCAATCTTCAAATCTCTATCCACAAACATCAATTCTCATCACTCAACCCTCAACACTCAGTCCCCAATCCTCAATCTTCAATCCTCAATCCTCAAAACTCAATCCTCAATCCTCAATCTTCATTCCTCAATACTCAATCTTCAATCCTCAATCCTCAATCCTCAATCCTCATTCTTCATTCCTCAATCCTCAATCCTCAATCCTCAATCCTCATTCTTCAATCATCAATACCCAATCCTCAAGCGTCAATCCTCAATCTTCAATCCTCAATACTCAATTTTTAATCCTCAATCCTCAATCCTCAATCCTCAATCTTCAATACTCAATCCTCAATCCTCAATCCTTAATCCTCAATCCTCAATCCTCAATCCTCAATCCTCAATCCTCAATCCTCAACCCTCAATCCTCAATCCTAAATCTTCAATCCTCAATACTCAATTTTCAATCCTCAATCCTCAATCCTCAATCCTCAGTCCTCATTCTTCAATTCTCAATACCCAATCCTCAATCTGCAATCCTCAAACCTCAATCCTCAATTCTCAACCCTCAATCCTCAATCCTCAATACTCAATCCTCAATACTCAATCCTCAATCCTCAATCTTCAATCATCAATATTCAATCTTCAGTCCTCAATCCTCAATCCTCAATCCTCAATCCTCAATCCTCAATGATCAACCCTCAATCTTCAATACTCAATCCTCAATCCTCAATTCTCAATCCTCAAAAATCAATGTTCAATCCTCAATGTTCAATCCTCAATACCCAATCCTCAATCTTCAATCCTCAATCCTCAATCCTCAATCCTCAATCCTCAATCCTCACTCCTCAATCCTCAATCCTCAGTCCTCAAACCACAATCCTGAATCCTCAATCCTGAATCCTCAATCTTCAGCCCTCAGTCCTCAACAATCAGTTGTCAATCCTCAATCCTCACTAGAATATCCTCAGTTCAGAGTTTTCCATACGCAATACTCAATCTGCAATCTTCAAATCTCTATCCACAAACATCAATTCTCATCACTCAACCCTCAACACTCAGTCCCCAATCCTCAATCTTCAATCATCAATCCTCAATCCTCAATTCTCAATCCTCAATCCTCAGTCCTCAGTCCTTAAACCTCAAACCTCAACCCTCAGCCCTTATCCTCAACCCTCAATCCTCAATCCTCAATCCTCAATCTTCAAACCTCAATACTCAATCTTCAATCCTCAATCCTCAAACCTCAATGTTCAATCCTCAATGTTCAATCCTCAATACCCAATCCTCAATCTTCAATCCTCAATCCTCAATCCTCAATCCTCACTCCTCAATCCTCAATCCTCAGTCCTCAAACCACAATCCTGAATCCTCAATCCTGAATCCTCAATCTTCAGCCCTCAGTCCTCAACAATCAGTTGTCAATCCTCAATCCTCACTAGAATATCCTCAGTTCAGAGTTTTCCATACGCAATACTCAATCTGCAATCTTCAAATCTCTATCCACAAACATCAATTCTCATCACTCAACCCTCAACACTCAGTCCCCAATCCTCAATCTTCAATCCTCAATCCTCAAAACTCAATCCTCAATCCTCAATCTTCATTCCTCAATACTCAATCTTCAATCCTCAATCCTCAATCCTCAATCCTCATTCTTCATTCCTCAATCCTCAATCCTCAATCCTCAATCCTCATTCTTCAATCATCAATACCCAATCCTCAAGCGTCAATCCTCAATCTTCAATCCTCAATACTCAATTTTTAATCCTCAATCCTCAATCCTCAATCCTCAATCTTCAATACTCAATCCTCAATCCTCAATCCTTAATCCTCAATCCTCAATCCTCAATCCTCAATCCTCAATCCTCAATCCTCAACCCTCAATCCTCAATCCTAAATCTTCAATCCTCAATACTCAATTTTCAATCCTCAATCCTCAATCCTCAATCCTCAGTCCTCATTCTTCAATTCTCAATACCCAATCCTCAATCTGCAATCCTCAAACCTCAATCCTCAATTCTCAACCCTCAATCCTCAATCCTCAATACTCAATCCTCAATACTCAATCCTCAATCCTCAATCTTCAATCATCAATATTCAATCTTCAGTCCTCAATCCTCAATCCTCAATCCTCAATCCTCAATCCTCAATGATCAACCCTCAATCTTCAATACTCAATCCTCAATCCTCAATTCTCAATCCTCAAAAATCAATGTTCAATCCTCAATGTTCAATCCTCAATACCCAATCCTCAATCTTCAATCCTCAATCCTCAATCCTCAATCCTCAATCCTCAATCCTCACTCCTCAATCCTCAATCCTCAGTCCTCAAACCACAATCCTGAATCCTCAATCCTGAATCCTCAATCTTCAGCCCTCAGTCCTCAACAATCAGTTGTCAATCCTCAATCCTCACTAGAATATCCTCAGTTCAGAGTTTTCCATACGCAATACTCAATCTGCAATCTTCAAATCTCTATCCACAAACATCAATTCTCATCACTCAACCCTCAACACTCAGTCCCCAATCCTCAATCTTCAATCCTCAATCCTCAAAACTCAATCCTTAATCCTCAATCTTCATTCCTCAATACTCAATCTTCAATCCTCAATCCTCAATCCTCAATCCTCATTCTTCATTCCTCAATCCTCAATCCTCAATCCTCAATCCTCATTCTTCAATCATCAATACCCAATCCTCAAGCGTCAATCCTCAATCTTCAATCCTCAATACTCTATTTTTAATCCTCAATCCTCAATCCTCAATCCTCAATCTTCAATACTCAATCCTCAATCCTCAATCCTCAATCCTCAATCCTCAATACTCAATCCTCAATCCTCAATCCTCAATCCTCAATCCTCAACCCTCAATCCTCAATCCTAAATCTTCAATCCTCAATACTCAATTTTCAATCCTCAATCCTCAATCTTCAATCTTCAATCCTCAATCCGCAATCCTCAATCCTCAATCCTTAATCCTCAATCCTCAATCCTCAATCTTCAATCCTCAATACTCAATCTTCAATCCTCAATCCTCAATCCTCAATTCTCAATCTTCAATCCTCAATACTCAATCTTAAATCCTCAATCCTCAATCCTCAATCTTCAATCCTCAATCCTCAATACTCAATCCTCAACCCTCAATCCTCAATCCTCAATCCTCAGACCTCAAACATCAATACTCAACCCTTATCCTCGTCCTCAATTCACAACCCTCAATCCTCAATACTCAAACTTCAATCATCAATATTCAATCTTCAGTCGTCAATCCTCAATCCTCAACACTCAATCCTCAATCCTCAATGTTCAATCCTCAATACTCAATCTTCAATCTTCAATCCTCAGTCCTCAAACCTCAATTCTGAATCCTCAATCCTGAATACTCAATCTTCAGCCCTGAGTCCTCAACAATCAGTCGTCAATCCTGAATCCTCAATAGAATATCCTCAATTCACAGTTTTCAATACTCAATACACAATCTGCAACCTTCAAGCCTCTATCCACAAACATCAATTCTCATCACTCAACCCTCAACACTCAGTCCTCAATGTTCAACCGTCAATCCTTAATCCACAATCCTCAATCGTCAATTTTCAATCCTCAATCCACAGACCTCAATCTTCAATCCTGAATGCTCAATCCTAATCCTCAATCGTCAGTCCTCAATCCTCAATTCTCAATCCTCAAACCTCAATCCTCAACCGTCAGTCCTCGTCCTCAATCCTCAATCTTCAATCCTCAATCCACAATCTTCAATCATCAATACTCAATCTTCAATCCTCAATCTTCAATCCTCAATCCTAAATCCTCAATCCTCAATATTCAAAACACAACCCTCAACCACCAATCCTCAACACTCAACCATCAATCCTCAATTCTCAATACTCAATAGAGTATCCTGAATTCTCATGGTCCAATACTCAATCCACAATTTTCAATAATCAAATCTCAATCCTCAAACATCAATTGTCAACACTCAATCCTCAACACTCAGTCCTCTCTCTTCAATCCTCCATCCTCAACCCTCAATCCTCAAGCGTCAATCCTCAATCCTCAATCCTCAACCCTCAATCCTCAGTCCTCAAACCTCAATCCCGAATCCTCAATCCTGAATCCTCAATCTTCAGCCCTCAGTCCTCAACAATCAATTGTCAATCCTCAATCATCAATAAAATATCCTCAATTCACAGTTTTCAATAATCAATCCCCATCCTTCATCTTCAAATCTCAATCCACAAACATCAATTACCATCACTCAACCCTCAACACTAAGTCCTCAATCTTCAATCCTCAATCCTCAATCCTCAACCTTCAATCCTCAATACTCAATCTTCAATCCTCAATCCTCAATACTCAATCCTCAACCCTCAATCCTCAGTCCTCAATCCTCAGACCTCAAACATCAATCCTCAATCCTCAGTCCTCAAACCTCAATCCTGAATCCTCAATCCTGAATCCTCAATCTACAGACCTCAGTCCTCAACAATCAGTTATCAATTCTCAATCCTCAATAGAATATCATCAATTCACAGTTTTCAATACTCAATACTGAATCTGTAATCTTTAAATCTATATCCACAAACATCAATTCTCATCACTCAAACCTCAACACTCGGTCCCCAACCCTCAATCTTCAATCCTCAATCCTCAATCCTCAATCCTCAATCCTCAATCTTCAATCCTCAATACTCAATCATGAATCCTCAATCCTCAATCCTCAATCCTCAATCCTCAATCCTTAATCTTCAAACCTCAATACTCAATCTTCAATCCTCAATCCTCAAACCTCAATCCTTAATCTTCAAACCTCAATACTCAATCTTCAATCCTCAATCCTCAAACCTCAATGTTCAATCCTCAATGTTCAATCCTCAATACCCAATCCTCAATCTTCAATCCTCAATCCTCAATCCTCAATCCTCAATCCTCACTCCTCAATCCTCAATCCTCAGTCCTCAAACCACAATCCTGAATCCTCAATCCTGAATCCTCAATCTTCAGCCCTCAGTCCTCAACAATCAGTTGTCAATCCTCAATCCTCACTAGAATATCCTCAGTTCAGAGTTTTCCATACGCAATACTCAATCTGCAATCTTCAAATCTCTATCCACAAACATCAATTCTCATCACTCAACCCTCAACACTCAGTCCCCAATCCTCAATCTTCAATCCTCAATCCTCAAAACTCAATCCTCAATCCTCAATCTTCATTCCTCAATACTCAATCTTCAATCCTCAATCCTCAATCCTCAATCCTCATTCTTCATTCCTCAATCCTCAATCCTCAATCCTCAATCCTCATTCTTCAATCATCAATACCCAATCCACAAGCGTCAATCCTCAATCTTCAATCCTCAATACTCAATTTTTAATCCTCAATCCTCAATCCTCAATCCTCAATCTTCAATACTCAATCCTCAATCCTCAATCCTTAATCCTCAATCCTCAATCCTCAATCCTCAATCCTCAATCCTCAATCCTCAATCCTCAACCCTCAATCCTCAATCCTAAATCTTCAATCCTCAATACTCAATTTTCAATCCTCAATCCTCAATCCTCAATCCTCAGTCCTCATTCTTCAATCCTCAATACCCAATCCTCAATCTGCAATCCTCAATCCTCAATCCTCAATTCTCAACCCTCAATCCTCAATCCTCAATACTCAATCCTCAATACTCAATCCTCAATCCTCAATCTTCAATCATCAATATTCAATCTTCAGTCCTCAATCCTCAATCCTCAATCCTCAATCCTCAATCCTCAATCATCAACCCTCAATCTTCAATACTCAATCCTCAATCCTCAATTCTCAATCCTCAAACCTCAATGTTCAATCCTCAATGTTCAATCCTCAATACCCAATCCTCAATCGTCAATCCTCAATCCTCAATCCTCAATCCTCAATCCTCACTCCTCAATCCTCAATCCTCAGTCCTCAAACCACAATCCTGAATCCTCAATCCTGAATCCTCAATCTTCAGCCCTCAGTCCTCAACAATCAGTTGTCAATCCTCAATCCTCACTAGAATATCCTCAGTTCAGAGTTTTCCATACGCAATACTCAATCTGCAATCTTCAAATCTCTATCCACAAACATCAATTCTCATCACTCAACCCTCAACACTCAGTCCCCAATCCTCAATCTTCAATCCTCAATCCTCAAAACTCAATCCTCAATCCTCAATCTTCATTCCTCAATACTCAATCTTCAATCCTCAATCCTCAATCCTCAATCCTCATTCTTCATTCCTCAATCCTCAATCCTCAATCCTCAATCCTCATTCTTCAATCATCAATACCCAATCCTCAAGCGTCAATCCTCAATCTTCAATCCTCAATACTCAATTTTTAATCCTCAATCCTCAATCCTCAATCCTCAATCTTCAATACTCAATCCTCAATCCTCAATCCTCAATCCTCAATCCTCAATCCTCAATCCTCAATCCTCAATCCTCAATCCTCAATCCTCAATCCTCAATCCTCAACCCTCAATCCTCAATCCTAAATCTTCAATCCTCAATACTCAATTTTCAATCCTCAATCCTCAATCCTCAATCCTCAGTCCTCATTCTTCAATCCTCAATACCCAATCCTCAATCTGCAATCCTCAAACCTCAATCCTCAATTCTCAACCCTCAATCCTCAATCCTCAATCCTCAATCCTCAATACTCAATCCTCAATCCTCAATCTTCAATCATCAACATTCAATCTTCAGTCCTCAATCCTCAATCCTCAATCCTCAATCCTCAATCCTCAATCATCAACCCTCAATCTTCAATACTCAATCCTCAATCCTCAATTCTCAATCCTCAACACTCAGTCCTCAATGTTCAATCCTCAGTCCTCAATCCACAATCCTCAATCGTCAATTTTCAATCCTCAATCCACAGACCTCAATCTTCAATCCTGAATGCTCAATCCTCAATCCTCAATCGTCAGTCCTCAATCCTCAATCCTCAATCCTCAAACCTCAATCCTCAACCGCCAGTCCTCGTCCTCAATCCTCAACACTGAATCCTCAATCCTCAATCTTCAATCATCAATACTCAATCTTCAATCCTCAATCTTCAATCCTCAATCCTCAATCCTCAATCCTCAATATTCAAAACACAACCCTCAACCACCAATCCTCAACACTCAACCATCAATCCTCAATTCTCAATACTCAATAGAGTATCCTGAATTCTCATGGTCCAATACTCAATCCACAACCTTCTATAATCAAATCTCAATCCTCAAACATCAATTCTCAACACTCAATCCTCAACACTCAGTCCTCTCTCTTCAATCCTCCATCCTTAACCCTCAATCCTCAAGCATCAATCCTCAATCCTCAATCCTCGATCCTCAATCCTCAGTCCTCAATCATCAATCCTCAATCCCCAATCCTCAATCCTCAATCCTCAATCCTCAATCATCAATCCTCAATCTTCAATACTCATTCCTCAATCCTCAATTCTCAATCTTCGATCCTCAATCCTCAATCATCAGTCCTCAATCTTCAATCCTCAATACTCAATCTTTAATCCTCAATCCTCAATCCTCAATCTTCAATCTTCAATCCTCAATCCGCAATCCTCAAACCTCAATCCTTAATCCTCAATCCTCAATCCTCAATCTTCAATCCTCAATACTCAATCTTCAATCCTCAATCCTCAACCCTCAGTCCTCATACTTCAATCCTCAATACCCAATCCTCAATCTTCAATCCTCCATCCTCAATCCTCAATTCTCAATCCTCAATCCTCAATCCTCAGACCTCAAACATCAATACTCAACCCTCAGTCCTCGTCCTCAATCCACAACCCTCAATCCTCAATCCTCAATCTTCAATCATCAATATTCAATCTTCAATCCTCAATCCTCAATCCTCAATCCTCAATCCTCGGACCTCAAACATGAATACTCAACCCTCAGTCCTCGTCCTCAATCCACAACCCTCAATCCTCAATCCTCAATCTTCAATCATCAATATTCAATCTTCAGTCCTCAATCCTCAATCCTCAATCCTCAATCCTCAATCATCAATCCTCAATCTTCAATACTCAATCCTCAATCCTCCATCCTCAATCCTCAATCCTCAATCCTCAATCATCAATCCTCAATCCTCAATCCTCACTCCTCAATCCTCAATCCTCAGTCCTCAAACCACAATCCTGAATCCTCAATCCTGAATCCTCAAACTTCAGCCCTCAGTCCTCAACAATCAGTTGTCAATCCTCAATCCTCGCTAGAATATCCTCAGTTCAGAGTTTTCCATACGCAATACTCAATCTGCAATGTTCAAATCTCTATCCACAAACATCAATTCTCATCACTCAACCCTCAACACTCAGTCCCCAATCCTCAATCTTCAATCCTCAATCCTCAAAACTCAATCCTCAATCCTCAATCTTCATTCCTCAATACTCAATCTTCAATCCTCAATCCTCAATCCTCAATCCTCATTCTTCATTCCTCAATCCTCAATCCTCAATCCTCGATCCTCATTCTTCAATCATCAATACCCAATCCTCAAGCGTCAATCCTCAATCTTCAATCCTCAATACTCAATTTTTAATCCTCAATCCTCAATCCTCAATCCTCAATCTTCAATACTCAATCCTCAATCCTCAATCCTTAATCCTCAATCCTCAATCCTCAATCCTCAATCCTCAATCCTCAATCCTCAATCCTCAACCCTCAATCCTCAATCCTAAATCTTCAATCCTCAATACTCAATTTTCAATCCTCAATCCTCAATCCTCAATCCTCAGTCCTCATTCTTCAATCCTCAATACCCAATCCTCAATCTGCAATCCTCAAACCTCAATCCTCAATTCTCAACCCTCAATCCTCAATCCTCAATACTCAATCCTCAATACTCAATCCTCAATCCTCAATCTTCAATCATCAATATTCAATCTTCAGTCCTCAATCCTCAATCTTCAATCCTCAATCCTCAATCCTCAATCATCAACCCTCAATCTTCAATACTCAATCCTCAATCCTCAATTCTCAATCCTCAAACCTCAATGTTCAATCCTCAATGTTCAATCCTCAATACCCAATCCTCAATCTTCAATCCTCAATCCTCAATCCTCAATCCTCAATCCTCACTCCTCAATCCTCAATCCTCAGTCCTCAAACCACAATCCTGAATCCTCAATCCTGAATCCTCAATCTTCAGCCCTCAGTCCTCAACAATCAGTTGTCAATCCTCAATCCTCACTAGAATATCCTCAGTTCAGAGTTTTCCATACGCAATACTCAATCTGCAATCTTCAAATCTCTATCCACAAACATCAATTCTCATCACTCAACCCTCAACACTCAGTCCCCAATCCTCAGTCTTCAATCCTCAATCCTCAAAACTCAATCCTCAATCCTCAATCTTCATTCCTCAATACTCAATCTTCAATCCTCAATCCTCAATTCTCAATCCTCATTCTTCATTCCTCAATCCTCAATCCTCAATCCTCAATCCTCATTCTTCAATCATCAATACCCAATCCTCAAGCGTCAATCATCAATCTTCAATCCTCAATACTCAATTTTTAATCCTCAATCCTCAATCCTCAATCTTCAATACTCAATCCTGAATCCTCAATCCTCAATCCTCAATCCTCAATCCTGAATCCTCAATCCTCAATCCTCAATCCTCAATCCTCAATCCTCAATCCTGAATCCTCAATCATCAATCCTCAATCTTCAATCCTCAATACTCAATCTTTAATCCTCAATCCTCAATCCTCAATCTTCAATCTTCAATCCTCAATCCGCAATCCTCAATCCTCAATCCTTAATCCTCAATCCTCAATCCTCAATCTTCAATCCTCAATACTCAATCTTCAATCCTCAATCCGCAATCCTCAACCCTCAGTCCTCAATCCTCAATGTTCAATCAGCAATACGCAATCCTCAATGTTCAATCCTCAATCCTCAATCCTCAATCCTCAATCCTCAATCCTCAATCCTCAATCCTCAATCCTCAATCCTCAATCCTCAGTCCTCAAACCTCAATCCTGAATCCTCAATCCTGAATCCTCAATCTTCAGACCTCAGTCCTCAACAATCAGTTATCAATTCTCAATCCTCAATAGAATATCATCAATTCACAGTTTTCAATACTCAATACTGAATCTGTAATCTTTAAATCTCTATCCACAAACATCAATTCTCATCACTCAAACCTCAACACTCGGTCCCCAACCCTCAATCTTCAATCCTCAATCCTCAATCCTCAATCCTCAATCCTCAACCTTCAATCCTCAATACTCAATCATGAATCCTCAATCCTCAATCCTCAATCCTCAATCCTCCACAATCAATCGTCAGTCATCAAACCTCAATACACAATCTTCAATCCTCAATCCTCAATCCTCAATCCTCAATCCTCAACCCTCATCCTTCAATCCTCAATACCCAATCCTCAATCTTCAATCATCAATCCTCAATCCCCAATTCTCAATCCTCAATCCTCAGTCCTCAGTCCTTAAACCTCAAACCTCAACCCTCAGCCCTTATCCTCAATCCTCAATCCTCAATCCTCAATCCTCAATCCTTAATCTTCAAACCTCAATACTCAATCTTCAATCCTCAATCCTCAAACCTCAATGTTCAATCCTCAATCTTCAATCCTCAATACCCAATCCTCAATCTTCAATCCTCAATCCTCAATCCTCAATCCTCAATCCTCACTCCTCAATCCTCAATCCTCAGTCCTCAAACCACAATCCTGAATCCTCAATCCTGAATCCTCAATCTTCAGCCCTCAGTCCTCAACAATCAGTTGTCAATCCTCAATCCTCACTAGAATATCCTCAGTTCAGAGTTTTCCATTCGCAATACTCAATCTGCAATCTTCAAATCTCTATCCACAAACATCAATTCTCATCACTCAACCCTCAACACTCAGTCCCCAATCCTCAATCTTCAATCCTCAATCCTCAAAACTCAATCCTCAATCCTCAATCTTCATTCCTCAATACTCAATCTTCAATCCTCAATCCTCAATCCTCAATCCTCATTCTTCATTCCTCAATCCTCAATCCTCAATCCTCAATCCTCATTCTCCAATCATCAATACCCTATCCTCAAGCGTCAATCCTCAATCTTCAATCCTCAATACTCAATTTTTAATCTTCAATCCTCAATCCTCAATCCTCAATCTTCAATACTCAATCCTCAATCCTCAATCCTCAATCCTCAATCCTCAACCCTCAATCCTCAATCCTCAATCCTCGATCCTCAACCCTCAATCCTCAATCCTAAATCTTCAATCCTCAATACTCAATTTTCAAACCTCAATCCTCAATCCTCAATCCTCAGTCCTCATTCTTCAATCCTCAATACCCAATCCTCAATCTTCAATCCTCAAACCTCAATCCTCAATTCTCAACCCTCAATCCTCAATCCTCAATCCTCAATCCTCAATACTCAATCCTCAATCCTCAATCTTCAATCATCAATATTCAATCTTCAGTCCTCAATCCTCAATGCTCAATCCTCAATCCTCAATCCTCAATCATCAACCCTCAATCTTCAATACTCAATCCTCAATCCTCAATTCTCAATCCTCAACACTCAGTCCTCAATGTTCAATCCTCAGTCCTCAATCCACAATCCTCAATCGTCAATTTTCAATCCTCAATCCACAGACCTCAATCTTCAATCCTGAATGCTCAATCCTCAATCCTCAATCGTCAGTCCTCAATCCTCAATCCTCAATCCTCAAACCTCAATCCTCAACCGCCAGTCCTCGTCCTCAATCCTCAACACTGAATCCTCAATCCTCAATCTTCAATCATCAATACTCAATCTTCAATCCTCAATCTTCAATCCTCAATCCTCAATCCTCAATCCTCAATATTCAAAACACAACCCTCAACCACCAATCCTCAACACACAACCATCAATCCTCAATCTTCAATACTCAATCCTCAATCCTCAATCCTCATTCTTCATTCCTCAATCCTCAATCCTCAATCCTCAATCCTCATTCTCCAATCATCAATACCCAATCCTCAAGCGTCAATCCTCAATCTTCAATCCTCAATACTCAATTTTTAATCTTCAATCCTCAATCCTCAATCCTCAATCTTCAATACTCAATCCTCAATCCTCAATCCTCAATCCTCAATCCTCAATCCTCAATCCTCAATCCTCAATCCTCGATCCTCAACCCTCAATCCTCAATCCTAAATCTTCAATCCTCAATACTCAATTTTCAAACCTCAATCCTCAATCCTCAATCCTCAGTCCTCATTCTTCAATCCTCAATACCCAATCCTCAATCTTCAATCCTCAAACCTCAATCCTCAATTCTCAACCCTCAATCCTCAATCCTCAATCCTCAATCCTCAATACTCAATCCTCAATCCTCAATCTTCAATCATCAATATTCAATCTTCAGTCCTCAATCCTCAATGCTCAATCCTCAATCCTCAATCCTCAATCATCAACCCTCAATCTTCAATACTCAATCCTCAATCCTCAATTCTCAATCCTCAACACTCAGTCCTCAATGTTCAATCCTCAGTCCTCAATCCACAATCCTCAATCGTCAATTTTCAATCCTCAATCCACAGACCTCAATCTTCAATCCTGAATGCTCAATCCTCAATCCTCAATCGTCAGTCCTCAATCCTCAATCCTCAATCCTCAAACCTCAATCCTCAACCGCCAGTCCTCGTCCTCAATCCTCAACACTGAATCCTCAATCCTCAATCTTCAATCATCAATACTCAATCTTCAATCCTCAATCTTCAATCCTCAATCCTCAATCCTCAATCCTCAATATTCAAAACACAACCCTCAACCACCAATCCTCAACACACAACCATCAATCCTCAATCTTCAATACTCAATCCTCAATGCTCAATTCTCAATCTTCAATCCTCAATCCTCAATCATCAATCCTCAATCTTCAATCCTCAATACTCAATCTTTAATCCTCAATCCTCAATCCTCAATCTTCAATCTTCAATCCTCAATCCGCAATCCTCAAACCTCAATCCTTAATCCTCAATCCTCAATCATCAATCCTCATTCTTCAATCATCAATACCCAATCCTCAAGCGTCAATCCTCAATCTTCAATCCTCAATACTCAATTTTTAATCCTCATTCCTCAATCCTCAATCCTCAATCTTCAATACTCAATCCTCAATCCTCAATCCTCAATCCTCAATCCTCAATCTTCAATCCTCAATACTCAATCTTCAATCCTCAATCCTCAATCCTCCACCCTCAGTCCAAATTCTTCAATCCTCAATAACCAATCCTAAATCTTCAATCCTCAATCCTGAATCCTCAATTCTCATTCCTCAATCCTCAATCCTCAGACCTCAAACATCAATACTCAACCCTCAGTCCTCGTCCTCAATCCTCAACCCTCAATCCTCAATCCTCAATATTCAATCAACAATATTCAATCTTCAATCCTCAATCCTCAATCCTCAATCCTCGGACCTCAAACATGAATACTCAACCCTCAGACCTCGTCCTCAATCCACAACCCTCAATCCTCAATCCTCAATCTTCAATCATCAATATTCAATCTTCAGTCCTCAATCCTCAATACTCAATCCTCAATCCTCAATCCTCAATCCTCAATGTTCAATCCGCAATACCCAATCCTCTATCGTCAATCCTCAATCCTCAATCCTCAATCCTCAATCATCAATCATCAATCCTCAATCTTCAATACTCAATCCTCAATCCTCAATTCTCAATCCTCAATCCTCAATCCTCAATCATCAATCCTCAATCTTCAATCGTCAATACTCAATCTTTAATCCTCAATCCTCAATCCTCAATCTTCAATCTTCAATCCTCAATACGCAATCCTCAAACCTCAATCCTTAATCCTCAATCCTCAATCCTCAATCTTCAATCCTCAATACTCAATCTTCAATCCTCAATCCTCAATCCTCAACCCTCAGTCCTCATTCTTCAATCCTCAATACCCAATCCTCAATCTTCAATCCTCAATCCTCAATCCTCATTCTCAATCCTCAATCCTCAATCCTCAGACCTGAAACATCAATACTCAACCCTCAGTCCTCGTCCTCAATCCACAACCCTCAATCCTCAATCCTCAATCTTCAATCATCAATATTCAATCTTCAATCCTCAATCCTCAATCCTCAATCCTCAATCCTCGGACCTCAAACATGAATACTCAACCCCTCAGTCCTTGTCCTCAGTCCTCAACCCTCAATCCTCAATCCTCAATATTCAATCATCAATATTGAATCTTCAGTCCTCAATCCTCAATCCTCAATCCTCAATCCTCAATCTTCAATCCTGAATCCTCAATCCTCAATTCTAAATCCTCAATCCTCATTCCTCAGTCCTTAAACCTCAATCCTCAACCCTCAGCCCTCATCCTCAATCCTCAATCCTCAATCCTCAATCCTTAATCTTCAATCCTCAATACTCAATCTTCAATCCTCAATCCTCAAACCTCAATGTTCAATCCTCAATGTTCAATCCTCAATACCCAATCCTCAATCTTCAATCCTCAATCCTCAATCCTCAATCCTCAATCCTCACTCCTCAATCCTCAATCCTCAGTCCTCAATCCTCAATCCTCAATCCTCAGTCCTCAAACCTCAATCCTGAAACCTCAATCCTGAATCCTCAACCCTCAGACCTCAGTCCTCAACAATCAGTTGTCAATTCTCAATCCTCAATGGAATATCATCAATTCACAGCTTTCAATACTCAATACTCAATCTGCAATCTTTAAATCTCTATCCACAAGCACCAATTCTCATCACTCAACCCGCAACACTCAGTCCCCAATCTTCAATCTTCAATCCTCAATCCTCAATCCTCAATCCTCAATCCTCAATCTTCAATCCTCAATACTCAATCATCAATCCTCAATCCTCAATCCTCGATCCTCAATCCTCAACCCTCAATCGTCAGCCTTCAAACCTCAGTACTCAATCTTCAATCCTCAATCCTCAATCCTCAATCCTCAATCCTCATTCTTCAATCCTCAATACCCAATCCTCAATCTTCTATACTCAATCCTCAATCCTCAATTCTCAATCCTCGATCCTCAGACCTCAGCCCTCAGACCTCAATCCTCAACCCTCAGCCATCATCCTCAATCCTAAGTCCTCAATCCTCAATCCTCAATCCTCAATCCTCAATCCTCAACCTTCAATCCTCAATACTCAATCTTCAATCCTCAATCCTCAATTCTCAATCCTCAATTCTCAATGCTCAATCGTCAATCCTCAATCCCCAATCCTCAATCCTCAATCCTCAACCCTCAATACTCAACCCTCAATCCTCAATCCTCAATCCTCAATCTTCAATCCTCAATACTCAGTATTCAGTCCTTAATTCTCAATCCTCATTTCTCAATAATCAGACCTCAAACATCAATACTGAACCCTCAGTCCTTGTCCTCAATCCACAACCCTCAATCCTCAATCCTCAATCTTAAATCATCAATATTCAATATTCAGTCCTCAATCCTCAATCCTCAATTCTCAATCTTCAATCCTCAATACTCAATCTTTAATCCTCAATCCTCAATCCTCAATCTTCAATCCTCAATCCCCAATACTCAATCCTCAATCCTCAATCCTCGGACCTCAAACATGAATACTCAACCCTCAGTCCTCGTCCTCAATCCACAACCCTCAATCCTCAATTCTCTATCTTCAATCCTCAATACTCAATCTTTAATCCTCAATCCTCAATCCTCAATCTTCAATCCTCAATCCCCAATACTCAATCCTCAATCCTCAATCCTCAATCATCAGTCCTCAATCTTCAATACTCAATCCTCAATCCTCAATCCTCAATTCTCAATCCTCAATCCTCAATCCTCAATCATCAATCCTCAATCTTCAATCCTCAATACTCAGTCTTTAATGCTCAATCCTCAATCCTCAATCTTCAATCTTCAATCCGCAATCCGCAATCCTCAATCCTCAATCCTTAATCCTCAATCCTCAACCCTCAATCTTCAATCTTCAATACTCAATCTTCAATCCTCAATCCTCAATCCTCAACCCTCAGTCCTCATTCTTTAATCCTCAATACCCAATCCTCAATCTTCAATCCTCAATCCTCAATCCTCAATTCTCAATCCTCAATCCTCAATCCTCAGACCTCAAACATCAATGCTCAACCCTCAGTCCTCGTCCTCAATCCACAACCCTCAATCCTCAATCCTCAATCTTCAATCATCAATATTCAATCTTCAATCCTCAATCCTCAATCCTCAATCCTCAATCCTCAATCCTCGGACCTCAAACATGAACACTCAACCCTCAGTCCTCGTCCTCAATCCACAACCCTTAATCCTCAATCATCAATCTTCAATCCTCAATACTCAATCTTTAATCCTCAATACTCAGTCCTCAATCTTCAATCTTCAATCCTTAATGCGCAATCCTCAATCCTCAATCCTCAATCCTCAATCCTCAATCCTCAATCCTCAATCCTCAGCCCTCAGTCCTCATTCTTCAACCCTCAATAACCAATCCTCAATCTTCAATCCTCAATCCTCAATCCTCAATTCTCAATCCTCAAGCCTCAATCCTCAGACCTCAAACATCAATACTCAACCCTCAGTCCTCGTCCTCAATCCACAACCCTCAATCCTCAATCCTCAATCTTCAATCATCAATATTCAATCTTCAATCCTCAATCCTCAATCCTCAATCCTCAATCCTCAATCCTCAATCATCGGACCTCAAACATGAATACTCAACCCTCAGTCCTCGTCCTCAATCCACAACCCTTAATCCTCAATCCTCAATCTTCAATCCTCAATACTCAATCTTTAATCCTCAATCCTCAATCCTCAATGTTCAATTTTCAATCCTCAATCCTCAATCCTCAATCCTCAATCCTCAATCCTCAATCCTCAATCCTCGGACCTCAAACATGAATACTCAACCCTCAGTCCTCGACCTCAATCCACAACTCTCAATCCTCAATCCTCAATCTTCAATCATCAATATTCAATCCTCAATCCTCAATCCTCAATCCTCAATCCTCAATCCTCAATCCTCAATCCTCAATCCTCGGACCTCAAGCATGAATACTCAACCCTCAGTCCTCGTCCACAATCCACAACCCTTAATCCTCAATCCTCAATCTTCAATCCTCAATACTCAATCTTTAATCCTCAATCCTCAATCCTCAATCTTCAATCTTCAATCCTCAATCCGCAATCCTCAATCCTCAATCCTCAATCCTCAATCCTCAATCCTCAATCCTCAATCATCAATCCTCAATCTTCAATACTCAATCCTCAATCCTCCATCCTCAATCCTCAATCCTCAATCATTAATCCTCAACCTTCAATCCTCAATACTCAATCTTTAATCCTCAATCCTCAATCGTCAATCTTCAATCTTCAATCCTCAATCCGCAATCCTCAATCCTCAATCCTCATTCCTCAATCCTCAATCCTCAATCTTCAATCCTCAATACTCAATCTTCAATCCTCAATCCTCAATCCTCAACCCTCAGTCCTCATTCTTCAAACCTCAATAACCAATCCTCAATCTTCAATCCTCAATCCTCAATCCTCAATTCTCAATCCTCAATCCTCAATCCTCAGACCTAAAACATCAATACTCAACCCTCAGTCCTCGTCCTCAATCCACAACACTCAATCCTCAATCCTCAATCTTCAATCATCAATATTCAATCTTCAATCCTAAATCCTCAATCCTCAATCCTCAATCCTCAATCCTCAATCCCCGGACCTCAAGCATGAATACTCAACCCTCAGTCCTCGTCCTCAATCCACAACTCTTAATGCTCAATCCTCAATCCTCAGACCTCAATGTTCAATCCTCAATGTTCAATCCTCAATACCCAATCCTCAATCTTCAATCCTCAATCCTCAATCCTCAATCCTCAATCCTCACTCCTCAACCCTCAATCCTCAGTGCTCAAACCACAATCCTGAATCCTCAATCCTGAATCCTCAATCTTCAGCCCTCAGTCCTCAACAATCAGTTGTCAATCCTCAATCCTCACTAGAATATCCTCAGTTCAGAGTTTTCCATACGCAATACTCAATCTGCAATCTTCAAATCTCTATCCACAAACATCAATTCTCATCACTCAACCCTCAACACTCAGTCCCCAATCCTCAATTTCAATCCTCAATCCTCAAAACTCAATCCTCAATCCTCAATTTTCATTCCTCAATACTCAATCTTCAATCCTCAATCCTCAATCCTCAACCTCATTATTCATTCCTCAATCCTCAATCCTCAATCCTCAATCCTCATTCTTCAATCATCAATACCCAAACCTCAAGCGTCAATCCTCAATCTTCAATCCTCAATACTCAATTTTTAATCCTCAATCCTCAATCCTCAATCCTCAATATTCAATACTCAATCCTCAATCCTCAATCCTCAATCCTAAATCTTCAATCCTCAATACTCAATCTTCAATCCTCAATCCTCAATCCTCAATCCTCAGTCCTCATTCTTCAATCCTCAATACCCAATCCTCAATCTTCAATCCTCAAACCTCAATCCTCAATTCTCAATTCTCAATCCTCAATCCTCAATCCTCAATCCTCAATCCTCAATACTCAATCCTCAATCCTCAATCTTCAATCATCAATATTCAATCTGCAGTCCTCGATCCTCAATCCTCAATCCTCAATCCTCAATCATCAACCCTCAATCTTCAATACTCAATCCTCAATCCTCAATCCTCAATCCTCAACACTCAGTCCTCAATGTTCAATCCACAATCCTCAATCCACAATCCTCAATCGTCAATTTTCAATCCTCAATCCACAGACCTCAATCTTCAATCCTGAATGCTCAATCCTCTATCCTCAATCGTCAGTCCTCAATCCTCAATCCTCAATCATCAATCCTCAATCTTCAATACTCAATCCTCAATCCTCAATCCTCAATCCTCAAACCTCAATCCTCAACCGTCAGTCCTCGTCCTCAATCCTAAACACTGACTCCTCAATCCTCAATCTTCAATCATCAATACTCAATCTGCAATCCTCAATCTTCAATCCTCAATCCTCAATCGTCAATCCTCAATATTCAAGACACAACCCTCAACCACCAATCCTCAACACTCAACCATCAATCCTCAACTCTCAATACTCAATAGAGTATCCTGAATTCTCATGGTCCAATACTCAATCCACAATCTTCAATAATCAAATCTCAATCGTCAAACATCAATTCTCAACACTCAATCCTCAACACTCAGTCCTCTCTCTTCCATCCTCCATCCTCAACCATCAATCCTGAAGCGTCAATCCTCAATCCTCAATCCTCAACCCTCAATCCTCAGTCCTCAATCATGAATCCTCAATCCCCAATCCTCAATCCTCAATCCTCTATCCTCAATCCTCAATCCTCAATCCTCAATCCTAAATCTTCAATCCTCAATACTCAATCTTCAATCCTCAATCCTCAATCCTCAATCCTCAGTCCTCATTCTTCAATCCTCAATACCCAATCCTCAATCTTCAATCCTCAAACCTCAATCCACAATTCTCAATCCTCAATCGTCAATCCTCAATCTTCAATCCTCAATACTCAATTTTTAATCCTCAATCCTCAATCCTCAATCCTCAATCCTCAATCTTCAAAACTCAATCCTCAATCCTCAATCTTCAATCCTCAATCCTCAATCCTCAATCCTCAGTCGTCATTCTTCAATCCTCAATACCCAATCCTCAATCTTCAATCCTCAAACCGCAATCCACAATTCTCAATCCTCAATCGTCAATCCTCAATCCTCAGTCCTCAATACTCATTCCTCAATCCTCAATCTTCAATCCTCAATCCGCAATCCTCAATCCTCAATCCTCAATCCTCAATCCTCAATCCTCAATCCCCAATCCTCAATCCTCAATCCTCAATCCTCAATCATCAATCCTCAATCTTCAATACTCAATCCTCAATCCTCAATTCTCAATCCTCAATCCTCAATCCTCAATCATCAATCCTCAATCTTCAATCCTCAATACTCAATCTTTAATCCTCAAGCCTCAATCCTCAATCTTCAATCTTCAATCCTCAATCCGCAATCCTCAAACCTCAATCCTTAATCCTCAATCCTCAATCCTCAATCTTCAATCCTCAATACTCAATCTTCAATCCTCAATCCTCAATCCTCAACCCTCAGTCCTCATTCTTCAATCCTCAACACCCAATCCTCATTCTTCAATCCTCAATCCTAAATCTTCAATCCTCAATACTCAATCTTCAATCCTCAATACCCAATCCTCAATCTTCAGTCCTCAAACCTCAATATACAATTCTCAATCCTCAATCGTCAATCCTCAATCTTCAATCCTCAATACTCAATTTTTAATCCTCAATCCTCAATCCTCAACCCTCAATCCTCAATCTTCAATACTCAATCCTCAATCCTCAATCTTCAATCCTCAATCCTCAATCCTCAATCCTCAGTCGTCATTCTTCAATCCTCAATACCCAATCCTCAATCTTCAATCCTCAAACCGCAATCCACAATTCTCAATCCTCAATCGTCAATCCTCAATCCTCAGTCCTCAATACTCATTCCTCAATCCTCAATCTTCAATCCTCAATCCGCAATCCTCAATCCTCAATCCTCAATCCTCAATCCTCAATCCTCAATCCCCAATCCTCAATCCTCAATCCTCAATCCTCAATCACCAATCCTCAATCTTCAATACTCAACCCTCAATCCTCAATTCTCAATCCTCAATCCTCAATCCTCAATCATCAATCCTCAATCTTCAATCCTCAATACTCAATCTTTAATCCTCAAGCCTCAATCCTCAATCTTCAATCTTCAATCCTCAATCCGCAATCCTCAAACCTCAATCCTTAATCCTCAATCCTCAATCCTCAATCTTCAATCCTCAATACTCAATCTTCAATACTCAATCCTCAATCCTCAATCCTCAATCCTCATCCTTCTATCCTCAATACCCAATCCTCAATCTTCAATCCTGAATCCTCAATCCTCAATTCTAAATCCTCAATCCTCATTCCTCAGTCCTTAAACCTCAATCCTCAACCCTCAGCCCTCATCCTCAATCCTCAATCCTCAATCCTCAATCCTTAATCTTCAATCCTCAATACTCAATCTTCAATCCTCAATCCTCAAACCTCAATGTTCAATCCTCAATGTTCAATCCTCAATACCCAATCCTCAATCTTCAATCCTCAATCCTCAATCCTCAATCCTCAATCCTCACTCCTCAATCCTCAATCCTCAGTCCTCAATCCTCAATCCTCAATCCTCAGTCCTCAAACCTCAATCCTGAAACCTCAATCCTGAATCCTCAACCCTCAGACCTCAGTCCTCAACAATCAGTTGTCAATTCTCAATCCTCAATGGAATATCATCAATTCACAGCTTTCAATACTCAATACTCAATCTGCAATCTTTAAATCTCTATCCACAAGCACCAATTCTCATCACTCAACCCTCAACACTCAGTCCCCAATCTTCAATCTTCAATCCTCAATCCTCAATCCTCAATCCTCAATCCTCAATCTTCAATCCTCAATACTCAATCATCAATCCTCAATCCTCAATCCTCGATCCTCAATCCTCAACCCTCAATCGTCAGCCTTCAAACCTCAGTACTCAATCTTCAATCCTCAATCCTCAATCCTCAATCCTCAATCCTCATTCTTCAATCCTCAATACCCAATCCTCAATCTTCTATACTCAATCCTCAATCCTCAATTCTCAATCCTCGATCCTCAGACCTCAGCCCTCAGACCTCAATCCTCAACCCTCAGCCATCATCCTCAATCCTAAGTCCTCAATCCTCAATCCTCAATCCTCAATCCTCAATCCTCAACCTTCAATCCTCAATACTCAATCTTCAATCCTCAATCCTCAATTCTCAATCCTCAATTCTCAATGCTCAATCGTCAATCCTCAATCCCCAATCCTCAATCCTCAATCCTCAACCCTCAATACTCAACCCTCAATCCTCAATCCTCAATCCTCAATCTTCAATCCTCAATACTCAGTATTCAGTCCTTAATTCTCAATCCTCATTTCTCAATAATCAGACCTCAAACATCAATACTGAACCCTCAGTCCTTGTCCTCAATCCACAACCCTCAATCCTCAATCCTCAATCTTAAATCATCAATATTCAATATTCAGTCCTCAATCCTCAATCCTCAATTCTCAATCTTCAATCCTCAATACTCAATCTTTAATCCTCAATCCTCAATCCTCAATCTTCAATCCTCAATCCCCAATACTCAATCCTCAATCCTCAATCCTCGGACCTCAAACATGAATACTCAACCCTCAGTCCTCGTCCTCAATCCACAACCCTCAATCCTCAATTCTCTATCTTCAATCCTCAATACTCAATCTTTAATCCTCAATCCTCAATCCTCAATCTTCAATCCTCAATCCCCAATACTCAATCCTCAATCCTCAATCCTCAATCATCAGTCCTCAATCTTCAATACTCAATCCTCAATCCTCAATCCTCAATTCTCAATCCTCAATCCTCAATCCTCAATCATCAATCCTCAATCTTCAATCCTCAATACTCAGTCTTTAATGCTCAATCCTCAATCCTCAATCTTCAATCTTCAATCCGCAATCCGCAATCCTCAATCCTCAATCCTTAATCCTCAATCCTCAACCCTCAATCTTCAATCTTCAATACTCAATCTTCAATCCTCAATCCTCAATCCTCAACCCTCAGTCCTCATTCTTTAATCCTCAATACCCAATCCTCAATCTTCAATCCTCAATCCTCAATCCTCAATTCTCAATCCTCAATCCTCAATCCTCAGACCTCAAACATCAATGCTCAACCCTCAGTCCTCGTCCTCAATCCACAACCCTCAATCCTCAATCCTCAATCTTCAATCATCAATATTCAATCTTCAATCCTCAATCCTCAATCCTCAATCCTCAATCCTCAATCCTCGGACCTCAAACATGAACACTCAACCCTCAGTCCTCGTCCTCAATCCACAACCCTTAATCCTCAATCATCAATCTTCAATCCTCAATACTCAATCTTTAATCCTCAATACTCAGTCCTCAATCTTCAATCTTCAATCCTTAATGCGCAATCCTCAATCCTCAATCCTCAATCCTCAATCCTCAATCCTCAATCCTCAATCCTCAGCCCTCAGTCCTCATTCTTCAACCCTCAATAACCAATCCTCAATCTTCAATCCTCAATCCTCAATCCTCAATTCTCAATCCTCAAGCCTCAATCCTCAGACCTCAAACATCAATACTCAACCCTCAGTCCTCGTCCTCAATCCACAACCCTCAATCCTCAATCCTCAATCTTCAATCATCAATATTCAATCTTCAATCCTCAATCCTCAATCCTCAATCCTCAATCCTCAATCCTCAATCATCGGACCTCAAACATGAATACTCAACCCTCAGTCCTCGTCCTCAATCCACAACCCTTAATCCTCAATCCTCAATCTTCAATCCTCAATACTCAATCTTTAATCCTCAATCCTCAATCCTCAATGTTCAATTTTCAATCCTCAATCCTCAATCCTCAATCCTCAATCCTCAATCCTCAATCCTCAATCCTCGGACCTCAAACATGAATACTCAACCCTCAGTCCTCGACCTCAATCCACAACCCTCAATCCTCAATCCTCAATCTTCAATCATCAATATTCAATCCTCAATCCTCAATCCTCAATCCTCAATCCTCAATCCTCAATCCTCAATCCTCAATCCTCGGACCTCAAGCATGAATACTCAACCCTCAGTCCTCGTCCACAATCCACAACCCTTAATCCTCAATCCTCAATCTTCAATCCTCAATACTCAATCGTCAATCTTCAATCTTCAATCCTCAATCCGCAATCCTCAATCCTCAATCCTCATTCCTCAATCCTCAATCCTCAATCTTCAATCCTCAATACTCAATCTTCAATCCTCAATCCTCAATCCTCAACCCTCAGTCCTCATTCTTCAAACCTCAGTAACCAATCCTCAATCTTCAATCCTCAATCCTCAATCCTCAATTCTCAATCCTCAATCCTCAATCCTCAGACCTAAAACATCAATACTCAACACTCAGTCCTCGTCCTCAATCCACAACACTCAATCCTCAATCCTCAATCTTCAATCATCAATATTCAATCTTCAATCCTAAATCCTCAATCCTCAATCCTCAATCCTCAATCCTCAATCCCCGGACCTCAAGCATGAATACTCAACCCTCAGTCCTCGTCCTCAATCCACAACTCTTAATGCTCAATCCTCAATCCTCAGACCTCAATGTTCAATCCTCAATGTTCAATCCTCAATACCCAATCCTCAATCTTCAATCCTCAATCCTCAATCCTCAATCCTCAATCCTCACTCCTCAACCCTCAATCCTCAGTGCTCAAACCACAATCCTGAATCCTCAATCCTGAATCCTCAATCTTCAGCCCTCAGTCCTCAACAATCAGTTGTCAATCCTCAATCCTCACTAGAATATCCTCAGTTCAGAGTTTTCCATACGCAATACTCAATCTGCAATCTTCAAATCTCTATCCACAAACATCAATTCTCATCACTCAACCCTCAACACTCAGTCCCCAATCCTCAATTTCAATCCTCAATCCTCAAAACTCAATCCTCAATCCTCAATTTTCATTCCTCAATACTCAATCTTCAATCCTCAATCCTCAATCCTCAACCTCATTATTCATTCCTCAATCCTCAATCCTCAATCCTCAATCCTCATTCTTCAATCATCAATACCCAAACCTCAAGCGTCAATCCTCAATCTTCAATCCTCAATACTCAATTTTTAATCCTCAATCCTCAATCCTCAATCCTCAATATTCAATACTCAATCCTCAATCCTCAATCCTCAATCCTCAATCCTCAACCCTGAATCCTCAATCCTCAATCCTCAATCCTCAATCCTCAATCCTCAATCCTCAATCCTAAATCTTCAATCCTCAATACTCAATCTTCAATCCTCAATCCTCAATCCTCAATCCTCAGTCCTCATTCTTCAATCCTCAATACCCAATCCTCAATCTTCAATCCTCAAACCTCAATCCTCAATTCTCAATTCTCAATCCTCAATCCTCAATCCTCAATCCTCAATCCTCAATACTCAATCCTCAATCCTCAATCTTCAATCATCAATATTCAATCTGCAGTCCTCGATCCTCAATCCTCAATCCTCAATCCTCAATCATCAACCCTCAATCTTCAATACTCAATCCTCAATCCTCAATCCTCAATCCTCAACACTCAGTCCTCAATGTTCAATCCACAATCCTCAATCCACAATCCTCAATCGTCAATTTTCAATCCTCAATCCACAGACCTCAATCTTCAATCCTGAATGCTCAATCCTCTATCCTCAATCGTCAGTCCTCAATCCTCAATCCTCAATCATCAATCCTCAATCTTCAATACTCAATCCTCAATCCTCAATCCTCAATCCTCAAACCTCAATCCTCAACCGTCAGTCCTCGTCCTCAATCCTAAACACTGACTCCTCAATCCTCAATCTTCAATCATCAATACTCAATCTGCAATCCTCAATCTTCAATCCTCAATCCTCAATCGTCAATCCTCAATATTCAAGACACAACCCTCAACCACCAATCCTCAACACTCAACCATCAATCCTCAACTCTCAATACTCAATAGAGTATCCTGAATTCTCATGGTCCAATACTCAATCCACAATCTTCAATAATCAAATCTCAATCGTCAAACATCAATTCTCAACACTCAATCCTCAACACTCAGTCCTCTCTCTTCCATCCTCCATCCTCAACCATCAATCCTGAAGCGTCAATCCTCAATCCTCAATCCTCAACCCTCAATCCTCAGTCCTCAATCATGAATCCTCAATCCCCAATCCTCAATCCTCAATCATCTATCCTCAATCCTCAATCCTCAATCCTCAATCCTAAATCTTCAATCCTCAATACTCAATCTTCAATCCTCAATCCTCAATCCTCAATCCTCAGTCCTCATTCTTCAATCCTCAATACCCAATCCTCAATCTTCAATCCTCAAACCTCAATCCACAATTCTCAATCCTCAATCGTCAATCCTCAATCTTCAATCCTCAATACTCAATTTTTAATCCTCAATCCTCAATCCTCAATCCTCAATCCTCAATCTTCAAAACTCAATCCTCAATCCTCAATCTTCAATCCTCAATCCTCAATCCTCAATCCTCAGTCGTCATTCTTCAATCCTCAATACCCAATCCTCAATCTTCAATCCTCAAACCGCAATCCACAATTCTCAATCCTCAATCGTCAATCCTCAATCCTCAGTCCTCAATACTCATTCCTCAATCCTCAATCTTCAATCCTCAATCCGCAATCCTCAATCCTCAATCCTCAATCCTCAATCCTCAATCCTCAATCCCCAATCCTCAATCCTCAATCCTCAATCCTCAATCATCAATCCTCAATCTTCAATACTCAATCCTCAATCCTCAATTCTCAATCCTCAATCCTCAATCCTCAATCATCAATCCTCAATCTTCAATCCTCAATACTCAATCTTTAATCCTCAAGCCTCAATCCTCAATCTTCAATCTTCAATCCTCAATCCGCAATCCTCAAACCTCAATCCTTAATCCTCAATCCTCAATCCTCAATCTTCAATCCTCAATACTCAATCTTCAATCCTCAATCCTCAATCCTCAACCCTCAGTCCTCATTCTTCAATCCTCAATACCCAATCCTCATTCTTCAATCCTCAATCCTAAATCTTCAATCCTCAATACTCAATCTTCAATCCTCAATACCCAATCCTCAATCTTCAGTCCTCAAACCTCAATACACAATTCTCAATCCTCAATCGTCAATCCTCAATCTTCAATCCTCAATACTCAATTTTTAATCCTCAATCCTCAATCCTCAACCCTCAATCCTCAATCTTCAATACTCAATCCTCAATCCTCAATCTTCAATCCTCAATCCTCAATCCTCAATCCTCAGTCGTCATTCTTCAATCCTCAATACCCAATCCTCAATCTTCAATCCTCAAACCGCAATCCACAATTCTCAATCCTCAATCGTCAATCCTCAATCCTCAGTCCTCAATACTCATTCCTCAATCCTCAATCTTCAATCCTCAATCCGCAATCCTCAATCCTCAATCCTCAATCCTCAATCCTCAATCCTCAATCCCCAATCCTCAATCCTCAATCCTCAATCCTCAATCACCAATCCTCAATCTTCAATACTCAACCCTCAATCCTCAATTCTCAATCCTCAATCCTCAATCCTCAATCATCAATCCTCAATCTTCAATCCTCAATACTCAATCTTTAATCCTCAAGCCTCAATCCTCAATCTTCAATCTTCAATCCTCAATCCGCAATCCTCAAACCTCAATCCTTAATCCTCAATCCTCAATCCTCAATCTTCAATCCTCAATACTCAATCTTCAATCCTCAATCCTCAATCCTCAACCCTCAGTCCTCATTCTTCAATCCTCAATACCCAATCCTCATTCTTCAATCCTCAATCCTCAATCGTCAATTCTCAATCCTCAATCCTCAATCCTCAGACCTCAAACATCAATACTCAACCCTCAGTCCTCGTCCTCAATCCACAACCCTCAATCCTCAATCCTCAATCTTCAATGATCAATATTCAATCTACAATCCTCAGTCCTCAATCCTCAATCCTCAATCCTCAATCCTCGGACCTCAAACATGAATACTCAACCCTCAGTCCTCGTCCTCAATCCACAACCCTCAATCCTCAATCCTCAATCTTCAATCATCAATATTCAATCTTCAGTCCTCAATCCTCAATCCTCAATCCTCAATCCTCAATCATCAATCCTCAATCTTCAATACTCAATCCTCAATCCTCCATCCTCAATCCTCAATCCTCAATCCTCAATCATCAATCCTCAATCTTCAATCCTCAATACTCAATCTTCAATCCTCAATCCTCAATTCTCAATCCTCAATTCTCAATTCTCAATCGTCAATCCTCAATCCCCAATCCTCAATCCTCAATCCTCAACCCTCAATACTCAATCCTCAATCCTCAATCCTCAATCTTCAATCCTCAATACTCAATATTCAGTCCTTAATTCTCAATCCTCATTTCTCAATAATCAGACCTCAAACAACAATACTGAACCCTCAGTCCTTGTCCTCAATCCACAACCCTCAATCCTCAATCCTCAATCTTAAATCATCAATATTCAATATTTAGTCCTCAATCCTCAATCCTCAATTCTCAATCTTCAATCCTCAATCCCCAATACTCAATCCTCAATCCTCAATCCTCAATCATCAATCCTCAACCTTCAATACTCAATCCTCAATCCTCAATTCTCAATCCTCAATCCTCAATCCTCAATCATCAATCCTCAATCTTCAATCCTCAATACTCAATCTTTAATCCTCAATACTCAATCCTCAATCTTCAATCTTCAATCCTCAATCCGCAATCCTCAATCCTCAATGCTTAATCCTCAATCTTCAATCCTCAATCTTCAATCCTCAATACTCAATCTTCAATCCTCAATCCTCAATCCTCAACCCTCAGTCCTCATTCTTCAATCCTCAATACCCAATCCTCAATCTTCAATCCCCAATTGTCAATCCTCAATTCTCAATCCTCAATCCTCAATCCTCAGACCTCAAACATCAATACTCAACCCTCAGTCCTCGTCCTCAATCCACAACCCTCAATCCTCAATTCTCAATCTTCAATCCTCAATACTCAATCTTTAATCCTCAATCCTCAATCCTCAATCTTCAATCCTCAATCCCCAATACTCAATCCTCAATCCTCAATCCTCAATCATCAATCCTCAATCTTCAATACTCAATCCTCAATCCTCAATTCTCAATCCTCAATCCTCAATCCTCAATCCTCAATCATCAATCCTCAATCTTCAATCCTCAATACTCAATCCATAATCCTCAATCCTCAATCCTCAATCTTCAATCTTCAATCCTCAATCCGCAATCCTCAATCCTCAATCCTTAATCCTCAATCTTCAATCCTCAATCTTCAATCCTCAATACTCAATCTTCAATCCTCAATCCTCAATCCTCAACCCTCAGTCCTCATTCTTCAATCCTCAATACCCAATCCTCAATCTTCAATCCTCAATCCTCAATCCTCAATTCTCAATCCTCGATCCTCAGACCTCAGCTCTCAGACATCAATCCTCAACCCTCAGCCATCATCCTCAATCCTCAGTCCTCAATCCTCAGTCCTCAGTACTCAATCCTCAATCCTCAACCTTCAATCCTCAATACTCAATCTTCAATCCTCAATCCTCAATACTCAATCCTCAATTCTCAATTCTCAATCGTCAATCCTCAATCCCCAATCCTCAATCCTCAATCCTCAACCCTCAATACTCAATCCTCAATCCTCAATCCTCAATCTTCAATCCTCAATACTCAATATTCAGTCCTTAATTCACAATCCTCATTTCTCAATAATCAGACCTCAAACAACAATACTGAACCCTCAGTCCTTGTCCTCAATCCACAACCCTCAATCCTCAATCCTCAATCTTAAATCATCAATATTCAATATTTAGTCCTCAATCCTCAATCCTCAATTCTCAATCTTCAATCCTCAATCCCCAATACTCAATCCTCAATCCTCAATCCTCAATCATCAATCCTCAATCTTCAATACTCAATCCTCAATCCTCAATTCTCAATCCTCAATCCTCAATCCTCAATCATCAATCCTCAATCTTCAATCCTCAATACTCAATCTTTAATCCTCAATACTCAATCCTCAATCTTCAATCTTCAATCCTCAATCCGCAATCCTCAATCCTCAATCCTTAATCCTCAATCTTCAATCCTCAATCTTCAATCCTCAATACTCAATCATCAATCCTCAATCTTCAATCCTCAATACTCAATCTTTAATCCTCAATCCTCAATCCTCAATCTTCAATCTTCAATCCTCAATCCGCAATCCTCAATCCTCAATCCTTAATCCTCAATCTTCAATCCTCAATCTTCAATCCTCAATACTCAATCTTCAATCCTCAATCCTCAATCCTCAACCCTCAGTCCTCATTCTTCAATCCTCAATACCCAATCCTCAATCTTCAATCCTCAATCCTCAATCCTCAATTCTCAATCCTCAATCCTCAATCCTCAGACCTCAAACATCAATGCTCAACCCTCAGTCCTCGTCCTCAATCCACAACCCTCAATCCTCAATCCTCAATCTTCAATCATCAATATTCAATCTTCAATCCTCAATCCTCAATCCTCAATCCTCAATCCTCAATCCTCGGACCTCAAACATGAACACTCAACCCTCAGTCCTCGTCCTCAATCCACAACCCTTAATCCTCAATCATCAATCTTCAATCCTCAATACTCAATCTTTAATCCTCAATACTCAGTCCTCAATCTTCAATCTTCAATCCTTAATGCGCAATCCTCAATCCTCAATCCTCAATCCTCAATCCTCAATCCTCAATCCTCAATCCTCAGCCCTCAGTCCTCATTCTTCAACCCTCAATAACCAATCCTCAATCTTCAATCCTCAATCCTCAATCCTCAATTCTCAATCCTCAAGCCTCAATCCTCAGACCTCAAACATCAATACTCAACCCTCAGTCCTCGTCCTCAATCCACAACCCTCAATCCTCAATCCTCAATCTTCAATCATCAATATTCAATCTTCAATCCTCAATCCTCAATCCTCAATCCTCAATCCTCAATCCTCAATCATCGGACCTCAAACATGAATACTCAACCCTCAGTCCTCGTCCTCAATCCACAACCCTTAATCCTCAATCCTCAATCTTCAATCCTCAATACTCAATCTTTAATCCTCAATCCTCAATCCTCAATGTTCAATTTTCAATCCTCAATCCTCAATCCTCAATCCTCAATCCTCAATCCTCAATCCTCAATCCTCGGACCTCAAACATGAATACTCAACCCTCAGTCCTCGACCTCAATCCACAACCCTCAATCCTCAATCCTCAATCTTCAATCATCAATATTCAATCCTCAATCCTCAATCCTCAATCCTCAATCCTCAATCCTCAATCCTCAATCCTCAATCCTCGGACCTCAAGCATGAATACTCAACCCTCAGTCCTCGTCCACAATCCACAACCCTTAATCCTCAATCCTCAATCTTCAATCCTCAATACTCAATCGTCAATCTTCAATCTTCAATCCTCAATCCGCAATCCTCAATCCTCAATCCTCATTCCTCAATCCTCAATCCTCAATCTTCAATCCTCAATACTCAATCTTCAATCCTCAATCCTCAATCCTCAACCCTCAGTCCTCATTCTTCAAACCTCAGTAACCAATCCTCAATCTTCAATCCTCAATCCTCAATCCTCAATTCTCAATCCTCAATCCTCAATCCTCAGACCTAAAACATCAATACTCAACACTCAGTCCTCGTCCTCAATCCACAACACTCAATCCTCAATCCTCAATCTTCAATCATCAATATTCAATCTTCAATCCTAAATCCTCAATCCTCAATCCTCAATCCTCAATCCTCAATCCCCGGACCTCAAGCATGAATACTCAACCCTCAGTCCTCGTCCTCAATCCACAACTCTTAATGCTCAATCCTCAATCCTCAGACCTCAATGTTCAATCCTCAATGTTCAATCCTCAATACCCAATCCTCAATCTTCAATCCTCAATCCTCAATCCTCAATCCTCAATCCTCACTCCTCAACCCTCAATCCTCAGTGCTCAAACCACAATCCTGAATCCTCAATCCTGAATCCTCAATCTTCAGCCCTCAGTCCTCAACAATCAGTTGTCAATCCTCAATCCTCACTAGAATATCCTCAGTTCAGAGTTTTCCATACGCAATACTCAATCTGCAATCTTCAAATCTCTATCCACAAACATCAATTCTCATCACTCAACCCTCAACACTCAGTCCCCAATCCTCAATTTCAATCCTCAATCCTCAAAACTCAATCCTCAATCCTCAATTTTCATTCCTCAATACTCAATCTTCAATCCTCAATCCTCAATCCTCAACCTCATTATTCATTCCTCAATCCTCAATCCTCAATCCTCAATCCTCATTCTTCAATCATCAATACCCAAACCTCAAGCGTCAATCCTCAATCTTCAATCCTCAATACTCAATTTTTAATCCTCAATCCTCAATCCTCAATCCTCAATATTCAATACTCAATCCTCAATCCTCAATCCTCAATCCTCAATCCTCAACCCTGAATCCTCAATCCTCAATCCTCAATCCTCAATCCTCAATCCTCAATCCTCAATCCTAAATCTTCAATCCTCAATACTCAATCTTCAATCCTCAATCCTCAATCCTCAATCCTCAGTCCTCATTCTTCAATCCTCAATACCCAATCCTCAATCTTCAATCCTCAAACCTCAATCCTCAATTCTCAATTCTCAATCCTCAATCCTCAATCCTCAATCCTCAATCCTCAATACTCAATCCTCAATCCTCAATCTTCAATCATCAATATTCAATCTGCAGTCCTCGATCCTCAATCCTCAATCCTCAATCCTCAATCATCAACCCTCAATCTTCAATACTCAATCCTCAATCCTCAATCCTCAATCCTCAACACTCAGTCCTCAATGTTCAATCCACAATCCTCAATCCACAATCCTCAATCGTCAATTTTCAATCCTCAATCCACAGACCTCAATCTTCAATCCTGAATGCTCAATCCTCTATCCTCAATCGTCAGTCCTCAATCCTCAATCCTCAATCATCAATCCTCAATCTTCAATACTCAATCCTCAATCCTCAATCCTCAATCCTCAAACCTCAATCCTCAACCGTCAGTCCTCGTCCTCAATCCTAAACACTGACTCCTCAATCCTCAATCTTCAATCATCAATACTCAATCTGCAATCCTCAATCTTCAATCCTCAATCCTCAATCGTCAATCCTCAATATTCAAGACACAACCCTCAACCACCAATCCTCAACACTCAACCATCAATCCTCAACTCTCAATACTCAATAGAGTATCCTGAATTCTCATGGTCCAATACTCAATCCACAATCTTCAATAATCAAATCTCAATCGTCAAACATCAATTCTCAACACTCAATCCTCAACACTCAGTCCTCTCTCTTCCATCCTCCATCCTCAACCATCAATCCTGAAGCGTCAATCCTCAATCCTCAATCCTCAACCCTCAATCCTCAGTCCTCAATCATGAATCCTCAATCCCCAATCCTCAATCCTCAATCATCTATCCTCAATCCTCAATCCTCAATCCTCAATCCTAAATCTTCAATCCTCAATACTCAATCTTCAATCCTCAATCCTCAATCCTCAATCCTCAGTCCTCATTCTTCAATCCTCAATACCCAATCCTCAATCTTCAATCCTCAAACCTCAATCCACAATTCTCAATCCTCAATCGTCAATCCTCAATCTTCAATCCTCAATACTCAATTTTTAATCCTCAATCCTCAATCCTCAATCCTCAATCCTCAATCTTCAAAACTCAATCCTCAATCCTCAATCTTCAATCCTCAATCCTCAATCCTCAATCCTCAGTCGTCATTCTTCAATCCTCAATACCCAATCCTCAATCTTCAATCCTCAAACCGCAATCCACAATTCTCAATCCTCAATCGTCAATCCTCAATCCTCAGTCCTCAATACTCATTCCTCAATCCTCAATCTTCAATCCTCAATCCGCAATCCTCAATCCTCAATCCTCAATCCTCAATCCTCAATCCTCAATCCCCAATCCTCAATCCTCAATCCTCAATCCTCAATCATCAATCCTCAATCTTCAATACTCAATCCTCAATCCTCAATTCTCAATCCTCAATCCTCAATCCTCAATCATCAATCCTCAATCTTCAATCCTCAATACTCAATCTTTAATCCTCAAGCCTCAATCCTCAATCTTCAATCTTCAATCCTCAATCCGCAATCCTCAAACCTCAATCCTTAATCCTCAATCCTCAATCCTCAATCTTCAATCCTCAATACTCAATCTTCAATCCTCAATCCTCAATCCTCAACCCTCAGTCCTCATTCTTCAATCCTCAATACCCAATCCTCATTCTTCAATCCTCAATCCTAAATCTTCAATCCTCAATACTCAATCTTCAATCCTCAATACCCAATCCTCAATCTTCAGTCCTCAAACCTCAATACACAATTCTCAATCCTCAATCGTCAATCCTCAATCTTCAATCCTCAATACTCAATTTTTAATCCTCAATCCTCAATCCTCAACCCTCAATCCTCAATCTTCAATACTCAATCCTCAATCCTCAATCTTCAATCCTCAATCCTCAATCCTCAATCCTCAGTCGTCATTCTTCAATCCTCAATACCCAATCCTCAATCTTCAATCCTCAAACCGCAATCCACAATTCTCAATCCTCAATCGTCAATCCTCAATCCTCAGTCCTCAATACTCATTCCTCAATCCTCAATCTTCAATCCTCAATCCGCAATCCTCAATCCTCAATCCTCAATCCTCAATCCTCAATCCTCAATCCCCAATCCTCAATCCTCAATCCTCAATCCTCAATCACCAATCCTCAATCTTCAATACTCAACCCTCAATCCTCAATTCTCAATCCTCAATCCTCAATCCTCAATCATCAATCCTCAATCTTCAATCCTCAATACTCAATCTTTAATCCTCAAGCCTCAATCCTCAATCTTCAATCTTCAATCCTCAATCCGCAATCCTCAAACCTCAATCCTTAATCCTCAATCCTCAATCCTCAATCTTCAATCCTCAATACTCAATCTTCAATCCTCAATCCTCAATCCTCAACCCTCAGTCCTCATTCTTCAATCCTCAATACCCAATCCTCATTCTTCAATCCTCAATCCTCAATCGTCAATTCTCAATCCTCAATCCTCAATCCTCAGACCTCAAACATCAATACTCAACCCTCAGTCCTCGTCCTCAATCCACAACCCTCAATCCTCAATCCTCAATCTTCAATGATCAATATTCAATCTACAATCCTCAGTCCTCAATCCTCAATCCTCAATCCTCAATCCTCGGACCTCAAACATGAATACTCAACCCTCAGTCCTCGTCCTCAATCCACAACCCTCAATCCTCAATCCTCAATCTTCAATCATCAATATTCAATCTTCAGTCCTCAATCCTCAATCCTCAATCCTCAATCCTCAATCATCAATCCTCAATCTTCAATACTCAATCCTCAATCCTCCATCCTCAATCCTCAATCCTCAATCCTCAATCATCAATCCTCAATCTTCAATCCTCAATACTCAATCTTCAATCCTCAATCCTCAATTCTCAATCCTCAATTCTCAATTCTCAATCGTCAATCCTCAATCCCCAATCCTCAATCCTCAATCCTCAACCCTCAATACTCAATCCTCAATCCTCAATCCTCAATCTTCAATCCTCAATACTCAATATTCAGTCCTTAATTCTCAATCCTCATTTCTCAATAATCAGACCTCAAACAACAATACTGAACCCTCAGTCCTTGTCCTCAATCCACAACCCTCAATCCTCAATCCTCAATCTTAAATCATCAATATTCAATATTTAGTCCTCAATCCTCAATCCTCAATTCTCAATCTTCAATCCTCAATCCCCAATACTCAATCCTCAATCCTCAATCCTCAATCATCAATCCTCAACCTTCAATACTCAATCCTCAATCCTCAATTCTCAATCCTCAATCCTCAATCCTCAATCATCAATCCTCAATCTTCAATCCTCAATACTCAATCTTTAATCCTCAATACTCAATCCTCAATCTTCAATCTTCAATCCTCAATCCGCAATCCTCAATCCTCAATGCTTAATCCTCAATCTTCAATCCTCAATCTTCAATCCTCAATACTCAATCTTCAATCCTCAATCCTCAATCCTCAACCCTCAGTCCTCATTCTTCAATCCTCAATACCCAATCCTCAATCTTCAATCCCCAATTGTCAATCCTCAATTCTCAATCCTCAATCCTCAATCCTCAGACCTCAAACATCAATACTCAACCCTCAGTCCTCGTCCTCAATCCACAACCCTCAATCCTCAATTCTCAATCTTCAATCCTCAATACTCAATCTTTAATCCTCAATCCTCAATCCTCAATCTTCAATCCTCAATCCCCAATACTCAATCCTCAATCCTCAATCCTCAATCATCAATCCTCAATCTTCAATACTCAATCCTCAATCCTCAATTCTCAATCCTCAATCCTCAATCCTCAATCCTCAATCATCAATCCTCAATCTTCAATCCTCAATACTCAATCCATAATCCTCAATCCTCAATCCTCAATCTTCAATCTTCAATCCTCAATCCGCAATCCTCAATCCTCAATCCTTAATCCTCAATCTTCAATCCTCAATCTTCAATCCTCAATACTCAATCTTCAATCCTCAATCCTCAATCCTCAACCCTCAGTCCTCATTCTTCAATCCTCAATACCCAATCCTCAATCTTCAATCCTCAATCCTCAATCCTCAATTCTCAATCCTCGATCCTCAGACCTCAGCTCTCAGACATCAATCCTCAACCCTCAGCCATCATCCTCAATCCTCAGTCCTCAATCCTCAGTCCTCAGTACTCAATCCTCAATCCTCAACCTTCAATCCTCAATACTCAATCTTCAATCCTCAATCCTCAATACTCAATCCTCAATTCTCAATTCTCAATCGTCAATCCTCAATCCCCAATCCTCAATCCTCAATCCTCAACCCTCAATACTCAATCCTCAATCCTCAATCCTCAATCTTCAATCCTCAATACTCAATATTCAGTCCTTAATTCACAATCCTCATTTCTCAATAATCAGACCTCAAACAACAATACTGAACCCTCAGTCCTTGTCCTCAATCCACAACCCTCAATCCTCAATCCTCAATCTTAAATCATCAATATTCAATATTTAGTCCTCAATCCTCAATCCTCAATTCTCAATCTTCAATCCTCAATCCCCAATACTCAATCCTCAATCCTCAATCCTCAATCATCAATCCTCAATCTTCAATACTCAATCCTCAATCCTCAATTCTCAATCCTCAATCCTCAATCCTCAATCATCAATCCTCAATCTTCAATCCTCAATACTCAATCTTTAATCCTCAATACTCAATCCTCAATCTTCAATCTTCAATCCTCAATCCGCAATCCTCAATCCTCAATCCTTAATCCTCAATCTTCAATCCTCAATCTTCAATCCTCAATACTCAATCATCAATCCTCAATCTTCAATCCTCAATACTCAATCTTTAATCCTCAATCCTCAATCCTCAATCTTCAATCTTCAATCCTCAATCCGCAATCCTCAATCCTCAATCCTTAATCCTCAATCTTCAATCCTCAATCTTCAATCCTCAATACTCAATCTTCAATCCTCAATCCTCAATCCTCAACCCTCAGTCCTCATTCTTCAATCCTCAATACCCAATCCTCAATCTTCAATCCTCAATCCTCAATCCTCAATTCTCAATCCTCAATCCTCAATCCTCAGACCTCAAACATCAATACTCAACCCTCAGTCCTCGTCCTCAATCCACAACCCTCAATCCTCAATCCTCAATCTTCAATCATCAATCTTCAATCCTCAATACTCAATCCTCACTTCTCAATCCTCAATCCACAATCCTCAGACCTCAAACATCAATACTCAACCCTCAGTCCTCGTCCTCAATCCACAACCCTCAATCCTCAATCCTCAATTTTCAATCATCAATTCTCAATCTTCAATACTCAATCCTCAATCCTCCATCCTCAATCCTCAATCCTCAATACTCAATCATTAATCCTCAATCTTCAATCCTCAATACTCAATCTTTAATCCTCAATCCTCAATACTCAATCTTCAATCTTCAATCCTCAATCCGCAATCCACAATCCTCAATCCTCATTCCTCAATCCTCAATCATCAATTTTCAATCCTCAATACTCAATCTTCAATACTCAATCCTCAATCCTCCATCCTCAATCCTCAATCCTCAATCCTCAATCCTCAATCATTAATACTCAATCTTCAATCCTCAATACTCAATCTTTAATCCTCAATCCTCAATCCTCAATCTTCAATCTTCAATCCTCAATCCGAAATCCTCAATCCTCAAGCCTCATTCCTCAATCCTCAATCCTCAATCTTCAATCCTCAATACTCAATCATCAATCCTCAATCCGCAATCCTCAATCCTCAATCCTCAATCCTCAAACCTCAACCCTCAATCCTCAAGCGTCAATCCTCAATCCTCAATCCTCAACCCTCAATCCTCAGTCCTCAAACCTCAGTCCCGAATCCTCAATCCTGAATCCTCAATCTTCAGCCCTCAGTCCTCAGCAATAAATTGTCAATCCTCAATCATCAATAGAATATCCTCAATTCACAGTTTTCAATAATCAATCCCCATCCTTCAATCTTCAAATCTCAATCCACAAACATCAATTCCCATCACTCAACCCTCAACACTAAGTCCTCAATCTTCAATCCTCAATCCTCAATCCTCAACCTTCAATCCTCAATTCTGAATCTTCAATCCTCAATCCTCAATCCTCAATCCTCAATCCTGAATCCTGAATCCTGAATCCTCAATCTTCAGACCTCAGTCCTCAACACTCAGTCCCCAATCCTCAATCTTGAATCCTCAATCCTCAATCCTCAATCCTCAATCATCAACCTTCAATCCTCAATACTCAATCATGAATCCTCAATCCTCAATCCTCAATCCTCAATACTCCACCCTCAATCGTCAGTCTTCAAACCTCAATACTCAATCTTCAATACTCAATCCTCAATCCTCAATCCTCAATCCTCATCCTTCAATCCTCAATACCCAATCCTCAATCTTCAATCCTCAATCCTCAATCCTCAATTCTCAATCCTCAATCCTCAGTCCTCAGACCTTAAACCTCAATCCTCCACCCTCAGCCCTCATCCTCAATACCCAATCCTCAATCTTGAATCCTCAATCCTCAATCCTCAATCCTCAATCCACACTCCTCAATCCTCAATCCTCTGTCCTCAATCCTCAATCCTCTATCCTCAGTCCTCAAACCTCAATCCTGAAACCTCAATCCTGAATCCTCAACCTTCAGACCTCAGTCCTCAACAATCAGTTGTCAATTCTCAATCCTCAATAGAATATCATCAATTCACAGCTTTCAATACTCAATACTCAATCTGCAATCTTTAAATCTCTATCCACAAACACCAATTCCCATCACTCAACCCTCAACACTCAGTCCCCAATCTTCAATCTTCAATCCTCAATCCTCAATCCTCAATCCTCAATCCTCAATCTTCAATCCTCAATACTCAATCATCAATCCTCAATCCTCAATACTCAATCCTCAATCCTCCATCCTCAATCCTCAATCCTCAATCCTCAATCATTAATCCTCAATCATCAATCCTCAATACTCAATCTTTAATCCTCAATCCTCAATACTCAATCTTCAATCTTCAATCCTCAATCCGCAATCCTCAATCCTCAATCCTCATTCCTCAATTCTCAATCCTCAATCTTCAAGCCTCAATACTCAATCTTCAATCCTCAATCCCCAATCCTCAACCCTCAGTCCTCATTCTTCAACCCTCAATAACCAATCCTCAATCTTCAATCCTCAATCCTCAATCCTCAATTCTCAATCCTCAATCCTCAATCCTCAGACCTCAAACATCAATACTCAACCCTCAGTCCTCGTCCTCAATCCACAACACTCAATCCTCAATCCTCAATCTTCAACCATCAATATTCAATCTTCAATACGCAATCCTCAATCCTCAATCCTCAATCCTCAATCCTCAATCCTCGGACCTCAAACAGGAATACTCTACCCTCAGTCCTCGACCTCAATCCACAACCCTCAATCCTCAATCCTCAATCTTCAATCATCAATATTCAATCTTCAATCCTCAATCCTCAATCCTCAATCCGCAATCCTCAATCCTCAATCCTCAATCCTCAATCCTCAATCCTCAATCTTCAATCCTCAATCCTCAATCCTCAATCCTCAATCCTAAATCTTCAATCCTCAATACTCAATCTTCAATCCTCAATCCTCAATCGTCAATCCTCAATCTTCAATACTCAATCCTCAATCCTCCATCCTCAATCCTCAATCCTCAATCCTCAATCATTAATCCTCAATCTTCAATCCTCAATACTCAATCTTTAATCCTCAAACCTCAATCCTCAATCTTCAATCTTCAATCCTCAATCCGCAATCCTCAATCCTCAAGCCTCATTCCTCAATCCTCAATCCTCAATCCTCAATCCTCAATCCTCGGACCTCAGACATGAACACTCAACCCTCAGTCCTCGTCCTGAATCCACAACACTTAATCCTCAATCATCAATCTTCAATCATCAATACTCAATCTTTAATCCTCAATCCTCAATCCTCAATCTTCAATCCTCAATCCGCAATCCTCAATCCTCAATCCTCATTCCTCGATCCTCAATCCTCAATCTTCAATCCTCAATACTCAATCTTCAATCCTCAATCCTCAATCCTCAACCCTCAGTCCTCATTCTTCAACCCTCAATAACCAATCCTCAATCTTCAATCCTCAATCCTCAGTCCTCAATTCTCAATCCTCAATCCTCAATCCTCAGACCTCAAACATCAATACTCAACCCTCAGTCCTCGTCCTCAATCCACAACCCTCAATCCTCAATCCTCAATCTTCAATCATCAATATTCAATCTTCAATCCTCAATCCTCAATCCTCAATCCTCAGTCCTCAATCCTCAATCCTCAGACCTCAAACATCAATACTCAACCCTCAGTCCTCGTCCTCAATCCACAACCCTCAATCCTCAATCCTCAATCCTCAATCTTCAATACTCAATCCTCAATCCTCAATCCTCAATCCTCAATCCTCAATCCTCAATCCTCAATCCTAAATCTTCAATCCCCAATACTCAGTCTTCAATCCTCAATCCTCAATCCTCAACCCTCAGTCCTCATTCTTCAATCCTCAATACCCAATCCTCAATTTTCAATCCTCAAACCTTAATCCTCAATTCTCAATCCTCAATCGTCAATCCTCAATCCTCAACCCTCAATACTCAATCCTCAATCCTCAATCTTCAATCATCAATATTCAGTCTTCAGTCCTCAATCCTCAATCCTCAATCCTCAATCCTCAATCATCAACCCTTAATCTTCAATACTCAATCCTCAATCCTCAATCCTCAATCCTCAATCCTCAATCCTCAATCCTCAATCTTCAATACTCAATAATCAATCCTCAATCCTCAATCCTCAATCCTCAATCCTCAATCCTCAATCCTAAATCTTCAATCCCCAATACTCAGTCTTCAATCCTCAATCCTCAATCCTCAACCCTCAGTCCTCATTCTTCAATCCTCAATACCCAATCCTCAATTTTCAATCCTCAAACCTTAATCCTCAATTCTCAATCCTCAATCCTCAATCCTCGTTCCTCAAACCTCAATCCTCAACACTCAGTCCTCATCCTCAATTCTCAATTCTCAATCCTCAATCCTCAATCCTCAATCTTCAATCCTCATTAATCAATCTCCAATCCTAGATCCTGAATTCCCAACCCTCAATCCTTATTCCTCAATCTTCAATCCTCAATCCCCAGTCCTCAATCTTCAATCCCCAATAATCAATTTCCAATCCTAGATCCTCAATTCCCAATCCTCAATCTTCAATCCTCAATCCTCAACCCTCAATCCTCAATCCTGAATCCTGAATCCTCAGTCCTCAAACCTCAGTCCTTATTCCTGAATCCTGAATCCTCAACCTTCAGCCCTCAGTCCTCAACAATCGGTTGTCAATCCTCAATCCTCAGTAGAATATCCTCAATTCACAGGTTTCAATACTCAATACTCAACCTGCAATCTTCAAATCACTATCCACAAACATCAATTCTGATCACTCAACCCTCAACACTTAGTCCCCAATCCTCAATCTTCAATCCTCAATGCTCAATCCTCAATCCTCAATCCTCAATTCTCAATCCTCAACCCTCAATCCTCAGACCTCAAACATCAATATTCAATCCTCGGTCCTTCGCCTCAATCCACAACCCTCAATCCTCAATCCTCAATCTTCAATCATCAATATTCAATCTTCAATCCTCAATCCCCAATCCTCAATCCTCAATCCTCAATCCTCAATCTTTAATCCTGAATCCTCATTACTCAATCCTCAGTCCTAAACCTTCAACCCTCAATACTCAATCTTCAATCCTCAATCCTCAATCCTCAATCCTCAATCCTCAATCCGCAATCCTCAAACCTCAATCCTCAACCCTCAGTCCTCATCCTCAATTCTCAATTCTCAATCCTCAATCCTCAATCCCCAATCCTCAATCTTCAATCCTCAATCCTCAATCCTCAGTTCTCAATCCTCAACCTTCAATCCTCAATACTCAATCCTCAATCGTCAATCCTCTATCCCCAATCCTCAATCTTCAATCCTCAATCCTCAATCCTCAATCCTCAATCCTCAATACTCAATCCTCAATCGTCAATCCTCAATCCTCAATGTTCAGTCCGCAATACCCAATCCTCAATCATCAATCCTCAATCCTCAATCCCCAATCCTCAATCCTCAATCCTCATTCATCAATCCTCAATACCCAATCCTCAATCTTCAATCCTCAATCCTCAATCCTCAATTCTCAACCCTCAATCCTCAGTCCTCAGTCCTCAAACCTCAATCCTCAAACCTCAGCCCTCATCCTCAATCCTCAATCCTCAATCCTCAATCCTCAATCTTCAATCCTCAATACTCAATCTTCAATCCTCAATCCTTAGTCCACAAACCTCAATCCTTAATATTCAATCCTCAATACTCAATCTTCAATCCTCAATCCTCAATGCTCGGTCCTCAATACTCAATCGTCACACTCCAATCCTGAATACTCAACCTTCAATTCTCAATCCTCAGTCCTCAATACTCAATAATCAATACCCAATCCTGAATCTTCAATCCTCAATCCTCAATCCTCAATTCTCAATCCTAAATCTTCGTTCCTCAAACCTCAACCCTCAGCCCTCAGTCCTCATACTCAATTCTCAATTCTCAATCCTCAATCCTCAATCCTCAATCTTCAATCCTCAATAATCAATCTCCAACCCTAGATCCTCAATGCCCAATCCTCAATCTTCAATCCTCAATACTCAATCCTCAATTCTCAATCCTCAATCCCCAATCCTCAGACCTCAAACATCAATATTCAACACACGGACCTGGTCCTCAATCCACAACCCTCAATCCCCAATCCTCAATCTTCAATCATCAATACTCAATCTTCAATCCTCAATCCTCAACCCTCAATCCTGACTCCTCAATCCTCAATCTTTAATCCTCAATCCTCAATCCGCAATCCTCAATCCTAAACTTTCAACCCTCAATACTCAATCTTCAATCCTCAATCGTCAATCCTCAATGTTCAATCCGCAATACCCAATCCTCAATCATCAATCCTCAATCCTCAATCCCCAATTCTCAATCCTCAATCCTCATTCATCAATCCTCAATACCCAATCCTCAACCTTCAATCCTCAATCCTCAATCCTCAATTCTCAACCCTCAATCCTCAGTCCTCAGCCCTCAAACCTCAATCCTCAAACCTCAGCCCTCATCCTCAATCCACAACACTCACTCCTCGATCCTCAATCTTCAATCATCAATATTCAATTTTCAATCCTCAATCCTCAATCCTCAATACTCAATCCTCAATGTTGAATCCTCAATACCCAATCCTCAATCTTCTGTCCTCAATCCTCAATCCTCAACCCTCAATCGTCAATCCACAATCATCAATCCTCAATCCTCGATCTTCAATCCTCAATACTCAATCTTCAATCCTCAATCCTCAATGCTCAATCCTCAATTCTCAATCCTCAATCGTCAGGCTTCAGTACTCAATACTCAATCTTCAATCCTCAATCCTCAATCCTCATTCCTCAATCCACAATCCTAAATCCTCAATCCTCAATACTCAGCCATCAATCCTCAATTCTCAATACTCAATAGAATATCCTGAATTCTCAGGGTTCAATACTCAAACCTCAATCCTCAACCGTCAGCCCTCATTCTCCACCCTCAATCCTCAATCCTCAATCCTCAATCTTCAATCCCCAATACTCAATCTTCAATCCTCAGTCCTCAACACTCAATCCTCAATCCTCAACCCTCAGTCATGAGTACTCAATCTTCAATACTCAATCCTCAATCCTCAATACTCAATCCTCAATCCTCAATCCTCAATCCTCAATCCTCAAACCTCAATCCTCAACCCTCAGTCCTCATCCTCAATTCTCAATTCTCAATCCTCAATCCTCAATCCCCAATCCTCAACCTTCAATCCTCAATGCTCAATCCTCAATCCTCAACCTTCAATCCTCAATACTCAATCTTCAATCTTCAATCCTCAATCCTCAATCCTCAATCCTCAATCCTCAATCCTCAATCCTCAATCTTCAATCCTTAATACTCAATCTTGAATCCTCAATCCTCAATCCTCAATCTTCAATCCTCAATACTCAATCCTCAATCCTCAATCCTCAATCCTCAATGTTCAATCCGCAATACCCAATCCTCAATCGTCAATCCTCAATCCCCAAACCTCAATCTTCAATCCTCAATCCTCAATCCACAATCCTCAATCCTCAATTCTCAATTCTCAATCCTCAATCCTCAATCCTCAATCCTCAATCCTCAACCTTCAATCCTCAATACTCAATCTTCAATCTTCAATCCTCAATCCTCAATCCTCAATCCTCAATCCTCAATCCTCAATCCTCAATCTTCAATCCTTAATACTCAATCTTGAATCCTCAATCCTCAATCCTCAATCTTCAATCCTCAATACTCAATCCTCAATCCTCAATCCTCAATCCTCAATGTTCAGTCCGCAATACCCAATCCTCAATCGTCAATCCTCAATCCCCAATCCTCAATCTTCAATCTTCAATCCTCAATCCTCAATCCTCAATCCTCAATCCTCAATCCTCAATCCTCAATTCTCAATCTTCAATCCTTAATACTCAATCTTGAATCCTCAATCCTCAATCCTCAATCTTCAATCCTCAATACTCAATCCTCAATCCTCAATCCTCAATCCTCAATGTTCAATCCGCAATACCCAATCCTCAATCGTCAATCCTCAATCCCCAATCCTCAATCTTCAATCCTCAATCCTCAATCCTCAATCCTCAATCCTCAATCCTCAATTCTCAATTCTCAATTCTCAATCCTCAATCCTCAATCCTCAATCTTCAATCATCATTAATCAATCTCCAATCCTAGATACTGAATCCCCAATCCTCAATCCTTAATCCTCAACGTTCAATCCTCAATCACCAGTCCTCAATCTTCAATCCTCAATGTCCAATCCTCAATCCTCAATCGTCAGTCCTCAATCCTCAATCCTCAATCCTCACACCTCAATCCTCAACCGTCAGTCCTCGTCCTCAATCCTCAACACTCAATCCTCAATCCTCAATTCTCAATTCTCAATTCTCAATCCTCAATCCTCAATCCTCAATCTTCAATCATCATTAATCAATCTCCAATCCTAGATACTGAATCCCCAATCCTCAATCCTTAATCCTCAACGTTCAATCCTCAATCACCAGTCCTCAATCTTCAATCCTCAATGTCCAATCCTCAATCCTCAATCGTCAGTCCTCAATCCTCAATCCTCAATCCTCACACCTCAATCCTCAACCGTCAGTCCTCGTCCTCAATCCTCAACACTCAATCCTCAATCCTCAACCTTCAATCCTCAATACTCAATATTCAATCCTCAATCCTCAATCCTCAATCCTCAATGTCCAATCCTCAATCCTCAATCGTCAGTCCTCAATCCTCAATCCTCAATCCTCACACCTCAATCCTCAATCCTCAATCTTCAATCCTCAATACTCAATCTTCAATCCTCAATCCTTAGTCCACAAACCTCAATCCTTAATATTCAATCCTCAATACTCAATCTTCAATCCTCAATCCTCAATTCTCAATCCTCAATCCTCAATCCTCAGACCTCAAACATCAATATTCAACACACGGACCTGGTCCTCAATCCACAACCCTCAATCCTCAATCCCCAATCTTCAATCATCAATACTCAATCTTCAATCCTCAATCCTCAACCCTCAATCCTGAATCCTCAATCCTCAATCTTTAATCCTCAATCCTCAATCCTCAATCCTCAATCCTAAACTTTCAACCCTCAATACTCAATCTTCAATACTCAATCCTCAATCCTCAATCCTCAATACACAATCCTCAATCTTCAGTCCTCAATACTCAATCTTCAATCCTCAATCCTCTATCCTCAATCCTCAATCCTCATTCTTCAATCCTCAACACCCAATCCTCAATCTTCAATGCTCAATCTTTAATCCTCAATTCTCAATCCACAATCCTCAATCCTCAGGCCTCAAACATCAATACTCAACCCTCAGTCCTCGTCCTCAATCCACAACACTCACTCCTCGATCCTCAATCTTCAATCATCAATATTCAATTTTCAATCCTCAATCCTCAATCCTCAATACTCAATCCTCAATCCTCAATGTTGAATCCTCAATACCCAATCCTCAATCTTCTGTCCTCAATCCTCAATCCTCAACCCTCAGTCGTCAATCCACAATCATCAATCCTCAATCCTCGATCTTCAATCCTGAATACTCAATCTTCAATCATCAACCCTCAATGCTCAATCCTCAATTCTCAATCCTCAATCGTCAGGCTTCAGTACTCAATACTCAATCTTCAATCCTCAATCCTCAATCCTCAATCCTCAATCCTCAATCCTCAATCCTCAATCTTCAATCCTTAATACTCAATCTTGAATCCTCAATCCTCAATCCTCAATCTTCAATCCTCAATACTCAATCCTCAATCCTCAATCCTCAATCCTCAATGTTCAATCCGCAATACCCAATCCTCAATCGTCAATCCTCAATCCCCAATCCTCAATCTTCAATCCTCAATCCTCAATCCTCAATCCTCAATCCTCAATTCTCAATTCTCAATTCTCAATCCTCAATCCTCAATCCTCAATCTTCAATCCTCATTAATCAATCTCCAATCCTAGATCCTGAAACCCCAATCCTCAATCCTTAATCCTCAACGTTCAATCCTCAATCACCAGTCCTCAATCTTCAATCCTCAATGTTCAATCCTCAATCCTCAATCGTCAGTCCTCAATCCTCAATCCTCAATCCTCGCACCTCAATCCTCAACCGTCAGTCCTCGTCCTCAATCCTCAACACTCAATCCTCAATCCTCAACCTTCAATCCTCAATACTCAATATTCAATCCTCAATCCTCAATCCTCAATCCTCAATCTTCAATCCTCAATCCTCAACCCTCAATCCGCAATCCTCGTTCTTCAATCCTCAATACCCAATCCTCAATCTTCAACCCTCAATCCTCAATCCTCAATCCTCAATCCTCAACCCTCAGTACTCATCCTCAATTCTCAATTCTCAATCCCCAATCCTCAATGCTCAATCTTCAAGCATCAATACTCAATCTTCAATCCTCAATACTCAATCCTCAATCCTCAATCCTCCATCCTCAATATTCAACACACAACCCTCAACCATCAATCCTCAATACTCAATCATCAATCCTCAATTCTCAATACTCAATAGAATATCCTGAATTCTCATGGTACAATACTCAATCCACAATATACAATAATCAAATCTCAATCCACAAACATCAATTCTCATCACACAACCCTGAACGCTCAGTCCTCAATGTTCAATCCTCATTCCTCAATTCTCAATTTTCAATCCTCAATACTGAGACTTCAATCCTCAATCCTCAATCCTCAATCCTCAATCCTCAATTCTCAATCCCCAATCCTCAATCCTCAATCCTCAATCCTCAATCCTCAATCCTCAGTCCTCAGTAATCAATCCTCAATCTTCAATACTCAATCGTCCATCCTCAGTTCTCAATCCTCAATCCTCAATCCTCGTTCCTGAAACCCCAATCCTCAACCCTCAGTCCTCATCCTCAATTCTCAATTCTCAATCCTCAATCCTCAATCCTCAATCTTCAATCGTCATTAATCAATCTACAATCCTAGATCCTGAATCCCCAATTCTCAATCCTTAATCCAGAATCTTCAATCCTCAATGCCCGGTACTCAATCTTCAATCCTCAATGTTCAATCCTCAATCCTCAATCCTCAGTCCTCAATCCTCAAACCACAATCCTCATACCTCAATCCTCAACCGTCGGTCCTCGTACTCAATCATCAACCCTCAATCCTTAATCCTCAATCTTCAATCCTCAATACTCGATATACAATCCTCAAACCTCAATCCTCAATCCTCAATCTTCAATCCTCAATCCTCAACCCTCAATCCTCAATCCTCATTCTTCAATCCTCAATACCCAATCCTCAACCTTCAATCCTCAATCCTCAATCCTCAATTCTCAATCTTCAATCCTCAGTCATCAACCCTCAATCTTCAATACTCAATCATCAATCTTCAGTCCTCAATCCTCAATCCTCAATCCTCGTTCCTCAAACCTCAATCCTCAACCCTCAGTCCTCATACTCAATTCTCAATTCTCAATCCTCAATCCTCAATCCTCAATCTTCAATCATCAATAATCAATCTCCAATCCTAGATCATCAATTTCCAATCCTCAATCTTCAATCCTCAATCCTCAATCCTCAATTCTCAATCCTCAATCCTCAATCCTCAGACCTCAATCCTCAATCCTCAATCCTCAATCTTTAATCCTCAATCCTCAATCCTCAATTCTCAATCCTAAACCTTCAACCCTCAATACTCAATCTTCAATCCTCAATCCTCGATCCTCAATCCTCAATCCTCAATCCTCAATCTTCAATCCTCAATACTCAATCTTCAGTCCTCAATCCTCAATCCTCAATACTCAATCTTCAATCTTCAATCCTCAATCCTCAATCCTCAATCCTCAATTCTCAATTCTCAATCCTCAATCTTCAATCCTTAATACTCAATTTTCAATCCTCAATCCTCAATCCTCAATCCTCAATCCTCAATCCCCAATCCTCAATCCTCAATCCTCATTCATCAATCCTCAATACCCAATCCTCAATCTTCAATCCTCAATCCTCAATCCTCAATTCTCAACCCTCAATCCTCAGTCCTCAGTCCTCAAACCTCAATCCTCAGACCTCAGCCCTCATCCTCAATCCTCAATCCTCAATCCTCAATCCTCAATCTTCAATCCTCAATACTCAATCTTCAATCCTCAATCCTTAGTCCACAAACCTCAATCCTTAATATTCAATCCTCAATACTCAATCTTCAATCCTCAATCCTCAATGCTCGGTCCTCAATACTCAATCGTCACACTCCAATCCTGAATACTCAACCTTCAATTCTCAATCCTCAGTCCTCAATACTCAATAATCAATACCCAATCCTGAATCTTCAATCCTCAATCCTCAATCCTCAATTCTCAATCCTAAATCTTCGTTCCTCAAACCTCAAACCTCAGCCCTCAGTCCTCATACTCAATTCTCAATTCTCAATCCTCAATCCTCAATCCTCAATCTTCAATCCTCAATAATCAATCTCCAACCCTAGATCCTCAATGCCCAATCCTCAATCTTCAATCCTCAATACTCAATCCTCAATTCTCAATCCTCAATCCCCAATCCTCAGACCTCAAACATCAATATTCAACACACGGACCTGGTCCTCAATCCACAACCCTCAATCCCCAATCCTCAATCTTCAATCATCAATACTCAATCTTCAATCCTCAATCCTCAACCCTCAATCCTGACTCCTCAATCCTCAATCTTTAATCCTCAATCCTCAATCCTCAATCCTCAATCCTAAACTTTCAACCCTCAATACTCAATCTTCAATCCTCAATCGTCAATCCTCAATGTTCAATCCGCAATACCCAATCCTCAATCATCAATCCTCAATCCTCAATCCCCAATCCTCAATCCTCAATCCTCATTCATCAATCCTCAATACCCAATCCTCAACCTTCAATCCTCAATCCTCAATCCTCAATTCTCAACCCTCAATCCTCAGTCCTCAGCCCTCAAACCTCAATCCTCAAACCTCAGCCCTCATCCTCAATCCACAACACTCACTCCTCGATCCTCAATCTTCAATCATCAATATTCAATTTTCAATCCTCAATCCTCAATCCTCAATCCTCAATACTCAATCCTCAATGTTGAATCCTCAATACCCAATCCTCAATCTTCTGTCCTCAATCCTCAATCCTCAACCCTCAATCGTCAATCCACAATCATCAATCCTCAATCCTCGATCTTCAATCCTCAATACTCAATCTTCAATCCTGAATCCTCAATGCTCAATCCTCAATTCTCAATCCTCAATCGTCAGGCTTCAGTACTCAATACTCAATCTTCAATCCTCAATCCTCAATCCTCATTCCTCAATCCACAATCCTAAATCCTCAATCCTCAATACTCAGCCATCAATCCTCAATTCTCAATACTCAATAGAATATCCTGAATTCTCAGGGTTCAATACTCAAACCTCAATCCTCAACCGTCAGCCCTCATTCTCCACCCTCAATCCTCAATCCTCAATCCTCAATCTTCAATCCCCAATACTCAATCTTCAATCCTCAGTCCTCAACACTCAATCCTCAATCCTCAGCCCTCAGTCATGAGTACTCAATCTTCAATACTCAATCCTCAATCCTCAATACTCAATCCTCAATCCTCAATCCTCAATCCTCAATCCTCAAACCTCAATCCTCAACCCTCAATCCTCAATCCTCAATCCTCAACCTTCAATCCTCAATACTCAATCTTCAATCTTCAATCCTCAATCCTCAATCCTCAATCCTCAATCCTCAATCCTCAATCCTCAATCTTCAATCCTTAATACTCAATCTTGAATCCTCAATCCTCAATCCTCAATCTTCAATCCTCAATACTCAATCCTCAATCCTCAATCCTCAATCCTCAATGTTCAGTCCGCAATACCCAATCCTCAATCGTCAATCCTCAATCCCCAATCCTCAATCTTCAATCTTCAATCCTCAATCCTCAATCCTCAATCCTCAATCCTCAATCCTCAATCCTCAATCCTCAATCTTCAATCCTTAATACTCAATCTTGAATCCTCAATCCTCAATCCTCAATCTTCAATCCTCAATACTCAATCCTCAATCCTCAATCCTCAATCCTCAATGTTCAATCCGCAATACCCAATCCTCAATCGTCAATCCTCAATCCCCAATCCTCAATCTTCAATCCTCAATCCTCAATCCTCAATCCTCAATCCTCAATCCTCAATTCTCAATTCTCAATTCTCAATCCTCAATCCTCAATCCTCAATCTTCAATCATCATTAATCAATCTCCAATCCTAGATACTGAATCCCCAATCCTCAATCCTTAATCCTCAACGTTCAATCCTCAATCACCAGTCCTCAATCTTCAATCCTCAATGTCCAATCCTCAATCCTCAATCGTCAGTCCTCAATCCTCAATCCTCAATCCTCACACCTCAATCCTCAACCGTCAGTCCTCGTCCTCAATCCTCAACACTCAATCCTCAATCCTCAACCTTCAATCCTCAATACTCAATATTCAATCCTCAATCCTCAATCCTCAATCCTCAATCTTCAACCCTCAATCCTCAACCCTCAATCCTCAATCCTCGTTCTTCAATCCTCAATACCCAATCCTCAATCTTCAACCCTCAATCCTCAATCCTCAATCCTCAATTCTCAATCCTTAATCCTCATTCCTCAATCCTCAATCCCCAATCCTCATTCTTCAAACCTCAATCCTCAACCCTCAGTACTCATCCTCAATTCTCAATTCTCAATCCCCAATCCTCAATGCTCAATCTTCAAGCATCAATACTCAATCTTCAATCCTCAATACTCAATCCTCAATCCTCAATCCTCCATCCTCAATATTCAACACACAACCCTCAACCATCAATCCTCAATACTCAATCATCAATCCTCAATCCTCAATCCCGAATCCTCAATCCTCAATCCTCATTCATCAATCCTCAATACCCATTCCTCAATCTTCAATCGTCAATCCTCAATCCTCAATTCTCAAACCTCAATCCTCAGTCCTCAGTCCTCAAACCTCAATCCTCAAACCTCAGCCCTCATCCTCAATCCTCAATCCTCAATCCTCAATCCTCAATCTTCAATCCTCAATACTCAATCTTCAATCCTCAATCCTTAGTCCACAAACCTCAATCCTTAATATTCAATCCTCAATACTCAATCTTCAATCCTCAATCCTCAATTCTCAATCCTCAATCCTCAATCCTCAGACCTCAAACATCAATATTCAACACACGGACCTGGTCCTCAATCCACAACCCTCAATCCTCAATCCCCAATCTTCAATCATCAATACTCAATCTTCAATCCTCAATCCTCAACCCTCAATCCTGAATCCTCAATCCTCAATCTTTAATCCTCAATCCTCAATCCTCAATCCTCAATCCTAAACTTTCAACCCTCAATACTCAATCTTCAATACTCAATCCTCAATCCTCAATCCTCAATACACAACCCTCAACCATCAATCCTCAATACTCAATCATCAATCCTCAATCCTCAATCCCGAATCCTCAATCCTCAATCCTCATTCATCAATCCTCAATACCCATTCCTCAATCTTCAATCGTCAATCCTCAATCCTCAATTCTCAAACCTCAATCCTCAGTCCTCAGTCCTCAAACCTCAATCCTCAAACCTCAGCCCTCATCCTCAATCCTCAATCCTCAATCCTCAATCCTCAATCTTCAATCCTCAATACTCAATCTTCAATCCTCAATCCTTAGTCCACAAACCTCAATCCTTAATATTCAATCCTCAATACTCAATCTTCAATCCTCAATCCTCAATTCTCAATCCTCAATCCTCAATCCTCAGACCTCAAACATCAATATTCAACACACGGACCTGGTCCTCAATCCACAACCCTCAATCCTCAATCCCCAATCTTCAATCATCAATACTCAATCTTCAATCCTCAATCCTCAACCCTCAATCCTGAATCCTCAATCCTCAATCTTTAATCCTCAATCCTCAATCCTCAATCCTCAATCCTAAACTTTCAACCCTCAATACTCAATCTTCAATACTCAATCCTCAATCCTCAATCCTCAATACACAATCCTCAATCTTCAGTCCTCAATACTCAATCTTCAATCCTCAATCCTCTATCCTCAATCCTCAATCCTCATTCTTCAATCCTCAACACCCAATCCTCAATCTTCAATGCTCAATCTTTAATCCTCAATTCTCAATCCACAATCCTCAATCCTCAGGCCTCAAACATCAATACTCAACCCTCAGTCCTCGTCCTCAATCCACAACACTCACTCCTCGATCCTCAATCTTCAATCATCAATATTCAATTTTCAATCCTCAATCCTCAATCCTCAATACTCAATCCTCAATCCTCAATGTTGAATCCTCAATACCCAATCCTCAATCTTCTGTCCTCAATCCTCAATCCTCAACCCTCAGTCGTCAATCCACAATCATCAATCCTCAATCCTCGATCTTCAATCCTGAATACTCAATCTTCAATCCTCAACCCTCAATGCTCAATCCTCAATTCTCAATCCTCAATCGTCAGGCTTCAGTACTCAATACTCAATCTTCAATCCTCAATCCTCAATCCTCAATCCTCAATCCTCAATCCTCAATCCTCAATCTTCAATCCTTAATACTCAATCTTGAATCCTCAATCCTCAATCCTCAATCTTCAATCCTCAATACTCAATCCTCAATCCTCAATCCTCAATCCTCAATGTTCAATCCGCAATACCCAATCCTCAATCGTCAATCCTCAATCCCCAATCCTCAATCTTCAATACTCAATCCTCAATCCTCAATCCTCAATCCTCAATTCTCAATACTCAATTCTCAATCCTCAATCCTCAGTCCTCAATCTTCAATCCTCATTAATCAATCTCCAATCCTAGATCCTGAAACCCCAATCCTCAATCCTTAATCCTCAACGTTCAATCCTCAATCACCAGTCCTCAATCTTCAATCCTCAATGTTCAATCCTCAATCCTCAATCCTCAATCCTCGCACCTCAATCCTCAACCGTCAGTCCTCGTCCTCAATCCTCAACACTCAATCCTCAATCCTCAACCTTCAATCCTCAATACTCAATATTCAATCCTCAATCCTCAATCCTCAATCCTCAATCTTCAATCCTCAATCCTCAACCCTCAATCCGCAATCCTCGTTCTTCAATCCTCAATACCCAATCCTCAATCTTCAACCCTCAATCCTCAATCCTCAATCCTCAATCCTCAACCCTCAGTACTCATCCTCAATTCTCAATTCTCAATCCCCAATCCTCAATGCTCAATCTTCAAGCATCAATACTCAATCTTCAAACCTCAATACTCAATCCTCAATCCTCAATCCTCCATCCTCAATATTCAACACACAACCCTCAACCATCAATCCTCAATACTCAATCATCAATCCTCAATTCTCAATACTCAATAGAATATCCTGAATTCTCATGGTACAATACTCAATCCACAATATACAATAATCAAATCTCAATCCACAAACATCAATTCTCATCACACAACCCTGAACGCTCAGTCCTCAATGTTCAATCCTCATTCCTCAATTCTCAATTTTCAATCCTCAATACTGAGACTTCAATCCTCAATCCTCAATCCTCAATCCTCAATCCTCAATTCTCAATCCCCAATCCTCAATCCTCAATCCTCAATCCTCAATCCTCAATCCTCAGTCCTCAGTAATCAATCCTCAATCTTCAATACTCAATCGTCCATCCTCAGTTCTCAATCCTCAATCCTCAATCCTCGTTCCTGAAACCCCAATCCTCAACCCTCAGTCCTCATCCTCAATTCTCAATTCTCAATCCTCAATCCTCAATCCTCAATCTTCAATCGTCATTAATCAATCTACAATCCTAGATCCTGAATCCCCAATTCTCAATCCTTAATCCAGAATCTTCAATCCTCAATGCCCGGTACTCAATCTTCAATCCTCAATGTTCAATCCTCAATCCTCAATCCTCAGTCCTCAATCCTCAAACCACAATCCTCATACCTCAATCCTCAACCGTCGGTCCTCGTACTCAATCCTCAACCCTCAATCCTTAATCCTCAATCTTCAATCCTCAATACTCGATATTCAATCCTCAAACCTCAATCCTCAATCCTCAATCTTCAATCCTCAATCCTCAACCCTCAATCCTCAATCCTCATTCTTCAATCCTCAATACCCAATCCTCAACCTTCAATCCTCAATCCTCAATCCTCAATTCTCAATCTTCAATCCTCAGTCATCAACCCTCAATCTTCAATACTCAATCATCAATCTTCAGTCCTCAATCCTCAATCCTCAATCCTCGTTCCTCAAACCTCAATCCTCAACCCTCAGTCCTCATACTCAATTCTCAATTCTCAATCCTCAATCCTCAATCCTCAATCTTCAATCATCAATAATCAATCTCCAATCCTAGATCATCAATTTCCAATCCTCAATCTTCAATCCTCAATCCTCAATCCTCAATTCTCAATCCTCAATCCTCAATCCTCAGACCTCAATCCTCAATCCTCAATCCTCAATCTTTAATCCTCAATCCTCAATCCTCAATTCTCAATCCTAAACCTTCAACCCTCAATACTCAATCTTCAATCCTCAATCCTCGATCCTCAATCCTCAATCCTCAATCCTCAATCTTCAATCCTCAATACTCAATCTTCAGTCCTCAATCCTCAATCCTCAATCCTCAATCCTCATTCTTCAATCCTCAACACCCAATCCTCAATCTTCAATTCTCAATCTTCAATCCTCAATTCTCAATCCTCAATCCTGAATCCTCAGTCCTCAAACCTCAGTCCGTATTCCTGAATCCTGAATCCTCAACATTCACCCCCAGTCCCCACCAATCGGTTGTCAATCCTCAATCCTCAGTAGAATATCCTCAATTCACAGGTTTCAATACTCAATACTCAACCTGCAATCTTCAAATCACTATCCACAAACATCAATTCTGATCACTCAACCCTCAACACTTAGTCCCCAATCCTCAATCTTCAATCCTCAATCCTCAATCCTCAATCCTCAATCCTCAATTCTCAATCCTCAACCCTCAATCCTCAGACCTCAAACATCAATATTCAATCCTCGGTCCTTCGCCTCAATCCACAACCCTCAATCCTCAATCCTCAATCTTCAATCATCAATATTCAATCTTCAATCCTCAATCCCCAATCCTCAATCCTCAATCCTCAATCCTCAATCTTTAATCCTGAATCCTCATTACTCTATCCTCAGTCCTAAACCTTCAACCCTCAATACTCAATCTTCAATCCTCAATCCTCAATCCTCAATCCTCAATCCTCAATCCGCAATCCTCAAACCTCAATCCTCAACCCTCAGTCCTCATCCTCAATTCTCAATTCTCAATCCTCAATCCTCAATCCCCAATCCTCAATCTTCAATCCTCAATCCTCAATCCTCAGTTCTCAATCCTCAACCTTCAATCCTCAATACTCAATCTTCAATCTGCAATCCTCAATCCTCAATCCTCAATCCTCAATTCTCAATTCTCAATCCTCAATCTTCAATCCTTAATACTCAATTTTCAATCCTCAATCCTCAATCCTCAATCCTCAATCCTCAATCGTCAATCCTCAATCCTCAATCCTCAATCTTCAATCCTCAATCCTCAATCCTCAATCATCAATCCTCAATCTTCAATCCTCAATACTCAATCCTCAATCCTCAGTCCTCAATCCGCAATGTTCAATCCGCAATGCCCAATCCTCAATCGTCAATCCTCTATCCCCAATCCTCAATCTTCAATCCTCAATCCTCAATCCTCAATCCTCAATCCTCAATACTCAATCCTCAATCGTCAATCCTCAATCCTCAATGTTCAATCCGCAATACCCAATCCTCAATCATCAATCCTCAATCCTCAGTCCCCAATCCTCAATCCTCAATCCTCATTCATCAATCCTCAATACCCAATCCTCAATCTTCAATCCTCAATCCTCAATCCTCAATTCTCAACCCTCAATCCTCAGTCCTCAGTCCTCAAACCTCAATCCTCAAACCTCAGCCCTCATCCTCAATCCTCAATCCTCAATCCTCAATCCTCAATCTTCAATCCTCAATACTCAATCTTCAATCCTCAATCCTTAGTCCACAAACCTCAATCCTTAATATTCAATCCTCAATACTCAATCTTCAATCCTCAATCCTCAATGCTCGGTCCTCAATACTCAATCGTCACACTCCAATCCTGAATACTCAACATTCAATTCTCAATCCTCAGTCCTCAATACTCAATAATCAATACCCAATCCTGAATCTTCAATCCTCAATCCTCAATCCTCAATTCTCAATCCTAAATCTTCGTTCCTCAAACCTCAACCCTCAGCCCTCAGTCCTCATACTCAATTCTCAATTCTCAATCCTCAATCCTCAATCCTCAATCTTCAATCCTCAATAATCAATCTCCAACCCTAGATCCTCAATGCCCAATCCTCAATCTTCAATCCTCAATACTCAATCCTCAATTCTCAATCCTCAATCCCCAATCCTCAGACCTCAAACATCAATATTCAACACACGGACCTGGTCCTCAATCCACAACCCTCAATCCCCAATCCTCAATCTTCAATCATCAATACTCAATCTTCAATCCTCAATCCTCAACCCTCAATCCTGACTCCTCAATCCTCAATCTTTAATCCTCAATCCTCAATCCTCAATCCTCAATCCTAAACTTTCAACCTTCAATACTCAATCTTCAATCCTCAATCGTCAATCCTCAATGTTCAATCCGCAATACCCAATCCTCAATCATCAATCCTCAATCCTCAATCCCCAATTCTCAATCCTCAATCCTCATTCATCAATCCTCAATACCCAATCCTCAACCTTCAATCCTCAATCCTCAATCCTCAATTCTCAACCCTCAATCCTCAGTCCTCAGCCCTCAAACCTCAATCCTCAAACCTCAGCCCTCATCCTCAATCCACAACACTCACTCCTCGATCCTCAATCTTCAATCACCAATATTCAATTTTCAATCCTGAATCCTCAATCCTCAATACTCAATCCTCAATGTTGAATCCTCAATACCCAATCCTCAATCTTCTGTCCTCAATCCTCAATCCTCAACCCTGAATCGTCAATCCACAATCATCAATCCTCAATCCTCGATCTTCAATCCTCAATACTCAATCTTCAATCCTCAATCCTCAATGCTCAATCCTCAATTCTCAATCCTCAATCGTCAGGCTTCAGTACTCAATACTCAATCTTCAATCCTCAATCCTCAATCCTCATTCCTCAATCCACAATCCTAAATCCTCAATCCTCAATACTCAGCCATCAATCCTCAATTCTCAATACTCAATAGAATATCCTGAATTCTCAGGGTTCAATACTCAAACCTCAATCCTCAATCGTCAGCCCTCATTCTCCACCCTCAATCCTCAATCCTCAATCCTCAATCTTCAATCCCCAATACTCAATCTTCAATCCTCAGTCCTCAACACTCAATCCTCAATCCTCAACCCTCAGTCATGAGTACTCAATCTTCAATACTCAATCCTCAATCCTCAATACTCAATCCTCAATCCTCAATCCTCAATCCTCAATCCTCAAACCTCAATCCTCAACCCTCAGTCCTCATCCTCAATTCTCAATTCTCAATCCTCAATCCTCAATCCCCAATCCTCAACCTTCAATCCTCAATGCTCAATCCTCAATCCTCAACCTTCAATCCTCAATACTCAATCTTCAATCTTCAATCCTCAATCCTCAATCCTCAATCCTCAATCCTCAATCCTCAATCCTCAATCTTCAATCCTTAATACTCAATCTTGAATCCTCAATCCTCAATCCTCAATCTTCAATCCTCAATACTCAATCCTCAATCCTCAATCCTCAATCCTCAATGTTCAATCCGCAATACCCAATCCTCAATCGTCAATCCTCAATCCCCAAACCTCAATCTTCAATCCTCAATCCTCAATCCACAATCCTCAATCCTCAATTCTCAATTCTCAATCCTCAATCCTCAATCCTCAATCCTCAATCCTCAACCTTCAATCCTCAATACTCAATCTTCAATCTTCAATCCTCAATCCTCAATCCTCAATCCTCAATCCTCAATCTTCAATCCTTAATACTCAATCTTGAATCCTCAATCCTCAATCCTCAATCTTCAATCCTCAATACTCAATCCTCAATCCTCAATCCTCAATCCTCAATGTTCAGTCCGCAATACCCAATCCTCAATCGTCAATCCTCAATCCCCAATCCTCAATCTTCAATCTTCAATCCTCAATCCTCAATCCTCAATCCTCAATCCTCAATCCTCAATCCTCAATCCTCAATCTTCAATCCTTAATACTCAATCTTGAATCCTCAATCCTCAATCCTCAATCTTCAATCCTCAATACTCAATCCTCAATCCTCAATCCTCAATCCTCAATGTTCAATCCGCAATACCCAATCCTCAATCGTCAATCCTCAATCCCCAATCCTCAATCTTCAATCCTCAATCCTCAATCCTCAATCCTCAATCCTCAATCCTCAATTCTCAATTCTCAATTCTCAATCCTCAATCCTCAATCCTCAATCTTCAATCATCATTAATCAATCTCCAATCCTAGATACTGAATCCCCAATCCTCAATCCTTAATCCTCAACGTTCAATCCTCAATCACCAGTCCTCAATCTTCAATCCTCAATGTCCAATCCTAAATCCTCAATCGTCAGTCCTCAATCCTCAATCCTCAATCCTCACACCTCAATCCTCAACCGTCAGTCCTCGTCCTCAATCCTCAACACTCAATCCTCAATCCTCAACCTTCAATCCTCAATACTCAATATTCAATCCTCAATCCTCAATCCTCAATCCTCAATCTTCAACCCTCAATCCTCAACCCTCAATCCTCAATCCTCGTTCTTCAATCCTCAATACCCAATCCTCAATCTTCAACCCTCAATCCTCAATCCTCAATCCTCAATTCTCAATCCTTAATCCTCATTCCTCAATCCTCAATCCCCAATCCTCATTCTTCAAACCTCAATCCTCAACCCTCAGTACTCATCCTCAATTCTCAATTCTCAATCCCCAATCCTCAATGCTCAATCTTCAAGCATCAATACTCAATCTTCAATCCTCAATACTCAATCCTCAATCCTCAATCCTCCATCCTCAATATTCAACACACAACCCTCAACCATCAATCCTCAATACTCAATCATCAATCCTCAATCCTCAATCCCGAATCCTCAATCCTCAATCCTCATTCATCAATCCTCAATACCCATTCCTCAATCTTCAATCGTCAATCCTCAATCCTCAATTCTCAAACCTCAATCCTCAGTCCTCAGTCCTCAAACCTCAATCCTCAAACCTCAGCCCTCATCCTCAATCCTCAATCCTCAATCCTCAATCCTCAATCTTCAATCCTCAATACTCAATCTTCAATCCTCAATCCTTAGTCCACAAACCTCAATCCTTAATATTCAATCCTCAATACTCAATCTTCAATCCTCAATCCTCAATTCTCAATCCTCAATCCTCAATCCTCAGACCTCAAACATCAATATTCAACACACGGACCTGGTCCTCAATCCACAACCCTCAATCCTCAATCCCCAATCTTCAATCATCAATACTCAATCTTCAATCCTCAATCCTCAACCCTCAATCCTGAATCCTCAATCCTCAATCTTTAATCCTCAATCCTCAATCCTCAATCCTCAATCCTAAACTTTCAACCCTCAATACTCAATCTTCAATACTCAATCCTCAATCCTCAATCCTCAATACACAATCCTCAATCTTCAGTCCTCAATACTCAATCTTCAATCCTCAATCCTCTATCCTCAATCCTCAATCCTCATTCTTCAATCCTCAACACCCAATCCTCAATCTTCAATGCTCAATCTTTAATCCTCAATTCTCAATCCACAATTCTCAATCCTCAGGCCTCAAACATCAATACTCAACCCTCAGTCCTCGTCCTCAATCCACAACACTCACTCCTCGATCCTCAATCTTCAATCATCAATATTCAATTTTCAATCCTCAATCCTCAATCCTCAATACTCAATCCTCAATCCTCAATGTTGAATCCTCAATACCCAATCCTCAATCTTCTGTCCTCAATCCTCAATCCTCAACCCTCAGTCGTCAATCCACAATCATCAATCCTCAATCCTCGATCTTCAATCCTGAATACTCAATCTTCAATCCTCAACCCTCAATGCTCAATCCTCAATTCTCAATCCTCAATCGTCAGGCTTCAGTACTCAATACTCAATCTTCAATCCTCAATCCTCAATCCTCAATCCTCAATCCTCAATCCTCAATCCTCAATCTTCAATCCTTAATACTCAATCTTGAATCCTCAATCCTCAATCCTCAATCTTCAATCCTCAATACTCAATCCTCAATCCTCAATCCTCAATCCTCAATGTTCAATCCGCAATACCCAATCCTCAATCGTCAATCCTCAATCCCCAATCCTCAATCTTCAATCCTCAATCCTCAATCCTCAATCCTCAATCCTCAATTCTCAATTCTCAATTCTCAATCCTCAATCCTCAATCCTCAATCTTCAATCCTCATTAATCAATCTCCAATCCTAGATCCTGAAACCCCAATCCTCAATCCTTAATCCTCAACGTTCAATCCTCAATCACCAGTCCTCAATCTTCAATCCTCAATGTTCAATCCTCAATCCTCAATCCTCAATCCTCGCACCTCAATCCTCAACCGTCAGTCCTCGTCCTCAATCCTCAACACTCAATCCTCAATTCTCAATCCCCAATCCTCAATCCTCAATCCTCAATCCTCAATCCTCAATCCTCAGTCCTCAGTAATCAATCCTCAATCTTCAATACTCAATCGTCCATCCTCAGTTCTCAATCCTCAATCCTCAATCCTCGTTCCTGAAACCCCAATCCTCAACCCTCAGTCCTCATCCTCAATTCTCAATTCTCAATCCTCAATCCTCAATCCTCAATCTTCAATCGTCATTAATCAATCTACAATCCTAGATCCTGAATCCCCAATTCTCAATCCTTAATCCAGAATCTTCAATCCTCAATGCCCGGTACTCAATCTTCAATCCTCAATGTTCAATCCTCAATCCTCAATCCTCAGTCCTCAATCCTCAAACCACAATCCTCATACCTCAATCCTCAACCGTCGGTCCTCGTACTCAATCCTCAACCCTCAATCCTTAATCCTCAATCTTCAATCCTCAATACTCGATATTCAATCCTCAAACCTCAATCCTCAATCCTCAATCTTCAATCCTCAATCCTCAACCCTCAATCCTCAATCCTCATTCTTCAATCCTCAATACCCAATCCTCAACCTTCAATCCTCAATCCTCAATCCTCAATGCTCAATCCTCAATTCTCAATCCTCAATCGTCAGGCTTCAGTACTCAATACTCAATCTTCAATCCTCAATCCTCAATCCTCATTCCTCAATCCACAATCCTAAATCCTCAATCCTCAATACTCAGCCATCAATCCTCAATTCTCAATACTCAATAGAATATCCTGAATTCTCAGGGTTCAATACTCAAACCTCAATCCTCAATCGTCAGCCCTCATTCTCCACCCTCAATCCTCAATCCTCAATCCTCAATCTTCAATCCCCAATACTCAATCTTCAATCCTCAGTCCTCAACACTCAATCCTCAATCCTCAACCCTCAGTCATGAGTACTCAATCTTCAATACTCAATCCTCAATCCTCAATACTCAATCCTCAATCCTCAATCCTCAATCCTCAATCCTCAAACCTCAATCCTCAACCCTCAGTCCTCATCCTCAATTCTCAATTCTCAATCCTCAATCCTCAATCCCCAATCCTCAACCTTCAATCCTCAATGCTCAATCCTCAATCCTCAACCTTCAATCCTCAATACTCAATCTTCAATCTTCAATCCTCAATCCTCAATCCTCAATCCTCAATCCTCAATCCTCAATCCTCAATCTTCAATCCTTAATACTCAATCTTGAATCCTCAATCCTCAATCCTCAATCTTCAATCCTCAATACTCAATCCTCAATCCTCAATCCTCAATCCTCAATGTTCAATCCGCAATACCCAATCCTCAATCGTCAATCCTCAATCCCCAAACCTCAATCTTCAATCCTCAATCCTCAATCCACAATCCTCAATCCTCAATTCTCAATTCTCAATCCTCAATCCTCAATCCTCAATCCTCAATCCTCAACCTTCAATCCTCAATACTCAATCTTCAATCTTCAATCCTCAATCCTCAATCCTCAATCCTCAATCCTCAATCTTCAATCCTTAATACTCAATCTTGAATCCTCAATCCTCAATCCTCAATCTTCAATCCTCAATACTCAATCCTCAATCCTCAATCCTCAATCCTCAATGTTCAGTCCGCAATACCCAATCCTCAATCGTCAATCCTCAATCCCCAATCCTCAATCTTCAATCTTCAATCCTCAATCCTCAATCCTCAATCCTCAATCCTCAATCCTCAATCCTCAATCCTCAATCTTCAATCCTTAATACTCAATCTTGAATCCTCAATCCTCAATCCTCAATCTTCAATCCTCAATACTCAATCCTCAATCCTCAATCCTCAATCCTCAATGTTCAATCCGCAATACCCAATCCTCAATCGTCAATCCTCAATCCCCAATCCTCAATCTTCAATCCTCAATCCTCAATCCTCAATCCTCAATCCTCAATCCTCAATTCTCAATTCTCAATTCTCAATCCTCAATCCTCAATCCTCAATCTTCAATCATCATTAATCAATCTCCAATCCTAGATACTGAATCCCCAATCCTCAATCCTTAATCCTCAACGTTCAATCCTCAATCACCAGTCCTCAATCTTCAATCCTCAATGTTCAATCCTCAATCCTCAATCGTCAGTCCTCAATCCTCAATCCTCAATCCTCACACCTCAATCCTCAACCGTCAGTCCTCGTCCTCAATCCTCAACACTCAATCCTCAATCCTCAACCTTCAATCCTCAATACTCAATATTCAATCCTCAATCCTCAATCCTCAATCCTCAATCTTCAACCCTCAATCCTCAACCCTCAATCCTCAATCCTCGTTCTTCAATCCTCAATACCCAATCCTCAATCTTCAACCCTCAATCCTCAATCCTCAATCCTCAATTCTCAATCCTTAATCCTCATTCCTCAATCCTCAATCCCCAATCCTCATTCTTCAAACCTCAATCCTCAACCCTCAGTACTCATCCTCAATTCTCAATTCTCAATCCCCAATCCTCAATGCTCAATCTTCAAGCATCAATACTCAATCTTCAATCCTCAATACTCAATCCTCAATCCTCAATCCTCCATCCTCAATATTCAACACACAACCCTCAACCATCAATCCTCAATACTCAATCATCAATCCTCAATCCTCAATCCCGAATCCTCAATCCTCAATCCTCATTCATCAATCCTCAATACCCATTCCTCAATCTTCAATCGTCAATCCTCAATCCTCAATTCTCAAACCTCAATCCTCAGTCCTCAGTCCTCAAACCTCAATCCTCAAACCTCAGCCCTCATCCTCAATCCTCAATCCTCAATCCTCAATCCTCAATCTTCAATCCTCAATACTCAATCTTCAATCCTCAATCCTTAGTCCACAAACCTCAATCCTTAATATTCAATCCTCAATACTCAATCTTCAATCCTCAATCCTCAATTCTCAATCCTCAATCCTCAATCCTCAGACCTCAAACATCAATATTCAACACACGGACCTGGTCCTCAATCCACAACCCTCAATCCTCAATCCCCAATCTTCAATCATCAATACTCAATCTTCAATCCTCAATCCTCAACCCTCAATCCTGAATCCTCAATCCTCAATCTTTAATCCTCAATCCTCAATCCTCAATCCTCAATCCTAAACTTTCAACCCTCAATACTCAATCTTCAATACTCAATCCTCAATCCTCAATCCTCAATACACAATCCTCAATCTTCAGTCCTCAATACTCAATCTTCAATCCTCAATCCTCTATCCTCAATCCTCAATCCTCATTCTTCAATCCTCAACACCCAATCCTCAATCTTCAATGCTCAATCTTTAATCCTCAATTCTCAATCCACAATTCTCAATCCTCAGGCCTCAAACATCAATACTCAACCCTCAGTCCTCGTCCTCAATCCACAACACTCACTCCTCGATCCTCAATCTTCAATCATCAATATTCAATTTTCAATCCTCAATCCTCAATCCTCAATACTCAATCCTCAATCCTCAATGTTGAATCCTCAATACCCAATCCTCAATCTTCTGTCCTCAATCCTCAATCCTCAACCCTCAGTCGTCAATCCACAATCATCAATCCTCAATCCTCGATCTTCAATCCTGAATACTCAATCTTCAATCCTCAACCCTCAATGCTCAATCCTCAATTCTCAATCCTCAATCGTCAGGCTTCAGTACTCAATACTCAATCTTCAATCCTCAATCCTCAATCCTCAATCCTCAATCCTCAATCCTCAATCCTCAATCTTCAATCCTTAATACTCAATCTTGAATCCTCAATCCTCAATCCTCAATCTTCAATCCTCAATACTCAATCCTCAATCCTCAATCCTCAATCCTCAATGTTCAATCCGCAATACCCAATCCTCAATCGTCAATCCTCAATCCCCAATCCTCAATCTTCAATCCTCAATCCTCAATCCTCAATCCTCAATCCTCAATTCTCAATTCTCAATTCTCAATCCTCAATCCTCAATCCTCAATCTTCAATCCTCATTAATCAATCTCCAATCCTAGATCCTGAAACCCCAATCCTCAATCCTTAATCCTCAACGTTCAATCCTCAATCACCAGTCCTCAATCTTCAATCCTCAATGTTCAATCCTCAATCCTCAATCCTCAATCCTCGCACCTCAATCCTCAACCGTCAGTCCTCGTCCTCAATCCTCAACACTCAATCCTCAATTCTCAATCCCCAATCCTCAATCCTCAATCCTCAATCCTCAATCCTCAATCCTCAGTCCTCAGTAATCAATCCTCAATCTTCAATACTCAATCGTCCATCCTCAGTTCTCAATCCTCAATCCTCAATCCTCGTTCCTGAAACCCCAATCCTCAACCCTCAGTCCTCATCCTCAATTCTCAATTCTCAATCCTCAATCCTCAATCCTCAATCTTCAATCGTCATTAATCAATCTACAATCCTAGATCCTGAATCCCCAATTCTCAATCCTTAATCCAGAATCTTCAATCCTCAATGCCCGGTACTCAATCTTCAATCCTCAATGTTCAATCCTCAATCCTCAATCCTCAGTCCTCAATCCTCAAACCACAATCCTCATACCTCAATCCTCAACCGTCGGTCCTCGTACTCAATCCTCAACCCTCAATCCTTAATCCTCAATCTTCAATCCTCAATACTCGATATTCAATCCTCAAACCTCAATCCTCAATCCTCAATCTTCAATCCTCAATCCTCAACCCTCAATCCTCAATCCTCATTCTTCAATCCTCAATACCCAATCCTCAACCTTCAATCCTCAATCCTCAATCCTCAATTCTCAATCTTCAATCCTCAGTCATCAACCCTCAATCTTCAATACTCAATCATCAATCTTCAGTCCTCAATCCTCAATCCTCAATCCTCGTTCCTCAAACCTCAATCCTCAACCCTCAGTCCTCATACTCAATTCTCAATTCTCAATCCTCAATCCTCAATCCTCAATCTTCAATCATCAATAATCAATCTCCAATCCTAGATCATCAATTTCCAATCCTCAATCTTCAATCCTCAATCCTCAATCCTCAATTCTCAATCCTCAATCCTCAATCCTCAGACCTCAATCCTCAATCCTCAATCCTCAATCTTTAATCCTCAATCCTCAATCCTCAATTCTCAATCCTAAACCTTCAACCCTCAATACTCAATCTTCAATCCTCAATCCTCGATCCTCAATCCTCAATCCTCAATCCTCAATCTTCAATCCTCAATACTCAATCTTCAGTCCTCAATCCTCAATCCTCAATCCTCAATCCTCATTCTTCAATCCTCAACACCCAATCCTCAATCTTCAATTCTCAATCTTCAATCCTCAATTCTCAATCCTCAATCCTGAATCCTCAGTCCTCAAACCTCAGTCCTTATTCCTGAATCCTGAATCCTCAACATTCAGCCCTCAGTCCTCAACAATCGGTTGTCAATCCTCAATCCTCAGTAGAATATCCTCAATTCACAGGTTTCAATACTCAATACTCAACCTGCAATCTTCAAATCACTATCCACAAACATCAATTCTGATCACTCAACCCTCAACACTTAGTCCCCAATCCTCAATCTTCAATCCTCAATCCTCAATCCTCAATCCTCAATCCTCAATTCTCAATCCTCAACCCTCAATCCTCAGACCTCAAACATCAATATTCAATCCTCGGTCCTTCGCCTCAATCCACAACCCTCAATCCTCAATCCTCAATCTTCAATCATCAATATTCAATCTTCAATCCTCAATCCCCAATCCTCAATCCTCAATCCTCAATCCTCAATCTTTAATCCTGAATCCTCATTACTCAATCCTCAGTCCTAAACCTTCAACCCTCAATACTCAATCTTCAATCCTCAATCCTCAATCCTCAATCCTCAATCCTCAATCCGCAATCCTCAAACCTCAATCCTCAACCCTCAGTCCTCATCCTCAATTCTCAATTCTCAATCCTCAATCCTCAATCCCCAATCCTCAATCTTCAATCCTCAATCCTCAATCCTCAGTTCTCAATCCTCAACCTTCAATCCTCAATACTCAATCTTCAATCTTCAATCCTCAATCCTCAATCCTCAATCCTCAATTCTCAATTCTCAATCCTCAATCTTCAATCCTTAATACTCAATTTTCAATCCTCAATCCTCAATCCTCAATCCTCAATCCTCAATCGTCAATCCTCAATCCTCAATCCTCAATCTTCAATCCTCAATCCTCAATCCTCAATCATCAATCCTCAATCTTCAATCCTCAATACTCAATCCTCAATCCTCAGTCCTCAATCCGCAATGTTCAATCCGCAATGCCCAATCCTCAATCGTCAATCCTCTATCCCCAATCCTCAATCTTCAATCCTCAATCCTCAATCCTCAATCCTCAATCCTCAATACTCAATCCTCAATCGTCAATCCTCAATCCTCAATGTTCAATCCGCAATACCCAATCCTCAATCATCAATCCTCAATCCTCAATCCCCAATCCTCAATCCTCAATCCTCATTCATCAATCCTCAATACCCAATCCTCAATCTTCAATCCTCAATCCTCAATCCTCAATTCTCAACCCTCAATCCTCAGTCCTCAGTCCTCAAACCTCAATCCTCAAACCTCAGCCCTCATCCTCAATCCTCAATCCTCAATCCTCAATCCTCAATCTTCAATCCTCAATACTCAATCTTCAATCCTCAATCCTTAGTCCACAAACCTCAATCCTTAATATTCAATCCTCAATACTCAATCTTCAATCCTCAATCCTCAATGCTCGGTCCTCAATACTCAATCGTCACACTCCAATCCTGAATACTCAACCTTCAATTCTCAATCCTCAGTCCTCAATACTCAATAATCAATACCCAATCCTGAATCTTCAATCCTCAATCCTCAATCCTCAATTCTCAATCCTAAATCTTCGTTCCTCAAACCTCAACCCTCAGCCCTCAGTCCTCATACTCAATTCTCAATTCTCAATCCTCAATCCTCAATACTCAATCTTCAATCCTCAATAATCAATCTCCAACCCTAGATCCTCAATGCCCAATCCTCAATCTTCAATCCTCAATACTCAATCCTCAATTCTCAATCCTCAATCCCCAATCCTCAGACCTCAAACATCAATATTCAACACACGGACCTGGTCCTCAATCCACAACCCTCAATCCCCAATCCTCAATCTTCAATCATCAATACTCAATCTTCAATCCTCAATCCTCAACCCTCAATCCTGACTCCTCAATCCTCAATCTTTAATCCTCAATCCTCAATCCTCAATCCTCAATCCTAAACTTTCAACCTTCAATACTCAATCTTCAATCCTCAATCGTCAATCCTCAGTGTTCAATCCGCAATACCCAATCCTCAATCATCAATCCTCAATCCTCAATCCCCAATTCTCAATCCTCAATCCTCATTCATCAATCCTCAATACCCAATCCTCAACCTTCAATCCTCAATCCTCAATCCTCAATTCTCAACCCTCAATCCTCAGTCCTCAGCCCTCAAACCTCAATCCTCAAACCTCAGCCCTCATCCTCAATCCACAACACTCACTCCTCGATCCTCAATCTTCAATCATCAATATTCAATTTTCAATCCTCAATCCTCAATCCTCAATACTCAATCCTCAATGTTGAATCCTCAATACCCAATCCTCAATCTTCTGTCCTCATTCCTCAATCCTCAACCCTGAATCGTCAATCCACAATCATCAATCCTCAATCCTCGATCTTCAATCCTCAATACTCAATCTTCAATCCTCAATCCTCAATGCTCAATCCTCAATTCTCAATCCTCAATCGTCAGGCTTCAGTACTCAATACTCAATCTTCAATCCTCAATCCTCAATCCTCATTCCTCAATCCACAATCCTAAATCCTCAATCCTCAATACTCAGCCATCAATCCTCAATTCTCAATACTCAATAGAATATCCTGAATTCTCAGGGTTCAATACTCAAACCTCAATCCTCAACCGTCAGCCCTCATTCTCCACCCTCAATCCTCAATCCTCAATCCTCAATCTTCAATCCCCAATACTCAATCTTCAATCCTCAGTCCTCAACACTCAATCCTCAATCCTCAACCCCCACAGTCATGAGTACTCAATCTTCAATACTCAATCCTCAATCCTCAATACTCAATCCTCAATCCTCAATCCTCAATCCTCAATCCTCAAACCTCAATCCTCAACCCTCAGTCCTCATCCTCAATTCTCAATTCTCAATCCTCAATCCTCAATCCCCAATCCTCAACCTTCAATCCTCAATGCTCAATCCTCAATCCTCAACCTTCAATCCTCAATACTCAATCTTCAATCTTCAATCCTCAATCCTCAATCCTCAATCCTCAATCCTCAATCCTCAATCCTCAATCTTCAATCCTTAATACTCAATCTTGAATCCTCAATCCTCAATCCTCAATCTTCAATCCTCAATACTCAATCCTCAATCCTCAATCCTCAATCCTCAATGTTCAATCCGCAATACCCAATCCTCAATCGTCAATCCTCAATCCCCAAACCTCAATCTTCAATCCTCAATCCTCAATCCACAATCCTCAATCCTCAATTCTCAATTCTCAATCCTCAATCCTCAATCCTCAATCCTCAATCCTCAACCTTCAATCCTCAATACTCAATCTTCAATCTTCAATCCTCAATCCTCAATCCTCAATCCTCAATCCTCAATCCTCAATCCTCAATCTTCAATCCTTAATACTCAATCTTGAATCCTCAATCCTCAATCCTCAATCTTCAATCCTCAATACTCAATCCTCAATCCTCAATCCTCAATCCTCAATGTTCAGTCCGCAATACCCAATCCTCAATCGTCAATCCTCAATCCCCAATCCTCAATCTTCAATCTTCAATCCTCAATCCTCAATCCTCAATCCTCAATCCTCAATCCTCAATCCTCAATCCTCAATCTTCAATCCTTAATACTCAATCTTGAATCCTCAATCCTCAATCCTCAATCTTCAATCCTCAATACTCAATCCTCAATCCTCAATCCTCAATCCTCAATGTTCAATCCGCAATACCCAATCCTCAATCGTCAATCCTCACTCCCCAATCCTCAATCTTCAATCCTCAATCCTCAATCCTCAATCCTCAATCCTCAATCCTCAATTCTCAATTCTCAATTCTCAATCCTCAATCCTCAATCCTCAATCTTCAATCATCATTAATCAATCTCCAATCCTAGATACTGAATCCCCAATCCTCAATCCTTAATCCTCAACGTTCAATCCTCAATCACCAGTCCTCAATCTTCAATCCTCAATGTCCAATCCTCAATCCTCAATCGTCAGTCCTCAATCCTCAATCCTCAATCCTCACACCTCAATCCTCAACCGTCAGTCCTCGTCCTCAATCCTCAACACTCAATCCTCAATCCTCAACCTTCAATCCTCAATACTCAATATTCAATCCTCAATCCTCAATCCTCAATCCTCAATCCTCAATCTTCAACCCTCAATCCTCAACCCTCAATCCTCAATCCTCGTTCTTCAATCCTCAATACCCAATCCTCAATCCACAACCCTCAATCCTCAATCCCCAATCTTCAATCATCAATACTCAATCTTCAATCCTCAATCCTCAACCCTCAATCCTGAATCCTCAATCCTCAATCTTTAATCCTCAATCCTCAATCCTCAATCCTCAATCCTAAACTTTCAACCCTCAATACTCAATCTTCAATACTCAATCCTCAATCCTCAATCCTCAATACACAATCCTCAATCTTCAGTCCTCAATACTCAATCTTCAATCCTCAATCCTCTATCCTCAATCCTCAATCCTCATTCTTCAATCCTCAACACCCAATCCTCAATCTTCAATGCTCAATCTTTAATCCTCAATTCTCAATCCACAATCCTCAATCCTCAGGCCTCAAACATCAATACTCAACCCTCAGTCCTCGTCCTCAATCCACAACACTCACTCCTCGATCCTCAATCTTCAATCATCAATATTCAATTTTCAATCCTCAATCCTCAATCCTCAATACTCAATCCTCAATCCTCAATGTTGAATCCTCAATACCCAATCCTCAATCTTCTGTCCTCAATCCTCAATCCTCAACCCTCAGTCGTCAATCCACAATCATCAATCCTCAATCCTCGATCTTCAATCCTGAATACTCAATCTTCAATCCTCAACCCTCAATGCTCAATCCTCAATTCTCAATCCTCAATCGTCAGGCTTCAGTACTCAATACTCAATCTTCAATCCTCAATCCTCAATCCTCAATCCTCAATCCTCAATCCTCAATCCTCAATCCTCAATCTTCAATCCTTAATACTCAATCTTGAATCCTCAATCCTCAATCCTCAATCTTCAATCCTCAATACTCAATCCTCAATCCTCAATCCTCAATCCTCAATGTTCAATCCGCAATACCCAATCCTCAATCGTCAATCCTCAATCCCCAATCCTCAATCTTCAATCCTCAATCCTCAATCCTCAATCCTCAATCCTCAATTCTCAATTCTCAATTCTCAATCCTCAATCCTCAATCCTCAATCTTCAATCCTCATTAATCAATCTCCAATCCTAGATCCTGAAACCCCAATCCTCAATCCTTAATCCTCAACGTTCAATCCTCAATCACCAGTCCTCAATCTTCAATCCTCAATGTTCAATCCTCAATCCTCAATCCTCAATCCTCGCACCTCAATCCTCAACCGTCAGTCCTCGTCCTCAATCCTCAACACTCAATCCTCAATCCTCAACCTTCAATCCTCAATACTCAATATTCAATCCTCAATCCTCAATCCTCAATCCTCAATCTTCAATCCTCAATCCTCAACCCTCAATCCGCAATCCTCGTTCTTCAATCCTCAATACCCAATCCTCAATCTTCAACCCTCAATCCTCAATCCTCAATCCTCAATCCTCAACCCTCAGTACTCATCCTCAATTCTCAATTCTGAATCCCCAATCCTCAATGCTCAATCTTCAAGCATCAATACTCAATCTTCAAACCTCAATACTCAATCCTCAATCCTCAATCCTCCATCCTCAATATTCAACACACAACCCTCAACCATCAATCCTCAATACTCAATCATCAATCCTCAATTCTCAATACTCAATAGAATATCCTGAATTCTCATGGTACAATACTCAATCCACAATATACAATAATCAAATCTCAATCCACAAACATCAATTCTCATCACACAACCCTGAACGCTCAGTCCTCAATGTTCAATCCTCATTCCTCAATTCTCAATTTTCAATCCTCAATACTGAGACTTCAATCCTCAATCCTCAATCCTCAATCCTCAATCCTCAATTCTCAATCCCCAATCCTCAATCCTCAATCCTCAATGCTCAATCCTCAATCCTCAGTCCTCAGTAATCAATCCTCAATCTTCAATACTCAATCGTCCATCCTCAGTTCTCAATCCTCAATCCTCAATCCTCGTTCCTGAAACCCCAATCCTCAACCCTCTGTCCTCATCCTCAATTCTCAATTCTCAATCCTCAATCCTCAATCCTCAATCTTCAATCGTCATTAATCAATCTACAATCCTAGATCCTGAATCCCCAATTCTCAATCCTTAATCCAGAATCTTCAATCCTCAATGCCCGGTACTCAATCTTCAATCCTCAATGTTCAATCCTCAATCCTCAATCCTCAGTCCTCAATCCTCAAACCACAATCCTCATACCTCAATCCTCAACCGTCGGTCCTCGTACTCAATCCTCAACCCTCAATCCTTAATCCTCAATCTTCAATCCTCAATACTCGATATTCAATCCTCAAACCTCAATCCTCAATCCTCAATCTTCAATACTCAATCCTCAACCCTCAATCCTCAATCCTCATTCTTCAATCCTCAATACCCAATCCTCAACCTTCAATCCTCAATCCTCAATCCTCAATTCTCAATCTTCAATCCTCAGTCATCAACCCTCAATCTTCAATACTCAATCATCAATCTTCAGTCCTCAATCCTCAATCCTCAATCCTCGTTCCTCAAACCTCAATCCTCAACCCTCAGTCCTCATACTCAATTCTCAATTCTCAATCCTCAATCCTCAATCCTCAATCTTCAATCATCAATAATCAATCTCCAATCCTAGATCATCAATTTCCAATCCTCAATCTTCAATCCTCAATCCTCAATCCTCAATTCTCAATCCTCAATCCTCAATCCTCAGACCTCAATCCTCAATCCTCAATCCTCAATCTTTAATCCTCAATCCTCAATCCTCAATTCTCAATCCTAAACCTTCAACCCTCAATACTCAATCTTCAATCCTCAATCCTCGATCCTCAATCCTCAATCCTCAATCCTCAATCTTCAATCCTCAATACTCAATCTTCAGTCCTCAATCCTCAATCCTCAATCCTCAATCCTCATTCTTCAATCCTCAACACCCAATCCTCAATCTTCAATTCTCAATCTTCAATCCTCAATTCTCAATCCTCAATCCTGAATCCTCAGTCCTCAAACCTCAGTCCTTATTCCTGAATCCTGAATCCTCAACATTCAGCCCTCAGTCCTCAACAATCGGTTGTCAATCCTCAATCCTCAGTAGAATATCCTCAATTCACAGGTTTCAATACTCAATACTCAACCTGCAATCTTCAAATCACTATCCACAAACATCAATTCTGATCACTCAACCCTCAACACTTAGTCCCCAATCCTGAATCTTCAATCCTCAATCCTCAATCCTCAATCCTCAATCCTCAATTCTCAATCCTCAACCCTCAATCCTCAGACCTCAAACATCAATATTCAATCCTCGGTCCTTCGCCTCAATCCACAACCCTCAATCCTCAATCCTCAATCTTCAATCATCAATATTCAATCTTCAATCCTCAATCCCCAATCCTCAATCCTCAATCCTCAATCCTCAATCTTTAATCCTGAATCCTCATTACTCAATCCTCAGTCCTAAACCTTCAACCCTCAATACTCAATCTTCAATCCTCAATCCTCAATCCTCAATCCTCAATCCTCAATCCGCAATCCTCAAACCTCAATCCTCAACCCTCAGTCCTCATCCTCAATTCTCAATTCTCAATCCTCAATCCTCAATCCCCAATCCTCAATCTTCAATCCTCAATCCTCAATCCTCAGTTCTCAATCCTCAACCTTCAATCCTCAATACTCAATCTTCAATCTTCAATCCTCAATCCTCAATCCTCAATCCTCAATTCTCAATTCTCAATCCTCAATCTTCAATCCTTAATACTCAATTTTCAATCCTCAATCCTCAATCCTCAATCCTCAATCCTCAATCGTCAATCCTCAATCCTCAATCCTCAATCTTCAATCCTCAATCCTCAATCCTCAATCATCAATCCTCAATCTTCAATCCTCAATACTCAATCCTCAATCCTCAGTCCTCAATCCGCAATGTTCAATCCGCAATGCCCAATCCTCAATCGTCAATCCTCTATCCCCAATCCTCAATCTTCAATCCTCAATCCTCAATCCTCAATCCTCAATCCTCAATACTCAATCCTCAATCGTCAATCCTCAATCCTCAATGTTCAATCCGCAATACCCAATCCTCAATCATCAATCCTCAATCCTCAATCCCCAATCCTCAATCCTCAATCCTCATTCATCAATCCTCAATACCCAATCCTCAATCTTCAATCCTCAATCCTCAATCCTCAATTCTCAACCCTCAATCCTCAGTCCTCAGTCCTCAAACCTCAATCCTCAAACCTCAGCCCTCATCCTCAATCCTCAATCCTCAATCCTCAATCCTCAATCTTCAATCCTCAATACTCAATCTTCAATCCTCAATCCTTAGTCCACAAACCTCAATCCTTAATATTCAATCCTCAATACTCAATCTTCAATCCTCAATCCTCAATGCTCGGTCCTCAATACTCAACCGTCACACTCCAATCCTGAATACTCAACCTTCAATTCTCAATCCTCAGTCCTCAATACTCAATAATCAATACCCAATCCTGAATCTTCAATCCTCAATCCTCAATCCTCAATTCTCAATCCTAAATCTTCGTTCCTCAAACCTCAACCCTCAGCCCTCAGTCCTCATACTCAATTCTCAATTCTCAATCCTCAATCCTCAATCCTCAATCTTCAATCCTCAATAATCAATCTCCAACCCTAGATCCTCAATGCCCAATCCTCAATCTTCAATCCTCAATACTCAATCCTCAATTCTCAATCCTCAATCCCCAATCCTCAGACCTCAAACATCAATATTCAACACACGGACCTGGTCCTCAATCCACAACCCTCAATCCCCAATCCTCAATCTTCAATCATCAATACTCAATCTTCAATCCTCAATCCTCAACCCTCAATCCTGACTCCTCAATCCTCAATCTTTAATCCTCAATCCTCAATCCTCAATCCTCAATCCTAAACTTTCAACCTTCAATACTCAATCTTCAATCCTCAATCGTCAATCCTCAATGTTCAATCCGCAATACCCAATCCTCAATCATCAATCCTCAATCCTCAATCCCCAATTCTCAATCCTCAATCCTCATTCATCAATCCTCAATACCCAATCCTCAACCTTCAATCCTCAATCCTCAATCCTCAATTCTCAACCCTCAATCCTCAGTCCTCAGCCCTCAAACCTCAATCCTCAAACCTCAGCCCTCATCCTCAATCCACAACACTCACTCCTCGATCCTCAATCTTCAATCATCAATATTCAATTTTCAATCCTGAATCCTCAATCCTCAATACTCAATCCTCAATGTTGAATCCTCAATACCCAATCCTCAATCTTCTGTCCTCAATCCTCAATCCTCAACCCTGAATCGTCAATCCACAATCATCAATCCTCAATCCTCGATCTTCAATCCTCAATACTCAATCTTCAATCCTCAATCCTCAATGCTCAATCCTCAATTCTCAATCCTCAATCGTCAGGCTTCAGTACTCAATACTCAATCTTCAATCCTCAATCCTCAATCCTCATTCCTCAATCCACAATCCTAAATCCTCAATCCTCAATACTCAGCCATCAATCCTCAATTCTCAATACTCAATAGAATATCCTGAATTCTCAGGGTTCAATACTCAAACCTCAATCCTCAACCGTCAGCCCTCATTCTCCACCCTCAATCATCAATCCTCAATCCTCAATCTTCAATCCCCAATACTCAATCTTCAATCCTCAGTCCTCAACACTCAATCCTCAATCCTCAACCCTCAGTCATGAGTACTCAATCTTCAATACTCAATCCTCAATCCTCAATACTCAATCCTCAATCCTCAATCCTCAATCCTCAATCCTCAAACCTCAATCCTCAACCCTCAGTCCTCATCCTCAATTCTCAATTCTCAATCCTCAATCCTCAATCCCCAATCCTCAACCTTCAATCCTCAATGCTCAATCCTCAATCCTCAACCTTCAATCCTCAATACTCAATCTTCAATCTTCAATCCTCAATCCTCAATCCTCAATCCTCAATCCTCAATCCTCAATCCTCAATCTTCAATCCTTAATACTCAATCTTGAATCCTCAATCCTCAATCCTCAATCTTCAATCCTCAATACTCAATCCTCAATCCTCAATCCTCAATCCTCAATGTTCAATCCGCAATACCCAATCCTCAATCGTCAATCCTCAATCCCCAAACCTCAATCTTCAATCCTCAATCCTCAATCCACAATCCTCAATCCTCAATTCTCAATTCTCAATCCTCAATCCTCAATCCTCAATCCTCAATCCTCAACCTTCAATCCTCAATACTCAATCTTCAATCTTCAATCCTCAATCCTCAATCCTCAATCCTCAATCCTCAATCCTCAATCCTCAATCTTCAATCCTTAATACTCAATCTTGAATCCTCAATCCTCAATCCTCAATCTTCAATCCTCAATACTCAATCCTCAATCCTCAATCCTCAATCCTCAATGTTCAGTCCGCAATACCCAATCCTCAATCGTCAATCCTCAATCCCCAATCCTCAATCTTCAATCTTCAATCCTCAATCCTCAATCCTCAATCCTCAATCCTCAATCCTCAATCCTCAATCCTCAATCTTCAATCCTTAATACTCAATCTTGAATCCTCAATCCTCAATCCTCAATCTTCAATCCTCAATACTCAATCCTCAATCCTCAATCCTCAATCCTCAATGTTCAATCCGCAATACCCAATCCTCAATCGTCAATCCTCAATCCCCAATCCTCAATCTTCAATCCTCAATCCTCAATCCTCAATCCTCAATCCTCAATCCTCAATTCTCAATTCTCAATTCTCAATCCTCAATCCTCAATCCTCAATCTTCAATCATCATTAATCAATCTCCAATCCTAGATACTGAATCCCCAATCCTCAATCCTTAATCCTCAACGTTCAATCCTCAATCACCAGTCCTCAATCTTCAATCCTCAATGTCCAATCCTCAATCCTCAATCGTCAGTCCTCAATCCTCAATCCTCAATCCTCACACCTCAATCCTCAACCGTCAGTCCTCGTCCTCAATCCTCAACACTCAATCCTCAATCCTCAACCTTCAATCCTCAATACTCAATATTCAATCCTCAATCCTCAATCCTCAATCCTCAATCTTCAACCCTCAATCCTCAACCCTCAATCCTCAATCCTCGTTCTTCAATCCTCAATACCCAATCCTCAATCTTCAACCCTCAATCCTCAATCCTCAATCCTCAATTCTCAATCCTTAATCCTCATTCCTCAATCCTCAATCCCCAATCCTCATTCTTCAAACCTCAATCCTCAACCCTCAGTACTCATCCTCAATTCTCAATTCTCAATCCCCAATCCTCAATGCTCAATCTTCAAGCATCAATACTCAATCTTCAATCCTCAATACTCAATCCTCAATCCTCAATCCTCCATCCTCAATATTCAACACACAACCCTCAACCATCAATCCTCAATACTCAATCATCAATCCTCAATCCTCAATCCCGAATCCTCAATCCTCAATCCTCATTCATCAATCCTCAATACCCATTCCTCAATCTTCAATCGTCAATCCTCAATCCTCAATTCTCAAACCTCAATCCTCAGTCCTCAGTCCTCAAACCTCAATCCTCAAACCTCAGCCCTCATCCTCAATCCTCAATCCTCAATCCTCAATCCTCAATCTTCAATCCTCAATACTCAATCTTCAATCCTCAATCCTTAGTCCACAAACCTCAATCCTTAATATTCAATCCTCAATACTCAATCTTCAATCCTCAATCCTCAATTCTCAATCCTCAATCCTCAATCCTCAGACCTCAAACATCAATATTCAACACACGGACCTGGTCCTCAATCCACAACCCTCAATCCTCAATCCCCAATCTTCAATCATCAATACTCAATCTTCAATCCTCAATCCTCAACCCTCAATCCTGAATCCTCAATCCTCAATCTTTAATCCTCAATCCTCAATCCTCAATCCTCAATCCTAAACTTTCAACCCTCAATACTCAATCTTCAATACTCAATCCTCAATCCTCAATCCTCAACACACAATCCTCAATCTTCAGTCCTCAATACTCAATCTTCAATCCTCAATCCTCTATCCTCAATCCTCAATCCTCATTCTTCAATCCTCAACACCCAATCCTCAATCTTCAATGCTCAATCTTTAATCCTCAATTCTCAATCCACAATCCTCAATCCTCAGGCCTCAAACATCAATACTCAACCCTCAGTCCTCGTCCTCAATCCACAACACTCACTCCTCGATCCTCAATCTTCAATCATCAATATTCAATTTTCAATCCTCAATCCTCAATCCTCAATACTCAATCCTCAATCCTCAATGTTGAATCCTCAATACCCAATCCTCAATCTTCTGTCCTCAATCCTCAATCCTCAACCCTCAGTCGTCAATCCACAATCATCAATCCTCAATCCTCGATCTTCAATCCTGAATACTCAATCTTCAATCCTCAACCCTCAATGCTCAATCCTCAATTCTCAATCCTCAATCGTCAGGCTTCAGTACTCAATACTCAATCTTCAATCCTCAATCCTCAATCCTCAATCCTCAATCCTCAATCCTCAATCCTCAATCTTCAATCCTTAATACTCAATCTTGAATCCTCAATCCTCAATCCTCAATCTTCAATCCTCAATACTCAATCCTCAATCCTCAATCCTCAATCCTCAATGTTCAATCCGCAATACCCAATCCTCAATCGTCAATCCTCAATCCCCAATCCTCAATCTTCAATCCTCAATCCTCAATCCTCAATCCTCAATCCTCAATTCTCAATTCTCAATTCTCAATCCTCAATCCTCAATCCTCAATCTTCAATCCTCATTAATCAATCTCCAATCCTAGATCCTGAAACCCCAATCCTCAATCCTTAATCCTCAACGTTCAATCCTCAATCACCAGTCCTCAATCTTCAATCCTCAATGTTCAATCCTCAATCCTCAATCCTCAATCCTCGCACCTCAATCCTCAACCGTCAGTCCTCGTCCTCAATCCTCAACACTCAATCCTCAATTCTCAATCCCCAATCCTCAATCCTCAATCCTCAATCCTCATCCTCAATCCTCAGTCCTCAGTAATCAATCCTCAATCTTCAATACTCAATCGTCCATCCTCAGTTCTCAATCCTCAATCCTCAATCCTCGTTCCTGAAACCCCAATCCTCAACCCTCAGTCCTCATCCTCAATTCTCAATTCTCAATCCTCAATCCTCAATCCTCAATCTTCAATCGTCATTAATCAATCTACAATCCTAGATCCTGAATCCCCAATTCTCAATCCTTAATCCAGAATCTTCAATCCTCAATGCCCGGTACTCAATCTTCAATCCTCAATGTTCAATCCTCAATCCTCAATCCTCAGTCCTCAATCCTCAAACCACAATCCTCATACCTCAATCCTCAACCGTCGGTCCTCGTACTCAATCCTCAACCCTCAATCCTTAATCCTCAATCTTCAATCCTCAATACTCGATATTCAATCCTCAAACCTCAATCCTCAATCCTCAATCTTCAATCCTCAATCCTCAACCCTCAATCCTCAATCCTCATTCTTCAATCCTCAATACCCAATCCTCAACCTTCAATCCTCAATCCTCAATCCTCAATTCTCAATCTTCAATCCTCAGTCATCAACCCTCAATCTTCAATACTCAATCATCAATCTTCAGTCCTCAATCCTCAATCCTCAATCCTCGTTCCTCAAACCTCAATCCTCAACCCTCAGTCCTCATACTCAATTCTCAATTCTCAATCCTCAATCCTCAATCCTCAATCTTCAATCATCAATAATCAATCTCCAATCCTAGATCATCAATTTCCAATCCTCAATCTTCAATCCTCAATCCTCAATCCTCAATTCTCAATCCTCAATCCTCAATCCTCAGACCTCAATCCTCAATCCTCAATCCTCAATCTTTAATCCTCAATCCTCAATCCTCAATTCTCAATCCTAAACCTTCAACCCTCAATACTCAATCTTCAATCCTCAATCCTCGATCCTCAATCCTCAATCCTCAATCCTCAATCTTCAATCCTCAATACTCAATCTTCAGTCCTCAATCCTCAATCCTCAATCCTCAATCCTCATTCTTCAATCCTCAACACCCAATCCTCAATCTTCAATTCTCAATCTTCAATCCTCAATTCTCAATCCTCAATCCTGAATCCTCAGTCCTCAAACCTCAGTCCTTATTCCTGAATCCTGAATCCTCAACATTCAGCCCTCAGTCCTCAACAATCGGTTGTCAATCCTCAATCCTCAGTAGAATATCCTCAATTCACAGGTTTCAATACTCAATACTCAACCTGCAATCTTCAAATCACTATCCACAAACATCAATTCTGATCACTCAACCCTCAACACTTAGTCCCCAATCCTCAATCTTCAATCCTCAATCCTCAATCCTCAATCCTCAATCCTCAATTCTCAATCCTCAACCCTCAATCCTCAGACCTCAAACATCAATATTCAATCCTCGGTCCTTCGCCTCAATCCACAACCCTCAATCCTCAATCCTCAATCTTCAATCATCAATATTCAATCTTCAATCCTCAATCCCCAATCCTCAATCCTCAATCCTCAATCCTCAATCTTTAATCCTGAATCCTCATTACTCAATCCTCAGTCCTAAACCTTCAACCCTCAATACTCAATCTTCAATCCTCAATCCTCAATCCTCAATCCTCAATCCTCAATCCTCAATCCGCAATCCTCAAACCTCAATCCTCAACCCTCAGTCCTCATCCTCAATTCTCAATTCTCAATCCTCAATCCTCAATCCCCAATCCTCAATCTTCAATCCTCAATCCTCAATCCTCAGTTCTCAATCCTCAACCTTCAATCCTCAATACTCAATCTTCAATCTTCAATCCTCAATCCTCAATCCTCAATCCTCAATTCTCAATTCTCAATCCTCAATCTTCAATCGTTAATACTCAATTTTCAATCCTCAATCCTCAATCCTCAATCCTCAATCCTCAATCGTCAATCCTCAATCCTCAATCCTCAATCTTCAATCCTCAATCCTCAATCCTCAATCATCAATCCTCAATCTTCAATCCTCAATACTCAATCCTCAATCCTCAGTCCTCAATCCGCAATGTTCAATCCGCAATGCCCAATCCTCAATCGTCAATCCTCTATCCCCAATCCTCAATCTTCAATCCTCAATCCTCAATCCTCAATCCTCAATCCTCAATACTCAATCCTCAATCGTCAATCCTCAATCCTCAATGTTCAATCCGCAATACCCAATCCTCAATCATCAATCCTCAATCCTCAATCCCCAATCCTCAATCCTCAATCCTCATTCATCAATCCTCAATACCCAACCCTCAATCTTCAATCCTCAATCCTCAATCCTCAATTCTCAACCCTCAATCCTCAGTCCTCAGTCCTCAAACCTCAATCCTCAAACCTCAGCCCTCATCCTCAATCCTCAATCCTCAATCCTCAATCCTCAATCTTCAATCCTCAATACTCAATCTTCAATCCTCAATCCTTAGTCCACAAACCTCAATCCTTAATATTCAATCCTCAATACTCAATCTTCAATCCTCAATCCTCAATTCTCAATCCTCAATCCTCAATCCTCAGACCTCAAACATCAATATTCAACACACGGACCTGGTCCTCAATCCACAACCCTCAATCCTCAATCCCCAATCTTCAATCATCAATACTCAATCTTCAATCCTCAATCCTCAACCCTCAATCCTGAATCCTCAATCCTCAATCTTTAATCCTCAATCCTCAATCCTCAATCCTCAATCCTAAACTTTCAACCCTCAATACTCAATCTTCAATACTCAATCCTCAATCCTCAATCCTCAACACACAATCCTCAATCTTCAGTCCTCAATACTCAATCTTCAATCCTCAATCCTCTATCCTCAATCCTCAATCCTCATTCTTCAATCCTCAACACCCAATCCTCAATCTTCAATGCTCAATCTTTAATCCTCAATTCTCAATCCACAATCCTCAATCCTCAGGCCTCAAACATCAATACTCAACCCTCAGTCCTCGTCCTCAATCCACAACACTCACTCCTCGATCCTCAATCTTCAATCATCAATATTCAATTTTCAATCCTCAATCCTCAATCCTCAATACTCAATCCTCAATCCTCAATGTTGAATCCTCAATACCCAATCCTCAATCTTCTGTCCTCAATCCTCAATCCTCAACCCTCAGTCGTCAATCCACAATCATCAATCCTCAATCCTCGATCTTCAATCCTGAATACTCAATCTTCAATCCTCAACCCTCAATGCTCAATCCTCAATTCTCAATCCTCAATCGTCAGGCTTCAGTACTCAATACTCAATCTTCAATCCTCAATCCTCAATCCTCAATCCTCAATCCTCAATCCTCAATCCTCAACCTTCAATCCTTAATACTCAATCTTGAATCCTCAATCCTCAATCCTCAATCTTCAATCCTCAATACTCAATCCTCAATCCTCAATCCTCAATCCTCAATGTTCAATCCGCAATACCCAATCCTCAATCGTCAATCCTCAATCCCCAATCCTCAATCTTCAATCCTCAATCCTCAATCCTCAACCCTCAATCCTCAATTCTCAATTCTCAATTCTCAATCCTCAATCCTCAATCCTCAATCTTCAATCCTCATTAATCAATCTCCAATCCTAGATCCTGAAACCCCAATCCTCAATCCTTAATCCTCAACGTTCAATCCTCAATCACCAGTCCTCAATCTTCAATCCTCAATGTTCAATCCTCAATCCTCAATCCTCAATCCTCGCACCTCAATCCTCAACCGTCAGTCCTCGTCCTCAATCCTCAACACTCAATCCTCAATTCTCAATCCCCAATCCTCAATCCTCAATCCTCAATCCTCAATCCTCAATCCTCAGTCCTCAGTAATCAATCCTCAATCTTCAATACTCCATCGTCCATCCTCAGTTCTCAATCCTCAATCCTCAATCCTCGTTCCTGAAACCCCAATCCTCAACCCTCAGTCCTCATCCTCAATTCTCAATTCTCAATCCTCAATCCTCAATCCTCAATCTTCAATCGTCATTAATCAATCTACAATCCTAGATCCTGAATCCCCAATTCTCAATCCTTAATCCAGAATCTTCAATCCTCAATGCCCGGTACTCAATCTTCAATCCTCAATGTTCAATCCTCAATCCTCAATCCTCAGTCCTCAATCCTCAATCCTCAATCCTCAATCCTCAATCCTCAATCCTCAATCTTCAATCCTTAATACTCAATCTTGAATCCTCAATCCTCAATCCTCAATCTTCAATCCTCAATACTCAATCCTCAATCCTCAATCCTCAATCCTCAATGTTCAATCCGCAATACCCAATCCTCAATCGTCAATCCTCAATCCCCAAACCTCAATCTTCAATCCTCAATCCTCAATCCACAATCCTCAATCCTCAATTCTCAATTCTCAATCCTCAATCCTCAATCCTCAATCCTCAATCCTCAACCTTCAATCCTCAATACTCAATCTTCAATCTTCAATCCTCAATCCTCAATCCTCAATCCTCAATCCTCAATCCTCAATCCTCAATCTTCAATCCTTAATACTCAATCTTGAATCCTCAATCCTCAATCCTCAATCTTCAATCCTCAATACTCAATCCTCAATCCTCAATCCTCAATCCTCAATGTTCAGTCCGCAATACCCAATCCTCAATCGTCAATCCTCAATCCCCAATCCTCAATCTTCAATCTTCAATCCTCAATCCTCAATCCTCAATCCTCAATCCTCAATCCTCAATCCTCAATCCTCAATCTTCAATCCTTAATACTCAATCTTGAATCCTCAATCCTCAATCCTCAATCTTCAATCCTCAATACTCAATCCTCAATCCTCAATCCTCAATCCTCAATGTTCAATCCGCAATACCCAATCCTCAATCGTCAATCCTCAATCCCCAATCCTCAATCTTCAATCCTCAATCCTCAATCCTCAATCCTCAATCCTCAATCCTCAATTCTCAATTCTCAATTCTCAATCCTCAATCCTCAATCCTCAATCTTCAATCATCATTAATCAATCTCCAATCCTAGATACTGAATCCCCAATCCTCAATCCTTAATCCTCAACGTTCAATCCTCAATCACCAGTCCTCAATCTTCAATCCTCAATGTCCAATCCTCAATCCTCAATCGTCAGTCCTCAATCCTCAATCCTCAATCCTCACACCTCAATCCTCAACCGTCAGTCCTCGTCCTCAATCCTCAACACTCAATCCTCAATCCTCAACCTTCAATCCTCAATACTCAATATTCAATCCTCAATCCTCAATCCTCAATCCTCAATCTTCAACCCTCAATCCTCAACCCTCAATCCTCAATCCTCGTTCTTCAATCCTCAATACCCAATCCTCAATCTTCAACCCTCAATCCTCAATCCTCAATCCTCAATTCTCAATCCTTAATCCTCATTCCTCAATCCTCAATCCCCAATCCTCATTCTTCAAACCTCAATCCTCAACCCTCAGTACTCATCCTCAATTCTCAATTCTCAATCCCCAATCCTCAATGCTCAATCTTCAAGCATCAATACTCAATCTTCAATCCTCAATACTCAATCCTCAATCCTCAATCCTCCATCCTCAATATTCAACACACAACCCTCAACCATCAATCCTCAATACTCAATCATCAATCCTCAATCCTCAATCCCGAATCCTCAATCCTCAATCCTCATTCATCAATCCTCAATACCCATTCCTCAATCTTCAATCGTCAATCCTCAATCCTCAATTCTCAAACCTCAATCCTCAGTCCTCAGTCCTCAAACCTCAATCCTCAAACCTCAGCCCTCATCCTCAATCCTCAATCCTCAATCCTCAATCCTCAATCTTCAATCCTCAATACTCAATCTTCAATCCTCAATCCTTAGTCCACAAACCTCAATCCTTAATATTCAATCCTCAATACTCAATCTTCAATCCTCAATCCTCAATTCTCAATCCTCAATCCTCAATCCTCAGACCTCAAACATCAATATTCAACACACGGACCTGGTCCTCAATCCACAACCCTCAATCCTCAATCCCCAATCTTCAATCATCAATACTCAATCTTCAATCCTCAATCCTCAACCCTCTATCCTGAATCCTCAATCCTCAATCTTTAATCCTCAATCCTCAATCCTCAATCCTCAATCCTAAACTTTCAACCCTCAATACTCAATCTTCAATACTCAATCCTCAATCCTCAATCCTCAACACACAATCCTCAATCTTCAGTCCTCAATACTCAATCTTCAATCCTCAATCCTCTATCCTCAATCCTCAATCCTCATTCTTCAATCCTCAACACCCAATCCTCAATCTTCAATGCTCAATCTTTAATCCTCAATTCTCAATCCACAATCCTCAATCCTCAGGCCTCAAACATCAATACTCAACCCTCAGTCCTCGTCCTCAATCCACAACACTCACTCCTCGATCCTCAATCTTCAATCATCAATATTCAATTTTCAATCCTCAATCCTCAATCCTCAATACTCAATCCTCAATCCTCAATGTTGAATCCTCAATACCCAATCCTCAATCTTCTGTCCTCAATCCTCAATCCTCAACCCTCAGTCGTCAATCCACAATCATCAATCCTCAATCCTCGATCTTCAATCCTGAATACTCAATCTTCAATCCTCAACCCTCAATGCTCAATCCTCAATTCTCAATCCTCAATCGTCAGGCTTCAGTACTCAATACTCAATCTTCAATCCTCAATCCTCAATCCTCAATCCTCAATCCTCAATCCTCAATCCTCAATCTTCAATCCTTAATACTCAATCTTGAATCCTCAATCCTCAATCCTCAATCTTCAATCCTCAATACTCAATCCTCAATCCTCAATCCTCAATCCTCAATGTTCAATCCGCAATACCCAATCCTCAATCGTCAATCCTCAATCCCCAATCCTCAATCTTCAATCCTCAATCCTCAATCCTCAATCCTCAATCCTCAATTCTCAATTCTCAATTCTCAATCCTCAATCCTCAATCCTCAATCTTCAATCCTCATTAATCAATCTCCAATCCTAGATCCTGAAACCCCAATCCTCAATCCTTAATCCTCAACGTTCAATCCTCAATCACCAGTCCTCAATCTTCAATCCTCAATGTTCAATCCTCAATCCTCAATCCTCAATCCTCGCACCTCAATCCTCAACCGTCAGTCCTCGTCCTCAATCCTCAACACTCAATCCTCAATTCTCAATCCCCAATCCTCAATCCTCAATCCTCAATCCTCATCCTCAATCCTCAGTCCTCAGTAATCAATCCTCAATCTTCAATACTCAATCGTCCATCCTCAGTTCTCAATCCTCAATCCTCAATCCTCGTTCCTGAAACCCCAATCCTCAACCCTCAGTCCTCATCCTCAATTCTCAATTCTCAATCCTCAATCCTCAATCCTCAATCTTCAATCGTCATTAATCAATCTACAATCCTAGATCCTGAATCCCCAATTCTCAATCCTTAATCCAGAATCTTCAATCCTCAATGCCCGGTACTCAATCTTCAATCCTCAATGTTCAATCCTCAATCCTCAATCCTCAGTCCTCAATCCTCAAACCACAATCCTCATACCTCAATCCTCAACCGTCGGTCCTCGTACTCAATCCTCAACCCTCAATCCTTAATCCTCAATCTTCAATCCTCAATACTCGATATTCAATCCTCAAACCTCAATCCTCAATCCTCAATCTTCAATCCTCAATCCTCAACCCTCAATCCTCAATCCTCATTCTTCAATCCTCAATACCCAATCCTCAACCTTCAATCCTCAATCCTCAATCCTCAATTCTCAATCTTCAATCCTCAGTCATCAACCCTCAATCTTCAATACTCAATCATCAATCTTCAGTCCTCAATCCTCAATCCTCAATCCTCGTTCCTCAAACCTCAATCCTCAACCCTCAGTCCTCATACTCAATTCTCAATTCTCAATCCTCAATCCTCAATCCTCAATCTTCAATCATCAATAATCAATCTCCAATCCTAGATCATCAATTTCCAATCCTCAATCTTCAATCCTCAATCCTCAATCCTCAATTCTCAATCCTCAATCCTCAATCCTCAGACCTCAATCCTCAATCCTCAATCCTCAATCTTTAATCCTCAATCCTCAATCCTCAATTCTCAATCCTAAACCTTCAACCCTCAATACTCAATCTTCAATCCTCAATCCTCGATCCTCAATCCTCAATCCTCAATCCTCAATCTTCAATCCTCAATACTCAATCTTCAGTCCTCAATCCTCAATCCTCAATCCTCAATCCTCATTCTTCAATCCTCAACACCCAATCCTCAATCTTCAATTCTCAATCTTCAATCCTCAATTCTCAATCCTCAATCCTGAATCCTCAGTCCTCAAACCTCAGTCCTTATTCCTGAATCCTGAATCCTCAACATTCAGCCCTCAGTCCTCAACAATCGGTTGTCAATCCTCAATCCTCAGTAGAATATCCTCAATTCACAGGTTTCAATACTCAATACTCAACCTGCAATCTTCAAATCACTATCCACAAACATCAATTCTGATCACTCAACCCTCAACACTTAGTCCCCAATCCTCAATCTTCAATCCTCAATCCTCAATCCTCAATCCTCAATCCTCAATTCTCAATCCTCAACCCTCAATCCTCAGACCTCAAACATCAATATTCAATCCTCGGTCCTTCGCCTCAATCCACAACCCTCAATCCTCAATCCTCAATCTTCAATCATCAATATTCAATCTTCAATCCTCAATCCCCAATCCTCAATCCTCAATCCTCAATCCTCAATCTTTAATCCTGAATCCTCATTACTCAATCCTCAGTCCTAAACCTTCAACCCTCAATACTCAATCTTCAATCCTCAATCCTCAATCCTCAATCCTCAATCCTCAATCCTCAATCCGCAATCCTCAAACCTCAATCCTCAACCCTCAGTCCTCATCCTCAATTCTCAATTCTCAATCCTCAATCCTCAATCCCCAATCCTCAATCTTCAATCCTCAATCCTCAATCCTCAGTTCTCAATCCTCAACCTTCAATCCTCAATACTCAATCTTCAATCTTCAATCCTCAATCCTCAATCCTCAATCCTCAATTCTCAATTCTCAATCCTCAATCTTCAATCGTTAATACTCAATTTTCAATCCTCAATCCTCAATCCTCAATCCTCAATCCTCAATCGTCAATCCTCAATCCTCAATCCTCAATCTTCAATCCTCAATCCTCAATCCTCAATCATCAATCCTCAATCTTCAATCCTCAATACTCAATCCTCAATCCTCAGTCCTCAATCCGCAATGTTCAATCCGCAATGCCCAATCCTCAATCGTCAATCCTCTATCCCCAATCCTCAATCTTCAATCCTCAATCCTCAATCCTCAATCCTCAATCCTCAATACTCAATCCTCAATCGTCAATCCTCAATCCTCAATGTTCAATCCGCAATACCCAATCCTCAATCATCAATCCTCAATCCTCAATCCCCAATCCTCAATCCTCAATCCTCATTCATCAATCCTCAATACCCAACCCTCAATCTTCAATCCTCAATCCTCAATCCTCAATTCTCAACCCTCAATCCTCAGTCCTCAGTCCTCAAACCTCAATCCTCAAACCTCAGCCCTCATCCTCAATCCTCAATCCTCAATCCTCAATCCTCAATCTTCAATCCTCAATACTCAATCTTCAATCCTCAATCCTTAGTCCACAAACCTCAATCCTTAATATTCAATCCTCAATACTCAATCTTCAATCCTCAATCCTCAATTCTCAATCCTCAATCCTCAATCCTCAGACCTCAAACATCAATATTCAACACACGGACCTGGTCCTCAATCCACAACCCTCAATCCTCAATCCCCAATCTTCAATCATCAATACTCAATCTTCAATCCTCAATCCTCAACCCTCAATCCTGAATCCTCAATCCTCAATCTTTAATCCTCAATCCTCAATCCTCAATCCTCAATCCTAAACTTTCAACCCTCAATACTCAATCTTCAATACTCAATCCTCAATCCTCAATCCTCAACACACAATCCTCAATCTTCAGTCCTCAATACTCAATCTTCAATCCTCAATCCTCTATCCTCAATCCTCAATCCTCATTCTTCAATCCTCAACACCCAATCCTCAATCTTCAATGCTCAATCTTTAATCCTCAATTCTCAATCCACAATCCTCAATCCTCAGGCCTCAAACATCAATACTCAACCCTCAGTCCTCGTCCTCAATCCACAACACTCACTCCTCGATCCTCAATCTTCAATCATCAATATTCAATTTTCAATCCTCAATCCTCAATCCTCAATACTCAATCCTCAATCCTCAATGTTGAATCCTCAATACCCAATCCTCAATCTTCTGTCCTCAATCCTCAATCCTCAACCCTCAGTCGTCAATCCACAATCATCAATCCTCAATCCTCGATCTTCAATCCTGAATACTCAATCTTCAATCCTCAACCCTCAATGCTCAATCCTCAATTCTCAATCCTCAATCGTCAGGCTTCAGTACTCAATACTCAATCTTCAATCCTCAATCCTCAATCCTCAATCCTCAATCCTCAATCCTCAATCCTCAACCTTCAATCCTTAATACTCAATCTTGAATCCTCAATCCTCAATCCTCAATCTTCAATCCTCAATACTCAATCCTCAATCCTCAATCCTCAATCCTCAATGTTCAATCCGCAATACCCAATCCTCAATCGTCAATCCTCAATCCCCAATCCTCAATCTTCAATCCTCAATCCTCAATCCTCAACCCTCAATCCTCAATTCTCAATTCTCAATTCTCAATCCTCAATCCTCAATCCTCAATCTTCAATCCTCATTAATCAATCTCCAATCCTAGATCCTGAAACCCCAATCCTCAATCCTTAATCCTCAACGTTCAATCCTCAATCACCAGTCCTCAATCTTCAATCCTCAATGTTCAATCCTCAATCCTCAATCCTCAATCCTCGCACCTCAATCCTCAACCGTCAGTCCTCGTCCTCAATCCTCAACACTCAATCCTCAATTCTCAATCCCCAATCCTCAATCCTCAATCCTCAATCCTCAATCCTCAATCCTCAGTCCTCAGTAATCAATCCTCAATCTTCAATACTCAATCGTCCATCCTCAGTTCTCAATCCTCAATCCTCAATCCTCGTTCCTGAAACCCCAATCCTCAACCCTCAGTCCTCATCCTCAATTCTCAATTCTCAATCCTCAATCCTCAATCCTCAATCTTCAATCGTCATTAATCAATCTACAATCCTAGATCCTGAATCCCCAATTCTCAATCCTTAATCCAGAATCTTCAATCCTCAATGCCCGGTACTCAATCTTCAATCCTCAATGTTCAATCCTCAATCCTCAATCCTCAGTCCTCAATCCTCAAACCACAATCCTCATACCTCAATCCTCAACCGTCGGTCCTCGTACTCAATCCTCAACCCTCAATCCTTAATCCTCAATCTTCAATCCTCAATACTCGATATTCAATCCTCAAACCTCAATCCTCAATCCTCAATCTTCAATCCTCAATCCTCAACCCTCAATCCTCAATCCTCATTCTTCAATCCTCAATACCCAATCCTCAACCTTCAATCCTCAATCCTCAATCCTCAATTCTCAATCTTCAATCCTCAGTCATCAACCCTCAATCTTCAATACTCAATCATCAATCTTCAGTCCTCAATCCTCAATCCTCAATCCTCGTTCCTCAAACCTCAATCCTCAACCCTCAGTCCTCATACTCAATTCTCAATTCTCAATCCTCAATCCTCAATCCTCAATCTTCAATCATCAATAATCAATCTCCAATCCTAGATCATCAATTTCCAATCCTCAATCTTCAATCCTCAATCCTCAATCCTCAATTCTCAATCCTCAATCCTCAATCCTCAGACCTCAATCCTCAATCCTCAATCCTCAATCTTTAATCCTCAATCCTCAATCCTCAATTCTCAATCCTAAACCTTCAACCCTCAATACTCAATCTTCAATCCTCAATCCTCGATCCTCAATCCTCAATCCTCAATCCTCAATCTTCAATCCTCAATACTCAATCTTCAGTCCTCAATCCTCAATCCTCAATCCTCAATCCTCATTCTTCAATCCTCAACACCCAATCCTCAATCTTCAATTCTCAATCTTCAATCCTCAATTCTCAATCCTCAATCCTGAATCCTCAGTCCTCAAACCTCAGTCCTTATTCCTGAATCCTGAATCCTCAACATTCAGCCCTCAGTCCTCAACAATCGGTTGTCAATCCTCAATCCTCAGTAGAATATCCTCAATTCACAGGTTTCAATACTCAATACTCAACCTGCAATCTTCAAATCACTATCCACAAACATCAATTCTGATCACTCAACCCTCAACACTTAGTCCCCAATCCTCAATCTTCAATCCTCAATCCTCAATCCTCAATCCTCAATCCTCAATTCTCAATCCTCAACCCTCAATCCTCAGACCTCAAACATCAATATTCAATCCTCGGTCCTTCGCCTCAATCCACAACCCTCAATCCTCAATCCTCAATCTTCAATCATCAATATTCAATCTTCAATCCTCAATCCCCAATCCTCAATCCTCAATCCTCAATCCTCAATCTTTAATCCTGAATCCTCATTACTCAATCCTCAGTCCTAAACCTTCAACCCTCAATACTCAATCTTCAATCCTCAATCCTCAATCCTCAATCCTCAATCCTCAATCCGCAATCCTCAAACCTCAATCCTCAACCCTCAGTCCTCATCCTCAATTCTCAATTCTCAATCCTCAATCCTCAATCCCCAATCCTCAATCTTCAATCCTCAATCCTCAATCCTCAGTTCTCAATCCTCAACCTTCAATCCTCAATACTCAATCTTCAATCTTCAATCCTCAATCCTCAATCCTCAATCCTCAATTCTCAATTCTCAATCCTCAATCTTCAATCCTTAATACTCAATTTTCAATCCTCAATCCTCAATCCTCAATCCTCAATCCTCAATCGTCAATCCTCAATCCTCAATCCTCAATCTTCAATCCTCAATCCTCAATCCTCAATCATCAATCCTCAATCTTCAATCCTCAATACTCAATCCTCAATCCTCAGTCCTCAATCCGCAATGTTCAATCCGCAATGCCCAATCCTCAATCGTCAATCCTCTATCCCCAATCCTCAATCTTCAATCCTCAATCCTCAATCCTCAATCCTCAATCCTCAATACTCAATCCTCAATCGTCAATCCTCAATCCTCAATGTTCAATCCGCAATACCCAATCCTCAATCATCAATCCTCAATCCTCAATCCCCAATCCTCAATCCTCAATCCTCATTCATCAATCCTCAATACCCAATCCTCAATCTTCAATCCTCAATCCTCAATCCTCAATTCTCAACCCTCAATCCTCAGTCCTCAGTCCTCAAACCTCAATCCTCAAACCTCAGCCCTCATCCTCAATCCTCAATCCTCAATCCTCAATCCTCAATCTTCAATCCTCAATACTCAATCTTCAATCCTCAATCCTTAGTCCACAAACCTCAATCCTTAATATTCAATCCTCAATACTCAATCTTCAATCCTCAATCCTCAATGCTCGGTCCTCAATACTCAATCGTCACACTCCAATCCTGAATACTCAACCTTCAATTCTCAATCCTCAGTCCTCAATACTCAATAATCAATACCCAATCCTGAATCTTCAATCCTCAATCCTCAATCCTCAATTCTCAATCCTAAATCTTCGTTCCTCAAACCTCAACCCTCAGCCCTCAGTCCTCATACTCAATTCTCAATTCTCAATCCTCAATCCTCAATCCTCAATCTTCAATCCTCAATAATCAATCTCCAACCCTAGATCCTCAATGCCCAATCCTCAATCTTCAATCCTCAATACTCAATCCTCAATTCTCAATCCTCAATCCCCAATCCTCAGACCTCAAACATCAATATTCAACACACGGACCTGGTCCTCAATCCACAACCCTCAATCCCCAATCCTCAATCTTCAATCATCAATACTCAATCTTCAATCCTCAATCCTCAACCCTCAATCCTGACTCCTCAATCCTCAATCTTTAATCCTCAATCCTCAATCCTCAATCCTCAATCCTAAACTTTCAACCTTCAATACTCAATCTTCAATCCTCAATCGTCAATCCTCAATGTTCAATCCGCAATACCCAATCCTCAATCATCAATCCTCAATCCTCAATCCCCAATTCTCAATCCTCAATCCTCATTCATCAATCCTCAATACCCAATCCTCAACCTTCAATCCTCAATCCTCAATCCTCAATTCTCAACCCTCAATCCTCAGTCCTCAGCCCTCAAACCTCAATCCTCAAACCTCAGCCCTCATCCTCAATCCACAACACTCACTCCTCGATCCTCAATCTTCAATCATCAATATTCAATTTTCAATCCTCAATCCTCAATCCTCAATACTCAATCCTCAATGTTGAATCCTCAATACCCAATCCTCAATCTTCTGTCCTCAATCCTCAATCCTCAACCCTGAATCGTCAATCCACAATCATCAATCCTCAATCCTCGATCTTCAATCCTCAATACTCAATCTTCAATCCTCAATCCTCAATGCTCAATCCTCAATTCTCAATCCTCAATCGTCAGGCTTCAGTACTCAATACTCAATCTTCAATCCTCAATCCTCAATCCTCATTCCTCAATCCACAATCCTAAATCCTCAATCCTCAATACTCAGCCATCAATCCTCAATTCTCAATACTCAATAGAATATCCTGAATTCTCAGGGTTCAATACTCAAACCTCAATCCTCAACCGTCAGCCCTCATTCTCCACCCTCAATCCTCAATCCTCAATCCTCAATCTTCAATCCCCAATACTCAATCTTCAATCCTCAGTCCTCAACACTCAATCCTCAATCCTCAACCCCCACAGTCATGAGTACTCAATCTTCAATACTCAATCCTCAATCCTCAATACTCAATCCTCAATCCTCAATCCTCAATCCTCAATCCTCAAACCTCAATCCTCAACCCTCAGTCCTCATCCTCAATTCTCAATTCTCAATCCTCAATCCTCAATCCCCAATCCTCAACCTTCAATCCTCAATGCTCAATCCTCAATCCTCAACCTTCAATCCTCAATACTCAATCTTCAATCTTCAATCCTCAATCCTCAATCCTCAATCCTCAATCCTCAATCCTCAATCCTCAATCTTCAATCCTTAATACTCAATCTTGAATCCTCAATCCTCAATCCTCAATCTTCAATCCTCAATACTCAATCCTCAATCCTCAATCCTCAATCCTCAATGTTCAATCCGCAATACCCAATCCTCAATCGTCAATCCTCAATCCCCAAACCTCAATCTTCAATCCTCAATCCTCAATCCACAATCCTCAATCCTCAATTCTCAATTCTCAATCCTCAATCCTCAATCCTCAATCCTCAATCCTCAACCTTCAATCCTCAATACTCAATCTTCAATCTTCAATCCTCAATCCTCAATCCTCAATCCTCAATCCTCAATCCTCAATCCTCAATCTTCAATCCTTAATACTCAATCTTGAATCCTCAATCCTCAATCCTCAATCTTCAATCCTCAATACTCAATCCTCAATCCTCAATCCTCAATCCTCAATGTTCAGTCCGCAATACCCAATCCTCAATCGTCAATCCTCAATCCCCAATCCTCAATCTTCAATCTTCAATCCTCAATCCTCAATCCTCAATCCTCAATCCTCAATCCTCAATCCTCAATCCTCAATCTTCAATCCTTAATACTCAATCTTGAATCCTCAATCCTCAATCCTCAATCTTCAATCCTCAATACTCAATCCTCAATCCTCAATCCTCAATCCTCAATGTTCAATCCGCAATACCCAATCCTCAATCGTCAATCCTCACTCCCCAATCCTCAATCTTCAATCCTCAATCCTCAATCCTCAATCCTCAATCCTCAATCCTCAATTCTCAATTCTCAATTCTCAATCCTCAATCCTCAATCCTCAATCTTCAATCATCATTAATCAATCTCCAATCCTAGATACTGAATCCCCAATCCTCAATCCTTAATCCTCAACGTTCAATCCTCAATCACCAGTCCTCAATCTTCAATCCTCAATGTCCAATCCTCAATCCTCAATCGTCAGTCCTCAATCCTCAATCCTCAATCCTCACACCTCAATCCTCAACCGTCAGTCCTCGTCCTCAATCCTCAACACTCAATCCTCAATCCTCAACCTTCAATCCTCAATACTCAATATTCAATCCTCAATCCTCAATCCTCAATCCTCAATCTTCAACCCTCAATCCTCAACCCTCAATCCTCAATCCTCGTTCTTCAATCCTCAATACCCAATCCTCAATCTTCAACCCTCAATCCTCAATCCTCAATCCTCAATTCTCAATCCTTAATCCTCACTCCACAATCCTCAATCCCCAATCCTCATTCTTCAAACCTCAATCCTCAACCCTCAGTACTCATCCTCAATTCTCAATTCTCAATCCCCAATCCTCAATGCTCAATCTTCAAGCATCAATACTCAATCTTCAATCCTCAATACTCAATCCTCAATCCTCAATCCTCCATCCTCAATATTCAACACACAACCCTCAACCATCAATCCTCAATACTCAATCATCAATCCTCAATCCTCAATCCCGAATCCTCAATCCTCAATCCTCATTCATCAATCCTCAATCCTCAATCCCCAATTCTCAATCCTCAATCCTCATTCATCAATCCTCAATACCCAATCCTCAACCTTCAATCCTCAATCCTCAATCCTCAATTCTCAACCCTCAATCCTCAGTCCTCAGCCCTCAAACCTCAATCCTCAAACCTCAGCCCTCATCCTCAATCCACAACACTCACTCCTCGATCCTCAATCTTCAATCATCAATATTCAATTTTCAATCCTGAATCCTCAATCCTCAATACTCAATCCTCAATGTTGAATCCTCAATACCCAATCCTCAATCTTCTGTCCTCAATCCTCAATCCTCAACCCTGAATCGTCAATCCACAATCATCAATCCTCAATCCTCGATCTTCAATCCTCAATACTCAATCTTCAATCCTCAATCCTCAATGCTCAATCCTCAATTCTCAATCCTCAATCGTCAGGCTTCAGTACTCAATACTCAATCTTCAATCCTCAATCCTCAATCCTCATTCCTCAATCCACAATCCTAAATCCTCAATCCTCAATACTCAGCCATCAATCCTCAATTCTCAATACTCAATAGAATATCCTGAATTCTCAGGGTTCAATACTCAAACCTCAATCCTCAACCGTCAGCCCTCATTCTCCACCCTCAATCCTCAATCCTCAATCCTCAATCTTCAATCCCCAATACTCAATCTTCAATCCTCAGTCCTCAACACTCAATCCTCAATCCTCAACCCTCAGTCATGAGTACTCAATCTTCAATACTCAATCCTCAATCCTCAATACTCAATCCTCAATCCTCAATCCTCAATCCTCAATCCTCAAACCTCAATCCTCAACCCTCAGTCCTCATCCTCAATTCTCAATTCTCAATCCTCAATCCTCAATCCCCAATCCTCAACCTTCAATCCTCAATGCTCAATCCTCAATCCTCAACCTTCAATCCTCAATACTCAATCTTCAATCTTCAATCCTCAATCCTCAATCCTCAATCCTCAATCCTCAATCCTCAATCCTCAATCTTCAATCCTTAATACTCAATCTTGAATCCTCAATCCTCAATCCTCAATCTTCAATCCTCAATACTCAATCCTCAATCCTCAATCCTCAATCCTCAATGTTCAATCCGCAATACCCAATCCTCAATCGTCAATCCTCAATCCCCAAACCACAATCTTCAATCCTCAATCCTCAATCCACAATCCTCAATCCTCAATTCTCAATTCTCAATCCTCAATCCTCAATCCTCAATCCTCAATCCTCAACCTTCAATCCTCAATACTCAATCTTCAATCTTCAATCCTCAATCCTCAATCCTCAATCCTCAATCCTCAATCCTCAATCCTCAATCTTCAATCCTTAATACTCAATCTTGAATCCTCAATCCTCAATCCTCAATCTTCAATCCTCAATACTCAATCCTCAATCCTCAATCCTCAATCCTCAATGTTCAGTCCGCAATACCCAATCCTCAATCGTCAATCCTCAATCCCCAATCCTCAATCTTCAATCTTCAATCCTCAATCCTCAATCCTCAATCCTCAATCCTCAATCCTCAATCCTCAATCCTCAATCTTCAATCCTTAATACTCAATCTTGAATCCTCAATCCTCAATCCTCAATCTTCAATCCTCAATACTCAATCCTCAATCCTCAATCCTCAATCCTCAATGTTCAATCCGCAATACCCAATCCTCAATCGTCAATCCTCAATCCCCAATCCTCAATCTTCAATCCTCAATCCTCAATCCTCAATCCTCAATCCTCAATCCTCAATTCTCAATTCTCAATTCTCAATCCTCAATCCTCAATCCTCAATCTTCAATCATCATTAATCAATCTCCAATCCTAGATACTGAATCCCCAATCCTCAATCCTTAATCCTCAACGTTCAATCCTCAATCACCAGTCCTCAATCTTCAATCCTCAATGTCCAATCCTCAATCCTCAATCGTCAGTCCTCAATCCTCAATCCTCAATCCTCACACCTCAATCCTCAACCGTCAGTCCTCGTCCTCAATCCTCAACACTCAATCCTCAATCCTCAACCTTCAATCCTCAATACTCAATATTCAATCCTCAATCCTCAATCCTCAATCCTCAATCTTCAACCCTCAATCCTCAACCCTCAATCCTCAATCCTCGTTCTTCAATCCTCAATACCCAATCCTCAATCTTCAACCCTCAATCCTCAATCCTCAATCCTCAATTCTCAATCCTTAATCCTCATTCCTCAATCCTCAATCCCCAATCCTCATTCTTCAAACCTCAATCCTCAACCCTCAGTACTCATCCTCAATTCTCAATTCTCAATCCCCAATCCTCAATGCTCAATCTTCAAGCATCAATACTCAATCTTCAATCCTCAATACTCAATCCTCAATCCTCAATCCTCCATCCTCAATATTCAACACACAACCCTCAACCATCAATCCTCAATACTCAATCATCAATCCTCAATCCTCAATCCCGAATCCTCAATCCTCAATCCTCATTCATCAATCCTCAATACCCATTCCTCAATCTTCAATCGTCAATCCTCAATCCTCAATTCTCAAACCTCAATCCTCAGTCCTCAGTCCTCAAACCTCAATCCTCAAACCTCAGCCCTCATCCTCAATCCTCAATCCTCAATCCTCAATCCTCAATCTTCAATCCTCAATACTCAATCTTCAATCCTCAATCCTTAGTCCACAAACCTCAATCCTTAATATTCAATCCTCAATACTCAATCTTCAATCCTCAATCCTCAATTCTCAATCCTCAATCCTCAATCCTCAGACCTCAAACATCAATACTCAACACACGGACCTGGTCCTCAATCCACAACCCTCAATCCTCAATCCCCAATCTTCAATCATCAATACTCAATCTTCAATCCTCAATCCTCAACCCTCAATCCTGAATCCTCAATCCTCAATCTTTAATCCTCAATCCTCAATCCTCAATCCTCAATCCTAAACTTTCAACCCTCAATACTCAATCTTCAATACTCAATCCTCAATCCTCAATCCTCAACACACAATCCTCAATCTTCAGTCCTCAATACTCAATCTTCAATCCTCAATCCTCTATCCTCAATCCTCAATCCTCATTCTTCAATCCTCAACACCCAATCCTCAATCTTCAATGCTCAATCTTTAATCCTCAATTCTCAATCCACAATCCTCAATCCTCAGGCCTCAAACATCAATACTCAACCCTCAGTCCTCGTCCTCAATCCACAACACTCACTCCTCGATCCTCAATCTTCAATCATCAATATTCAATTTTCAATCCTCAATCCTCAATCCTCAATACTCAATCCTCAATCCTCAATGTTGAATCCTCAATACCCAATCCTCAATCTTCTGTCCTCAATCCTCAATCCTCAACCCTCAGTCGTCAATCCACAATCATCAATCCTCAATCCTCGATCTTCAATCCTGAATACTCAATCTTCAATCCTCAACCCTCAATGCTCAATCCTCAATTCTCAATCCTCAATCGTCAGGCTTCAGTACTCAATACTCAATCTTCAATCCTCAATCCTCAATCCTCAATCCTCAATCCTCAATCCTCAATCCTCAATCTTCAATCCTTAATACTCAATCTTGAATCCTCAATCCTCAATCCTCAATCTTCAATCCTCAATACTCAATCCTCAATCCTCAATCCTCAATCCTCAATGTTCAATCCGCAATACCCAATCCTCAATCGTCAATCCTCAATCCCCAATCCTCAATCTTCAATCCTCAATCCTCAATCCTCAATCCTCAATCCTCAATTCTCAATTCTCAATTCTCAATCCTCAATCCTCAATCCTCAATCTTCAATCCTCATTAATCAATCTCCAATCCTAGATCCTGAAACCCCAATCCTCAATCCTTAATCCTCAACGTTCAATCCTCAATCACCAGTCCTCAATCTTCAATCCTCAATGTTCAATCCTCAATCCTCAATCCTCAATCCTCGCACCTCAATCCTCAACCGTCAGTCCTCGTCCTCAATCCTCAACACTCAATCCTCAATTCTCAATCCCCAATCCTCAATCCTCAATCCTCAATCCTCATCCTCAATCCTCAGTCCTCAGTAATCAATCCTCAATCTTCAATACTCAATCGTCCATCCTCAGTTCTCAATCCTCAATCCTCAATCCTCGTTCCTGAAACCCCAATCCTCAACCCTCAGTCCTCATCCTCAATTCTCAATTCTCAATCCTCAATCCTCAATCCTCAATCTTCAATCGTCATTAATCAATCTACAATCCTAGATCCTGAATCCCCAATTCTCAATCCTTAATCCAGAATCTTCAATCCTCAATGCCCGGTACTCAATCTTCAATCCTCAATGTTCAATCCTCAATCCTCAATCCTCAGTCCTCAATCCTCAAACCACAATCCTCATACCTCAATCCTCAACCGTCGGTCCTCGTACTCAATCCTCAACCCTCAATCCTTAATCCTCAATCTTCAATCCTCAATACTCGATATTCAATCCTCCAACCTCAATCCTCAATCCTCAATCTTCAATCCTCAATCCTCAACCCTCAATCCTCAATCCTCATTCTTCAATCCTCAATACCCAATCCTCAACCTTCAATCCTCAATCCTCAATCCTCAATTCTCAATCTTCAATCCTCAGTCATCAACCCTCAATCTTCAATACTCAATCATCAATCTTCAGTCCTCAATCCTCAATCCTCAATCCTCGTTCCTCAAACCTCAATCCTCAACCCTCAGTCCTCATACTCAATTCTCAATTCTCAATCCTCAATCCTCAATCCTCAATCTTCAATCATCAATAATCAATCTCCAATCCTAGATCATCAATTTCCAATCCTCAATCTTCAATCCTCAATCCTCAATCCTCAATTCTCAATCCTCAATCCTCAATCCTCAGACCTCAATCCTCAATCCTCAATCCTCAATCTTTAATCCTCAATCCTCAATCCTCAATTCTCAATCCTAAACCTTCAACCCTCAATACTCAATCTTCAATCCTCAATCCTCGATCCTCAATCCTCAATCCTCAATCCTCAATCTTCAATCCTCAATACTCAATCTTCAGTCCTCAATCCTCAATCCTCAATCCTCAATCCTCATTCTTCAATCCTCAACACCCAATCCTCAATCTTCAATTCTCAATCTTCAATCCTCAATTCTCAATCCTCAATCCTGAATCCTCAGTCCTCAAACCTCAGTCCTTATTCCTGAATCCTGAATCCTCAACATTCAGCCCTCAGTCCTCAACAATCGGTTGTCAATCCTCAATCCTCAGTAGAATATCCTCAATTCACAGGTTTCAATACTCAATACTCAACCTGCAATCTTCAAATCACTATCCACAAACATCAATTCTGATCACTCAACCCTCAACACTTAGTCCCCAATCCTCAATCTTCAATCCTCAATCCTCAATCCTCAATCCTCAATCCTCAATTCTCAATCCTCAACCCTCAATCCTCAGACCTCAAACATCAATATTCAATCCTCGGTCCTTCGCCTCAATCCACAACCCTCAATCCTCAATCCTCAATCTTCAATCATCAATATTCAATCTTCAATCCTCAATCCCCAATCCTCAATCCTCAATCCTCAATCCTCAATCTTTAATCCTGAATCCTCATTACTCAATCCTCAGTCCTAAACCTTCAACCCTCAATACTCAATCTTCAATCCTCAATCCTCAATCCTCAATCCTCAATCCTCAATCCGCAATCCTCAAACCTCAATCCTCAACCCTCAGTCCTCATCCTCAATTCTCAATTCTCAATCCTCAATCCTCAATCCCCAATCCTCAATCTTCAATCCTCAATCCTCAATCCTCAGTTCTCAATCCTCAACCTTCAATCCTCAATACTCAATCTTCAATCTTCAATCCTCAATCCTCAATCCTCAATCCTCAATTCTCAATTCTCAATCCTCAATCTTCAATCCTTAATACTCAATTTTCAATCCTCAATCCTCAATCCTCAATCCTCAATCCTCAATCGTCAATCCTCAATCCTCAATCCTCAATCTTCAATCCTCAATCCTCAATCCTCAATCATCAATCCTCAATCTTCAATCCTCAATACTCAATCCTCAATCCTCAGTCCTCAATCCGCAATGTTCAATCCGCAATGCCCAATCCTCAATCGTCAATCCTCTATCCCCAATCCTCAATCTTCAATCCTCAATCCTCAATCCTCAATCCTCAATCCTCAATACTCAATCCTCAATCGTCAATCCTCAATCCTCAATGTTCAATCCGCAATACCCAATCCTCAATCATCAATCCTCAATCCTCAATCCCCAATCCTCAATCCTCAATCCTCATTCATCAATCCTCAATACCCAATCCTCAATCTTCAATCCTCAATCCTCAATCCTCAATTCTCAACCCTCAATCCTCAGTCCTCAGTCCTCAAACCTCAATCCTCAAACCTCAGCCCTCATCCTCAATCCTCAATCCTCAATCCTCAATCCTCAATCTTCAATCCTCAATACTCAATCTTCAATCCTCAATCCTTAGTCCACAAACCTCAATCCTTAATATTCAATCCTCAATACTCAATCTTCAATCCTCAATCCTCAATTCTCAATCCTCAATCCTCAATCCTCAATCCTCAGACCTCAAACATCAATATTCAACACACGGACCTGGTCCTCAATCCACAACCCTCAATCCTCAATCCCCAATCTTCAATCATCAATACTCAATCTTCAATCCTCAATCCTCAACCCTCAATCCTGAATCCTCAATCCTCAATCTTTAATCCTCAATCCTCAATCCTCAATCCTCAATCCTAAACTTTCAACCCTCAATACTCAATCTTCAATACTCAATCCTCAATCCTCAATCCTCAACACACAATCCTCAATCTTCAGTCCTCAATACTCAATCTTCAATCCTCAATCCTCTATCCTCAATCCTCAATCCTCATTCTTCAATCCTCAACACCCAATCCTCAATCTTCAATGCTCAATCTTTAATCCTCAATTCTCAATCCACAATCCTCAATCCTCAGGCCTCAAACATCAATACTCAACCCTCAGTCCTCGTCCTCAATCCACAACACTCACTCCTCGATCCTCAATCTTCAATCATCAATATTCAATTTTCAATCCTCAATCCTCAATCCTCAATACTCAATCCTCAATCCTCAATGTTGAATCCTCAATACCCAATCCTCAATCTTCTGTCCTCAATCCTCAATCCTCAACCCTCAGTCGTCAATCCACAATCATCAATCCTCAATCCTCGATCTTCAATCCTGAATACTCAATCTTCAATCCTCAACCCTCAATGCTCAATCCTCAATTCTCAATCCTCAATCGTCAGGCTTCAGTACTCAATACTCAATCTTCAATCCTCAATCCTCAATCCTCAATCCTCAATCCTCAATCCTCAATCCTCAATCTTCAATCCTTAATACTCAATCTTGAATCCTCAATCCTCAATCCTCAATCTTCAATCCTCAATACTCAATCCTCAATCCTCAATCCTCAATCCTCAATGTTCAATCCGCAATACCCAATCCTCAATCGTCAATCCTCAATCCCCAATCCTCAATCTTCAATCCTCAATCCTCAATCCTCAATCCTCAATCCTCAATTCTCAATTCTCAATTCTCAATCCTCAATCCTCAATCCTCAATCTTCAATCCTCATTAATCAATCTCCAATCCTAGATCCTGAAACCCCAATCCTCAATCCTTAATCCTCAACGTTCAATCCTCAATCACCAGTCCTCAATCTTCAATCCTCAATGTTCAATCCTCAATCCTCAATCCTCAATCCTCGCACCTCAATCCTCAACCGTCAGTCCTCGTCCTCAATCCTCAACACTCAATCGTCAATTCTCAATCCCCAATCCTCAATCCTCAATCCTCAATCCTCAATCCTCAATCCTCAGTCCTCAGTAATCAATCCTCAATCTTCAATACTCAATCGTCCATCCTCAGTTCTCAATCCTCAATCCTCAATCCTCGTTCCTGAAACCCCAATCCTCAACCCTCAGTCCTCATCCTCAATTCTCAATTCTCAATCCTCAATCCTCAATCCTCAATCTTCAATCGTCATTAATCAATCTACAATCCTAGATCCTGAATCCCCAATTCTCAATCCTTAATCCAGAATCTTCAATCCTCAATGCCCGGTACTCAATCTTCAATCCTCAATGTTCAATCCTCAATCCTCAATCCTCAGTCCTCAATCCTCAAACCACAATCCTCATACCTCAATCCTCAACCGTCGGTCCTCGTACTCAATCCTCAACCCTCAATCCTTAATCCTCAATCTTCAATCCTCAATACTCGATATTCAATCCTCAAACCTCAATCCTCAATCCTCAATCTTCAATCCTCAATCCTCAACCCTCAATCCTCAATCCTCATTCTTCAATCCTCAATACCCAATCCTCAACCTTCAATCCTCAATCCTCAATCCTCAATTCTCAATCTTCCATCCTCAGTCATCAACCCTCAATCTTCAATACTCAATCATCAATCTTCAGTCCTCAATCCTCAATCCTCAATCCTCGTTCCTCAAACCTCAATCCTCAACCCTCAGTCCTCATACTCAATTCTCCATTCTCAATCCTCAATCCTCAATCCTCAATCTTCAATCATCAATAATCAATCTCCAATCCTAGATCATCAATTTCCAATCCTCAATCTTCAATCCTCAATCCTCAATCCTCAATTCTCAATCCTCAATCCTCAATCCTCAGACCTCAATCCTCAATCCTCAATCCTCAATCTTTAATCCTCAATCCTCAATCCTCAATTCTCAATCCTAAACCTTCAACCCTCAATACTCAATCTTCAATCCTCAATCCTCGATCCTCAATCCTCAATCCTCAATCCTCAATCTTCAATCCTCAATACTCAATCTTCAGTCCTCAATCCTCAATCCTCAATCCTCAATCCTCATTCTTCAATCCTCAACACCCAATCCTCAATCTTCAATTCTCAATCTTCAATCCTCAATTCTCAATCCTCAATCCTGAATCCTCAGTCCTCAAACCTCAGTCCTTATTCCTGAATCCTGAATCCTCAACATTCAGCCCTCAGTCCTCAACAATCGGTTGTCAATCCTCAATCCTCAGTAGAATATCCTCAATTCACAGGTTTCAATACTCAATACTCAACCTGCAATCTTCAAATCACTATCCACAAACATCAATTCTGATCACTCAACCCTCAACACTTAGTCCCCAATCCTCAATCTTCAATCCTCAATCCTCAATCCTCAATCCTCAATCCTCAATTCTCAATCCTCAACCCTCAATCCTCAGACCTCAAACATCAATATTCAATCCTCGGTCCTTCGCCTCAATCCACAACCCTCAATCCTCAATCCTCAATCTTCAATCATCAATATTCAATCTTCAATCCTCAATCCCCAATCCTCAATCCTCAATCCTCAATCCTCAATCTTTAATCCTGAATCCTCATTACTCAATCCTCAGTCCTAAACCTTCAACCCTCAATACTCAATCTTCAATCCTCAATCCTCAATCCTCAATCCTCAATCCTCAATCCGCAATCCTCAAACCTCAATCCTCAACCCTCAGTCCTCATCCTCAATTCTCAATTCTCAATCCTCAATCCTCAATCCCCAATCCTCAATCTTCAATCCTCAATCCTCAATCCTCAGTTCTCAATCCTCAACCTTCAATCCTCAATACTCAATCTTCAATCTTCAATCCTCAATCCTCAATCCTCAATCCTCAATTCTCAATTCTCAATCCTCAATCTTCAATCCTTAATACTCAATTTTCAATCCTCAATCCTCAATCCTCAATCCTCAATCCTCAATCGTCAATCCTCAATCCTCAATCCTCAATCTTCAATCCTCAATCCTCAATCCTCAATCATCAATCCTCAATCTTCAATCCTCAATACTCAATCCTCAATCCTCAGTCCTCAATCCGCAATGTTCAATCCGCAATGCCCAATCCTCAATCGTCAATCCTCTATCCCCAATCCTCAATCTTCAATCCTCAATCCTCAATCCTCAATCCTCAATCCTCAATACTCAATCCTCAATCGTCAATCCTCAATCCTCAATGTTCAATCCGCAATACCCAATCCTCAATCATCAATCCTCAATCCTCAATCCCCAATCCTCAATCCTCAATCCTCATTCATCAATCCTCAATACCCAATCCTCAATCTTCAATCCTCAATCCTCAATCCTCAATTCTCAACCCTCAATCCTCAGTCCTCAGTCCTCAAACCTCAATCCTCAAACCTCAGCCCTCATCCTCAATCCTCAATCCTCAATCCTCAATCCTCAATCTTCAATCCTCAATACTCAATCTTCAATCCTCAATCCTTAGTCCACAAACCTCAATCCTTAATATTCAATCCTCAATACTCAATCTTCAATCCTCAATCCTCAATGCTCGGTCCTCAATACTCAATCGTCACACTCCAATCCTGAATACTCAACCTTCAATTCTCAATCCTCAGTCCTCAATACTCAATAATCAATACCCAATCCTGAATCTTCAATCCTCAATCCTCAATCCTCAATTCTCAATCCTAAATCTTCGTTCCTCAAACCTCAACCCTCAGCCCTCAGTCCTCATACTCAATTCTCAATTCTCAATCCTCAATCCTCAATCCTCAATCTTCAATCCTCAATAATCAATCTCCAACCCTAGATCCTCAATGCCCAATCCTCAATCTTCAATCCTCAATACTCAATCCTCAATTCTCAATCCTCAATCCCCAATCCTCAGACCTCAAACATCAATATTCAACACACGGACCTGGTCCTCAATCCACAACCCTCAATCCCCAATCCTCAATCTTCAATCATCAATACTCAATCTTCAATCCTCAATCCTCAACCCTCAATCCTGACTCCTCAATCCTCAATCTTTAATCCTCAATCCTCAATCCTCAATCCTCAATCCTAAACTTTCAACCTTCAATACTCAATCTTCAATCCTCAATCGTCAATCCTCAATGTTCAATCCGCAATACCCAATCCTCAATCATCAATCCTCAATCCTCAATCCCCAATTCTCAATCCTCAATCCTCATTCATCAATCCTCAATACCCAATCCTCAACCTTCAATCCTCAATCCTCAATCCTCAATTCTCAACCCTCAATCCTCAGTCCTCAGCCCTCAAACCTCAATCCTCAAACCTCAGCCCTCATCCTCAATCCACAACACTCACTCCTCGATCCTCAATCTTCAATCATCAATATTCAATTTTCAATCCTCAATCCTCAATCCTCAATACTCAATCCTCAATGTTGAATCCTCAATACCCAATCCTCAATCTTCTGTCCTCAATCCTCAATCCTCAACCCTGAATCGTCAATCCACAATCATCAATCCTCAATCCTCGATCTTCAATCCTCAATACTCAATCTTCAATCCTCAATCCTCAATGCTCAATCCTCAATTCTCAATCCTCAATCGTCAGGCTTCAGTACTCAATACTCAATCTTCAATCCTCAATCCTCAATCCTCATTCCTCAATCCACAATCCTAAATCCTCAATCCTCAATACTCAGCCATCAATCCTCAATTCTCAATACTCAATAGAATATCCTGAATTCTCAGGGTTCAATACTCAAACCTCAATCCTCAACCGTCAGCCCTCATTCTCCACCCTCAATCCTCAATCCTCAATCCTCAATCTTCAATCCCCAATACTCAATCTTCAATCCTCAGTCCTCAACACTCAATCCTCAATCCTCAACCCCCACAGTCATGAGTACTCAATCTTCAATACTCAATCCTCAATCCTCAATACTCAATCCTCAATCCTCAATCCTCAATCCTCAATCCTCAAACCTCAATCCTCAACCCTCAGTCCTCATCCTCAATTCTCAATTCTCAATCCTCAATCCTCAATCCCCAATCCTCAACCTTCAATCCTCAATGCTCAATCCTCAATCCTCAACCTTCAATCCTCAATACTCAATCTTCAATCTTCAATCCTCAATCCTCAATCCTCAATCCTCAATCCTCAATCCTCAATCCTCAATCTTCAATCCTTAATACTCAATCTTGAATCCTCAATCCTCAATCCTCAATCTTCAATCCTCAATACTCAATCCTCAATCCTCAATCCTCAATCCTCAATGTTCAATCCGCAATACCCAATCCTCAATCGTCAATCCTCAATCCCCAAACCTCAATCTTCAATCCTCAATCCTCAATCCACAATCCTCAATCCTCAATTCTCAATTCTCAATCCTCAATCCTCAATCCTCAATCCTCAATCCTCAACCTTCAATCCTCAATACTCAATCTTCAATCTTCAATCCTCAATCCTCAATCCTCAATCCTCAATCCTCAATCCTCAATCCTCAATCTTCAATCCTTAATACTCAATCTTGAATCCTCAATCCTCAATCCTCAATCTTCAATCCTCAATACTCAATCCTCAATCCTCAATCCTCAATCCTCAATGTTCAGTCCGCAATACCCAATCCTCAATCGTCAATCCTCAATCCCCAATCCTCAATCTTCAATCTTCAATCCTCAATCCTCAATCCTCAATCCTCAATCCTCAATCCTCAATCCTCAATCCTCAATCTTCAATCCTTAATACTCAATCTTGAATCCTCAATCCTCAATCCTCAATCTTCAATCCTCAATACTCAATCCTCAATCCTCAATCCTCAATCCTCAATGTTCAATCCGCAATACCCAATCCTCAATCGTCAATCCTCACTCCCCAATCCTCAATCTTCAATCCTCAATCCTCAATCCTCAATCCTCAATCCTCAATCCTCAATTCTCAATTCTCAATTCTCAATCCTCAATCCTCAATCCTCAATCTTCAATCATCATTAATCAATCTCCAATCCTAGATACTGAATCCCCAATCCTCAATCCTTAATCCTCAACGTTCAATCCTCAATCACCAGTCCTCAATCTTCAATCCTCAATGTCCAATCCTCAATCCTCAATCGTCAGTCCTCAATCCTCAATCCTCAATCCTCACACCTCAATCCTCAACCGTCAGTCCTCGTCCTCAATCCTCAACACTCAATCCTCAATCCTCAACCTTCAATCCTCAATACTCAATATTCAATCCTCAATCCTCAATCCTCAATCCTCAATCTTCAACCCTCAATCCTCAACCCTCAATCCTCAATCCTCGTTCTTCAATCCTCAATACCCAATCCTCAATCTTCAACCCTCAATCCTCAATCCTCAATCCTCAATTCTCAATCCTTAATCCTCATTCCTCAATCCTCAATCCCCAATCCTCATTCTTCAAACCTCAATCCTCAACCCTCAGTACTCATCCTCAATTCTCAATTCTCAATCCCCAATCCTCAATGCTCAATCTTCAAGCATCAATACTCAATCTTCAATCCTCAATACTCAATCCTCAATCCTCAATCCTCCATCCTCAATATTCAACACACAACCCTCAACCATCAATCCTCAATACTCAATCATCAATCCTCAATCCTCAATCCCGAATCCTCAATCCTCAATCCTCATTCATCAATCCTCAATACCCATTCCTCAATCTTCAATCGTCAATCCTCAATCCTCAATTCTCAAACCTCAATCCTCAGTCCTCAGTCCTCAAACCTCAATCCTCAAACCTCAGCCCTCATCCTCAATCCTCAATCCTCAATCCTCAATCCTCAATCTTCAATCCTCAATACTCAATCTTCAATCCTCAATCCTTAGTCCACAAACCTCAATCCTTAATATTCAATCCTCAATACTCAATCTTCAATCCTCAATCCTCAATTCTCAATCCTCAATCCTCAATCCTCAGACCTCAAACATCAATATTCAACACACGGACCTGGTCCTCAATCCACAACCCTCAATCCTCAATCCCCAATCTTCAATCATCAATACTCAATCTTCAATCCTCAATCCTCAACCCTCAATCCTGAATCCTCAATCCTCAATCTTTAATCCACAATCCTCAATCCTCAATCCTCAATCCTACACTTTCAACCCTCAATACTCAATCTTCAATACTCAATCCTCAATCCTCAATCCTCAATACACAATCCTCAATCTTCAGTCCTCAATACTCAATCTTCAATCCTCAATCCTCTATCCTCAATCCTCAATCCTCATTCTTCAATCCTCAACACCCAATCCTCAATCTTCAATGCTCAATCTTTAATCCTCAATTCTCAATCCACAATCCTCAATCCTCAGGCCTCAAACATCAATACTCAACCCTCAGTCCTCGTCCTCAATCCACAACACTCACTCCTCGATCCTCAACCTTCAATCATCAATATTCAATTTTCAATCCTCAATCCTCAATCCTCAATACTCAATCCTCAATCCTCAATGTTGAATCCTCAATACCCAATCCTCAATCTTCTGTCCTCAATCCTCAATCCTCAACCCTCAGTCGTCAATCCACAATCATCAATCCTCAATCCTCGATCTTCAATCCTGAATACTCAATCTTCAATCCTCAACCCTCAATGCTCAATCCTCAATTCTCAATCCTCAATCGTCAGGCTTCAGTACTCAATACTCAATCTTCAATCCTCAATCCTCAATCCTCAATCCTCAATCCTCAATCCTCAATCCTCAATCTTCAATCCTTAATACTCAATCTTGAATCCTCAATCCTCAATCCTCAATCTTCAATCCTCAATACTCAATCCTCAATCCCCAATCCTCAATCTTCAATCCTCAATCCTCAACCCTCAGTTCTCAATCCTCAACCTTCAATCCTCAATACTCAATCTTCAATCTTCAATCCTCAATCCTCAATCCTCAATCCTCAATTATCAATTCTCAATCCTCAATCTTCAATCCTTAATACTCAATTTTCAATCCTCAATCCTCAATGCTCAATCCTCAATCCTCAATCGTCAATCCTCAATCCTCAATCCTCAATCTTCAATCCTCAATCCTCAATCCTCAATCATCAATCCTCAATCTTCAATCCTCAATACTCAATCCTCAATCCTCAGTCCTCAATCCGCAATGTTCAATCCGCAATGCCCAATCCTCAATCGTCAATCCTCTATCCCCAATCCTCAATCTTCAATCCTCCATCCTCAATCCTCAATCCTCAATCCTCAATACTCAATCCTCAATCGTCAATCCTCAATCCTCAATGTTCAATCCGCAATACCCAATCCTCAATCATCAATCCTCAATCCTCAATCCCCAATCCTCAATCCTCAATCCTCATTCATCAATCCTCAATACCCAATCCTCAATCTTCAATCCTCAATCCTCAATCCTCAATTCTCAACCCTCAATCCTCAGTCCTCAGTCCTCAAACCTCAATCCTCAAACCTCAGCCCTCATCCTCAATCCTCAATCCTCAATCCTCAATCCTCAATCTTCAATCCTCAATACTCAATCTTCAATCCTCAATCCTTAGTCCACAAACCTCAATCCTTAATATTCAATCCTCAATACTCAATCTTCAATCCTCAATCCTCAATGCTCGGTCCTCAATCCTCAATCGTCACACTCCAATCCTGAATACTCAACCTTCAATTCTCAATCCTCAGTCCTCAATACTCAATAATCAATACCCAATCCTGAATCTTCAATCCTCAATCCTCAATCCTCAATTCTCAACCCTCAATCCTCAGTCCTCAGCCCTCAAACCTCAATCCTCAAACCTCAGCCCTCATCCTCAATCCACAACACTCACTCCTCGATCCTCAATCTTCAATCATCAATATTCAATTTTCAATCCTCAATCCTCAATCCTCAATACTCAATCCTCAATGTTGAATCCTCAATACCCAATCCTCAATCTTCTGTCCTCAATCCTCAATCCTCAACCCTCAATCGTCAATCCACAATCATCAATCCTCAATCCTCGATCTTCAATCCTCAATACTCAATCTTCAATCCTCAATCCTCAATGCTCAATCCTCAATTCTCAATCCTCAATCGTCAGGCTTCAGTACTCAATACTCAATCTTCAATCCTCAATCCTCAATCCTCATTCCTCAATCCACAATCCTAAATCCTCAATCCTCAATACTCAGCCATCAATCCTCAATTCTCAATACTCAATAGAATATCCTGAATTCTCAGGGTTCAATACTCAAACCTCAATCCTCAACCGTCAGCCCTCATTCTCCACCCTCAATCCTCAATCCTCAATCCTCAATCCTCAATCTTCAATCCCCAATACTCAATCTTCAATCCTCAGTCCTCAACACTCAATCCTCAATCCTCAACCCTCAGTCATGAGTACTCAATCTTCAATACTCAATCCTCAATCCTCAATACTCAATCCTCAATCCTCAATCCTCAATCCTCAATCCTCAAACCTCAATCCTCAACCCTCAGTCCTCATCCTCAATTCTCAATTCTCAATCCTCAATCCTCAATCCCCAATCCTCAACCTTCAATCCTCAATGCTCAATCCTCAATCCTCAATCCTCAATCCTCAATCCTCAATCCTCAACCTTCAATCCTCAATACTCAATCTTCAATCTTCAATCCTCAATCCTCAATCCTCAATCCTCAATCCTCAATCCTCAATCCTCAATCTTCAATCCTTAATAATCAATCTTGAATCCTCAATCCTCAATCCTCAATCTTCAATCCTCAATACTCAATCCTCAATCCTCAATCCTCAATCCTCAATGTTCAGTCCGCAATACCCAATCCTCAATCGTCAATCCTCAATCCCCAATCCTCAATCTTCAATCTTCAATCCTCAATCCTCAATCCTCAATCCTCAATCCTCAATCCTCAATCCTCAATCCTCAATCTTCAATCCTTAATACTCAATCTTGAATCCTCAATCCTCAATCCTCAATCTTCAATCCTCAATACTCAATCCTCAATCCTCAATCCTCAATCCTCAATGTTCAATCCGCAATACCCAATCCTCAATCGTCAATCCTCAATCCCCAATCCTCAATCTTGAATCCTCAATCCTCAATCCTCAATCCTCAATCCTCAATTCTCAATTCTCAATTCTCAATCCTCAATCCTCAATCCTCAATCTTCAATCATCATTAATCAATCTCCAATCCTAGATACTGAATCCCCAATCCTCAATCCTTAATCCTCAACGTTCAATCCTCAATCACCAGTCCTCAATCTTCAATCCTCAATGTTCAATCCTCAATCCTCAATCGTCAGTCCACAATCCTCAATCCTCAATCCTCACACCTCAATCCTCAACCGTCAGTCCTCGTCCTCAATCCTCAACACTCAATCCTCAATCCTCAACCTTCAATCCTCAATACTCAATATTCAATCCTCAATCCTCAATCCTCAATCCTCAATCTTCAACCCTCAATCCTCAACCCTCAATCCTCAATCCTCGTTCTTCAATCCTCAATACCCAATCCTCAATCTTCAACCCTCAATCCTCAATCCTCAATCCTCAATTCTCAATCCTTAATCCTCATTCCTCAATCCTCAATCCCCAATCCTCATTCTTCAAACCTCAATCCTCAACCCTCAGTACTCATCCTCAATTCTCAATTCTCAATCCCCAATCCTCAATGGTCAATCTTCAAGCATCAATACTCAATCTTCAATCCTCAATACTCAATCCTCAATCCTCAATCCTCCATCCTCAATATTCAACACACAACCCTCAACCATCAATCCTCAATACTCAATCATCAATCCTCAATTCTCAATCCCCAATCCTCAATCCTCAATCCTCATTCATCAATCCTCAATACCCATTCCTCAATCTTCAATCGTCAATCCTCAATCCTCAATTCTCAAACCTCAATCCTCAGTCCTCAGTCCTCAAACCTCAATCCTCAAACCTCAGCCCTCATCCTCAATCCTCAATCCTCAATCCTCAATCCTCAATCTTCAATCCTCAATACTCAATCTTCAATCCTCAATCCTTAGTCCACAAACCTCAATCCTTAATATTCAATCCTCAATACACAATCTTCAATCTTCAATCCTCAATTCTCAATCCTCAATCCTCAATCCTCAGACCTCAAACATCAATATTCAACACACGGACCTGGTCCTCAATCCACAACCCTCAATCCTCAATCCCCAATCTTCAATCATCAATACTCAATCTTCAATCCTCAATCCTCAACCCTCAATCCTGAATCCTCAATCCTCAATCTTTAATCCTCAATCCTCAATCCTCAATCCTCAATCCTAAACTTTCAACCCTCAATACTCAATCTTCAATACTCAATCCTCAATCCTCAATCCTCAATACACAATCCTCAATCTTCAGTCCTCAATACTCAATCTTCAATCCTCAATCCTCTATCCTCAATCCTCAATCCTCATTCTTCAATCCTCAACACCCAATCCTCAATCTTCAATGCTCAATCTTTAATCCTCAATTCTCAATCCACAATCCTCAATCCTCAGGCCTCAAACATCAATACTCAACCCTCAGTCCTCGTCCTCAATCCACAACACTCACTCCTCGATCCTCAATCTTCAATCATCAATATTCAATTTTCAATCCTCAATCCTCAATCCTCAATACTCAATCCTCAATCCTCAATGTTGAATCCTCAATACCCAATCCTCAATCTTCTGTCCTCAATCCTCAATCCTCAACCCTCAATCGTCAATCCACAATCATCAATCCTCAATCCTCGATCTTCAATCCTCAATACTCAATCTTCAATCCTCAACCCTCAATGCTCAATCCTCAATTCTCAATCCTCAATCGTCAGGCTTCAGTACTCAATACTCAATCTTCAATCCTCAATCCTCAATCCTCATTCCTCAATCCACAATCCTAAATCCTCAATCCTCAATACTCAACCATCAATCCTCAATTCTCAATACTCAATAGAATATCCTGAATTCTCAGGGTTCAATACTCAAACCTCAATCCTCAACCGTCAGCCCTCATTCTCCATCCTCAATCCTCAATCCTCAATCCTCAATCTTCAATCCCCAATACTCAATCTTCAATCCTCAGTCCTCAAACCTCAATCCTCAATCCTCAACCCTCAGTCATGAGTACTCAATCTTCAATACTCAATCCTCAATCCTCAATACTCTATCCTCAATCCTCAATCCTAAATCCTCAATCCTCAAACCTCAATCCTCAACCCTCAGTCCTCATCCTCAATTCTCAATTCTCAATCCTCAATCCTCAATCCCCAATCCTCAACCTTCAATCCTCAATCCTCAATCCTCAATCCTCAACCTTCAATCCTCAATACTCAATCTTCAATCTTCAATCCTCAATCCTCAATCCTCAATCCTCAATCCTCAATCCTCAATCCTCAATCCTCAATCTTCAATCCTTAATACTCAATCTTGAATCCTCAATCCTCAATCCTCAATCTTCAATCCTCAATACTCAATCCTCAATCCTCAATCCTCAATCCTCAATGTTCAATCCGCAATACCCAATCCTCAATCGTCAATCCTCAATCCCCAATCCTCAATCTTCAATCCTCAATCCTCAATCCTCAATCCTCAATCCTCAATTCTCAATTCTCAATTCTCAATCCTCAATCCTCAATCCTCAATCTTCAATCCTCATTAATCATTCTCCAGTCCTAGATCCTGAAACCCCAATCCTCAATCCTTAATCCTCAACGTTCAATCCTCAATCACCAGTCCTCAATCTTCAATCCTCAATGTTCAATCCTCAATCCTCAACCTTCAATCCTCAATACTCAATATTCAATCCTCAATCCTCAATCCTCAATCCTCAATCTTCAATCCTCAATCCTCAACCCTCAATCCGCAATCCTCGTTCTTCAATCCTCAATACCCAATCCTCAATCTTCAACCCTCAATCCTCAATCCTCAATCCTCAATCCTCAACCCTCAGTACTCATCCTCAATTCTCAATTCTCAATCCCCAATCCTCAATGCTCAATCTTCAAGCATCAATACTCAATCTTCAATCCTCAATACTCAATCCTCAATCCTCAATCCTCCATCCTCAATATTCAACACACAACCCTCAACCATCAATCCTCAATACTCAATCATCAATCCTCAATTCTCAATACTCAATAGAATATCCTGAATTCTCATGGTACAATACTCAATCCACAATATACAATAATCAAATCTCAATCCACAAACATCAATTCTCATCACACAACCCTGAACGCTCAGTCCTCAATGTTCAATCCTCATTCCTCAATTCTCAATTTTCAATCCTCAATACTGAGACTTCAATCCTCAATCCTCAATCCTCAATCCTCAATCCTCAATATTCAATCCTTAATACTCAATCTTCAATCCTCAATCCTCAATCCTCTATCCTCAATCCTCAATCCTCATTCTTCAATCCTCAACACCCAATCCTCAATCTTCAATGCTCAATCTTCAATCCTCAATTCTCAATCCACAATCCTCAATCCTCAGACCTCAATCATCAATACTCAACCCTCAGTCCTCGTCCTCAATCCACAACACTCAGTCCTCGATCCTCAATCTTCAATCATCAATATTCAATTTTCAATCCTCAATACTCAATCCTCAATACTCAATCCTGAATGTTGAATCCTCAATACCCAATCCTCAATCTTCTGCCCTCAATCCTCAATCCTCAACCCTCAATCGTCAATCCACAATCATCAATCCTCAATCCTCGATCTTCAATCCTCAAAACTCATTCTTCAATCCTCAATCCTCAATGCTCAATCCTCAATTCTCAATCCTCAATCGTCAGGCTTCAGTACTCAATACTCAATCTTCAATCCTCAATCCTCAATCCTCATTCCTCAATCCACAATCCTAAATCCTCAATCCTCAATACTCAGCCATCAATCCTCAATTCCCAATACTCAATAGAATATCCTGAATTCTCAGGTTTCAATACTCAAACCTCAATCCTCAACCGCCAGCCCTCATTCTCCATCCTCAATCCTCAATCCTCAATCCTCAATCTTCAATCCCCAATACTCAATCTTCAATCCTCAGTCCTCAACACTCAATCCTCAATCCTCAACCCTCAGTCATGAGTATTCAATCTTCAATACTCAATCCTCAATCCTCAATACTCAATCCTCAATCCTCAATCCTCAATCCTCAATCCTCAAACCTCAATCCTCAACCCTCAGTCCTCATCCTCAATTCTCAATTCTCAATCCTCAATCCTCAATCCCCAATCCTCAACCTTCAATCCGCAATGCTCAATCCTCAATCCTCAACCTTCAATCCTCAATACTCAATCTTCAATCTTCAATCCTCAATCCTCAATCCTCAATCCTCAATCCTCAATCCTCAATCCTCAATCTTCAATCCTTAATACTCAATCTTGAATCCTCAATCCTCAATCCTCAATCTTCAATCCTCAATACTCAATCCTCAATCCTCAATCCTCAATCCTCATTCCTCAATCCACAATCCTAAATCCTCAATCCTCAATACTCAGCCATCAATCCTCAATTCTCAATACTCAATAGAATATCCTGAATTCTCAGGTTTCAATACTCAAACCTCAATCCTCAACCGCCAGCCCTCATTCTCCATCCTCAATCCTCAATCCTCAATCCTCAATCTTCAATCCCCAATACTCAATCTTCAATCCTCAGTCCTCAACACTCAATCCTCAATCCTCAACCCTCAGTCATGAGTATTCAATCTTCAATACTCAATCCTCAATCCTCAATACTCAATCCTCAATCCTCAATCCTCAATCCTCAATCCTCAAACCTCAATCCTCAACCCTCAGTCCTCATCCTCAATTCTCAATTCTCAATCCTCAATCCTCAATCCCCAATCCTCAACCTTCAATCCGCAATGCTCAATCCTCAATCCTCAACCTTCAATCCTCAATACTCAATCTTCAATCTTCAATCCTCAATCCTCAATCCTCAATCCTCAATCCTCAATCCTCAATCCTCAATCTTCAATCCTTAATACTCAATCTTGAATCCTCAATCCTCAATCCTCAATCTTCAATCCTCAATACTCAATCCTCAATCCTCAATCCTCAATCCTCAATGTTCAATTCGCAATACCCAATCCTCAATCGTCAATCCTCAATCCCCAAACCTCAATCTTCGATCCTCAATCCTCAATCCTCAATCCTCAATCCTCAATTCTCAATTCTCAATCCTCAATCCTCAATCCTCAATCCTCAATCGTCAACCTTCAATCCTCAATACTCAATCTTCAATCTTCAATCCTCAATCCTCAATCCTCAATCCTCAATCCTCAATCCTCAATCCTCAATCTTCAATCCTTAATACTCAATCTTGAATCCTCAATCCTCAATCCTCAATCTTCAATCCTCAATACTCAATCCTCAATCCTCAATCCTCAATCCTCAATGTTCAGTCCGCAATAACCAATCCTCAATCGTCAATCCTCAACACTCAATCCTCAATCCTCAACCTTCAATCCTCAATACTCAATATTCAATCCTCAACCCTCAATCCTCAATCCTCGTTCTTCAATCCTCAATACCCAATCCTCAATCTTCAACCCTCAATCCTCAATCCTCAATCCTCAATTCTCAATCCTTAATCCTCATTCCTCAATCCTCAATCCCCAATCCTCATTCTTCAAACCTCAATCCTCAACCCTCAGTACTCATCCTCAATTCTCAATCCCCAATCCTCAATGCTCAATCTTCAAGCATCAATACTCAATCTTCAATCCTCAATACTCAATCCTCAATCCTCAATCCTCCATCCTCAATATTCAACACACAACCCTCAACCATCAATCCTCAATACTCAATCATCAATCCTCAATCCTCAATCCCCAATCCTCAATCCTCAATCCTCATTCATCAATCCTCAATACCCATTCCTCAATCTTCAATCGTCAATCCTCAATCCTCAATTCTCAAACCTCAATCCTCAGTCCTCAGTCCTCAAACCTCAATCCTCAAACCTCAGCCCTCATCCTCAATCCTCAATCCTCAATCCTCAATCCTCAATCTTCAATCCTCAATACTCAATCTTCAATCCTCAATCCTTAGTCCACAAACCTCAATCCTTAATATTCAATACTCAATACTCAATCTTCAATCCACAATCCTCAATTCTCAATCCTCAATCCTCAATCCTCAGACCTCAAACATCAATATTCAACACACGGACCTGGTCCTCGATCCACAACCCTCAATCCTCAATCCCCAATCTTCAATCATCAATACTCAATCTTCAATCCTCAATCCTCAACCCTCAATCCTGAATCCTCAATCCTCAATCATTAATCCTCAATCCTCAATCCTCAATCCTCAATCCTAAACTTTCAACCCTCAATACTCAATCTTCAATACTCAATCCTCAATCCTCAATCCTCAATACACAATCCTCAATCTTCAATCCTCAATCCTCAACCCTCAATCCTCAATCCTCAATCTTCAATCCTCAATACTCAATCTTCAATCCTCAATCCTCAGTCCACAATCCACAATTCTGAATCCTCAATCCTGCATCCTCAATCTTCAGCCCTCAGTCCTCAACAATCAGTTGTCGATCCTTAATCCCCAATAGAATATCCTCAACTCACTGTTTTCAATACGCAATACTCAATCTGCAATCTTCAGAGCTCTATTCACAAACATCAATCCTCATCACTCAACCCTGAGCGCTCAGCACTCAATGTTCAATCCTCAATCCTCAATTCTCAATCTTCAATCCTCAATACTGAATCTTCAATCCACAATCCTCAATCCTCAATCCTTAATCCTCAATCCACAATTCTCAATCCTCAGTAATCAATCCTCAATCTTCAATACTCAATCGTCAATCCTCAGTCCTCAACCCTCAGTCCTCATCCTCAATTCTCAATCCTCAATCCTCAATCCTCAATCTTCAATCCTCAATAATCAATCTCCAATCCTAGATCCTCGATCCCCAATCCTCAATCCTTAATCCTCAATCCTCAATCCTCAATCTTCAATCCTCAATAATCAATCTCCAATCCTAGATCCTCAATCCCCAATCCTCAATCCTTAATCCTCAATCTTCAATCCTCAATCCCCAGTCCTCAAACTTCAATCCTCGATGCTCAATCCTCAATCCTCAGTCCTCAGTCCTCAATCATCAATCCTCAATCCTCAAACCTCAATCCTCAACCGTTAGTCCTCGTCCTCAATCCTCAACACTCAATCCTCAATCCTCAATCTTCAATCCCCAATACTCAATCTTCAATTCTCAATCCTCAATCCTCAATATACAATCTTCAATCCTCAATCCTCAATCCTCAATCCCCAATCCTCAATCTTCAATCCTCAATCCTCAATCCTCAATCCTCAATCCTCAATCTTCAATCCTCAGTACGCAAACTTCAATCCTCAATCTTCAATCCTCAACCCTCAACACTCAGTCCTCAATGTTCAATTCTCAATTCTCAATCTTCAATCCACACTACTGAATCCTCAATCCTCAATCCTCAAGCCCCAATCCTCTATCCTCAATCCTCAATCCTCAATCCTCAAATTTAAATCCTCAATACTCAATCTTCAATCCTCAATCCACAATCCTCAATCCTCAATCCTCAATCCTCAATCTTTAATCCTGAATCCTCATTACTCAATCCTCAATCCTAAATCTTCAACCCTCAATACTCAATCTTCAATCCTCAATCCTCAATCCTCAATCCTCAATCCTCAATCCTCAATCCTCAATCTTCAATCCTCAAAACACAATTTTCAATCCTCAATCCTCAATCCTCAATCCTCATTCTTCAATCCTCAACACCCAAACGTCAATCTTCAAGCGTCAATCCTCAATCCTCAATTCTCGATCCTCAATCCTCAATCCAAAGACCTCAAACATCAATACTCAACCCTCAGTCCTCGTCCTCAATCCACAACCCTCAATCCTCGATCCTCAATCTTCAATCATCAATACCCAATCCTCAATCTTCAATACTCAATCCTCAATCCTCAATTCTCAATCCTCAATACTCAATCTTCAATCTTCAATCCTCAATCCTCAATCTTCAATCCTCAATCCTCAATCCTCAATCCTCAATCCTCAATCCTCAATCCTCAATCTTCAATCCTTAATACTCAATCTTGAATCCTCAATCCTCAATCCTCAATCTTCAATCCTCAATACTCAATCCTCAATCCTCAATCCTCAATCCTCAATGTTCAATCCGCAATACCCAATCCTCAATCGTCAATCCTCAATCCCCAATCCTCAATCTTCAATCCTCAATCCTCAATCCTCAATCCTCAATCCTCAATTCTCAATTCTCAATCCTCAATCCTCAATCCTCAATCTTCAATCCTCATTAATCAATCTCCAATCCTAGATCCTGAATCCCCAATCCTCAATCCTTAATCCTCAACGTTCAATCCTCAATAACCAGTACTCAATCTTCAATCCTCAATGTTCAATCCTCAATCCTCAATCGTCAGTCCTCAATCCTCAATCCTCAATCCTCACACCTCAATCCTCAACCGTCAGTCCTCGTCGTCAATCCTCAACACTCAATCCTCAATCCTCAACCTTCAATCCTCAATACTCAATATTCAATCCTCAACCCTCAATCCTCAATCCTCAATCTTCAATCCTCAATCCTCAACCCTCAATCCTCAATCCTCGTTCTTCAATCCTCAATACCCAATCCTCAATCTTCAACCCTCAATCCTCAATCCTCAATCCTCAATTCTCAATCCTTAATCCTCATTCCTCAATCCTCAATCCCCAATCCTCATTCTTCAAACCTCAATCCTCAACCCTCAGTACTCATCCTCAATTCTCAATCCCCAATCCTCAATGCTCAATCTTCAAGCATCAATACTCAATCTTCAATCCTCAATACTCAATCCTCAATCCTCAATCCTCCATCCTCAATATTCAACACACAACCCTCAACCATCAATCCTCAATACTCAATCATCAATCCTCAATCCTCAATCCCCAATCCTCAATCCTCAATCCTCATTCATCAATCCTCAATACCCATTCCTCAATCTTCAATCGTCAATCCTCAATCCTCAATTCTCAAACCTCAATCCTCAGTCCTCAGTCCTCAAACCTCAATCCTCAAACCTCAGCCCTCATCCTCAATCCTCAATCCTCAATCCTCAATCCTCAATCTTCAATCCTCAATACTCAATCTTCAATCCTCAATCCTTAGTCCACAAACCTCAATCCTTAATATTCAATACTCAATACTCAATCTTCAATCCACAATCCTCAATTCTCAATCCTCAATCCTCAATCCTCAGACCTCAAACATCAATATTCAACACACGGACCTGGTCCTCGATCCACAACCCTCAATCCTCAATCCCCAATCTTCAATCATCAATACTCAATCTTCAATCCTCAATCCTCAACCCTCAATCCTGAATCCTCAATCCTCAATCATTAATCCTCAATCCTCAATCCTCAATCCTCAATCCTAAACTTTCAACCCTCAATACTCAATCTTCAATACTCAATCCTCAATCCTCAATCCTCAATACACAATCCTCAATCTTCAATCCTCAATCCTCAACCCTCAATCCTCAATCCTCAATCTTCAATCCTCAATACTCAATCTTCAATCCTCAATCCTCAGTCCACAATCCACAATTCTGAATCCTCAATCCTGCATCCTCAATCTTCAGCCCTCAGTCCTCAACAATCAGTTGTCGATCCTTAATCCCCAATAGAATATCCTCAACTCACTGTTTTCAATACGCAATACTCAATCTGCAATCTTCAGAGCTCTATTCACAAACATCAATCCTCATCACTCAACCCTGAGCGCTCAGCACTCAATGCTCAATCCTCAATCCTCAATTCTCAATCTTCAATCCTCAATACTGAATCTTCAATCCACAATCCTCAATCCTCAATCCTTAATCCTCAATCCACAATTCTCAATCCTCAGTAATCAATCCTCAATCTTCAATACTCAATCGTCAATCCTCAGTCCTCAACCCTCAGTCCTCATCCTCAATTCTCAATCCTCAATCCTCAATCCTCAATCTTCAATCCTCAATAATCAATCTCCAATCCTAGATCCTCGATCCCCAATCCTCAATCCTTAATCCTCAATCCTCAATCCTCAATCTTCAATCCTCAATAATCAATCTCCAATCCTAGATCCTCAATCCCCAATCCTCAATCCTTAATCCTCAATCTGCAATCCTCAATCCCCAGTCCTCAAACTTCAATCCTCGATGCTCAATCCTCAATCCTCAGTCCTCAGTCCTCAATCATCAATCCTCAATCCTCAAACCTCAATCCTCAACCGTTAGTCCTCGTCCTCAATCCTCAACACTCAATCCTCAATCCTCAATCTTCAATCCCCAATACTCAATCTTCAATTCTCAATCCTCAATCCTCAATATACAATCTTCAATCCTCAATCCTCAATCCTCAATCCTCAATCCTCAGACCTCGAACATCAATATTCAACACACGGACCTGGTCCTCAATCCACAACCCTCAATCCTCAATCCTCAATCTTCAATCATCAATACTCAATCTTCAATCCTCAATCCTCAACCCTCAATCCTGAATCCTCAATCCTCAATCTTTAATCCTCAATCCTCAATGCTCAATCCTCAATCCTAAACTTTCAACCCTCAATACTCAATCTTCAATACTCAATCCTCAATCCTCAATCCTCAATACACAATCCTCAATCTTCAGTCCTCAATACTCAATCTTCAATCCTCAATCCTCTATCCTCAATCCTCAATCCTCATTCTTCAATCCTCAACACCCAATCCTCAATCTTCAATGCTCAATCTTCAATCCTCAATTCTCAATCCACAATCCTCAATCCTCAGACCTCAAACATCAATACTCAACCCTCAGTCCTCGTCCTCAATCCACAACACTCACTCCTCGATCCTCAATCTTCAATCATCAATATTCAATTTTCAATCCTCAATCCTCAATCCTCAATACTCAATCCTCAATCCTCAATGTTGAATCCTCAATACCCAATCCTCAATCTTCTGTCCTCAATCCTCAATCCTCAACCCTCAATCGTCAATCCACAATCATCAATCCTCAATCCTCGATCTTCAATCCTCAATACTCAATCTTCAATCCTCAATCCTCAATGCTCAATCCTCAATTCTCAATCCTCAATCGTCAGGCTTCAGTACTCAATACTCAATCTTCAATCCTCAATCCTCAATCCTCATTCCTCAATCCACAATCCTAAATCCTCAATCCTCAATACTCAACAATCAATCCTCAACCCTCAGTCCTCATCCTCAATTCTCAATTCTCAATCCTCAATCCTCAATCCCCAATCCTCAACCTTCAATCCTCAATCCTCAATCCTCAATCCTCAACCTTCAATACTCAATACTCAATCTTCAATCTTCAATCCTCAATCCTCAATCCTCAATCCTCAATCCTCAATCCTCAATCCTCAATCTTCAATCCTTAATACTCAATCTTGAATCCTCAATCCTCAATCCTCAATCTTCAATCCTCAATACTCAATCCTCAATCCTCAATCCTCAATCCTCAATGTTCAATCCGCAATACCCAATCCTCAATCGTTAATCCTCAATCCCCAATCCTCAATCTTCAATCCTGAATCCTCAATCCTCAATCCTCAATCCTCAATTCTCAATTCTCAATTCTCAATCCTCAATCCTCGATCCTCAATCTTCAATCCTCATTAATCAATCTCCAATCCTAGATCCTGAATCCCCAATCCTCAATCCTTAATCCTCAACGTTCAATCCTCAATCACCAGTCCTCAGTCTTCAATCCTGAATGTTCAATCCTCAATCCTCAATCGTCAGTCCTCAATCCTCAATCCTCAATCCTCACACCTCAATCCTCAACCGTCAGTCCTCGTCCTCAATCCTCAACACTCAATCCTCAATCCTCAACCTTCAATCCTCAATACTCAATATTCAATCCTCAATCCTCAATCCTCAATCCTCAATCTTCAATCCTCAATCCTCAACCCTCAATCCTCAATCCTCGTTCTTCAATCCTCAATACCCAATCCTCAATCTTCAACCCTCAATCCTCAATCCTCAATCCTCAATTCTCAATCCTTAATCCTCATTCCTCAATCCTCAATCCCCAATCCTCATTCTTCAAACCTCAATCCTCAACCCTCAGTACTCATCCTCAATTCTCAATCCTCAATCCTCAATCCTCAATCCTCAATCTTCAATCCTCAATCCTCAACCCTCAATCCTCAATCCTCGTTCTTCAATCCTCAATACCCAATCCTCAATCTTCAACCCTCAATCCTTAATCTTCAATCCTCAATACTCAATCCTCAATCCTCAATCCTCAATCCTCAATCCTCAATCTTCAATCCTCAATACTCAATCTTCAATCCTCAATCCTCAATCCTCAATACTCAACCATCAATACTCAATTCTCAATACACAATAGAATATTCTGAATTTTCAGGATTCAATACTCAAACCTCAACCCTCAACCCTCAGCCCTCATCCTCAATCCTCAATCCTCAATCCTCAATCCTCAATATTCAATCCTCGATACTCAATCTTCAATCCTCAATCCTCAATCCTCAATCCTCAATCCTCAATCCTCAGATATCAATCCTCAATCTTCAATACTCAATCGTCAATCCTCAGTCCTCGATCCTCAATCCCCAATCCTCGTTCCTCAAACCTCAATCCTCAACCCTCAGTCCTCATGCTCAATTCTCAATTCTCAATACTCAATCCTCAATCCTCAATCTTCAATCCTCAATAATCAATCTCCAATCCTAGTTCCTCAATTCCCAATCCTCAATCCTTAAACCTCAATCTTGAATCCTCAATCCCCAGGCCTCAAACTTCAATCTTCAATGCTCAATCCTCAATCCTCAGTCGTCAGTCCTCAATCCTCAATCCTCAATCCTCAAACCTCAATCCTCAACCGTCAGTCCTCGTCCTCACTCCTCAACCCTCAATCCTCAATCCTCAATCTTCAATCCTCAATACTCAATCTTCAATCCACAATCCTCAATCCTCAATCCTCAATCTTCAATCCTCAATCCTCAATCCTCAATCCTCAATACTCATTCTTCAATCCTCAACGCCCAATCCTCAATATTCAATCCGCAATCCTCAATCCTCAATTCTCAATCCTCAATCCTCAGTCCTCAGTCCTCAAACCTCAATCCTCAACCCTCAGGCCTCATCCTCAATCCTCAATCCTCAACCCTCAATCCTCAATCTTCAATCTTCAACCCTCAATCCTCAATCCTCAATCCTCAATTCTCAATCCTTAATCCTCATTCCTCAATCCTCAATCCCCAATCCTCATTCTTCAAACCTCAATCCTCAACCCTCAGTACTCATCCTCAATTCTCAACTCTCAATCCCCAATACTCAATGCTCAATCTTCAAGCATCAATACTCAATCTTCAATCCTCAATACTCAATCCTCAATCCTCAATCCTCCATCCTCAATATTCAACACACAACCCTCAACCATCAATCCTCAATACTCAATCATCAATCCTCAATCCTCAATCCCCAATCCTCAATCCTCAATCCTCATTCATCAATCCTCAATACCCATTCCTCAATCTTCAATCGTCAATCCTCAATCCTCAATTCTCAAACCTCAATCCTCAGTCCTCAGTCCTCAAACCTCAATCCTCAAACCTCAGCCCTCATCCTCAATCCTCAATCCTCAATCCTCAATCCTCAATCTTCAATCCTCAATACTCAATCTTCAATCCTCAATCCTTAGTCCACAAACCTCAATCCTTAATATTCAATACTCAATACTCAATCTTCAATCCACAATCCTCAATTCTCAATCCTCAATCCTCAATCCTCAGACCTCAAACATCAATATTCAACACACGGACCTGGTCCTCAATCCACAACCCTCAATCCTCAATCCCCAATCTTCAATCATCAATACTCAATCTTCAATCCTCAATCCTCAACCCTCAATCCTGAATCCTCAATCCTCAATCTTTAATCCTCAATCCTCAATCCTCAATCCTCAATCCTAAACTTTCAACCCTCAATACTCAATCTTCAATACTCAATCCTCAATCCTCAATCCTCAATACACAATCCTCAATCTTCAGTCCTCAATACTCAATCTTCAATCCTCAATCCTCTATCCTCAATCCTCAATCCTCATTCTTCAATCCTCAACACCCAATCCTCAATCTTCAATGCTCAATCTTCAATCCTCAATTCTCAATCCACAATCCTCAATCCTCAGACCTCAAACATCAATACTCAAACCTCAGTCCTCGTCCTCAATCCACAACACTCACTCCTCGATTCTCAACCTTCAATCATCGATATTCAATTTTCAATCCTCAATCCTCAATCCTCAATACTCAATCCTCAATCCTCAATGTTGAATCCTCAATACCCAATCCTCAATCTTCTGTCCTCAATCCTCAATCCTCAACCCTCAATCGTCAATCCACAATCATCAATCCTCAATCCTCGATCTTCAATCCTCAATACTCAATCTTTAATCCTCAATCCTCAATGCTCAATCCTCAATTCTCAATCCTCAATCGTCAGGCTTCAGTACTCAGTACCCAATCTTCAATCCTCAATCCTCAATCCTCATTCCTCAATCCACAATCCTAGATCCTCAATCCTCAATACTCAACCATCAATCCTCAATTCTCAATACTCAATAGAATATCCTGAATTCTCAGGGTTCAATACTCAAACCTCAATCCTCAACCGTCAGCCCTCATTCTCCATCCTCAATCCTCAATCCTCAATCCTCAATCTTCAATCCCCAATACTCAATCTTCAATCCTCAGTCCTCAACACTCAATCCTCAATCCTCAACCCTCAGTCATGAGTACTCAATCTTCAATACTCAATCCTCAATCCTCAATACTCAATCCTCAATCCTCAATCCTCAATCCTCAATCCTCAAACCTCAATCCTCAACCCTCAGTCCTCATCCTCAATTCTCAATTCTCAATCCTCAATCCTCAATCCCCAATCCTCAACCTTCAATCCTCAATGCTCAATCCTCAATCCTCAACCTTCAATCCTCAATACTCAATCTTCAATCTTCAATCCTCAATCCTCAATCCTCAATCCTCAATCCTCAATCCTCAATCCTCAATCTTCAATCCTTAATACTCAATCTTGAATCCTCAATCCTCAATCCTCAATCTTCAATCCTCAATATTCAATCCTCAATACTCAATCTTCAATCCTCAATCCTCAATCCTCAATCCTCAATCCTCAATCCTCAGATATCAATCCTCAATCTTCAATACTCAATCGTCAATCCTCAGTCCTCAATCCTCAATTCCCAATCCTCGTTCCTCAAACCTCTATCCTCAACCGTCAGTCCTCGTCCTCAATCCTCAACCCTCAACCCTCAATCCTCAATCTTCAATCCTCAATTCTCAATCTTCAATCCACAATCCTCAATCCTCAATCCTCAATCTTCAATCCTCAATCCTCAATCCTCAATCCTCAATACTCATTGTTCAATCCTCAACGCCCAATCCTCAATATTCAATCCTCAATCCTCAATCCTCAATTCTCAATCCTCAATCCTCAGTCCTCAGTCCTCAAACCTCAATCCTCAACCCTCAGGCCTCATCCTCAATCCTCAATCCTCAACCCTCAATCCTCAACCTTCAATCCTCAATACTCAGTCTTCAATACCCAATCCTCAATTCTCAATCCTCAATCCTGAATCCTCAAACGTCAATCCTCCATCCCCAATCCTCAATCTTCAATCGTCAATCCTCAATCCTCAATCGTCAATCCTCAATCCTCAATGTTCAATCCTCAAGACCCAATCCTCAATCTTCAATCCTCAATCCTCAATCCCCAATCCTCACTCCACCATCCTCATTCATCAATCCTCAATACCCAATCCTCAATCTTCAATCCTCAATCCTCAATTCTCAACCCTCAAACCTCAGTCCTCAGTCCTCAAACCTCAATCCTCAAACCTCAGCCCTCATCCTCAATCCTCAATCCTCAATCCTCAATCCTCAATCTTCAATCCTCAATACTCAATCTTCAATCCTCAATACTCAATCCTCAATCCTCAATCCTCCATCCTCAATATTCAACACATAACCCTCAACCATCAATCCTCAATACTCAATCATCAATCCTCAATTCTCAATACTCAATAGAATATCCTGAATTCTCATGGTACAATACTCAATCCACAATATCCAATAATCAAATCTCAATCCACAAACATAAATTCTCATCACACAACCCTGAACGCTCAGTCCTCAATGTTCAATCCTCATTGCTCAATTCTCAATTTTCAATCCTCAATACTGAGTCTTCAATCCTCAATCCTCAATCCTCAATCTGCAATCCTCAGTCCCCAATCCTCAATCTTCAGTCCTCTATCCTCAATCCTCAATCCTCAATTCTCAATCCACAGTCCTTAGGCCTCAAACCTCAACCCTCAACACTCAGAACTCATCCTCAATCCTCAAACGTCAATCCTCCATCCCCAATTCTCAATCTTCAATCGCCAATCCTCAATCCTCAATCCTCAATCCTCAATCCTGAATCTCCAATACTCACTCGTCAATCCTCGTTCATCAATCATCAATACCCAATCCTCAATCTTCAATCCTCAATCCTCAACCCTCAATCCTCAATCCTCAATCTTCAATCCTCAATACTCAATCTTCAATCCTCAATCCTCAGTCCACAATCCACAATTCTGAATCCTCAATCCTGCATCCTCAATCTTCAGCCCTCAGTCCTCAACAATCAGTTGTCGATCCTTAATCCCCAATAGAATATCCTCAACTCACTGTTTTCAATACGCAATACTCAATCTGCAATCTTCAGAGCTCTATTCACAAACATCAATCCTCATCACTCAACCCTGAGCGCTCAGCCCTCAATGTTCAATCCTCAATCCTCAATTCTCAATCTTCAATCCTCAATACTGAATCTTCAATCCACAATCCTCAATCCTCAATCCTTAATCCTCAATCCACAATTCTCAATCCTCAGTAATCAATCCTCAATCTTCAATACTCAATCGTCAATCCTCAGTCCTCAACCCTCAGTCCTCAAACTTCAATCCTCGATGCTCAATCCTCAATCCTCAGTCCTCAGTCCTCAATCATCAATCCTCAATCCTCAAACCTCAATCCTCAACCGTTAGTCCTCGTCCTCAATCCTCAACACTCAATCCTCAATCCTCAATCTTCAATCCCCAATACTCAATCTTCAATTCTCAATCCTCAATCCTCAATATACAATCTTCAATCCTCAATCCTCAATCCTCAATCCCCAATCCTCAATCTTCAATCCTCAATCCTCAATCCTCAATCCTCAATCCTCAATCTTCAATCCTCAGTACTCAAACTTCAATCCTCAATCTTCAATCCTCAACCCTCAACACTCAGTCCTCAATGTTCAATTCTCAATTCTCAATCTTCAATCCACACTACTGAATCCTCAATCCTCAATCCTCAAGCCCCTATCCTCTATCCTCAATCCTCAATCCTCAATCCTCAAATTTAAATCCTCAATACTCAATCTTCAATCCTCAATCCACAATCCTCAATCCTCAATCCTCAATCCTCAATCTTTAATCCTGAATCCTCATTACTCAATCCTCAATCCTAAATCTTCAACCCTCAATACTCAATCTTCAATCCTCAATCCTCAATCCTCAATCCTCAATCCTCAATCCTCAATCCTCAATCTTCAATCCTCAAAACACAATTTTCAATCCTCAATCCTCAATCCTCAATCCTCATTCTTCAATCCTCAACACCCAAACGTCAATCTTCAAGCGTCAATCCTCAATCCTCAATTCTCGATCCTCAATCCTCAATCCAAAGACCTCAAACATCAATACTCAACCCTCAGTCCTCGTCCTCAATCCACAACCCTCAATCCTCGATCCTCAATCTTCAATCATCAATACCCAATCCTCAATCTTCAATACTCAATCCTCAATCCTCAATTCTCAATCCTCAATACTCAATCTTCAATCTTCAATCCTCAATCCTCAATCTTCAATCCTCAATCCTCAATCCTCAATCCTCAATCCTCAATCCTCAATCCTCAATCTTCAATCCTTAATACTCAATCTTGAATCCTCAATCCTCAATCCTCAATCTTCAATCCTCAATACTCAATCCTCAATCCTCAATCCTCAATCCTCAATGTTCAATCCGCAATACCCAATCCTCAATCGTCAATCCTCAATCCCCAATCCTCAATCTTCAATCCTCAATCCTCAATCCTCAATCCTCAATCCTCAATTCTCAATTCTCAATCCTCAATCCTCAATCCTCAATCTTCAATCCTCATTAATCAATCTCCAATCCTAGATCCTGAATCCCCAATCCTCAATCCTTAATCCTCAACGTTCAATCCTCAATCACCAGTACTCAATCTTCAATCCTCAATGTTCAATCCTCAATCCTCAATCGTCAGTCCTCAATCCTCAATCCTCAATCCTCACACCTCAATCCTCAACCGTCAGTCCTCGTCGTCAATCCTCAACACTCAATCCTCAATCCTCAACCTTCAATCCTCAATACTCAATATTCAATCCTCAACCCTCAATCCTCAATCCTCAATCTTCAATCCTCAATCCTCAACCCTCAATCCTCAATCCTCGTTCTTCAATCCTCAATACCCAATCCTCAATCTTCAACCCTCAATCCTCAATCCTCAATCCTCAATTCTCAATCCTTAATCCTCATTCCTCAATCCTCAATCCCCAATCCTCATTCTTCAAACCTCAATCCTCAACCCTCAGTACTCATCCTCAATTCTCAATCCCCAATCCTCAATGCTCAATCTTCAAGCATCAATACTCAATCTTCAATACTTAATACTCAACCCTCAATCCTCCATCCTCAATATTCAACACACAACCCTCAACCATCAATCCTCAATACTCAATCATCAATCCTCAATCCTCAATCCCCAATCCCCAATCCTCAATCCTCATTCATCAATCCTCAATACCCATTCCTCAATCTTCAATCGTCAATCCTCAATCCTCAATTCTCAAACCTCAATCCTCAGTCCTCAGTCCTCAAACCTCAATCCTCAAACCTCAGCCCTCATCCTCAATCCTCAATCCTCAATCCTCAATCCTCAATCTTCAATCCTCAACCCTCAATCTTCAATCCTCAATCCTTAGTCCACAAACATCAATCCTTAATATTCAATCCTCAATACTCAATCTTCAATCCTCAATCCTCAATTCTCAATCCTCAATCCTCAATCCTCAGACCTCGAACATCAATATTCAACACACGGACCTGGTCCTCAATCCACAACCCTCAATCCTCAATCCTCAATCTTCAATCATCAATACTCAATCTTCAATCCTCAATCCTCAACCCTCAATCCTGAATCCTCAATCCTCAATCTTTAATCCTCAATCCTCAATGCTCAATCCTCAATCCTAAACTTTCAACCCTCAATACTCAATCTTCAATACTCAATCCTCAATCCTCAATCCTCAATACACAATCCTCAATCTTCAGTCCTCAATACTCAATCTTCAATCCTCAATCCTCTATCCTCAATCCTCAATCCTCATTCTTCAATCCTCAACACCCAATCCTCAATCTTCAATGCTCAATCTTCAATCCTCAATTCTCAATCCACAATCCTCAATCCTCAGACCTCAAACATCAATACTCAACCCTCAGTCCTCGTCCTCAATCCACAACACTCACTCCTCGAACCTCAATCTTCAATCATCAATATTCAATTTTCAATCCTCAATCCTCAATCCTCAATACTCAATCCTCAATCCTCAATGTTGAATCCTCAATACCCAATCCTCAATCTTCTGTCCTCAATCCTCAATCCTCAACCCTCAATCGTCAATCCACAATCATCAATCCTCAATCCTCGATCTTCAATCCTCAATACTCAATCTTCAATCCTCAATCCTCAATGCTCAATCCTCAATTCTCAATCCTCAATCGTCAGGCTTCAGTACTCAATACTCAATCTTCAATCCTCAATCCTCAATCCTCATTCCTCAATCCACAATCCTAAATCCTCAATCCTCAATACTCAACCATCAATCCTCAACCCTCAGTCCTCATCCTCAATTCTCAATTCTCAATCCTCAATCCTCAATCCCCAATCCTCAACCTTCAATCCTCAATCCTCAATCCTCAATCCTCAACCTTCAATACTCAATACTCAATCTTCAATCTTCAATCCTCAATCCTCTATCCTCAATCCTCAATCCTCAATCCTCAATCCTCAATCTTCAATCCTTAATACTCAATCTTGAATCCTCAATCCTCAATCCTCAATCTTCAATCCTCAATACTCAATCCTCAATCCTCAATCCTCAATCCTCAATGTTCAATCCGCAATACCCAATCCTCAATCGTCAATCCTCAATCCCCAATCCTCAATCTTCAATCCTCAATCCTCAATCCTCAATCCTCAATCCTCAATTCTCAATTCTCAATTCTCAATCCTCAATCCTCGATCCTCAATCTTCAATCCTCATTAATCAATCTCCAATCCTAGATCCTGAATCCCCAATCCTCAATCCTTAATCCTCAACGTTCAATCCTCAATCACCAGTCCTCAATCTTCAATCCTGAATGTTCAATCCTCAATCCTCAATCGTCAGTCCTCAATCCTCAATCCTCAATCCTCACACCTCAATCCTCAACCGTCAGTCCTCGTCCTCAATCCTCAACACTCAATCCTCAATCCTCAACCTTCAATCCTCAATACTCAATATTCAATCCTCAATCCTCAATCCTCAATCCTCAATCTTCAATCCTCAATCCTCAACCCTCAATCCTCAATCCTCGTTCTTCAATCCTCAATACCCAGTCCTCAATCTTCAACCCTCAATTCTCAATCCTCAATCCTCAATTCTCAATCCTTAATCCTCATTCCTCAATCCTCAATCCCCAATCCTCATTCTTCAAACCTCAATCCTCAACCCTCAGTACTCATCCTCAATTCTCAATCCTCAATCCTCAATCCTCAATCCTCAATCTTCAATCCTCAATCCTCAACCCTCAATCCTCAATCCTCGTTCTTCAATCCTCAATACCCAATCCTCAATCTTCAACCCTCAATCCTTAATCTTCAATACTCAATACTCAATCCTCAATCCTCAATCCTCAATCCTCAATCCTCAATCTTCAATCCTCAATACTCAATCTTCAATCCTCAATCCTCAATCCTCAATACTCAACCATCAATACTCAATTCTCAATACACAATAGAATATTCTGAATTTTCAGGATTCAATACTCAAACCTCAACCCTCAACCCTCAGCCCTCATCCTCAATCCTCAATCCTCAATCCTCAATCCTCAATATTCAATCCTCAATACTCAATCTTCAATCCTCAATCCTCAATCCTCAATCCTCAATCCTCAATCCTCAGATATCAATCCTCAATCTTCAATACTCAATCGTCAATCCTCAGTCCTCGATCCTCAATCCCCAATCCTCGTTCCTCAAACCTCAATCCTCAACCCTCAGTCCTCATGCTCAATTCTCAATTCTCAATACTCAATCCTCAATCCTCAATCTTCAATCCTCAATAATCAATCTCCAATCCTAGTTCCTCAATTCCCAATCCTCAATCCTTAAACGTCAATCTTGAATCCTCAATCCCCAGGCCTCAAACTTCAATCTTCAATGCTCAATCCTCAATCCTCAGTCGTCAGTCCTCAATCCTCAATCCTCAATCCTCAAACCTCAATCCTCAACCGTCAGTCCTCGTCCTCACTCCTCAACCCTCAATCCTCAATCCTCAATCTTCAATCCTCAATACTCAATCTTCAATCCACAATCCTCAATCCTCAATCCTCAATCTTCAATCCTCAATCCTCAATCCTCAATCGTCAATACTCATTCTTCAATCCTCAACGCCCAATCCTCAATATTCAATCCTCAATCCTCAATCCTCAATTCTCAATCCTCAATCCTCAGTCCTCAGTCCTCAAACCTCAATCCTCAACCCTCAGGCCTCATCCTCAATCCTCAATCCTCAACCCTCAATCCTCAATCTTCAATCCTCAATACTCAGTCTTCAATACCCAATCCTCAATTCTCAATCCTCAATCCTGAATCCTCAAACGTCAATCCTCCATCCCCAATCGTCAATCTTCAATCGTCAATCCTCAATCCTCAATCGTCAATCCTCAATCCTCAATGTTCAATCCTCAAGACCCAATCCTCAATCTTCAATCCTCAATCCTCAATCCCCAAACCTCACTCCACCACCCTCATTCATCAATCCTCAATACCCAATCCTCAATCTTCAATCCTCAATCCTCAATTCTCAACCCTCAAACCTCAGTCCTCAGTCCTCAAACCTCAATCCTCAAACCTCAGCCCTCATCCTCAATCCTCAATCCTCAATCTTCAATCCTCAATCTTCAATCCTCAATACTCAATCTTCAATCCTCAATACTCAATCCTCAATCCTCAATCCTCCATCCTCAATATTCAACACACAACCCTCAACCATCAATCCTCAATACTCAATCATCAATCCTCAATTCTCAATTCTCAATAGAATATCCTGAACTCTCATGGTACAATACTCAATCCACAATATCCAATAATCAAATCTCAATCCACAAACATCAATTCTCATCACACAACCCTGAACGCTCAGTCCTCAATGTTCAATCCTCATTCCTCAATTCTCAATTTTCAATCCTCAATACTGAGTCTTCAATCCTCAATCCTCAATCCTCAATCTTCAATCCTCAGTCCCCAATCCTCAATCTTCAATCCTCTATCCTCAATCCTCAATCCTCAATCCTCAATCCACAGTCCTTAGGCCTCAAACCTCAACCCTCAACTCTCAGAACTCATCCTCAATCCTCAAACGTCAATCCTCCATCGCCAATTCTCAATCTTCAATCGCCAATCCTCAATCCTCAATCCTCAATCCTCAACCTTCAATCTTCAATACTCAATCTTCGAAACTCAATCCTCAATACCCAATCCTCAATCTTCAATCCTCAATCCTCAATCCCCAATCCTCACTCCTCCATCCTCATTCATCAATCCTCAATACCCAATCCTCAATCTTCAATCCTCAATCCTCAATCCTCAGTTCTCAACCCTCAATCCTGAGTCCTCAGTCCTCAAACCTCAATCCTCAAACCTCAGCCCTCATCCTCAATCCTCAATCCTCAATCTTCAATCCTCAATCCTCAATCCTCAATCCTCAATCCTCAATACTCAATCCTCAATCGTCAATCCTCAATCCTCAATGTTCAATCCGTAATACCCAATCCTCAATCATCAATCCTCAATCCTCAATCCCCAATCCTCAATCCTCAATCCTCATTCATCAATCCTCAATACCCAATCCTCAATCTTCAATCCTCAATCCTCAATCCTCAATTCTCAACCCTCAATCCTCAATCGTCAATCCTCAATCCTCAATGTTCAATCCGCAATACCCAATCCTCAATCATCAATCCTCAATCCTCAATCCCCAATCCTCAATCCTCAATCCTCATTCATCAATCCTCAATACCCAATCCTCAATCTTCAATCCTCAATCCTCAATCCTCAATTCTCAACCCTCAATCCTCAGTCCTCAGTCCTCAAACCTCAATCCTCAAACCTCAGCCCTCATCCTCAATCCTCAATCCTCAATCCTCAATCCTCAATCTTCAATCCTCAATACTCAATCTTCAATCCTCAATCCTTAGTCCACAAACCTCAATCCTTAATATTCAATCCTCAATACTCAATCTTCAATCCTCAATCCTCAATGCTCGGTCCTCAATCCTCAATCGTCAAACTCCAATCCTGAATACTCAGCGTTCAATTCTCAATCCTCAGTCCTCAATACTCAATAATCAATACCCAATCCTGAATCTTCAATCCTCAATCCTCAATCCTCAATTCTCAATCCTCAATCTTCGTTCCTCAAACCTCAACCCTCAGCCCTCAGTCCTCATACTCAATTCTCAATTCTCAATCCTCAATCCTCAATCCTCAATCTTCAATCCTCAATAATCAATCTCCAATCCTAGATCCTCAATGCCCAATCCTCAATCTTCAATCCTCAATACTCAATCCTCAATTCTCAATCCTCAATCCTCAATCCTCAGACCTCAAACATCAATATTCAACACCCGGACCTGGTCCTCAATCCACAACCCTGAATCCCCAATCCTCAATCTTCAATCATCAATACTCAATCTTCAATCCTCAATCCTCAACCCTCAATCCTGAATCCTCAATCCTCAATCTTTAATCCTCAATCCTCAATCCTCAATCCTCAATCCTAAACTTTCAACCCCCAAATACTCAATCTTCAATCCTCAATCGTCAATCCTCAATGTTCAATCCGCAATACCCAATCCTCAATCATCAATCCTCAATCCTCAATCCCCAATCCTCAATCCTCAATCCTCATTCATCAATCCTCAATACCCAATCCTCAATCTTCAATCCTTAATCCTCAATCCTCAATTCTCAACCCTCAATCCTCAGTCCTCAATCCTCAATCCTCAATCTTCAAACCTCAGCCCTCATCCTCAATCCTCAATCCTCAATCCTCAATCCTCAATCTTCAATCCTCAATACTCAATCTTCAATCCTCAATCCTTAGTCCACAAACCTCAATCCTTAATATTCAATCCTCAATACTCAATCTTCAATCCTCAATCCTCAATGCTCGGTCCTCAATCCTCAATCGTCAAACTCCAATCCTGAATACTCAACCTTCAATTCTCAATCCTCAGTCCTCAATACTCAATAATCAATACCCAATCCTGAATCTTCAATCCTCAATCCTCAATCCTCAATTCTCAATCCTCAATCTTCGTTCCTCAAACCTCAACCCTCAGCCCTCAGTCCTCATACTCAATTCTCAATTCTCAATCCTCAATCCTCAATCCTCAATCTTCAATCCTCAATAATCAATCTCCAATCCTAGATCCTCAATGCCCAATCCTCAATACTCAATCTTCAATCCTCAATCCTCAATTCTCAATCCTCAATCCTCAATCCTCAGACCTCGAACATCAATATTCAACACACGGACCTGGTCCTCAATCCACAACCCTCAATCCTCAATCCTCAATCTTCAATCATCAATACTCAATCTTCAATCCTCAATCCTCAACCCTCAATCCTGAATCCTCAATCCTCAATCTTTAATCCTCAATCCTCAATGCTCAATCCTCAATCCTAAACTTTCAACCCTCAATACTCAATCTTCAATACTCAATCCTCAATCCTCAATCCTCAATACACAATCCTCAATCTTCAGTCCTCAATACTCAATCTTCAATCCTCAATCCTCTATCCTCAATCCTCAATCCTCATTCTTCAATCCTCAAACCCAATCCTCAATCTTCAATGCTCAATCTTCAATCCTCAATTCTCAATCCACAATCCTCAATCCTCAGACCTCAAACATCAATACTCAACCCTCAGTCCTCGTCCTCAATCCACATCACTCACTCCTCGATCCTCAATCTTCAATCATCAATATTCAATTTTCAATCCTCAATCCTCAATCCTCAATACTCAATCCTCAATCCTCAATGTTGAATCCTCAATACCCAATCCTCAATCTTCTGTCCTCAATCCTCAATCCTCAACCCTCAATCGTCAATCCACAATCATCAATCCTCAATCCTCGATCTTCAATCCTCAATACTCAATCTTCAATCCTCAATCCTCAATGCTCAATCCTCAATCCTCAATCCTCAATCGTCAGGCTTCAGTACTCAATACTCAATCTTCAATCCTCAATCCTCAATCCTCATTCCTCAATCCACAATCCTAAATCCTCAATCCTCAATACTCAACCATCAATCCTCAACCCTCAGTCCTCATCCTCAATTCTCAATTCTCAATCCTCAATCCTCAATCCCCAATCCTCAACCTTCAATCCTCAATCCTCAATCCTCAATCCTCAACCTTCAATACTCAATACTCAATCTTCAATCTTCAATCCTCAATCCTCAATCCTCAATCCGCAATACCCAATCCTCAATCGTCAATCCTCAATCCCCAATCCTCAATCTTCAATCCTCAATCCTCAATCCTCAATCCTCAATCCTCAATTCTCAATTCTCAATTCTCAATCCTCAATCCTCGATCCTCAATCTTCAATCCTCATTAATCAATCTCCAATCCTAGATCCTGAATCCCCAATCCTCAATCCTTAATCCTCAACGTTCAATCCTCAATCACCAGTCCTCAATCTTCAATCCTGAATGTTCAATCCTCAATCCTCAATCGTCAGTCCTCAATCCTCAATCCTCAATCCTCACACCTCAATCCTCAACCGTCAGTCCTCGTCCTCAATCCTCAACACTCAATCCTCAATCCTCAACCTTCAATCCTCAATACTCAATATTCAATCCTCAATCCTCAATCCTCAATCCTCAATCTTCAATCCTCAATCCTCAACCCTCAATCCTCAATCCTCGTTCTTCAATCCTCAATACCCAATCCTCAATCTTCAACCCTCAATCCTCAATCCTCAATCCTCAATTCTCAATCCTTAATCCTCATTCCTCAATCCTCAATCCCCAATCCTCATTCTTCAAACCTCAATCCTCAACCCTCAGTACTCATCCTCAATTCTCAATCCTCAATCCTCAATCCTCAATCCTCAATCTTCAATCCTCAATCCTCAACCCTCAATCCTCAATCCTCGTTCTTCAATCCTCAATACCCAATCCTCAATCTTCAACCCTCAATCCTTAATCTTCAATCCTCAATACTCAATCCTCAATCCTCAATCCTCAACCCTCAATCCTCAATCTTCAATCCTCAATACTCAATCTTCAATCCTCAATCCTCAATCCTCAATACTCAACCATCAATACTCAATTCTCAATACACAATAGAATATTCTGAATTTTCAGGATTCAATACTCAAACCTCAACCCTCAACCCTCAGCCCTCATCCTCAATCCTAAATCCTCAATCCTCAATCCTCAATATTCAATCCTCAATACTCAATCTTCAATCCTCAATCCTCAATCCTCAATCCTCAATCCTCAATCCTCAGATATCAATCCTCAATCTTCAATACTCAATCGTCAATCCTCAGTCCTCGATCCTCAATCCCCAATCCTCGTTCCTCAAACCTCAATCCTCAACCCTCAGTCCTCATGCTCAATTCTCAATTCTCAATACTCAATCCTCAATCCTCAATCTTCAATCCTCAATAATCAATCTCCAATCCTAGTTCCTCAATTCCCAATCCTCAATCCTTAAACCTCAATCTTGAATCCTCAATCCCCAGGCCTCAAACTTCAATCTTCAATGCTCAATCCTCAATCCTCAGTCGTCAGTCCTCAATCCTCAATCCTCAATCCTCAAACCTCAATCCTCAACCGTCAGTCCTCGTCCTCACTCCTCAACCCTCAATCCTCAATCCTCAATCTTCAATCCTCAATACTCAATCTTCAATCCACAATCCTCAATCCTCAATCCTCAATCTTCAATCCTCAATCCTCAATCCTCAATCCTCAATACTCATTCTTCAATCCTCAACGCCCAATCCTCAATATTCAATCCTCAATCCTCAATCCTCAATTCTCAATCCTCAATCCTCAGTCCTCAGTCCTCAAACCTCAATCCTCAACCCTCAGGCCTCATCCTCAATCCTCAATCCTCAACCCTCAATCCTCAATCTTCAATCCTCAATACTCAGTCTTCAATACCCAATCCTCAATTCTCAATCCTCAATCCTGAATCCTCAAACGTCAATCCTCCATCCCCAATCGTCAATCTTCAATCGTCAATCCTCAATCCTCAATCGTCAATCCTCAATCCTCAATGTTCAATCCTCAAGACCCAATCCTCAATCTTCAATCCTCAATCCTCAATTCTCAACCCTCAAACCTCAGTCCTCAGTCCTCAAACCTCAATCCTCAAATCTCAGCCCTCATCCTCAATCCTCAATCCTCAATCTTCAATCCTCAATCTTCAATCCTCAATACTCAATCTTCAATCCTCAATACTCAATCCTCAATCCTCAATCCTCCATCCTCAATATTCAACACACAACCCTCAACCATCAATCCTCAATACTCAATCATCAATCCTCAATTCTCAATTCTCAATAGAATATCCTGAACTCTCATGGTACAATACTCAATCCACAATATCCAATAATCAAATCTCAATCCACAAACATCAATTCTCATCACACAACCCTGAACGCTCAGTCCTCAATGTTCAATCCTCATTCCTCAATTCTCAATTTTCAATCCTCAATACTGAGTCTTCAATCCTCAATCCTCAATCCTCAATCTTCAATCCTCAGTCCCCAATCCTCAATCTTCAATCCTCTATCCTCAATCCTCAATCCTCAATCCTCAATCCACAGTCCTTAGGCCTCAAACCTCAACCCTCAACTCTCAGAACTCATCCTCAATCCTCAAACGTCAATCCTCCATCGCCAATTCTCAATCTCCAATCGCCAATCCTCAATCCTCAATCCTCAATCCTCAACCTTCAATCTTCAATACTCAATCTTCAACACTCAATCCTCAATACCCAATCCTCAATCTTCAATCCTCAATCCTCAATCCCCAATCCTCACTCCTCCATCCTCATTCATCAATCCTCAATACCCAATCCTCAATCTTCAATCCTCAATCCTCAATCCTCAGTTCTCAACCCTCAATCCTGAGTCCTCAGTCCTCAAACCTCAATCCTCAAACCTCAGCCCTCATCCTCAATCCTCAATCCTCAATCTTCAATCCTCAATCCTCAATCCTCAATCCTCAATCCTCAATACTCAATCCTCAATCGTCAATCCTCAATCCTCAATGTTCAATCCGCAATACCCAATCCTCAATCATCAATCCTCAATCCTCAATCCCCAATCCTCAATCCTCAATCCTCATTCATCAATCCTCAATCGTCAATCCACAATCATCAATCCTCAATCCTCGATCTTCAATCCTCAATACTCAATCTTCAATCCTCAATCCTCAATGCTCAATCCTCAATCCTCAATCCTCAATCGTCAGGCTTCAGTACTCAATACTCAATCTTCAATCCTCAATCCTCAATCCTCATTCCTCAATCCACAATCCTAAATCCTCAATCCTCAATACTCAACCATCAATCCTCAACCCTCAGTCCTCATCCTCAATTCTCAATTCTCAATCCTCAATCCTCAATCCCCAATCCTCAACCTTCAATCCTCAATCCTCAATCCTCAATCCTCAACCTTCAATACTCAATACTCAATCTTCAATCTTCAATCCTCAATCCTCAATCCTCAATCCTCAATCCTCAATCCTCAATCCTCAATCTTCAATCCTTAATACTCAATCTTGAATCCTCAATCCTCAATCCTCAATCTTCAATCCTCAATACTCAATCCTCAATCCTCAATCCTCAATCCTCAATGTTCAATCCGCAATACCCAATCCTCAATCGTCAATCCTCAATCCCCAATCCTCAATCTTCAATCCTCAATCCTCAATCCTCAATCCTCAATCCTCAATTCTCAATTCTCAATTCTCAATCCTCAATCCTCGATCCTCAATCTTCAATCCTCATTAATCAATCTCCAATCCTAGATCCTGAATCCCCAATCCTCAATCCTTAATCCTCAACGTTCAATCCTCAATCACCAGTCCTCAATCTTCAATCCTGAATGTTCAATCCTCAATCCTCAATCGTCAGTCCTCAATCCTCAATCCTCAATCCTCACACCTCAATCCTCAACCGTCAGTCCTCGTCCTCAATCCTCAACACTCAATCCTCAATCCTCAACCTTCAATCCTCATTACTCAATATTCAATCCTCAATCCTCAATCCTCAATCCTCAATCTTCAATCCTCAATCCTCAACCCTCAATCCTCAATCCTCGTTCTTCAATCCTCAATACCCAATCCTCAATCTTCAACCCTCAATCCTCAATCCTCAATCCTCAATTCTCAATCCTTAATCCTCATTCCTCAATCCTCAATCCCCAATCCTCATTCTTCAAACCTCAATCCTCAACCCTCAGTACTCATCCTCAATTCTCAATCCTCAATCCTCAATCCTCAATCCTCAATCTTCAATCCTCAATCCTCAACCCTCAATCCTCAATCCTCGTTCTTCAATCCTCAATACCCAATCCTCAATCTTCAACCCTCAATCCTTAATCTTCAATCCTCAATACTCAATCCTCAATCCTCAATCCTCAATCCTCAATCCTCAATCTTCAATCCTCAATACTCAATCTTCAATCCTCAATCCTCAATCCTCAATACTCAACCATCAATACTCAATTCTCAATACACAATAGAATATTCTGAATTTTCAGGATTCAATACTCAAACCTCAACCCTCAACCCTCAGCCCTCATCCCCAATCCTCAATCCTCAATCCTCAATCCTCAATATTCAATCCTCAATACTCAATCTTCAATCCTCAATCCTCAATCCTCAATCCTCAATCCTCAATCCTCAGATATCAATCCTCAATCTTCAATACTCAATCGTCAATCCTCAGTCCTCGATCCTCAATCCCCAATCCTCGTTCCTCAAACCTCAATCCTCAACCCTCAGTCCTCATGCTCAATTCTCAATTCTCAATACTCAATCCTCAATCCTCAATCTTCAATCCTCAATAATCAATCTCCAATCCTAGTTCCTCAATTCCCAATCCTCAATCCTTAAACCTCAATCTTGAATCCTCAATCCCCAGGCCTCAAACTTCAATCTTCAATGCTCAATCCTCAATCCTCAGTCGTCAGTCCTCAATCCTCAATCCTCAATCCTCAAACCTCAATCCTCAATCCTCAGTTCTCAACCCTCAATCCTGAGTCCTCAGTCCTCAAACCTCAATCCTCAAACCTCAGCCCTCATCCTCAATCCTCAATCCTCAATCTTCAATCCTCAATCCTCAATCCTCAATCCTCAATCCTCAATACTCAATCCTCAATCGTCAATCCTCAATCCTCAATGTTCAATCCGCAATACCCAATCCTCAATCATCAATCCTCAATCCTCAATCCCCAATCCTCAATCCTCAATCCTCATTCATCAATCCTCAATACCCAATCCTCAATCTTCAATCCTCAATCCTCAATCCTCAATTCTCAACCCTCAATCCTCAATCGTCAATCCTCAATCCTCAATGTTCAATCCGCAATACCCAATCCTCAATCATCAATCCTCAATCCTCAATCCCCAATCCTCAATCCTCAATCCTCATTCATCAATCCTCAATACCCAATCCTCAATCTTCAATCCTCAATCCTCAATCCTCAATTCTCAACCCTCAATCCTCAGTCCTCAGTCCTCAAACCTCAATCCTCAAACCTCAGCCCTCATCCTCAATCCTCAATCCTCAATCCTCAATCCTCAATCTTCAATCCTCAATACTCAATCTTCAATCCTCAATCCTTAGTCCACAAACCTCAATCCTTAATATTCAATCCTCAATACTCAATCTTCAATCCTCAATCCTCAATGCTCGGTCCTCAATCCTCAATCGTCAAACTCCAATCCTGAATACTCAGCCTTCAATTCTCAATCCTCAGTCCTCAATACTCAATAATCAATACCCAATCCTGAATCTTCAATCCTCAATCCTCAATCCTCAATTCTCAATCCTCAATCTTCGTTCCTCAAACCTCAACCCTCAGCCCTCAGTCCTCATACTCAATTCTCAATTCTCAATCCTCAATCCTCAATCCTCAATCTTCAATCCTCAATAATCAATCTCCAATCCTAGATCCTCAATGCCCAATCCTCAATCTTCAATCCTCAATACTCAATCCTCAATTCTCAATCCTCAATCCTCAATCCTCAGACCTCAAACATCAATATTCAACACACGGACCTGGTCCTCAATCCACAACCCTGAATCCCCAATCCTCAATCTTCAATCATCAATACTCAATCTTCAATCCTCAATCCTCAACCCTCAATCCTGAATCCTCAATCCTCAATCTTTAATCCTCAATCCTCAATCCTCAATCCTCAATCCTAAACTTTCAACCCCCAAATACTCAATCTTCAATCCTCAATCGTCAATCCTCAATGTTCAATCCGCAATACCCAATCCTCAATCATCAATCCTCAATCCTCAATCCCCAATCCTCAATCCTCAATCCTCATTCATCAATCCTCAATACCCAATCCTCAATCTTCAATCCTCAATCCTCAATCCTCAATTCTCAACCCTCAATCCTCAGTCCTCAATCCTCAATCCTCAATCTTCAAACCTCAGCCCTCATCCTCAATCCTCAATCCTCAATCCTCAATCCTCAATCTTCAATCCTCAATACTCAATCTTCAATCCTCAATCCTTAGTCCACAAACCTCAATCCTTAATATTCAATCCTCAATACTCAATCTTCAATCCTCAATCCTCAATGCTCGGTCCTCAATCCTCAATCGTCAAACTCCAATCCTGAATACTCAACCTTCAATTCTCAATCCTCAGTCCTCAATACTCAATAATCAATACCCAATCCTGAATCTTCAATCCTCAATCCTCAATCCTCAATTCTCAATCCTCAATCTTCGTTCCTCAAACCTCAACCCTCAGCCCTCAGTCCTCATACTCAATTCTCAATTCTCAATCCTCAATCCTCAATCCTCAATCTTCAATCCTCAATAATCAATCTCCAATCCTAGATCCTCAATGCCCAATCCTCAATCTTCAATCCTCAATACTCAATCCTCAATTCTCAATCCTCAATCCTCAATCCTCAGACCTCAAACATCAATATTCTACACACGGACCTGGTCCTCAATACACAACCCTCAATCCCCAATCCTCAATCTTCAATCATCAATACTCAATCTTCAATCCTCAATCCTCAACCCTCAATCCTGAATCCTCAATCCTCAATCTTTAATCCTCAATCCTCAATCCTCAATCCTCAATCCCAAACTTTCAACCCTCAATACTCAATCTTCAATACTCAATCCTCAATCCTCAATCCTCAATCCTCAATCCTCAATCTTCAGTCATCAATACTCAATCTTCAATCCTCAATCCTCTATCCTCAATCCTCAATCCTCATTCTTCAATCCTCAACACCCAATCCTCAATCTTCAATGCTCAATCTTCAATCCTCAATTCTCAATCCACAATCCTCAATCCTCAGACCTCAAACATCAATACTCAACCCTCAGTCCTCGTCCTCAATCCACAACACTCACTCCCCGATCCTCAATCTTCAATCATCAATATTCAATTTTCAATCCTCAATCCTCAATCCTCAATACTCAATCCTCAATGTTGAATCCTCAATACCCAATCCTCAATCTTCTGTCCTCAATCCTCAATCCTCAACCCTCAATCGTCAATCCACAATCATCAATCCTCAATCCTCGATATTCAATCCTCAATACTCAATCTTCAATCCTCAATCCTCAATGCTCAATCCTCAATTCTCAATCCTCAATCGTCAGGCTTCAGTACTCAATACTCAATCTTCAATCCTCAATCCTCAATCCTCATTCCTCAATCCACAATCCTAAATCCTCAATCCTCAATACTCAGCCATCAATCCTCAATTCTCAATACTCAATAGAATATCCTGAATTCTCAGGGTTCAATACTCAAACCTCAATCCTCAACCGTCAGCCCTCATTCTCCATCCTCAATCCTCAATCCTCAATCCTCAATCTTCAATCCCCAATACTCAATCTTCAATCCTCAGTCCTCAACCCTCAATCCTCAATCCTCAACCCTCAGTCATGATTACTCAATCTTCAATACTCAATCCTCAATCCTCAATACTCAATCCTCAATCCTCAATCCTCAATCCTCAATCCTCAAACCTCAATCCTCAATACTCAATCCTCAATCCTCAATCCTCAATCCTCAATGTTCAATCCGCAATACCCAATCCTCAATCGTCAATCCTCAATCCCCAATCCTCAATCTTCAATCCTCAATCCTCAATCCTCAATCCTCAATCCTCAATCCTCAATCCTCAATGTTCAATCCGCAATACCCAATCCTCAATCGTCAATCCTCAATCCCCAATCCTCAATCTTCAATCCTCAATCCTCAATCCTCAATACTCAATCCTCAATCCTCAATCCTCAATCCTCAATGTTCAATCCGCAATACCCAATCCTCAATCGTCAATCCTCAATCCCCAATCCTCAATCTTCAATCCTCAATCCTCAATCCTCAATCCTCAATCCTCAATTCTCAATTCTCAATCCTCAATCCTCAATCCTCAATCTTCAATCCTCAATCCTTAGTCCACAAACATCAATCCTTAATATTCAATCCTCAATACTCAATCTTCAATCCTCAATCCTCAATTCTCAATCCTCAATCCTCAATCCTCAGACCTCGAACATCAATATTCAACACACGGACCTGGTCCTCAATCCACAACCCTCAATCCTCAATCCTCAATCTTCAATCATCAATACTCAATCTTCAATCCTCAATCCTCAACCCTCAATCCTGAATCCTCAATCCTCAATCTTTAATCCTCAATCCTCAATGCTCAATCCTCAATCCTAAACTTTCAACCCTCAATACTCAATCTTCAATACTCAATCCTCAATCCTCATTCCTCAATACACAATCCTCAATCTTCAGTCCTCAATACTCAATCTTCAATCCTCAATCCTCAATGCTCAATCCTCAATTCTCAATCCTCAATCGTCAGGCTTCAGTACTCAATACTCAATCTTCAATCCTCAATCCTCAATCCTCATTCCTCAATCCACAATCCTAAATCCTCAATCCTCAATACTCAACCATCAATCCTCAATTCTCAATACTCAATAGAATATCCTGAATTCTCAGGGTTCAATACTCAAACCTCAATCCTCAACCGTCAGCCCTCATTCTCCATCCTGAATCCTCAATCCTCAATCCTCAATCTTCAATCCCCAATACTCAGTCTTCAATCCTCAGTCCTCAACCCTCAATCCTCAATCCTCAACCCTCAGTCATGAGTACTCAATCTTCAATACTCAATCCTCAATCCTCAATACTCTATCCTCAATCCTCAATCCTAAATCCTCAATCCTCAAACCTCAATCCTCAACCCTCAGTCCTCATCCTCAATTCTCAATTCTCAATCCTCAATCCTCAATCCCCAATCCTCAACCTTGAATCCTCAATCCTCAATCCTCAATCCTCAACCTTCAATACTCAATACTCAATCTTCAATCTTCAATCCTCAATCCTCAATCCTCAATCCTCAATCCTCAATCCTCAATCCTCAATCTTCAATCCTTAATACTCAATCTTGAATCCTCAATCCTCAATCCTCAATCTTCAATCCTCAATACTCAATCCTCAATCCTCAATCCTCAATCCTCAATGTTCAATCCGCAATACCGAATCCTCAATCGTCAATCCTCAATCCCCAATCCTCAATCTTCAGTCCTCAATCCTCAATCCTCAATCCTGAATCCTCAATTCTCAATTCTCAATTCTCAATCCTCAATCCTCGATCCTCAATCTTCAATCCTCATTAATCAATCTCCAATCCTAGATCCTGAATCCCCAATCCTCAATCCTTAATCCTCAACGTTCAATCCTCAATCACTCGTCCTCAATCTTCAATCCTGAATGTTCAATCCTCAATCCTCAATCGTCAGTCCTCAATCCTCAATCCTCAATCCTCACACCTCAATCCTCAACCGTCAGTCCTCGTCCTCAATCCTCAACACTCAATCCTCAATCCTCAACCTTCAATCCTCAATACTCAATATTCAATCCTCAATCCTCAATCCTCAATCCTCAATCTTCAATCCTCAATCCTCAACCCTCAATCCTCAATCCTCGTTCTTCAATCCTCAATACCCAATCCTCAATCTTCAACCCTCAATCCTCAATCCTCAATCCTCAATTCTCAATCCTTAATCCTCATTCCTCAATCCTCAATCCCCAATCCTCATTCTTCAAACCTCAATCCTCAACCCTCAGTACTCATCCTCAATTCTCAATCCTCAATCCTCAATCCTCAATCCTCAATCTTCAATCCTCAATCCTCAACCCTCAATCCTCAATCCTCGTTCTTCAATCCTCAATACACAATCCTCAATCTTCAACCCTCAATTCTTAATCTTCAATCCTCAATACTCAATCCTCAATCCTCAATCCTTAATCCTCAACGTTCAATCCTCAATCACCAGTCCTCAATCTTCAATCCTGAATGTTCAATCCTCAATCCTCAATCGTCAGTCCTCAATCCTCAATCCTCAATCCTCACACCTCAATCCTCAACCGTCAGTCCTCGTCCTCAATCCTCAACACTCAATCCTCAATCCTCAACCTTCAATCCTCATTACTCAATATTCAATCCTCAATCCTCAATCCTCAATCCTCAATCTTCAATCCTCAATCCTCAACCCTCAATCCTCAATCCTCGTTCTTCAATCCTCAATACCCAATCCTCAATCTTCAACCCTCAATCCTCAATCCTCAATCCTCAATTCTCAATCCTTAATCCTCATTCCTCAATCCTCAATCCCCAATCCTCATTCTTCAAACCTCAATCCTCAACCCTCAGTACTCATCCTCAATTCTCAATCCTCAATCCTCAATCCTCAATCCTCAATCTTCAATCCTCAATCCTCAACCCTCAATCCTCAATCCTCGTTCTTCAATCCTCAATACCCAATCCTCAATCTTCAACCCTCAATCCTTAATCTTCAATCCTCAATACTCAATCCTCAATCCTCAATCCTCAATCCTCAATCCTCAATCCTCAATCTTCAATCCTCAATACTCAATCTTCAATCCTCAATCCTCAATCCTCAATACTCAACCATCAATACTCAATTCTCAATACACAACAGAATATTCTGAATTTTCAGGATTCAATACTCAAACCTCAACCCTCAACCCTCAGCCCTCATCCTCAATCCTCAATCCTCAATCCTCAATCCTCAATATTCAATCCTCAATACTCAATCTTCAATCCTCAATCCTCAATCCTCAATCCTCAATCCTCAATCCTCAGATATCAATCCTCAATCTTCAATACTCAATCGTCAATCCTCAGTCCTCGATCCTCAATCCCCAATCCTCGTTCCTCAAACCTCAATCCTCAACCCTCAGTCCTCATGCTCAATTCTCAATTCTCAATACTCAATCCTCAATCCTCAATCTTCAATCCTCAATAATCAATCTCCAATCCTAGTTCCTCAATTCCCAATCCTCAATCCTTAAACCTCAATCTTGAATCCTCAATCCCCAGGCCTCAAACTTCAATCTTCAATGCTCAATCCTCAATCCTCAGTCGTCAGTCCTCAATCCTCAATCCTCAATCCTCAAACCTCAATCCTCAATCCTCAGTTCTCAACCCTCAATCCTGAGTCCTCAGTCCTCAAACCTCAATCCTCAAACCTCAGCCCTCATCCTCAATCCTCAATCCTCAATCTTCAATCCTCAATCCTCAATCCTCAATCCTCAATCCTCAATACTCAATCCTCAATCGTCAATCCTCAATCCTCAATGTTCAATCCGCAATACCCAATCCTCAATCATCAATCCTCAATCCTCAATCCCCAATCCTCAATCCTCAATCCTCATTCATCAATCCTCAATACCCAATCCTCAATCTTCAATCCTCAATCCTCAATCCTCAATTCTCAACCCTCAATCCTCAATCGTCAATCCTCAATCCTCAATGTTCAATCCGCAATACCCAATCCTCAATCATCAATCCTCAATCCTCAATCCCCAATCCTCAATCCTCAATCCTCATTCATCAATCCTCAATACCCAATCCTCAATCTTCAATCCTCAATCCTCAATCCTCAATTCTCAACCCTCAATCCTCAGTCCTCAGTCCTCAAACCTCAATCCTCAAACCTCAGCCCTCATCCTCAATCCTCAATCCTCAATCCTCAATCCTCAATCTTCAATCCTCAATACTCAATCTTCAATCCTCAATCCTTAGTCCACAAACCTCAATCCTTAATATTCAATCCTCAATACTCAATCTTCAATCCTCAATCCTCAATGCTCGGTCCTCAATCCTCAATCGTCAAACTCCAATCCTGAATACTCAGCCTTCAATTCTCAATCCTCAGTCCTCAATACTCAATAATCAATACCCAATCCTGAATCTTCAATCCTCAATCCTCAATCCTCAATTCTCAATCCTCAATCTTCGTTCCTCAAACCTCAACCCTCAGCCCTCAGTCCTCATACTCAATTCTCAATTCTCAATCCTCAATCCTCAATCCTCAATCTTCAATCCTCAATAATCAATCTCCAATCCTAGATCCTCAATGCCCAATCCTCAATCTTCAATCCTCAATACTCAATCCTCAATTCTCAATCCTCAATCCTCAATCCTCAGACCTCAAACATCAATATTCAACACACGGACCTGGTCCTCAATCCACAACCCTGAATCCCCAATCCTCAATCTTCAATCATCAATACTCAATCTTCAATCCTCAATCCTCAACCCTCAATCCTGAATCCTCAATCCTCAATCTTTAATCCTCAATCCTCAATCCTCAATCCTCAATCCTAAACTTTCAACCCCCAAATACTCAATCTTCAATCCTCAATCGTCAATCCTCAATGTTCAATCCGCAATACCCAATCCTCAATCATCAATCCTCAATCCTCAATCCCCAATCCTCAATCCTCAATCCTCATTCATCAATCCTCAATACCCAATCCTCAATCTTCAATCCTCAATCCTCAATCCTCAATTCTCAACCCTCAATCCTCAGTCCTCAATCCTCAATCCTCAATCTTCAAACCTCAGCCCTCATCCTCAATCCTCAATCCTCAATCCTCAATCCTCAATCTTCAATCCTCAATACTCAATCTTCAATCCTCAATCCTTAGTCCACAAACCTCAATCCTTAATATTCAATCCTCAATACTCAATCTTCAATCCTCAATCCTCAATGCTCGGTCCTCAATCCTCAATCGTCAAACTCCAATCCTGAATACTCAACCTTCAATTCTCAATCCTCAGTCCTCAATACTCAATAATCAATACCCAATCCTGAATCTTCAATCCTCAATCCTCAATCCTCAATTCTCAATCCTCAATCTTCGTTCCTCAAACCTCAACCCTCAGCCCTCAGTCCTCATACTCAATTCTCAATTCTCAATCCTCAATCCTCAATCCTCAATCTTCAATCCTCAATAATCAATCTCCAATCCTAGATCCTCAATGCCCAATCCTCAATCTTCAATCCTCAATACTCAATCCTCAATTCTCAATCCTCAATCCTCAATCCTCAGACCTCAAACATCAATATTCTACACACGGACCTGGTCCTCAATACACAACCCTCAATCCCCAATCCTCAATCTTCAATCATCAATACTCAATCTTCAATCCTCAATCCTCAACCCTCAATCCTGAATCCTCAATCCTCAATCTTTAATCCTCAATCCTCAATCCTCAATCCTCAATCCCAAACTTTCAACCCTCAATACTCAATCTTCAATACTCAATCCTCAATCCTCAATCCTCAATCCTCAATCCTCAATCTTCAGTCATCAATACTCAATCTTCAATCCTCAATCCTCTATCCTCAATCCTCAATCCTCATTCTTCAATCCTCAACACCCAATCCTCAATCTTCAATGCTCAATCTTCAATCCTCAATTCTCAATCCACAATCCTCAATCCTCAGACCTCAAACATCAATACTCAACCCTCAGTCCTCGTCCTCAATCCACAACACTCACTCCCCGATCCTCAATCTTCAATCATCAATATTCAATTTTCAATCCTCAATCCTCAATCCTCAATACTCAATCCTCAATGTTGAATCCTCAATACCCAATCCTCAATCTTCTGTCCTCAATCCTCAATCCTCAACCCTCAATCGTCAATCCACAATCATCAATCCTCAATCCTCGATATTCAATCCTCAATACTCAATCTTCAATCCTCAATCCTCAATGCTCAATCCTCAATTCTCAATCCTCAATCGTCAGGCTTCAGTACTCAATACTCAATCTTCAATCCTCAATCCTCAATCCTCATTCCTCAATCCACAATCCTAAATCCTCAATCCTCAATACTCAGCCATCAATCCTCAATTCTCAATACTCAATAGAATATCCTGAATTCTCAGGGTTCAATACTCAAACCTCAATCCTCAACCGTCAGCCCTCATTCTCCATCCTCAATCCTCAATCCTCAATCCTCAATCTTCAATCCCCAATACTCAATCTTCAATCCTCAGTCCTCAACCCTCAATCCTCAATCCTCAACCCTCAGTCATGATTACTCAATCTTCAATACTCAATCCTCAATCCTCAATACTCAATCCTCAATCCTCAATCCTCAATCCTCAATCCTCAAACCTCAATCCTCAATACTCAATCCTCAATCCTCAATCCTCAATCCTCAATGTTCAATCCGCAATACCCAATCCTCAATCGTCAATCCTCAATCCCCAATCCTCAATCTTCAATCCTCAATCCTCAATCCTCAATCCTCAATCCTCAATCCTCAATCCTCAATGTTCAATCCGCAATACCCAATCCTCAATCGTCAATCCTCAATCCCCAATCCTCAATCTTCAATCCTCAATCCTCAATCCTCAATACTCAATCCTCAATCCTCAATCCTCAATCCTCAATGTTCAATCCGCAATACCCAATCCTCAATCGTCAATCCTCAATCCCCAATCCTCAATCTTCAATCCTCAATCCTCAATCCTCAATCCTCAATCCTCAATTCTCAATTCTCAATCCTCAATCCTCAATCCTCAATCTTCAATCCTCAATCCTTAGTCCACAAACATCAATCCTTAATATTCAATCCTCAATACTCAATCTTCAATCCTCAATCCTCAATTCTCAATCCTCAATCCTCAATCCTCAGACCTCGAACATCAATATTCAACACACGGACCTGGTCCTCAATCCACAACCCTCAATCCTCAATCCTCAATCTTCAATCATCAATACTCAATCTTCAATCCTCAATCCTCAACCCTCAATCCTGAATCCTCAATCCTCAATCTTTAATCCTCAATCCTCAATGCTCAATCCTCAATCCTAAACTTTCAACCCTCAATACTCAATCTTCAATACTCAATCCTCAATCCTCATTCCTCAATACACAATCCTCAATCTTCAGTCCTCAATACTCAATCTTCAATCCTCAATCCTCAATGCTCAATCCTCAATTCTCAATCCTCAATCGTCAGGCTTCAGTACTCAATACTCAATCTTCAATCCTCAATCCTCAATCCTCATTCCTCAATCCACAATCCTAAATCCTCAATCCTCAATACTCAACCATCAATCCTCAATTCTCAATACTCAATAGAATATCCTGAATTCTCAGGGTTCAATACTCAAACCTCAATCCTCAACCGTCAGCCCTCATTCTCCATCCTGAATCCTCAATCCTCAATCCTCAATCTTCAATCCCCAATACTCAGTCTTCAATCCTCAGTCCTCAACCCTCAATCCTCAATCCTCAACCCTCAGTCATGAGTACTCAATCTTCAATACTCAATCCTCAATCCTCAATACTCTATCCTCAATCCTCAATCCTAAATCCTCAATCCTCAAACCTCAATCCTCAACCCTCAGTCCTCATCCTCAATTCTCAATTCTCAATCCTCAATCCTCAATCCCCAATCCTCAACCTTGAATCCTCAATCCTCAATCCTCAATCCTCAACCTTCAATACTCAATACTCAATCTTCAATCTTCAATCCTCAATCCTCAATCCTCAATCCTCAATCCTCAATCCTCAATCCTCAATCTTCAATCCTTAATACTCAATCTTGAATCCTCAATCCTCAATCCTCAATCTTCAATCCTCAATACTCAATCCTCAATCCTCAATCCTCAATCCTCAATGTTCAATCCGCAATACCGAATCCTCAATCGTCAATCCTCAATCCCCAATCCTCAATCTTCAGTCCTCAATCCTCAATCCTCAATCCTGAATCCTCAATTCTCAATTCTCAATTCTCAATCCTCAATCCTCGATCCTCAATCTTCAATCCTCATTAATCAATCTCCAATCCTAGATCCTGAATCCCCAATCCTCAATCCTTAATCCTCAACGTTCAATCCTCAATCACTCGTCCTCAATCTTCAATCCTGAATGTTCAATCCTCAATCCTCAATCGTCAGTCCTCAATCCTCAATCCTCAATCCTCACACCTCAATCCTCAACCGTCAGTCCTCGTCCTCAATCCTCAACACTCAATCCTCAATCCTCAACCTTCAATCCTCAATACTCAATATTCAATCCTCAATCCTCAATCCTCAATCCTCAATCTTCAATCCTCAATCCTCAACCCTCAATCCTCAATCCTCGTTCTTCAATCCTCAATACCCAATCCTCAATCTTCAACCCTCAATCCTCAATCCTCAATCCTCAATTCTCAATCCTTAATCCTCATTCCTCAATCCTCAATCCCCAATCCTCATTCTTCAAACCTCAATCCTCAACCCTCAGTACTCATCCTCAATTCTCAATCCTCAATCCTCAATCCTCAATCCTCAATCTTCAATCCTCAATCCTCAACCCTCAATCCTCAATCCTCGTTCTTCAATCCTCAATACACAATCCTCTATCTTCAACCCTCAATTCTTAATCTTCAATCCTCAATACTCAATCCTCAATCCTCAATCCTCAATCCTCAATCCTCAATCTTCAATCCTCAATACTCAATCTTCAATCCTCAATCCTCAATCCTCAATACTCAACCATCAATACTCAATTCTCAATACACAATAGAATATTCTGAATTTTCAGGATTCAATACTCAAACCTCAACCCTCAACCCTCAGCCCTCATCCTCAATCCTCAATCCTCAATCCTCAATCCTCAATATTCAATCCTCAATACTCAATCTTCAATCCTCAATCCTCAATCCTCAATCCTCAATCCTCAATCCTCAGATATCAATCCTCAATCTTCAATACTCAATCGTCAATCCTCAGTCCTCGATCCTCAATCCCCAATCCTCGTTCCTCAAACCTCAATCCTCAACCCTCAGTCCTCATGCTCAATTCTCAATTCTCAATACTCAATCCTCAATCCTCAATCTTCAATCCTCAATAATCAATCTCCAATCCTAGTTCCTCAATTCCCAATCCTCAATCCTTAAACCTCAATCTTGAATCCTCAATCCCCAGGCCTCAAACTTCAATCTTCAATGCTCAATCCTCAATCCTCAGTCGTCAGTCCTCAATCCTCAATCCTCAATCCTCAAACCTCAATCCTCAACCGTCAGTCCTCGTCCTCACTCCTCAACCCTCAATCCTCAATCCTCAATCGTCAATCCTCAATCCTCAATGTTCAATCCGCAATACCTAATCCTCAATCATCAATCCTCAATCCTCAATCCCCAATCCTCAATCCTCAATCCTCATTCATCAATCCTCAATACCCAATCCTCAATCTTCAATCCTCAATCCTCAATCCTCAATTCTCAACCCTCAATCCTCAATCGTCAATCCTCAATCCTCAATGTTCAATCCGCAATACCCAATCCTCAATCATCAATCCTCAATCCTCAATCCCCAATCCTCAATCCTCAATCCTCATTCATCAATCCTCAATACCCAATCCTCAATCTTCAATCCTCAATCCTCAATCCTCAATTCTCAACCCTCAATCCTCAGTCCTCAGTCCTCAAACCTCAATCCTCAAACCTCAGCCCTCATCCTCAATCCTCAATCCTCAATCCTCAATCCTCAATCTTCAATCCTCAATACTCAATCTTCAATCCTCAATCCTTAGTCCACAAACCTCAATCCTTAATATTCAATCCTCAATACTCAATCTTCAATCCTCAATCCTCAATGCTCGGTCCTCAATCCTCAATCGTCAAACTCCAATCCTGAATACTCAGCCTTCAATTCTCAATCCTCAGTCCTCAATACTCAATAATCAATACCCAATCCTGAATCTTCAATCCTCAATCCTCAATCCTCAATTCTCAATCCTCAATCTTCGTTCCTCAAACCTCAACCCTCAGCCCTCAGTCCTCATACTCAATTCTCAATTCTCAATCCTCAATCCTCAATCCTCAATCTTCAATCCTCAATAATCAATCTCCAATCCTAGATCCTCAATGCCCAATCCTCAATCTTCAATCCTCAATACTCAATCCTCAATTCTCAATCCTCAATCCTCAATCCTCAGACCTCAAACATCAATATTCAACACACGGACCTGGTCCTCAATCCACAACCCTGAATCCCCAATCCTCAATCTTCAATCATCAATACTCAATCTTCAATCCTCAATCCTCAACCCTCAATCCTGAATCCTCAATCCTCAATCTTTAATCCTCAATCCTCAATCCTCAATCCTCAATCCTAAACTTTCAACCCCCAAATACTCAATCTTCAATCCTCAATCGTCAATCCTCAATGTTCAATCCGCAATACCCAATCCTCAATCATCAATCCTCAATCCTCAATCCCCAATCCTCAATCCTCAATCCTCATTCATCAATCCTCAATACCCAATCCTCAATCTTCAATCCTCAATCCTCAATCCTCAATTCTCAACCCTCAATCCTCAGTCCTCAATCCTCAATCCTCAATCTTCAAACCTCAGCCCTCATCCTCAATCCTCAATCCTCAATCCTCAATCCTCAATCTTCAATCCTCAATACTCAATCTTCAATCCTCAATCCTTAGTCCACAAACCTCAATCCTTAATATTCAATCCTCAATACTCAATCTTCAATCCTCAATCCTCAATGCTCGGTCCTCAATCCTCAATCGTCAAACTCCAATCCTGAATACTCAACCTTCAATTCTCAATCCTCAGTCCTCAATACTCAATAATCAATACCCAATCCTGAATCTTCAATCCTCAATCCTCAATCCTCAATTCTCAATCCTCAATCTTCGTTCCTCAAACCTCAACCCTCAGCCCTCAGTCCTCATACTCAATTCTCAATTCTCAATCCTCAATCCTCAATCCTCAATCTTCAATCCTCAATAATCAATCTCCAATCCTAGATCCTCAATGCCCAATCCTCAATCTTCAATCCTCAATACTCAATCCTCAATTCTCAATCCTCAATCCTCAATCCTCAGACCTCAAACATTAATATTCAACACACGGACCTGGTCCTCAATACACAACCCTCAATCCCCAATCCTCAATCTTCAATCATCAATACTCAATCTTCAATCCTCAATCCTCAACCCTCAATCCTGAATCCTCAATCCTCAATCTTTAATCCTCAATCCTCAATCCTCAATCCTCAATCCCAAACTTTCAACCCTCAATACTCAATCTTCAATACTCAATCCTCAATCCTCAATCCTCAATCCTCAATCCTCAATCTTCAGTCATCAATACTCAATCTTCAATCCTCAATCCTCTATCCTCAATCCTCAATCCTCATTCTTCAATCCTCAACACCCAATCCTCAATCTTCAATGCTCAATCTTCAATCCTCAATTCTCAATCCACAATCCTCAATCCTCAGACCTCAAACATCAATACTCAACCCTCAGTCCTCGTCCTCAATCCACAACACTCACTCCTCGATCCTCAATCTTCAATCATCAATATTCAATTTTCAATCCTCAATCCTCAATCCTCAATACTCAATCCTCAACGTTGAATCCTCAATACCCAATCCTCAATCTTCTGTCCTCAATCCTCAATCCTCAACCCTCAATCGTCAATCCACAATCATCAATCCTCAATCCTCGATCTTCAATCCTCAATACTCAATCTTCAATCCTCAATCCTCAATGCTCAATCCTCAATTCTCAATCCTCAATCGTCAGGCTTCAGTACTCAATACTCAATCTTCAATCCTCAATCCTCAATCCTCATTCCTCAATCCACAATCCTAAATCCTCAATCCTCAATACTCAGCCATCAATCCTCAATTCTCAATACTCAATAGAATATCCTGAATTCTCAGGGTTCAATACTCAAACCTCTATCCTCAACCGTCAGCCCTCATTCTCCATCCTCAATCCTCAATCCTCAATCCTCAATCTTCAATCCCCAATACTCAATCTTCAATCCTCAGTCCTCAACCCTCAATCCTCAATCCTCAACCCTCAGTCATGAGTACTCAATCTTCAATACTCAATCCTCAATCCTCAATACTCAATCCTCAATCCTCAATCCTCAATCCTCAATCCTCAAACCTCAATCCTCAATACTCAATCCTCAATCCTCAATCCTCAATCCTCAATGTTCAATCCGCAATACCCAATCCTCAATCGTCAATCCTCAATCCCCAATCCTCAATCTTCAATCCTCAATCCTCAATCCTCAATCCTCAATCCTCAATCCTCAATCCTCAATGTTCAATCCGCAATACCCAATCCTCAATCGTCAATCCTCAATCCCCAATCCTCAATCTTCAATCCTCAATCCTCAATCCTCAATACTCAATCCTCAATCCTCAATCCTCAATCCTCAATGTTCAATCCGCAATACCCAATCCTCAATCGTCAATCCTCAATCCCCAATCCTCAATCTTCAATCCTCAATCCTCAATCCTCAATCCTCAATCCTCAATTCTCAATTCTCAATCCTCAATCCTCAATCCTCAATCTTCAATCCTCAATCCTTAGTCCACAAACATCAATCCTTAATATTCAATCCTCAATACTCAATCTTCAATCCTCAATCCTCAATTCTCAATCCTCAATCCTCAATCCTCAGACCTCGAACATCAATATTCAACACACGGACCTGGTCCTCAATCCACAACCCTCAATCCTCAATCCTCAATCTTCAATCATCAATACTCAATCTTCAATCCTCAATCCTCAACCCTCAATCCTGAATCCTCAATCCTCAATCTTTAATCCTCAATCCTCAATGCTCAATCCTCAATCCTAAACTTTCAACCCTCAATACTCAATCTTCAATACTCAATCCTCAATCCTCAATCCTCAATACACAATCCTCAATCTTCAGTCCTCAATACTCAATCTTCAATCCTCAATCCTCAATGCTCAATCCTCAATTCTCAATCCTCAATCGTCAGGCTTCAGTACTCAATACTCAATCTTCAATCCTCAATCCTCAATCCTCATTCCTCAATCCACAATCCTAAATCCTCAATCCTCAATACTCAACCATCAATCCTCAATTCTCAATACTCAATAGAATATCCTGAATTCTCAGGGTTCAATACTCAAACCTCAATCCTCAACCGTCAGCCCTCATTCTCCATCCTGAATCCTCAATCCTCAATCCTCAATCTTCAATCCCCAATACTCAGTCTTCAATCCTCAGTCCTCAACCCTCAATCCTCAATCCTCAACCCTCAGTCATGAGTACTCAATCTTCAATACTCAATCCTCAATCCTCAATACTCTATCCTCAATCCTCAATCCTAAATCCTCAATCCTCAAACCTCAATCCTCAACCCTCAGTCCTCATCCTCAATTCTCAATTCTCAATCCTCAATCCTCAATCCCCAATCCTCAACCTTCAATCCTCAATCCTCAATCCTCAATCCTCAACCTTCAATACTCAATACTCAATCTTCAATCTTCAATCCTCAATCCTCAATCCTCAATCCTCAATCCTCAATCCTCAATCCTCAATCTTCAATCCTTAATACTCAATCTTGAATCCTCAATCCTCAATCCTCAATCTTCAATCCTCAATACTCAATCCTCAATCCTCAATCCTCAATCCTCAATGTTCAATCCGCAATACCCAATCCTCAATCGTCAATCCTCAATCCCCAATCCTCAATCTTCAGTCCTCAATCCTCAATCCTCAATCCTGAATCCTCAATTCTCAATTCTCAATTCTCAATCCTCAATCCTCGATCCTCAATCTTCAATCCTCATTAATCAATCTCCAATCCTAGATCCTGAATCCCCAATCCTCAATCCTTAATCCTCAACGTTCAATCCTCAATCACTCGTCCTCAATCTTCAATCCTGAATGTTCAATCCTCAATCCTCAATCGTCAGTCCTCAATCCTCAATCCTCAATCCTCACACCTCAATCCTCAACCGTCAGTCCTCGTCCTCAATCCTCAACACTCAATCCTCAATCCTCAACCTTCAATCCTCAATACTCAATATTCAATCCTCAATCCTCAATCCTCAATCCTCAATCTTCAATCCTCAATCCTCAACCCTCAATCCTCAATCCTCGTTCTTCAATCCTCAATACCCAATCCTCAATCTTCAACCCTCAATCCTCAATCCTCAATCCTCAATTCTCAATCCTTAATCCTCATTCCTCAATCCTCAATCCCCAATCCTCATTCTTCAAACCTCAATCCTCAACCCTCAGTACTCATCCTCAATTCTCAATCCTCAATCCTCAATCCTCAATCCTCAATCTTCAATCCTCAATCCTCAACCCTCAATCCTCAATCCTCGTTCTTCAATCCTCAATACCCAATCCTCAATCTTCAACCCTCAATTCTTAATCTTCAATCCTCAATACTCAATCCTCAATCCTCAATCCTCAATCCTCAATCCTCAATCTTCAATCCTCAATACTCAATCTTCAATCCTCAATCCTCAATCCTCAATACTCAACCATCAATACTCAATTCTCAATACACAATAGAATATTCTGAATTTTCAGGATTCAATACTCAAACCTCAACCCTCAACCCTCAGCCCTCATCCTCAATCCTCAATCCTCAATCCTCAATCCTCAATATTCAATCCTCAATACTCAATCTTCAATCCTCAATCCTCAATCCTCAATCCTCAATCCTCAATCCTCAGATATCAATCCTCAATCTTCAATACTCAATCGTCAATCCTCAGTCCTCGATCCTCAATCCCCAATCCTCGTTCCTCAAACCTCAATCCTCAACCCTCAGTCCTCATGCTCAATTCTCAATTCTCAATACTCAATCCTCAATCCTCAATCTTCAATCCTCAATAATCAATCTCCAATCCTAGTTCCTCAATTCCCAATCCTCAATCCTTAAACCTCAATCTTGAATCCTCAATCCCCAGGCCTCAAACTTCAATCTTCAATGCTCAATCCTCAATCCTCAGTCGTCAGTCCTCAATCCTCAATCCTCAATCCTCAAACCTCAATCCTCAACCGTCAGTCCTCGTCCTCACTCCTCAACCCTCAATCCTCAATCCTCAATCTTCAATCCTCAATACTCAATCTTCAATCCACAATCCTCAATCCTCAATCCTCAATCTTCAATCCTCAATCCTCAATCCTCAATCCTCAATACTCATTCTTCAATCCTCAACGCCCAATCCTCAATATTCAATCCTCAATCCTCAATCCTCAATTCTCAATCCTCAATCCTCAGTCCTCAGTCCTCAAACCTCAATCCTCAACCCTCAGGCCTCATCCTCAATCCTCAATCCTCAACCCTCAATCCTCAATCTTCAATCCTCAATACTCAGTCTTCAATACCCAATCCTCAATTCTCAATCCTCAATCCTGAATCCTCAAACGTCAATCCTCCATCCCCAATCCTCAATCTTCAATCGTCAATCCTCAATCCTCAATCGTCAATCCTCAATCCTCAATGTTCAATCCTCAAGACCCAATCCTCAATCTTCAATCCTCAATCCTCAATCCCCAAACCTCACTCCACCATCCTCATTCATCAATCCTCAATACCCAATCCTCAATCTTCAATCCTCAATCCTCAATTCTCAACCCTCAAACCTCAGTCCTCAGTCCTCAAACCTCAATCCTCAAACCTCAGCCCTCATCCTCAATCCTCAATCCTCAATCTTCAATCCTCAATCCTCAATCCTCAATCCTCAATCCTCAATACTCAATCCTCAATCGTCAATCCTCAATCCTCAATGTTCAATCCGCAATACCCAATCCTCAATCATCAATCCTCAATCCTCAATCCCCAATCCTCAATCCTCAATCCTCATTCATCAATCCTCAATACCCAATCCTCAATCTTCAATCCTCAATCCTCAATCCTCAATTCTCAACCCTCAATCCTCAATCGTCAATCCTCAATCCTCAATGTTCAATCCGCAATACCCAATCCTCAATCATCAATCCTCAATCCTCAATCCCCAATCCTCAATCCTCAATCCTCATTCATCAATCCTCAATACCCAATCCTCAATCTTCAATCCTCAATCCTCAATCCTCAATTCTCAACCCTCAATCCTCAGTCCTCAGTCCTCAAACCTCAATCCTCAAACCTCAGCCCTCATCCTCAATCCTCAATCCTCAATCCTCAATCCTCAATCTTCAATCCTCAATACTCAATCTTCAATCCTCAATCCTTAGTCCACAAACCTCAATCCTTAATATTCAATCCTCAATACTCAATCTTCAATCCTCAATCCTCAATGCTCGGTCCTCAATCCTCAATCGTCAAACTCCAATCCTGAATACTCAGCCTTCAATTCTCAATCCTCAGTACTCAATACTCAATAATCAATACCCAATCCTGAATCTTCAATCCTCAATCCTCAATCCTCAATTCTCAATCCTCAATCTTCGTTCCTCAAACCTCAACCCTCAGCCCTCAGTCCTCATACTCAATTCTCAATTCTCAATCCTCAATCCTCAATCCTCAATCTTCAATCCTCAATAATCAATCTCCAATCCTAGATCCTCAATGCCCAATCCTCAATCTTCAATCCTCAATACTCAATCCTCAATTCTCAATCCTCAATCCTCAATCCTCAGACCTCAAACATCAATATTCAACACACGGACCTGGTCCTCAATCCACAACCCTGAATCCCCAATCCTCAATTTTCAATCATCAATACTCAATCTTCAATCCTCAATCCTCAACCCTCAATCCTGAATCCTCAATCCTCAATCTTTAATCCTCAATCCTCAATCCTCAATCCTCAATCCTAAACTTTCAACCCCCAAATGCTCAATCTTCAATCCTCAATCGTCAATCCTCAATGTTCAATCCGCAATACCCAATCCTCAATCATCAATCCTCAATCCTCAATCCCCAATCCTCAATCCTCAATCCTCATTCATCAATCCTCAATACCCAATCCTCAATCTTCAATCCTCAATCCTCAATCCTCAATTCTCAACCCTCAATCCTCAGTCCTCAATCCTCAATCCTCAATCTTCAAACCTCAGCCCTCATCCTCAATCCTCAATCCTCAATCCTCAATCCTCAATCCTCAATCTTCAATCCTCAATACTCAATCTTCAATCCTCAATCCTTAGTCCACAAACCTCAATCCTTAATATTCAATCCTCAATACTCAATCTTCAATCCTCAATCCTCAATGCTCGGTCCTCAATCCTCAATCGTCAAACTCCAATCCTGAATACTCAACCTTCAATTCTCAATCCTCAGTCCTCAATACTCAATAATCAATACCCAATCCTGAATCTTCAATCCTCAATCCTCAATCCTCAATTCTCAATCCTCAATCTTCGTTCCTCAAACCTCAACCCTCAGCCCTCAGTCCTCATACTCAATTCTCAATTCTCAATCCTCAATCCTCAATCCTCAATCTTCAATCCTCAATAATCAATCTCCAATCCTAGATCCTCAATGCCCAATCCTCAATCTTCAATCCTCAATACTCAATCCTCAATTCTCAATCCTCAATCCTCAATCCTCAGACCTCAAACATCAATATTCAACACACGGACCTGGTCCTCAATCCACAACCCTCAATCCCCAATCCTCAATCTTCAATCATCAATACTCAATCTTCAATCCTCAATCCTCAACCCTCAATCCTGAATCCTCAATCCTCAATCTTTAATCCTCAATCCTCAATCCTCAATCCTCAATCCCAAACTTTCAACCCTCAATACTCAATCTTCAATACTCAAACCTCAATCCTCAATCCTCAATCCTCAATCCTCAATCTTCAGTCATCAATACTCAATCTTCAATCCTCAATCCTCTATCCTCAATCCTCAATCCTCATTCTTCAATCCTCAACACCCAATCCTCAATCTTCAATGCTCAATCTTCAATCCTCAATTCTCAATCCACAATCCTCAATCCTCAGACCTCAAACATCAATACTCAACCCTCAGTCCTCGTCCTCAATCCACAACACTCACTCCTCGATCCTCAATCTTCAATCATCAATATTCAATTTTCAATCCTCAATCCTCAATCCTCAATACTCAATCCTCAATGTTGAATCCTCAATACCCAATCCTCAATCTTCTGTCCTCAATCCTCAATCCTCAACCCTCAATCGTCAATCCACAATCATCAATCCTCAATCCTCGATCTTCAATCCTCAATACTCAATCTTCAATCCTCAATCCTCAATGCTCAATCCTCAATTCTCAATCCTCAATCGTCAGGCTTCAGTACTCAATACTCAATCTTCAATCCTCTATCCTCAATCCTCATTCCTCAATCCACAATCCTAAATCCTCAATCCTCAGTACTCAGCCATCAATCCTCAATTCTCAATACTCAATAGAATATCCTGAATTCTCAGGGTTCAATACTCAAACCTCAATCCTCAACCGTCAGCCCTCATTCTCCATCCTCAATCCTCAATCCCCAATCCTCAATCTTCAATCCCCAATACTCAATCTTCAATCCTCAGTCCTCAACCCTCAATCCTCAATCCTCAACCCTCAGTCATGAGTACTCAATCTTCAATACTCAATCCTCAATCCTCACTACTCAATCCTCAATCCTCAATCCTCAATCCTCAATCCTCAAACCTCAATCCTCAACCCTCAGTCCTCATCCTCAATTCTCAATTCTCAACCCTCAATCCTCAATCCCCAATCCTCAACCTTCAATCCTCAATCTTCAATCCTCAATCCTCAATCCTCATTCCTCAATCCACAATCCTAAATCCTCAATCCTCAATACTCAGCCATCAATCCTCAATTCTCAATACTCAATAGAATATCCTGAATTCTCAGGTTTCAATACTCAAACCTCAATCCTCAACCGTCGGCCCTCATTCTCCATCCTCAATCCTCAATCCTCAATCCTCAATCTTCAATCCCCAATACTCAATCTTCAATCCTCAGTCCTCAACCCTCAATCCTCAATCCTCAACCCTGAGTCATGAGTACTCAATCTTCAATACTCAATCCTCAATCCTCAATACTCAATCCTCAATCCTCAATCCTCAATCATCAATCCTCAAACCTCAATCCTCAACCCTCAGTCCTCATCCTCAATTCTCAATCCTCAATCCTCAATCCTCAATCCCCAATCCTCAACCTTCAATCCTCAATGCTCAATCCTCAATCCTCAACCTTCAATCCTCAATACTCAATCTTCAATCTTCGATCCTCAATCCTCAATCCTCAATCCTCAATCTTCAATCCTCATTAATCAATCTCCAATCCTAGATCCTGAATCCCCAATCCTCAATCCTTAATCCTCAACGTTCAATCCTCAATCACCAGTCCTCAATCTTCAATCCTCAATGTTCAATCCTCAATCCTCAATCGTCAGTCCTCAATCCTCAATCCTCAATCCTCACACCTCAATCCTCAGCCGTCAGTCCTCGTCCTCAATCCTCAACACTCAATCCTCAATCCTCAACCTTCAATCCTCAATACTCAATATTCAATCCTCAATCCTCAATCCTCAATCCTCAATCTTCAATCCTCAATCCTCAACCCTCAATCCTCAATCCTCGTTCTTCAATCCTCAATACCCAATCCTCAATCTTCAACCCTCAATCCTCAATACACAATCCTCAATTCTCAATCCTTAATCCTCATTCCTCAATCCTCAATCCCCAATCCTCATTCTTCAAACCTCAATCCTCAACCCTCAGTACTCATCCTCAATTCTCAATTCTCAATCCCCAATCCTCAATGCTCAATCTTCAAGCATCAATACTCAATCTTCAATACTCAATACTCAATCCTCAATCCTCAATCCTCCATCCTCAATATTCAACACACAACCCTCAACCATCAATCCTCAATACTCAATCATCAATCCTCAATCCTCAATTCCCAATCCTCAATCCTCAATCCTCATTCATCAATCCTCAATACCCATTCCTCAATCTTCAATCGTCAATCCTCAATCCTCAATTCTCAAACCTCAATCCTCAGTCCTCAGTCCTCAATCTTCAATCCTCAATACTCAATCTTCAATCCTCAATCCTCAATCCTCAATTCTCAATCCTCAATTCTCAATCCTCAATCGTCAGGCTTCAGTACTCAATACTCAATCTTCAATCCTCAATCCTCAATCCTCATTCCTCAATCCTCAATCCTCAATCCTCAATCCTCAATCATCAATCCTCAATCTTCAATACACAATCCTCAATCCTCAATCCTCAAACCTCAATCCTCAGTCATCAATCCTCAATTTTCAATACTCAAACCTCAATCCTCAATCCTCAATCCTCAATACTCAACCATCAATACTCAATTCTCAATACTCAATAGAATATCCTGAATTCTCTGGGTTCAATACTCAAACCTCAGTCCTCAACCCTCAGTCCTCACCCTCAATTCTCAATCCTCAATCCTCAATACTCAATCACCAATCCTCAACTTTCAATCCTCAATCCCCAATCCTCAATCCTCAATCCTCAACCTTCAATCCTCAATACTCAATCTTCAATCTTCAATACCCAATACTCAATCTTCAATCCTCAATCCTCAATCCTCAATCCTCAATCTTCAATCCTTAATACTCAATCTTCAATCCTCAGTCCTCAATCCTCTATCCTCAATCCTCATTCTTCAATCCTCAATACCCAATCCGCAATCTTCAATCCTCAAACCTCAATCCTCATTCTTCAATCCTCAATACCCAGTCCTGAATCTTCAATCCTCAATCCTCAATCCTCAATCTCCAATACTCACTCGTCAATCCTCATTCATCAATCATCAATACCCAATCCTCAATCTTCAATCCTCAATCCTCAACCCTCAATCCTCAATCCTCAATCTTCAATCCTCAATACTCAATCTTCAATCCTCAATCCTCAGTCCACAATCCACAATTCTGAATCCTCAATCCTGCATCCTCAATCTTCAGCCCTCAGTCCTCAACAATCAGTTGTCGATCATTAATCCCCAATAGAATATCCTCAATTCACTGTTTTCAATACGCAATACTCAATCTGCAATCTTCAGAGCTCTATTCACAAACATCAATCCTCATCACTCAACCCTGAACGCTCAGCCCTCAATGTTCAATCCTCAATCCTCAATTCTCAATCTTCAATCCTCAATACTGAATCTTCAATCCACAATCCTCAATTGTCAATCCTTAATCCTCAATCCACAATTCTCAATCCTCAGTAATCAATCCTCAATCTTCAATACTCAATCGTCAATCCTCAGTCCTCAACCCTCAGTCCTCATCCTCAATTCTCAATCCTCAATCCTCAATCCTCAATCTTCAATCCTCAATAATCAATCTCCAATCCTAGATCCTCGATCCACAATCCTCAATCCTTAATCCTCAATCCTCAATCCTCAATGTTCAATCCTCAATAATCAATCTCCAATCCTAGATCCTCAATCCCCAATCCTCAATCCGTAATCCTCAATCTTCAATCCTCAATCCCCAGTCCTCAAACTTCAATCCTCGATGCTCAATCCTCAATCCTCAGTCCTCAGTCCGCAATCATCAATCCTCAATCCTCAAACCTCAATCCTCAACCGTCAGTCCTCGTCCTCAAACCTCAACACTCAATCCTCAATCCTCAATCTTCAATCCCCAATACTCAATCTTCAATTCTCAATCCTCAATCCTCAATATACAATCTTCAATCCTCAATCCTCAATCCTCAATCCCCAATCCTCAATCTTCAATCCTCAATCCTCAATCCTCAATCCTCAATCCTCAATCTTCAATCCTCAGAACTCAAACTTCAATCCTCAGTCTTCAATCCTCAACCCTCAACACTCAGTCCTCAATGTTCAATTCTCAATTCTCAATCTTCAATCCACAATACTGAATCCTCAATCCTCAATCCTCAAGCCCCAATCCTCAATCCTCAATCCTCAATCCACAATCCTCAAATTTAAATCCTCAATACTCAATCTTCAGTCCTCAATCCTCAATCCTCAATCCTCAATCCTCAATCCTCAATCTTTAATCCTGAATCCTCATTACTCAATCCTCAATCCTAAATCTTCAACCCTCAATACTCAAACTTCAATCCTCAATCCTCAATCCTCAATCCTCAATCCTCAATCCTCAATCCTCAATCTTCAATCCTCAAAACACAATTTTCAATCCTCAATCCTCAATCCTCAATCCTCATTCTTCAATCCGCAACACCCAATCGTCAATCTTCAAGCGTCAATTATCAATCCTCAATTCTCGATCCTCAATCCTCAATCCTCAGACCTCAAACATCAATACTCAACCCTCAGTCCTCGTTCTCAATCCACAACCCTCAATCCTCGATCCTCAATCTTCAATCATCAATACCCAATCCTCAATCTTCAATACTCAATCCTCAATCCTCAATTCTCAATCCTCAATCCTCAATCCTCAATCTTCAATCGTCATTAAACAATCTACAATCCTAGATCCTGAATCCCCAATCCTCAATCCTTAATCCTGAATCTACAATCCTCAATGCCCGGTCCTCAATCTTCAATCCTCAGAGTTCAATCCTGAATCCTCAATCCTCAGTCCTCAATCCTCAAACCTCAATCCTCAAACCTCAATCCTCAACCGCCGGTCTTCGTACTCAATCCTCAACCCTCAATCCTCAATCCTCAATCTTCAATCCTCAATACTCGATATTCAATCCTCAACCCTCAATCCTCAATCCTCAATCTTCAATCCTCAATCCTCAACGCTCAATCCTCAATCCTCATTCTTCAAGCATCAATACCCAATCCTCAACCTTCAATCCTCAATCCTCAATGTTCAATCCGCAATACCCAATCCTCAATCGTCAATCCTCAATCCCCAATCCTCAATCTTCAATCCTCAATCCTCAATCCTCAATCCTCAATCCTCAATTCTCAATCCTCAATCGTCAGGCTTCAGTACTCAATACTCAATCTTCAATCCTCAATCCTCAATCCTCATTCCTCAATCCTCAATCCTCAATCCTCAATCCTCAACCCTCAAACCTCAGTCCTCAGTCCTCAAACCTCAATCCTCAATCCTCTATCCTCAATCCTCAATCTTCAATCCTCAATATTCAATCTTCAATCCTCAATCCTCGATCCGCAAACCTCAATTCTGAATCCTCAATCCTGCATCCTCAATCTTCAGCCCTCAGCCCTCAAGAATCAGTTGTCAATCCTCATTCCCCAATAGAACATCCACATTTCACAGTTTTCAATACTCACTACTCAATCTGCAATCCCCAATCCTCAATCCTCAATTCTAAACTCTCAACCCTCAGTCCTCAGTCCTCAAACCTCAATCCTCAAACGTCAGCCCTCAATCCTCAATCCTCAATCCTCAATCCTCAATTTTCAATCCTCAATACACAATCTTCAATCCTCAATACTCAATCCTCAATCCTCAATCCTCAATCGTCAGTCTTCAATCCTCAATACTCAATCTTCAATCCTCAATCCTCAATCCTCAATCCTCAACCCTCATTCTACAATCCTCAACAACGAATCCTCAATCTTCAATCATCAATCCTCGATCCTCAATTCTCAACCCTCAATCCTCAGTCCTCAGTCCTCAAACCTCAATCCTCAACCCTCAGCCCTCATCCTCAATCCTCAATCGTCAATCCTCAATCATCAGCCGTCAAATCTCAACCCTCAACTCTCAGACCTCATCCTCAATCCCCAATTCTCAATCCTCAATGCTCAATCCTCAATCCTCAATCCCCAAAACTCAACTTTCAATCCTCAATCCTCAATCCTCAATCCTCAATACTCAATCCTCAGTCATCAATACTCAATCTTCAATACTCAATCCTCAATCCTCAATCCTCAATCCTCAAACCTCAATCCTCAATCCTCATTCCTCAAACCTCAATCCTCAACCCTCAGTCCTCATCCTCAATTCTCAATTCTCAAACTTCAGTCCTCAACCGACAGTCCTCGTCTTCAATTCTCAGCACTCAATCCTCATTGCTCAATCTTCAATTATCAATACTCAATCTTCAATCCTCAATCCTCAAACCTCAATCCTCAATCCTCAATCCTCAATCCTCAATCCTCAGTCATCAATCCTCAACCTTCAATACTCAATCGTCAATCCTCAGTCCTCAATCCTCAATCCCCAATCCTCGTTCCTCAAACCTCATTCCTCAACCCTCAGTCCTCATCCTCAATTCTCAATTCTCAATCCTCAATCCTCAATCCTCAACCTTCAATCCTGAATAATCAATCTGCAATCCTAGATCCTCAATCCCCAATCCTCAATCCTTAATCCTCAATCTTCAATCCTCAATCCCCAGTCCTCAAAATTCAATCCTCAATGCTCAATCCTCAATCCTCAATCCTCAGTCCTCAATCCTCAATCCTCAATCCTCAAACCTCAATCCTCGACCGTCAGTCCTCGTCCTCAATAATCAACACTCAATCCTCAATCCTCAATCTTCAATCCCCAATACTCAACCTTCAATCCTCAATCCTCAATCCTCAATCCTCAATCCTCAATCCTAAATACTCAATACCCAACACTCAATCCTCAATCCTCATTCATCAATCCTCAATACCCAATCCTCAATCTTCAATCCTCAATCCTCAATCCTCAATTCTCAATCCTAAACCTTCAACCCTCAATACTCAATCTTCAATCCTCAATCCTCAATCCTCAATCCTCAATCCTCAATCTTCAGTCCTCAATATTCAATCTTCAGTCCTCAATCCTCAATCCTCAATCCTCAATCCTCATTCTTCAATCCTCAACACCCAACCCTCAATCTTCAATTCTCAACCTTCAATCCACAATTCTCAATCCTCAATCCTCAATCCTCAGACCTCAAACATCAATACTCAACCCTCAGTCCTCGTCTTCAATCCACAACACTCAATCCTCGATCCTCAATCTTCAATCATCAATATTCAATTTTCAATACTCAATCGCCAATCCTCAATACTCATTCCTCAATCTTCAATCCTCATTCCTCAATCCCCAATCCTCAATCCTCAATCCTCAATCCTAAATACTCAATACCCAACCCTCAATCCTCAATCCTCATTCATCAATCCTCAATACCCAATCCTCAATCTTCAATCCTCAATCCTCAATCCTCAATTCTCAATCCTAAACCTTCAACCCTCAATACTCAATCTTCATTCCTCAATCCTCAATCCTCAACCCTCAATCCTCATTCTTCAATCCTCAATACCCAATCCTCAACCTTCAATCCTCAATCCTCAATCCTCAATTCTCAATCGTCAATCCTCAGCCATCAGTCCTCAAACCTCAATCCTCAACCCCCAGCCCTCATCCTGAATCCTCAATCCTCAACCCTCAATCCTCAATCCTCAATCATCAACGTTCAATCCGCAATACCCAATCCTCAATCTTCAATCCTCAATCCTCAATTCTCAATCTTCAATCCTCAATACTGAATCTTCAATCCTCAATTCTCAATACTCAATAGAATATCCTGAATTCTCATGGTACAATACTTAATCCACAATATCCAATAATCAAATCTCAATCCACAAACATCAATTCCCATCACACAACCCTGAACGCTCAGTCCTCAATGTTCAATCCTCATTCCTCAATTCTCAATTTTCAATCCTCAATACTGAGTCTTCAATCCTCAATCCTCAATCCTCAATCTTCAATCCTCAGTCCCCAATCCTCAATCTTCAATCCTCAATCCTCAATCCTCAATCTTCAATCCTTAATACTCAATCTTGAATCCTCAACCCTCAATCCTCAATCTTCAATCCACAATACTCAATCCTCAATCCTCAATCCTCAATCCTCAATGTTCAATCCGCAATACCCAATCCTCAATCGTCAATCCTCAATCCCCAATCCTCAATCCTCAATCCTCAATCGTCAATCCTCAATCCTCAATCCTCAATTCTCAATTCTCAATTCTCAATCCTCAATCCTCAATCCTCAATCTTCAATCCTCATTAATCAATCTCCAATTCTAGATCCTGAATCCCCAATCCTCAATCCTTAATCCTCAACGTTCAATCCTCAATCACCAGTCCTCAATCTTCAATCCTCTATGTTCAATCCTCAATCCTCAATCGTCAGTCCTCAATCCTCAATCCTCAATCCTCACACCTCAATCCTCAACCGTCAGTCCTCGTCCTCAATCCTCAACACTCAATCCTCAATCCTCAACCTTCAATCCTCAATACTCAATATTCAATCCTCAATCCTCAATCCTCAATCCTCAATCTTCAATCCTCAATCCTCAACCCTCAATCCTCAATCCTCGTTCTTCAATCCTCAATACCCAATCCTCAATCTTCAACCCTCAATCCTCAATCCTCAATCCTCAATTCTCAATCCTTAATCCTCATTCCTCAACCCTCAATCCCCAATCCTCATTCTTCAAACCTCAATCCTCAACCCTCAGTACTCATCCTCAATTCTCAATTCTCAATCCCCAATCCTCAATGCTCAATCTTCAAGCATCAATACTCAATCTTCAATCCTCAATACTCAATCCCCAATCCTCAATCCTCCATCCTCAATATTCAACACACAACCCTCAACCATCAATCCTCAATACTCAATCATCAATCCTCAATTCTCAATACTCAATAGAATATCCTGAATTCTCATGGTACAATACTTAATCCACAATATCCAATAATCAAATCTCAATCCACAAACATCAATTCTCATCACACAACCCTGAACGCTCAGTCCTCAATGTTCAATCCTCATTCCTCAATTCTCAATTTTCAATCCTCAATACTGAGTCTTCAATCCTCAATCCTCAATCCTCAATCTTCAATCCTCAGTCCCCAATCCTCAATCTTCAATCCTCTATCCTCAATCCTCAATCCTCAATCCTCAATCCACAGTCCTTAGGCCTCAAACCTCAACCCTCAACTCTCAGAACTCATCCTCAATCCTCAAACGTCAAACCTCCATCCCCAATTCTCAATCTTCAATCGCCAATCCTCAATCCTCAATCCTCAATCCTCAACCTTCAATCTTCAATACTCAATCTTCAACACTCAATCCTCAATACCCAATCCTCAATCTTCAATCCTCAATCCTCAATCCCCAATCCTCACTCCTCCATCCTCATTCATCAATCCTCAATACCCAATCCTCAATCTTCAATCCTCAATCCTCAATCCTCAATCCCCAATTCTCAACCCTCAATCCTCAGTCCTCAGTCCTCAAACCTCAATCCTCAAACCTCAGCCCTCATCCTCAATCCTCAATCCTCAATCCTCAATCCTCAATCTTCAATCCTCAATACTCAATCTTCAATCCTCAATCCTCAATCCTCAATCCTCAGTCCTCAATCTTCAATCCTCAATACTCAATCTTCAATCCTCAATCCTCAATCCTCAATTCTCAATCCTCAATTCTCAATCCTCAATCGTCAGGCTTCAGTACTCAATACTCAATCTTCAATCCTCAATCCTCAATCCTCATTCCTCAATCCTCAATCCTCAATCCTCAATCCTCAATCATCAATCCTCAATCTTCAATACACAATCCTCAATCCTCAATCCTCAAACCTCAATCCTCAGTCATCAATCCTCAATTTTCAATACTCAAACCTCAATCCTCAATCCTCAATCCTCAATACTCAACCATCAATACTCAATTCTCAATACTCAATAGAATATCCTGAATTCTCTGGGTTCAATACTCAAACCTCAATCCTCAACCCTCAGTCCTCACCCTCAATTCTCAATCCTCAATCCTCAATCCTCAATCACCAATCCTCAACTTTCAATCCTCAATCCCCAATCCTCAATCCTCAATCCTCAACCTTCAATCCTCAATACTCAATCTTCCATCTTCAATACCCAATACTCAATCTTCAATCCTCAATCCTCAATCCTCAATCCTCAATCTTCAATCCTTAATACTCAATCTTCAATCCTCAGTCCTCAATCCTCTATCCTCAATCCTCATTCTTCAATCCTCAATACCCAATCCGCAATCTTCAATCCTCAAACCTCAATCCTCATTCTTCAATCCTCAATACCCAGTCCTCAATCTTCAATCCTCAATCCTCAATCCTCAATCTCCAATACTCACTCGTCAATCCTCATTCATCAATCATCAATACCCAATCCTCAATCTTCAATCCTCAATCCTCAACACTCAATCCTCAATCCTCAATCTTCATTCCTCAATACTCAATCTTCAATCCTCAATCCTCAGTCCACAATCCACAATTCTGAATCCTCAATCCTGCATCCTCAATCTTCAGCCCTCAGTCCTCAACAATCAGTTGTCGATCCTTAATCCCCAATAGAATATCCTCAATTCACTGTTTTCAATACGCAATACTCAATCTGCAATCTTCAGAGCTCTATTCACAAACATCAATCCTCATCACTCAACCCTGAACGCTCAGCCCTCAATGTTCAATACTCAATCCTCAATTCTCAATCTTCAATCCTCAATACTGAATCTTCAATCCACAATCCTGAATTCTCAATCCTTAATCCTCAATCCACAATTCTCAATCCTCAGTAATCAATCCTCAATCTTCAATACTCAATCGTCAATCCTCAGTCCTCAACCCTCAGTCCTCATCCTCAATTCTCAATCCTCAATCCTCAATCCTCAATCTTCAATCCTCAATAATCAATCTCCAATCCTAGATCCTCGATCCACAATCCTCAATCCTTAATCCTCAATCCTCAATCCTCAATGTTCAATCCTCAATAATCAATCTCCAATCCTAGATCCTCAATCCCCAATCCTCAATCCTTAATCCTCAATCTTCAATCCTCAATCCCCAGTCCTCAAACTTCAATCCTCGATGCTCAATCCTCAATCCTCAGTCCTCAGTCCGCAATCATCAATCCTCAATCCTCAAACCTCAATCCTCAACCGTCAGTCCTCGTCCTCAAACCTCAACACTCAATCCTCAATCCTCAATCTTCAATCCCCAATACTCAATCTTCAATTCTCAATCCTCAATCCTCAATATACAATCTTCAATCCTCAATCCTCAATCCTCAATCCCCAATCCTCAATCTTCAATCCTCAATCCTCAATCCTCAATCCTCAATCCTCAATCTTCAATCCTCAGAACTCAAACTTCAATCCTCAATCTTCAATCCTCAACCCTCAACACTCAGTCCTCAATGTTCAATTCTCAATTCTCAATCTTCAATCCACAATACTGAATCCTCAATCCTCAATCCTCAAGCCCCAATCCTCAATCCTCAATCCTCAATCCACAATCCTCAAATTTAAATCCTCAATACTCAATCTTCAGTCCTCAATCCTCAATCCTCAATCCTCAATCCTCAATCCTCAATCTTTAATCCTGAATCCTCATTACTCAATCCTCAATCCTAAATCTTCAACCCTCAATACTCAAACTTCAATCCTCAATCCTCAATCCTCAATCCTCAATCCTCAATCCTCAATCCTCAATCTTCAATCCTCAAAACACAATTTTCAATCCTCAATCCTCAATCCTCAATCCTCATTCTTCAATCCGCAACACCCAATCGTCAATCTTCAAGCGTCAATTATCAATCCTCAATTCTCGATCCTCAATCCTCAATCCTCAGACCTCAAACATCAATACTCAACCCTCAGTCCTCGTTCTCAATCCACAACCCTCAATCCTCGATCCTCAATCTTCAATCATCAATACCCAATCCTCAATCTTCAATACTCAATCCTCAATCCTCAATTCTCAATCCTCAATCCTCAATCCTCAATCTTCAATCGTCATTAAACAATCTACAATCCTAGATCCTGAATCCCCAATCCTCAATCCTTAATCCTGAATCTACAATCCTCAATGCCCGGTCCTCAATCTTCAATCCTCAGAGTTCAATCCTGAATCCTCAATCCTCAGTCCTCAATCCTCAAACCTCAATCCTCAAACCTCAATCCTCAACCGCCGGTCCTCGTACTCAATCCTCAACCCTCAATCCTCAATCCTCAATCTTCAATCCTCAATACTCGATATTCAATCCTCAACCCTCAATCCTCAATCCTCAATCTTCAATCCTCAATCCTCAACGCTCAATCCTCAATCCTCATTCTTCAAGCATCAATACCCAATCCTCAACCTTCAATCCTCAATCCTCAATGTTCAATCCGCAATACCCAATCCTCAATCGTCAATCCTCAATCCCCAATCCTCAATCTTCAATCCTCAATCCTCAATCCTCAATCCTCAATCCTCAATTCTCAATCCTCAATCGTCAGGCTTCAGTACTCAATACTCAATCTTCAATCCTCAATCCTCAATCCTCATTCCTCAATCCTCTATCCTCAATCCTCAATCCTCAACCCTCAAACCTCAGTCCTCAGTCCTCAAACCTCAATCCTCAATCCTCTATCCTCAATCCTCAATCTTCAATCCTCAATATTCAATCTTCAATCCTCAATCCTCGATCCGCAAACCTCAATTCTGAATCCTCAATCCTGCATCCTCAATCTTCAGCCCTCAGCCCTCAAGAATCAGTTGTCAATCCTCATTCCCCAATAGAACATCCACATTTCACAGTTTTCAATACTCACTACTCAATCTGCAATCCCAATCCTCAATCCTCAATTCTAAACTCTCAACCCTCAGTCCTCAGTCCTCAAACCTCAATCCTCAAACGTCAGCCCTCAATCCTCAATCCTCAATCCTCAATCCTCAATTTTCAATCCTCAATACACAATCTTCAATCCTCAATACTCAATCCTCAATCCTCAATCCTCAATCGTCAGTCTTCAATCCTCAATACTCAATCTTCAATCCTCAATCCTCAATCCTCAATCCTCAATCCTCATTCTACAATCCTCAACAACGAATCCTCAATCTTCAATCATCAATCCTCGATCCTCAATTCTCAACCCTCAATCCTCAGTCCTCAGTCCTCAAACCTCAATCCTCAACCCTCAGCCCTCATCCTCAATCCTCAATCGTCAATCCTCAATCATCAGCCGTCAAATCTCAACCCTCAACTCTCAGACCTCATCCTCAATCCCCAATTCTCAATCCTCAATGCTCAATCCTCAATCCTCAATCCCCAAAACTCAACTTTCAATCCTCAATCCTCAATCCTCAATCCTCAATACTCAATCCTCAGTCATCAATACTCAATCTTCAATACTCAATCCTCAATCCTCAATCCTCAATCCTCAAACCTCAATCCTCAATCCTCATTCCTCAAACCTCAATCCTCAACCCTCAGTCCTCATCCTCAATTCTCAATTCTCAAACTTCAGTCCTCAACCGACAGTCCTCGTCTTCAATTCTCAGCACTCAATCCTCATTGCTCAATCTTCAATTATCAATACTCAATCTTCAATCCTCAATCCTCAAACCTCAATCCTCAATCCTCAATCCTCAATCCTCAATCCTCAGTCATCAATCCTCAACCTTCAATACTCAATCGTCAATCCTCAGTCCTCAATCCTCAATCCCCAATCCTCGTTCCTCAAACCTCATTCCTCAACCCTCAGTCCTCATCCTCAATTCTCAATTCTCAATCCTCAATCCTCAATCCTCAACCTTCAATCCTGAATAATCAATCTGCAATCCTAGATCCTCAATCCCCAATCCTCAATCCTTAATCCTCAATCTTCAATCCTCAATCCCCAGTCCTCAAAATTCAATCCTCAATGCTCAATCCTCAATCCTCAATCCTCAGTCCTCAATCCTCAATCCTCAATCCTCAAACCTCAATCCTCGACCGTCAGTCCTCGTCCTCAATAATCAACACTCAATCCTCAATCCTCAATCTTCAATCCCCAATACTCAACCTTCAATCCTCAATCCTCAATCCTCAATCCTCAATCCTCAATCCTAAATACTCAATACCCAACCCTCAATCCTCAATCCTCATTCATCAATCCTCAATACCCAATCCTCAATCTTCAATCCTCAATCCTCAATCCTCAATTCTCAATCCTAAACCTTCAACCCTCAATACTCAATCTTCAATCCTCAATCCTCAATCCTCAATCCTCAATCCTCAATCTTCAGTCCTCAATATTCAATCTTCAGTCCTCAATCCTCAATCCTCAATCCTCAATCCTCATTCTTCAATCCTCAACACCCAATCCTCAATCTTCAATCCTCAATCCTCAATCCTCAATTCTCAATCCTCAATCCTCAATCCTCAGACCTCAAACATCAATACTCAACCCTCAGTCCTCGTCCTCAATCCACAACCCTCAATCCTCGATCCTCAATCTTCAATCATCAATACCCAATCCTCAATCTTCAATACTCAATCCTCAATCCTCAATTCTCAATCTTCAATCCTCAATACTCAATCCTCAATCCTCAATCCTCATACTACAATCCTCAATACCCTATCCTCAATATTCAATCCTCAATCCTCAACCCTCAATTCTCAATCCTCAATCTTCAATCCTCAATCGTCAATCCTCAATCCTCAATCCTCAATTCTAAACCCTCAACCCTCAGTCCTCAGTCCTCAATCCTCAATCCTCAATCCTCAATCCTCTGTCCTCAGTCCTCAAACCACAATCCTCAACTCTCAGCCCTCATCCTCAATCCTCAATCGTCAATCCTCAGTCCTCAGCCCTCAAATCTCGACCCTCAACCCTCAGACCTCATCCTCAATCCTCAATTCACAATCCTCAATCCTCAATTCACAATCCTCAATCCTCAATCCTCATTCCCCAATACTCAATCTTCAATCCTCAATCTTCAATCCTCAATTCTCAATCCTCAATCCTCAATCCTCAGACCTCAAGCATCAATACTCAACCCTCAGTCCTCGTCCTCAATCCAAAACCATCAATCCTCAATCGTCAACCTTCAATCATCAATATTCAATCTTCTGTCCTCAATCCTCAATCCTCAATCCTCAATACTCAATCTCCAGTCCTCAATCCTCAATCCTCAATCCTCAATCCTCATTCTTCAATCCTCAACACCCACTCCTCAATCTTCAATTCTCAATCTTCAACCTCAATTCTCAATCCTCAATCCTCAATCCTCAGACCTCAAACATCAATACTCAACCCTCAGTACTCGTCCTCAATCCACAACACTCAATCCTCGATCCTCAATCTTCAATCATCAATATTCAACTTTCAATCCTCAATCCTCAATCCTCAATACACAATCCTCAATCCTGAATGTTCAGTCCTCAATACCCAATCCTCAATCTTCTATCCTCAACCCTCAATCCTCAATCCTTAATCCTCATTCCTCAGTCCTCAAACCTCAATCCTTAGTCCTCAATCCTGAATCCTCAATCTTCAGCCCTCAGTCCTCAACAATCAGTTGTCAATCCTCAATCCTCAGTAGAATATCCTCAATTCACAGGTTTCAATACTCAATACTCAACCTGCAATCTTCAAATCACTATCCACAAACATCAATTCTGATCGCTCAACCCTCAACACTCAATCCCCAATCCTCGATCTTCAATCCTCAATCCTCAATCCTCTATCCTCAATCCTCAATCTTCAATCCTCAATACTCAATCTTCAATCCTCGGTCCTCAATCCTCAATCGTCAATCTCATCCTGAATACTCAATCCTCAATCATTCAATCCTCAATCCTCAATCCTCAATCCTCAATCCTCATCCTTCAGTCCTCAATACCCAATCCTCAATCTTCAATCCTCAATCCTCAATTCTCAACCCTCAACCCTCAGTCCTCAGTCCTCAAGCCTCAATCCTGAAACCTCAGCCCTCATCTTCAATCCTCAATCCTCAATCCTCAATCCTCAATCTTCAATCCTCAATACTCAATCTTCAATCCTCAATCCTCAGTCCACAAACCTCAATTCTGAATCCTCAATCCTGCATCCTCAATCTTCAGCCCTCAGTCCTCAAGAATCAGTTGTCAATCCTCAATCCCCAATAGATCATCCACAATTCACAGTTTTCAATACTCAATACTTAATCTGCAATCCTCAATCCTCAATCCTCAATTCTAAACCCTCAACCCTCAGTCCTCAGTCCTCAAACCTCAATCCTCAAACCTCAGCCCTCAATCCGCATTCCTCAATCCTCAATCCTCAATTTTCAATCCTCAATACTCAGTCTTCAATCCTCAATACTCAATTCTCAATCCTCAATCCTCAATCGTCAGTCTTCAATCCTCAATGCTCAATCTTCAATCCTCAATCCTCAATCCGCAATCCTCAATCCTCAATCCTCATTCTACTATCCTCAATACCGAATCCTCAAACTTCAATCATCGATCCCCGATCCTCAATTCTGAATCCTCAATCCTCAGTCCTCAGTCCTCAAACCTCAATCCTCAACACTCAGCGCTCATCCTCAAACCTCAATCGTCAATCCTCAGTCATCAGCCGTCAAATCTCAACCCTCAACCCTCAGACCTCATCCTCAATCCTCAATCCTCAATCCTCAATCCTCAATCCTCAATCCCCAATACTCAATTTTCAATCCTCAATCCTCAATCCTCAATCCTCAATCCTCAACCCTCAGTCATCAATACTCAATCTTCAATACTCAATCCTCAATCCTCAATCCTCAATCCTCAATCCTCAATCCTCAATCCTCATTCCTCAAACCTCAATCACCAACCCTCAGTCCTCATCCTCAA